>NC_040091.1:56225807-56850807 GCF_003369695.1 Bos indicus x Bos taurus
CAGATGGATGGAGAGAGGGATGAAGATGGGAGAAGAAGGGGATGGGTCTAAAGATGTAGAGAGGGTGCAAATCATTAGAGGCTCATATACAAAGCCAAGGGTGTTAACATGATTTTAATAGGGGACCAGTGACAATCTGAATATGGGCAAGTATACAGTCAGGTTTATATCTTGCAAAAATCACCCTGAGCATGTGCCATGAAAGCTGGATCGGAAAAAGAATGAATTAAAAGTTACTCAAATAATTCAGATGAAGATTGAAGATGGATGGAACTTAGGTAATGACCTGGAAATGAGGACAGGAGGACAGAATGGAAAGAAGTGGAAAGGGAAAGAGATAGCACATGGTTACTGAATAACTGGGGTGTTTCTAGAAAGAGAGAGTGGCTGAGAGAAGTTTCCAGTTTCAGTGACCCATTCACCACTATAAGAAACAAGGTGAGAGGTGCGAATGTGAGGAAAAGACGGCAGGTCAGGACCTACTGAGTCTGCAGTTTGAGGCGTCTGGCCATCCAGATGGAGGCGTCCACCAAGCTCCCCCATCATCCCGTGCCCAGTTCTCAGGAGCCATGAGAAGCAGAAACAGAGCCCCTCCCAGGAGCTGACACTGTACAGCTGGACAGATTTGCTGTCTTGTGTGTGGCAAAGCTGGCCATGCTGAGGGGTATGGGACCACTCTGACTCCTGCAGAGTGGGCAGAGGCTGTTTATTACCCAAGGCACTTCTGCCCCCTTGCCTGGACTCCTGAATGAATATGGAGATTCTGTCCTTCACTCAGCACTGTGGCAATGACAAGTGGCAAGGAGGTAAGATTGCTGGATAAAAGAACATCCAGTTACATTTGAGTCTCAGATAAACAGCAATTTTTGTTTAGAATATGTGTCCCAAATGGGCTTCCTGGGTGGCTCAGTGGTAAAGAATCTACCTGCCAGTGTAGGAGATGTGTGTTCAATCCCTGGGTCGGGAAGATCGCCTGGAATAGGAAATGGCAATCCATTCTAATAGTCTCACCTGGAGAATCCCATGAACAGAGGAGCCTGGTGGGTTACAGTCCATGGGGTCACAAAGAGTCAGGCATGACTGAACGGCTGTGTATGCACACATGTCCTAAATTTTGCATGGGATTTACTAATACTAAAATTTTCTTCATTGTCTATCTGAACTTCAAATTTAACTGGGGATCCTGTGTTTTTATTTGCTAAACCTGGCAGCCCTGCAGGCAGAACTCATGTCCACATTCTGATCCTACTAGGCTCAGAAACTTAGACTTGTCCTAGTAGCAAAATAAGCACTCGGGGTAGCCCTGGCCAGATCTGCTGGCCCCATCGTGTGCCCTCCTCACCCAAGGAAGCCTGAGGGCTGTGCCTTTGCTTGTGCGTGGTGGGGGATATTGACCTTCCACTAAAGGGCATCAGTACAATACAGCATGGCTGAGGGCTCCTAGAGGATCCTCAGTATATATCTGAAGAAAGAGATGGATGGAAAGATCCACACACAGTCACCTTGGGCAAGTTACTTGTCTCACCACTTCAATTTCCTCATTAGGAAAATAGAGATAATAAAAACCTTGCAGACTTGTTGTGAAGACCCAATGCGATGACTCAGGTAGAGTGTCAAGTGCAAAGTCAAAGTTGCTCAGTCATGTCCGACTCTGTGACTCCAGAGATTGTAGCCACCCAGGCTCCTCTGTCCATGGAATTCTCCAGGCAAGAATACTGGATGGGTTGCCATTTCCTTCTTCAGGACATCTTCCCGACCCAGGGATCAAACCCCCGTCTCTTGCATTGCAGGCGGATTTTTTTTACCATCTGAGCCACAAGTACAGGTCCTCCACAAATGTTCCTCGCCTGCCCCGCCCACCTGGTCTGCAGGTGGCCGTCCCCACCCAGCCTTATCTACCTGTGGCCGACATGGACAGGGAGGAGACTCTGGGTTTGGCATCCTTACTCAGCAGTCACCCTGACTTTGACCTCTGAGTCAGCACAGAGACCGGTGCTGCAATAGCAAAAGAGACGTGCTGACTTCAATAACTGATTTTGTGTTTTTAGAGCTGTGAGTCAAAGGAGGGGCTGTCCTAAGTGTCGCTCTTCTCCCTGAGTGAGGACAAGCTTTGTCGCTTAATATCCATTGGCTTATCAGCCTGTCACTCACCCACAAAAGGAAGTTTCTACACACCTTCTCAGTGAGGCCAGTGGGTATCCAGGCCAAAACCCCATGAATTCAGAGACGTGGATTCTAACCAAATCAGAAGACACCCCACAAATCCTTTTGCTGGTAGCACCTGAGAACCTTTTGAACGTCTCCCTGTGCCAAGTGACCCTTGGCTCCCAGCTGGCTTGGGGCTTTGCGACAGAGGAGGAAGCAGATGCATCCTGCAGAGTTTGGTTTGATTTGTCATTGTCATCAGTTCCCATTCATATTCCCTTTCAGTTCTGAAATGCTGCTTCCCACCAGGCTAGTCACCACTCTTTTCCTGCAATCAACACGCTTACTTCTGATTCCATGTCTGCATATCTCCTGCAGGGCCTCCCATCTCCTGAGAGCCAGCTCAGGCTGTGAGGCATCCTCTGAGGCTTGGTACCCTGAGGCCCTCACCTGTCTGAATTCCTGAAGCCCCGTATCATCCACCAGGAGCCCTTAAGTAAAATCTGCCTTGACTTGCTACTTCACTATTTCTCGCAAATGTCTTATTCCCGGATTGTGAGCTCTTGGAAGGAAAGTCAGGATGTGACATTTCTTTCCAGTTCTCTTTAAGCCTGTACTTGTTCTGGCTCAGGATGTTAGCACATGACAGATGATTAAAGAACAAATGAAAGAATAAAGAGTCAGTACCAAGGATTTCCATTTGTCCAGAGACTTCATGGGGCAACAATTTAGCATATAGGAGTCCTGCTCTGTGTGATTTATATGCTGAGACAGACAAGGTGAGTCTCATAGGGACAGTAGACGCTTTCAGAAGGATGAGTAGGTGCTGGACCAATGTTTAAATGTTTGCTTTATGCGGAAGCAGAGGGGCAAGCATATTTGAGACCCTGGAAGAATAAATAAAGAAGAGAGTCTTGAATGTGAGCTTGCTCGTTTAGTCGGTCAACAAACACTTTTAATTGCCTCCTATGAACCTCCTTTCCAGGCCCAGAGCTGAGGGCGTTCAGACAGATGAGTCATGCTTCCTGCCCCACAGGGCCTCACAACTGAGTGAGTAAAGACTTTTCCTTGGCGGGATTAATCTAGACGGTCTTCCCAGGAGGTTAAATGTCAAGATCTGCTGGTATAGGAGAGGGGAGTGGAAATGGAAAGAATGGGGAGTGGAACTGGGAAGAACTGAGAGCGAAAAGCTGTTTTGGGCATGCTAGTCATAAGAAGCACCAACTATATAGTTGTCATTGGTTAACAGAGTTACAAAAGAGGCACCCAAAGAACAAGAAACCCAGAAAATGCATCAGGAGATTTGACGTTGCAAAGCACGAGGCATGATTAAGTCTGGGAAGTGCAGAGGCACCTCACCCCTCTCACTATGTCACCCTGGGGCCCAGCTCTGTGGATTAGCAATGCTGTTTGCATCCTCTCTTCTCTATCCTGGCTCCAGGAGGGAGTGGGAGGGGTGGTGTGATGTGTGGGACCGAAGGGATGCTAAAACAGGCCCTCTATTCAATGGCCAGGGAGCTGGGAGATCTGTGTGTCCAGCCTGGCCAGGGAGAAGGTGGAGAGGGAGGGCTCCCACCTGGAGAACATTTAAGGAAAAGGAGAAAGGGTCAAGGAAGAAAGGCTGCGGACCCAGGGATGAAGGCTCATTTTCTTTTCTTTCTACCACCAGACAGCTCTCCTCCTGAGTGTGTCTCTTTAAAATGGAACAGATGGCATAGTTCTGAACGGCAGCTCTAGCCTAGAGCTGGACCCCTGGAAACCACATCCCCAGCTCCATCAGATTCCATTCTTTATGCTTGAGCCAGAAGCCTTCCCATAAGACTTAAGCCATCAATCTTGCCTTTCTCCATCACAGTGCACCCAATTCCCATACGTGGGTCATGCATACACACACACACACACACCACTGGCCTTACCCCATTGCCCTTGAAATTAGGGGAAGCTGTGATGCTGCAGATCAGGTGACCAACCAGCCCCTTTGAGACAGTCCTATGCAACCTGGCATGGCTGATCCCCCTAAATCTGATCACCCTAAGGCTGAGTACTCCACGCACTGGGGATGCTCAGACTGTGATGTCCTTGCATGACAGCAGGCAGCCTCTCTGAGCAGCCCTTCCTGTGGCTGTCCCTGCCTTGTGAGGCTGCCTGCCGCTCTGGCTTTCTGGGTCCTGCTTCTCTTACCTACCCCCTAGCAGGGAGGAAAGCACCTGGACACCCGGCATCGCTTTGCTGGGCCTTGGAGAACCTGTCCTACTGTGATGGATTTTTTAATTGGATTGTGACAAACATTTAATACCTAATAGAGCTCTTACCAGCACAGTTAATTAAGAATGTGACTAATCTAATTCAGTCGGAGCTCAGAAAGAGAGAAAAGAAGGAAACAGGAGAATGGGGAGCAGGATGTGGGGAGACGGGGGTGGAAAAGGACTACTGAGCCTGCTTTTCCTTCTGCTGGGTGAGGGGATTCTAGATACACAGCACAGGGAGATTGCATCAAGTTTGCCAAGGAGAAGCGAAGCATCATCCAGAGTGGCCAGAAGAACAAGGACCCTCTTCTCAGCTTCTTGCTCTGTCCCACTACGCACGTTGGCTTGTCACCACAGACTTGTTAGCAACCCCTGAGCAAATGGACCTCTGTGGATCCCCTAAAGTGGTACGGGCAACTACAGAGTGTTCCAAGCCTCCTTCCTGAACATGCCTCATTGAGGGTGGCCCAGCTTGGCACCACCCACCCAGAGTCATGGACCCTTCACCCTTCCTGAACCCCAGTGTCACGCAAATAGCAGTTGGAACACTAAGACTGTGTTCATAACTCCTTTGAACTACACTGGTACACTCATAAATGTGCAGCATACCCATGCTCCCACACGCATGCTGTCTGCACAGGCACGCAGGTGTCACTGTGAGTCTACACAGCAGAGATGCACACACACACACACACACACACACACACACACGGCACAGGTGAAATCGCCAGCGCTGATGTGCAAACACAGCACAACCACAAACACCCGGGGGAGCAGGACCGGCACGTGGGTGCCCTCCTGTCTAAAGCAGAAGCTCGTCTCCTGCCGGGCCTTGCTGCTATCTGAGCGGTGACATCCCACCATCCTCCCGAGGTCTAAGTGCCTGCTTCCTTGAGAAGACCCGGCCATAGCTGTTAGACAGCTGTCACTTGCATTCTGGCAGGTGGCCTCATGCACGGGAGTGTGGAGGGGGGCCGGGTTCCTGGGTGAGTGGTGTCACTCCGGGGGATGACAGGAGTCCTGGAAACCGTAGATGCTGTCGACATCACACCCGATTGTGGGCGGATGCAAAAGGAAGGCTGAATGTCAGGGTTAATGCTCAAGGGTGGTGTGGGGGTATTCATCTCGAAGTGCGTGGTACCATAGTAACTGCTGGGAAGGAGAACTATTTCCAGTGTCTCTGCAGCAGCACAGAGCAGGTACCATGCTGGACTTTACAAACGTGAGCCTTTCATATTCTGGTCTTTAATGGCAGGTGATAAGATTAGGGTAAGAGAGCTGTGATTTAGCCATACTTGATATCTCACTGAGGGCTCAGCATCGTCGTCTGCATTAATCCCCACGGAAAACCTGCAAGGAGAGTGAGCTAGGCTGAACTACCTTTGACTCCAGAGAGAAAGCCAAGCCTCTTAAACATCAACCCCGGAGGGCAGGACGCAGAACTCACCCCTCCACGCTCAGCTGCAGCCTGCTTGATGACCGCTGATGGAGACTCCTGGGCAGCTCCTAACTAACCTGGTGAGTGGCCAGACCATACACACCTGACTCTATGCAGAGGGTGGGACAGCTGGCAGGTCACTCTCTTTGGGACTGAAACAATGATGAGTCCCCTAATAGCACTCTAAAGACACTGATGATGAGAATCACAATTGGAAAGGCCAGAGGAGGCATCAGCCATAAAAAAAAATAAATAGTAGAAGAAGCCACCAAGAAGTGAAAGGAAGCTCTCTCTCCCTTTCTCCTTCACTTGTCTACTCTTTATATATATGAATCATTCCTTATATTTTTATGGCATTTTCCATTCTCAGAAACTCTCATCCAGATAGAGCTATTCAGTGCTCATATCTGAAGGAACCTGGGATTTCCCTGCACAAGGAGTTATGCAATAGTTAGAGATGGAGCCCCAAGGAGGACTCAGATCTCCTAGATCTTTATCAAGCGCCAGTCCCTCTGCACACAATCTCACTACAGCCACCACAGCACTGGGAGGCGTCTACCACTGTCCCTATTTTACAGGTGAGGTGACTGAGGTTCTGCAAGTAAGTGTACACTTATGCCTGAAGTCACTCAGGTAACAAGGAGCAGAGGCAGACCTTAGGGTTAGGCATGTGGATTCCCAGTGGCACGATTTCCCACTTCCGCACCTTGTGCTTTTTCATTAAAAAGCACACTTGCTTTCTTTCTGGAAACCCAGAAAGAAGAGCTGAAATGTGGATGGAAATCTAACAGCATTGATCCATCAACTGCCAGAAGGCATATGGAGCTGGAATGCAAAGTCAGAGGGACAGTGCCCACAATGTGGCCAGAGGACATTCAGTGAGGCTCTCTTGTGGGTTTTTTTCTACTCACTCTTGGGCTTCTGGGTGCCTTTCTTTCTTTCTTTTAATGTTAGCAATATTCAGATTTTAATAATTTTATATAATAACATTTAGCTGTACAGTATAACCCCAGAAGGTTTATCATCACTCATTTGACAATGTTTACCATGTAACATAACATACTAAATAAGCCTAATTAGTTTAATATCTCTCTTTGAGTTGTTTCATGGGCCCTCAGAAGCATTCCAGAGTTAGCTAGAGGTCAAAAAAACTTCATACGGGGTATCATTAGAGAAAGATTTTCAAAGCTATTAAAAGATTTAAACATATTTTGTCAAATAGGATCATAGTCACTGTGGAACAATACTTAACCAAAGTGACAATAGAAGATTTTTAAAGCAAATAATCATTATAACAGATTGCTAAAAAAGGTAAAGAAACATTAAGATCTATTATCAAAAGCAGACCAATAAATATTTCAAGAAAGGTTGTCCTTTCTTTTTAAAAAGTATTGATTGATTGATTTTTGGCTGTGCCGCACGGGCTTTTCTCTAGTTGTGGGGAGCGGGGGCTACCCTTTGCCGCAGTGCAAGGGATTCTCATTGTGGTGGCTTCTCTTGTTGCAGAGAACGGGTTCTAGGGTGCTTGAGCTTCAGTAGCTGCAGCTCCTGAGCTCAATAGTTGTGGCTCACAGGCTTAGTTGCTGCGAGGCATGTGGGATCTTCCTGGACCAGGGATCAAACCCATGTCTCCTACCTTAGAAGGAGGAGATTCTTTACTACTGAACCACCAGGGAAACCCTGTCCTTCTCTCTTGATTTGCCTCTATTGTCCCACCGTGCTCCTGCCCTGGGTAACACCATTCCTCTGTAGCTGGGCAGGCGAGTGGCCCTCTGCCATCATGGTCTTAGTTCTTTGCAGCAGCACCAGGAGAAACATCCCCTTGAGAGGAGGAGGGTGTGTCAGAGCTCATCCCTCCTTCCCAGCTCTGGGGCACCGAGGGAGACCTTTCCACCACAGCGCTCACAGGCCTTTCAGTGCAGCAGACAACCTCTGACCAATTGTTTGTCTGACAACTTTATCCTGGGAGGAAAAGCCAAGGCAGCAGGGAAGGGGTGGAGTTCCAGGAAAAGGCAGCACCCAGGCAGCGGGCTGAGCCTCGGTCAAGGAGAACACAATCCATATTTACTACTTACTGCTAAAGCGACCTTACCTGAGTCATTGAATGTTTTTGAACTTCATCTATTAACTGGGAATTAAAAATCTCTGCGCGCCTCGCTGGATTCTTGTTGGGGAGAAATAATACATAGGAAAGAGGTTTGAAAGCTGTAAAGGGCTACAGAAATGAAAGGTAAATGAAAGGTGTTTTCTATTAAGTAGAATAAGGAGGATCAAGAGTGAGAGAAAGAGGAGGGAAGAAGTCAGAACGTGCCAGCGGAAATGAATGCTTTCCCACAGAGAAATGCATTAGGCACCTTCAAATGTTCGTTCTTTTCTAGAAGATTATAAAGAAAGAGCTATTCCTAATGGGCATCAATTATACAACTTAAGAGTTGGCTCATGGCACCTGTGATTCATTGCTAGCTATCATGGTGACTCTTTCAATTATTTCCCCAATCCAGTCTGATACATAAAATCTCTTCTTTCCTACCCTCGGCCATTCTAGAAAGGACAGTACTAAGGGCGAGGGAAGTAGAAATGAGGGAGGAACAAAGTGATGCCCATCTCCCTTCTCCAGGGAGATGAACTGGGGTAGACCACTGTGCCTTGCAGACTTGGGTCAACCTGGTGGTGGGAGACTTTGGACCTTTTAAATATCAGGTTTCCTTTCCTTACCTTGAATCTGTTGTTGCTTAGTCACTAAGTTGTGTGCAACTCTTTTGCAACCCCATGGACTGTAGCCTGCCAGGCTCCTCTGTCCTTGGGGTTTCCCAGGCCAGAATACTTTAGTGGGTTGCCATTTCCTTCTCCAGGAGATCTTCCCAACCCAGGGATTGAACCTGCGTCTCCTGCATTGCAGGTGGATTCTTTACTGCTCAGCCACCAGGGAAGCTATACCTTGGATCTACAGAATTAAAATCCCCAAGGTGGGGTCCTGGCATCTGTATTTTTTTAAATAGGCCCCAAGTCATTCTTATTTACGGCCAGGTTTGAAAACCACCGTTCTGTCTCCTGCCCTCCCAGCCACAGAAACCAATCTACAGGCTTGGCCACCTTCCTGCCACTCTTCAGTTCACACTGGGGTCCCTTCTGGGGATGTGGTATTGGAATGATCTTGCCTCCCTGCCTGCCTACCTCTTTCGCTGCTTTCTTCTTTATACTTAATTTTATTTATTTGTTTGTTTTGGGCTGAACTGGGTCTTCACTGCTGCATGAGATTTCTTTGGTTGTGGCAAGAGGGGGCTACTCTCTGGTTGAGCAGGTGGGTTTCTCACTGTGGTGGCTTCTCCTGCTGTGGAGTATGGGCTCTAGGGCATGCACGCTTCAGTAGTTGTGGCCCGTGGGCTTAGTTGCCCCACAACATGTGGGATCCTCCTGGACCAGGGCTTGAACTCATGTCTACTGCGTTGGCAAGCAGATTCTTTACCCCTGAGCCACCGGGGAAGCCTCTCGTGCTGCTTTCTCTCTTTCTCCATTCTTCTCCCAGCCCAGAGACAGTCCTGGAAGAAGCACCTGGGAATGGGCTAGCTTGCAGCTGCAGGGCACTGAGCAAAGGGTGATCTCAAAGACAGCATCCAGGGGGCAAAGATGGCACTGATGATCAAATAAATGCAATTAAACACAATCAGCCTGCAACCTAGGGCCTGGCAGAGACAGGGAGACCATGTAGGACACCACAGTGGTTTGGGTTGGAGAGACAGAGAGGAAATCCTTGCGGGTCCATGGCCTTGCCCTTCTGGGAAGGTAGAAAGACTAGGAAGCACTGTTCAGACAAGACCACCCACACAGCACCTGAATGTGCTGGAAAGCTGTGGTCGGCCAGGGTGACTGGCTGTGCCGTCTCCTGTTTCCAGAGTAGCTAGGTGACCCCCTTCTCCCCATGACTGTGTCTGTCCATGTTCCCAACGAATATTCAAGTAAGGTGGGCAGTGATCTGGTGCTCAAGAAAAGAGAATTCTTCCAGCTCATTCTGTTTATTTTGCTATTGATAAAATGTATCCTTAAGGGTCAGGGTCAAATAAGGCGGCCCTTCTGGCAGTCTCGCTTAAACAGCCCCAGCCTCCATTGCTAGTGTCTGGGAACCAAGCTGCAGCACTACTGAGGCTGGGCTGAAGCTTGCTGGACATCACGCATCCTCCCTGCCCTGTGGGACAGCGTGGTGGACCTGTCAGCGGGGACACTGGCCAGAGGTCTCCAAATTTCAGCCAGGTGCCAGCCATCTGGACCATTACCTGTGTTCACTGAACATCTACTGGGTGCTGGATGCTAGGCCAACTGCAGGGGAAGAGGGAGGGACCACAGTAACAGAAGACATGGTCCCACCATAAAAATACCCAAGTCCAATTATGCTGGGCCACATGCCCAGTTATAGGAGCATTCTATCACAAGGTGCTGTCCCCAGCCCTGAAGGCAATGTCACAGACTGTTATTGACAAGACATGGACTAAAACAAAGGACTGCGTGGGGGTAGAGGGTGGTACTGAGGAAAGGAGGGATTGGAGTGAGGCTGGAAGAGCTGAAGTTTCTTTGGAATGGGCCAGGGTCGAGCAAGTAACTGTGAATGAGTTCCATGGAAGGCTGAAGGACATCCCTATGAGGGCTGGGAGGAAACAAGCAGAGAAGCAGAGAATTTTTCAGAGGGAGGAGCAAGGCCTGGATTCTGTTTCCAGCTTGAGTTGTTTCTTGCTCCGGCTTCAGTGCTTGCCTGCAAGGTGTAGGGGGATTTGGGTACCAGTCACTGCCCCTCCATTAAATCTGTAGCTCCTCCACCATCCTGCCTGTGGGCACAGAGCGGGAGATGAAACTCCCCCGGACTGTGTAGCCTCCTCCTAAACACAGCCTGGCCTTGGCTTTGAGAGGAAGTCCTAGCCGAGAACCACGTAGGCCCCCAACTGAAACCCATTGCCAGCCAGCCAGCTGCTCCATCTGAATGCAGGCCACTCCTCAGCCCCAGAGTTTATAAATAAACCAAGAGAAGTCATTTTGTCCCAGGAGACCGGGATGTCTCTTGAAATACAGAGATGTCCTGTCTTGTGCCTCCATGCTTCCTGAGCTGTGATTCTTTGGCGAGGAACAGGGCTTGGATTGAAGCTGGTTCCCGTCTACAGCTGAGAGTCTCAGCGGGGGCAAAGAGGGTGGAGCAGGCGAGGCAGAGACACGGACAGAAACGCTTTTAGTTGTGCCCTGATGTAATAAATGGGACGGCTAAATGAACAAGAGGGGAAGACAGAAGAGAAGCATGACAGAGAAAGCAGGAGGGTGTTGAGATGGGAAAGGGGCAGTGAGAGAAAGAGATATTGACAGAGATGTAGAGGAGAGATGCTGGCAGACTGTCAACTGAAATGTCCATGCCGAGACAGGAGACAGAGATGGGAAGATTAGGAGAAATGCACAAAGGCAGACAGCTTGCAGCAAAGCGCTCTGACTCCTTGCCTCCATCCCTTTTGTATTTCCATAGCCAGCGCGCACACTGAGACACAGAGAGTTGCAGTGAAGGAGCACGGAGGAGGGGAGGGGGCAGGCACAGGGAGGACCGGGTGGGAGGAGGAGTGGAATAAAGGGACACTGTGTGCACGTGGAGTCTGAGTGTGCGGACTAAATACCAGCGCGTGCCTAAAAACAAAATAGCAGCATTATCTGTCTCGTCTGCATCCTTGGGTAGATAAATGGCTTTGAGTGGACCCTGGGACAAGACTGTCTGGGTCTAAATGCTGGTGATACCGGCTTCCGGTGGTACGAATTTTGGCAAATTAGGGAACTGATCTGAACTTCTCTCTGGGATGGGGATCATGTTAGGACTTCCTCATGGGGCTGTCATGAAGATTGAAGCTTCATAGATAGTACGGTATGCACTTAGTGCAGTGCACAGAGCAAGACCTCCGGGGGCTCTGGTGCGGCTGGGGCGCTGCAGCTGTGGACAGAGTAGGGGTGTGCACAGACAAAGGGGTACAGGAAGGATGGGGGCAGGGAGAAGCAATGGCTAAGGTGAGCCCTCCTTTTTTAGTACAAATCTCTTATTTTGTTGTGAGCAATGGGGCTGAGGAGTGAAGAATGCCTTCCAGCAATGGATCAGCCCAGCAGACAGCATCTAAGCCAAGAAAGAAGAGGAGAAAGGAGACACCGGCCAGTATCAAATGAGACTCTGAAGCTGCAAGTGAGTGAGTGGCTGGCTGGGGATGCCACAGGACCCAGAGGAGGCTGAAGCCAAAGACAGCCAAGGTCAAGCCAGCTCTCCTGGTGGGCTGTACAGTAAGAGGGAGCAGGAGGGGTGAGGTGCAGGGGAACAGTCAAAGCACGACCTGTGAGGAAACCTGAGGAAACACTGCAGGTCACCCCATGGCTCATCCATCAGAAAGCCCAGGAAGGGGAGTTGGGTGAAATCTGCCATCTCTCAGGCAGCATGCTCCTCTCTCTGGCCATCCAGATGAGGGCTTTTTAAATTCCTCCTATGATGATGTGAAGGCTTCCCTGGTGGCTGAGTGGTAAAGAATCTGCCTGCCAGTGCAAGAGACTTAGGAGACGCAGGTTCAATCCCTGGGTCAGGAAGATCCCTGGAGAAGGAAATGACAACCCACTCTAGAATTCTTGCCTGGGAAATCCCACGGACAGAGAAGAGCCCGGCAGGCTACAGTCCATGGAGTCACAGAGTCGGACACCACTCAGTGATTAAATAACAACAAAAGAGACTTAAGATTGAGATGTGAGAGTTAAGAAATGACCTCCTCTGGAAAAGACGTCACACTCCACTAACTGGATTCAGGAAAGTCACTGGGGCAGAGTCACTGACCGGAAATACTTTTTCTGGGAGGAAAGGCAAGGATATAAGAAGCATGGTGAAAGAGACTGAAGCTTGCTCTGCTGCAGGGCCCTGCCCTCAACCTGAGGCTGGCTCTCCTGAGCTCAGGGTGGGCCAGGGTTAGGGAACCTTCTTCCATGCTCCCTCACTGACCATAACTAGCACTAACGCGAAGGTCCCAGCACACCTGAGCATACTCTTTGCTCTCAGTAGGTGCCGCTCACTGAGTGGGTTTTGGTCACCAGAGATGGCTCCTGAATCACACAAGACCCTCAAAGATGGTTTTAACCCTGAAGGGGAAGAAATGCAGGAATTCAGGATCTTAAATCCCCACTTTGCTAAACTAGGCTCTTGGTGCTGGAATTAAGCCTGCAGCAACAAACAGAAAAACACTTCGAAAAAGTTAAAACATATTACTGCCAACGCTCGTTTGTGATTATGAATATTATAATCATAGCTATCACTTACTGCGAGCCTCCCCAGGGGCCAGTTGCTTCTACACATAAGCTCGTAAATCCTCACAATGACCCTACAGAGTGAAGATTAGAATTCCCTGTTCTAGACAAAGACACAGGCTCGTAGAGGTGAGGAATGCTCGCCCTCGGAGTGGCTCGAAGCCTCCACTCTTCCCACATCTAAATCTACCTCGAGTGTCCTTAAGGAGAGGGGATTTCCTTTAATTTCAGATTCTACTTTAAATGTACTTTCACTGGGAAGCAGTACTGCCCTCTCCTGATTCCCACCATCTTCTGTGTAGGATGGAGTGAGAGGCTCCATGGAAAGTGTCTCTGTGAACCAGACGTGACCCCAGAACTCTAGCAGAGAGGCTAACCCTTCCGAAAGGTGCTCGCCCAGAGACGGATGGCAGTTCTCCTCCCATGCAGACTGCTGGGACTGCTGAGGGGAGCAGGAAGGGGGTGTAGCAGGGAACCATCCTTTCAAACTCTTGTGCAATACGAGGGGTGTAGAGCCTGCTGCCGTCCGCCTCTGGAGACCTGCACATTCTATGAGGGTAATACAATGATACAGTTTCCCTCTTCTAATTGTCCAAAAGTTTAAAACCTTATTGCTCCAAGAAGCATTCTCTGTGTAGCTAGAGCTATGAAAGCCCACAAAATAACAAGGCCACCGTTTCTCTGTTTGCAACAAGATTCAGGCTACTCCAAACTCCTGTTCCCAGAAACAATGGATGGGTTTGTGGTTGGCACCACGTGGGCAGGGGTCTATGGGCCTGTGATCTGACCCTACTTCTCCTTTTCTCCGTTCACTTGAGTGACTTCTTATAGTGCTCATAGCATCCAGAAGAAAGTGTCTTAGTCTCTGCAGGCTGCTGTAACAGGATCCCATAGTTGAGGTGCCTTTTATAGACAGATTTACTTTGCACAGTTTTGGAGGCTGGGAAGTCCAAGATCAAGGTGCTGGCAGATTCAGTTTCTAGTGGGAGCTGGCTTCCTGATTCATGGATGACCATTTTCTCACTGTGTCTTTGCATGATAGAAGGGGTGAGGGAGGTCTCTGGAGTCTCTTTCATAAGGGCAGTAATCTCACATAGTAGAGTTCTATCCTGATGACAAAACCAACTCCCTAAGGCCCCACCTCCTACTATAATCACCTTGGGAATTAGTATTCAACGTACGAATTTTAGGACGTGAACATTCAGTGTGCGGATGGTTTGCTAGAGAACAAGCTTCCATGCTCTTCTGTCCTTATCTCCTTACTAATCACACACACACACAGAGCTTATTCCCATAAGAGAGCAAGGAGCCCACAGAGGTCTAATCGAGAAAGATAATAAAGTCTTGTCCTAGAAAAATCAGGTTAATACCCAGCTCCTTATAGGCAATAAGTGGCAATGTGCTACCAATACTGATCAAATTCGGTCCAGATGAGACCAACCCCACAATCTCCAGGGCAGAGTGGCTTTCAGTGGAACAATTTTCCTAACGGAGTGACTCTGCTGCCACCACCCTTCTCCAGAAAAGACCCCAAAGACACTTAAATTGGCCAAAGGTGAGCCAGTGGAAGCAGCTGAGCTGCCCTTGTCTGTCCAAATCCCTCCAGCACGAGGCAGGCAGTCACACCCCATCGTCTGGACATTCACACAGAGACCGGTGCGGGTGCTGGGCCAGCACCTCTCTGCCCATCTCCCCCCTCAGCCCAAATGCCTGCAGAGGGAGGGCAAGTGTGGGGGTTGGGAGGCAAAGAGGGAAGGGAGGAGGGGGCATGGAAAGGACAGACCAGACCGAGTGAGAGCGGTGTGAGAATGTATGGGTGTGGGTTTGGGGAAACCCCAGGAGATCAGCTTCCAACGGTGATTAATTTAGCGAGAGAAAATAGATTCTCACTGCCAGCCACCAAGTCTGCAGAAGCTGACAATGAAGCGATCAGCTCCACGTTCAGACAGCTCCGGTCTTGTGAGAAGGCAATCTGTGAGCTTCAAGCTGCTGCACCAACAGGAGAGTGACTGTGGGGAAGAAGCCACCCTGCTCCTGGAAAGGAAGATGCTAACTCTTTCTACAGCCTGCCTCTGGACTCTGTGGGACGCAGGAACCCAGAGATGTTCACCCCAGAAGGGTGCCCATAGAGATACTGATGCCTTGCCAGCCCTATCCAGAAGAGTGTCCATGTGGCATCTCTCTGCTGGATGTGTGTGTCAGCCTGACTGCTATTGGAGGAAGGCTGAAAATCCATCTTCCTTTCTGATAGACATGACATGAGGGCTCCCAAAATATGAAGCCACTCATTCATTCATTCAACCAAATGTACTTCTACTGTGTTTCCATCCCGTGTTAGGCACTACGGCTCCAACAGTGCGGATAAAACAGAAGCAGACCCTGCCTTTCCAGAACTTACAGTTTAGGGAGGGAGACAGAAAATCAATCAAGTGATGAATGGATTTCACCCATCCATCGCTTTAGACACTCATGGTTCCAAATAATCAAAGGGAACTGATTAGAACGATAAAGCCTGAGACGGCATAAGACTTCAGTGTCATCTAGAGCATCTTCATTAGACATATGAGGGAGCCCAGAGGGGTTGCATAACGTCCAAAGTCACACAGGTAGCAATTGGCAAGGACAAGGACCAAA
Source organism: Bos indicus x Bos taurus (assembly GCF_003369695.1). Taxonomy (NCBI): domain Eukaryota; kingdom Metazoa; phylum Chordata; class Mammalia; order Artiodactyla; family Bovidae; genus Bos; species Bos indicus x Bos taurus. Next base: position 56,241,561 of record NC_040091.1, read on the forward strand.
ACTTTAATTAAACATTTAGCTTAATGTTTTTCTTGTCACAACACACACCACAGTCCAAAGAGACCCAACATAAATGAAGCATGTTCAGCATTTTCTGATGTTCTTCAAATACCCACTCTGTCAAATGAAAGTGAAAGTTGCTCAGACGTGTCCAACTTTTGCCACCCCATCCATGGAATTCTCCAGGCCAGAATACTGAAGTGGGTAGCCATTCCCTTCTCCAGGGGATCTTTCCAACCCAGGGATTAAACCCAGATCTCCCACTTTGCAGGTGGTTTCTTTACCGACCAAGCTATCAGGGAAATCCTCCTCTGTCTAATGCTCTGAGAAAAAAGTGTTCTATCATCAACTAAGTTTGGGAAATGCCAGCACTGTGTCTTCCTTATAGAGGCTGACAGTGTACATGATCGTATTAAAGGCTCTGAGGTCTGTGGATTCATCATTGTCTAACTCAGTGTTTCAAAAACTGCTTTGACCACAGAAGCCCTTTTATCTATGTAGCACGTCTTAACTGCACACTGGGATTCCTCAGGAGTTTTGCAAATCCCACATAAATTAAGGTTCTGTGGATTTTAGATAGTTGACCTTCCTTTGCTGGCTTTCCCCGCTGTTTTCTTGTGTCAAACAGCCTTGGTTCCTTCCCTCTAAGTTACATTACATCTGAGTCTTCATTCTCCATCAGCTCTCTGAGACTCCACATTTCTGAATATCCTTTTCCCCCTAGAATTCTGGAGTTCATCTTTTCTTGAATTTCTTCAATTTGCTCTCACTGACAAGTTTCTTCTTTCTGTCCCTTGGTAATTGATATTCAATCTACTACAAACTTGCTTTTTTCCTAGGTGATCAAGGAAAGCACTTGAAACATCACCACTCATCTTCTTATGCATAAATCACAAATCCAATAACTGACCTGCGACCTTTCTCCACCACAGTGTTCTTCTCCACCTAACAGTTCATTCGTCTATTTGAACAATACTTATTGAATGCTGATCACAGGTCACACTAAAGGCTACTTGCCCAGCAATTTCTGTCTAGTTAATTCCACTGGTTAGGGAACTTTGGACCATAAAGAAGGCTAAGCTTTTGATGCTTTCGAGCTGTGGTGTTTGAGAAAACTCTTGAGAGTCCCTGGGACTGCAAGGAGATCAAACCAGTCAATCCCAAAGAAATCAACCCTGAATATTCATTGGAAGGACTGATGCTGAAGCTGAAGTTCCAATACTTCAGCCACCTGATGCAAAGGGCTGACTCATTAGAAAAGACCCTGATGCTGAGAAAGATTGAAGGCAGGAGGAGAAGGGAGTGACATGACAAGACGGTTGGATGGCATCACGGACTCAATGGACATGAGTTTGAGCAAGTTCTGAGAGATGGTGAAGGACAGAGAATCCTGGCATGCTGCAGTTCATGGGGTCCCAAAAAGCCAGACACAACTGAGTGACTGAACAACAACAAAAGGCAACTTTGGGAATAAGGTTAAGTTCATAAGTTGACCACTTTGGGGCCCATGAGTTTCATTCTGCCCATGACCTTGAATCGGGGCCAATATTCTCTTAGATGGGTGTCCTTGGACATGAAGAGAACAGGAAAAGATAGTGTAGCTGGCCCAGTTCAATTTTTGACCTCTGCAGGGAAGACAAAACAAATCCAAAAGCCCATGCCCTGGGACTGGAGGCATCACCACATAAGTGTGTCTAAGTATCAGTTCCTCCCAATATCAGCCATCCACTCAGTTCTCCCAGGTTCCCAAGCATCTCTGAAGCCACCTTCCTCTCCTAAATCATGTCATTAATTCATCAGGAAATAGCTAACATGTATCTTTGATTTCTTTTTACTCAAACAAACCTAATGTTTGTTTCTATTAACGGACTTATCTCTATTTTCCTGGACACCGTGGTTCATTTGTGTTGCTTGGAGATTTCATTTGGACCCGAAAGAATGAGGCAAGTGGCCTTAAAAAATACTCATTGTTTGGCAGTAGGATTATAAGCAATATGATCCCTTTTGTGAGAAACGGGCTACTACCAGCTGTGTGACGGGGTCTGAATTTTGACAGCGTACAGGCATGCACATACCACATACACACGAGTGTTTTACCACAGGAAGAAAAAACCTAGAAATTGATTTTTTTTTATGCACTTAAGCTTTCATGGAATCCTTTGGGGATTATTTTCATGGAATACAGTGTATTACTCCTGCTTTCCCAATATACTCAGGAATATCTAAAATATAAGACCAATAACACTATTATCATACAGTCAAGAAGTGTCATAGAAAGCACTACCCATACTTACACACAATCATTAATTTAAAAGACCGTGTATAGACACAGAGACTTCCTAGCCAATCTTAGATCACAAAGCTCACGGCCTTCACCTACCACCAGGGTTCTTGATTCTTTACCCTGAGTGGGTGGCAGAGACTACTGGTGCTCAGCCCTGCCTGCCCTGGTCACTCTCTCCTCTCCACCACACCCTTCTCTTGCCTCTGGCAGCCCCATTCAAACTCTGAGTCCTTCCAGAACCCCTCTGCCCACTCTGGCCTCCACCACCCTGCCTCCATCCCTGTATTATCATCTTGTTACAAACACTTGTTTTTCCAAAAGCTTCATCTACGTTAGTCTTGTCAATTCCTTACACCCACCGGAAAGGAAGCATGCTGTAATAGGAAGAACATAGCATCCAAAATAAATCAACATGTTCTTTCTCTTGCTTTCTTTTATTTCCCTTGTTTTCTCCCAGGCAACTTCCAGCTCGCCTCCTCCCCCAACTCGGAATCTGTCTCAACACTGGCAGGTCATGGTTAAGCCCCAGGTGAACAAGACACAAGACGCGCCGAGATTCGTCCTTCCCAGGCATCTCTTTCATGCCCTTCCTTTCTTTTCAGAAGCCAACAGTGAGGACTGAATCCCTGATCAAGTCCCTGTTCCCCGCACCGAGAAAATGTGAGCCACAGACAATGAGAGAGAGATGCCCCTGTCAGAATCCCATGCTTCAGGCGAGATGTAGCCCAGATGGCTCAGGCTAAGGACTCCCTGGCCCTCCCCATCTTCTGCTGTCAGTCCCCGCCCCAACACAGATTCCCCTCCCCCAGAAGACTCAAACCTTTCAACAAGTCGGGTGTGCATACACTAGCCATCTCAAGCACCCAGGGATTTGGGCAAAGTTTTAAGAAGGAATGTAAACAATACGTACTAATTGCTGCTGTGACCTAAGTTATAAATTAAATTAGATGGGCCAGGGTGCTGAGCTGTCCTCCCCCAGCTTCCACAGTGAGCATCATGGTAGACCAGGCATCTCAGAGAGCGGAAGCCAATTTCTCATGAGCATCTTTTGATGGGTTTCCCTGGTAGTGCTAGTGATAAAGAACCTGCCTGCCTGGAGACCCTGGTTTGATCTCTGGGCCAGGAAGACCCCCTGGAGGAGGGCATGCCAACCCACTCCAGTATTCTTGCCTGGAGAATCCCATGGACAGAACATCCTGGTAGGCTAAAGCCCACAGGGTCACAAAGAGTCAGATATGACTGAAGCGACTTAGCATGCACATGCACACCTTTTGATATTTCAGTAACTGGACCCCAGGATGCTTTGGGCCAAGGTCATCCCAAGCTCTGCTATGTTCCAGGTATGCTGGGGTTCCAGGCATCCTGGGTTGGTGCAGAGAGGAGCCCTCATGCAGGGGTGGACAAGCACCCCTGCAGCTCCCATACTTTCCATTGGAGTTGCAGCCTCAAAGATCAAGCACTTCAGAATCAGCCCTGCCTTGTAAGAGCGGCCTGGGGGAAAAGCTCTCTAAGTACCTATGACAGGCTTGCTGTTCCCTCTTGTGGGACTGCTTGGGAAATCCCTGGGCCTGAAGCAAAGCAGATGCTAAAGGAAGATTAGTTGAGTAGATGAATGTGAACAATGAATAAGAGAATGAGTGAATCTATTGGAGACCCCAAACACCTTTGCTTTACTCACCCACGTTTTGTTCAGTTTTGTTCCCTGAGTAGAGGGAGGTGGGACCAGTTGAAGGGGGAGGAAATGGCAGCCCATTGGATGAGCCTGGAAGCCCTTGCCTTTGGCACGGACAATGCTTAAAGCTGGCTCAATTCAAAAAAATCCAGAAGCAGCCATGAGGGTTTGCTGTTCTGTTAAATCACAATGGGGTGGGGACTGGGCCTTGGATTCTATTAGTTTTTTTCCAAAAATTCCCCGCCCACAGGACAGTGCTCTCCATGTTGCTGGCATCCTTGCTTTTTGCCCCTCAGAGAGTGATCTCCATGCTACAAGGCCAAGTCTGCATCTTCTCTACAGAAGCCAGAGAGGATATGGTCAAAGTCTATGCATTTAGCCAACAAACATCTACCAGCGACATGTGGGTGCCTGGCACCATGCTGGGCTCTGAGGATCCAGAGATGAATGAAACACAGTTGCTGACCTCAGGGGTCTCACAGTCAAGTAGAGATCTGGCAGCCAAACAGATAACAACAGTTCTGGGCCCTGTGGGCCGCATGGTCTGGGACGTCTCCATGATATGTCAGGTACCTTGTTACTGATGGGAGATAAAGCCCAGAGACAACCAGAGGCTTGAGCTGGGTTCACTGCTTTTCTGGTTCCCTCCTGGGGCTCTTTGCCCTCCACCAGATGACGCAGCAGCTTGTCCACCCAGAGCACACCGGGCAGCACTCCAGCGCCTTTCTGTACATCCCCTCAATGGGAAGCTTGTCACAAAGAGCCCTTGTTTCCCCAGGGACACCTGGAGCATAGCCAAATACCTTTCCTACCTCGGTCTTTCTTCCATTGTTTTTGTCAGTAGAAATCCCAAGCGCCAACTACCTTTTAGATTGGAGGCCTGCAGGCTGGCAGGGAGAGACACACATTGGGAAATAGTTCTGTTTGTGTGCTTTCGTTAAAGCAGGCAGTTGCTTGCCAGACTGCCGGTGCCCCTGAAAACGTGTCTTCCTGGGGCGATAGAGAATCAATTGGCTTGATGCAACTTTTGGATCCTTGCTAAAACCCTGGCTTGGGTCCCATGGAGGCCCTGAGACAGACATCAATAACCTTGTCTCTCATTGCCTTTATCAACCACCATCCAATGCCATTAGAATGCACCGATATTTATATACAGTTGAACAGCACTGCCAGCAGCTGCATTATAACAGAGTGGCTAGCCATGGGGAGTAAAGGAAGGCTGCAGGTTGAGTTTTCACTCCCTCACTCTGCTTTTGTTCAGTCTTGGGCCAGAGGGCTTGTCTCTTCCCAAGTCCTTCTCTCCATCACCTGGGGCCAGTTTCCATTGCCACCCAGAGGCTCAACATTAATAAAAATAGGTAGTATTTGTTGGTATATAGTGGTCAAAGCATACTATTTTACATGCTTTCACTATCTCATGCAATAATCTCAAAATTCATCATAGTAAGTGGCATTGCTATGGAAGCAATGAACAAATCAAGGCTCAGAATGGCTGAGAAGGAAGCGCAAGGTCACACAGCTGTAAACAGGGTTGCAGGCAGGCTAACAAGTTCACACTGAATCAAGTTTTAGCTTATATCTGGGCCCGACCACTATGTGCTTTTACTCAATTATACTGCCTTGTGTTTTTTAAATTCAATAAATATATAATTATTGAGTACCTACTATGTGCTAGATACTGTCATAGGTGGATATTGAAGCGAATAAGATAGATGAGGTCTCTGTTCTAGTGTGGGGACATTGTAAAACAATAAACACACCCACAAGAAAATATTGCCTGGTGATAAGTGTGTGCAGAGAGTTAAAACAGGCTGATGTGAGAGTGAATGATTGGATGGCTACTTTCAGATGGAGTGACTGGAAGTCCTCTTGAGGAGGTGACATTCAGAATGAGTCATGAAAGGAAATGAGGAGCTGGCCACATGACCTTCAGGGGCACAGCTAGTAATCCCAGGGTGGGTTTGAGGGAAGGAAGAAGGACCTTCCACCAGTGTGGAAGAAACTCAGCAGGTGAGTAGGAGAGAGGTGGGAGAGGTAGGCAGAACTGGCTTCTCCTGGCTTATATGCCAGAGGAAGCCATGTGTATTTAAGTTTGTTAGTGATAAGAAGTTTGATAGTGATAAGACTCTATCAGATGTAATTAAGTTTCCCTCTGCTTTTGTGTGGAGAAGGGTTGGTGGTGGTGGTTTAGTCGCTATGTTGTGTCTGACTCTTGCGACCCCGTGGACTGTAGCCTGCAGGCTCCTCTGTCCATGGGATTCTCCAGGCAAGAATACCGGAGTGGATTGCCATCTCCTTAGAGTAGAACAAAAGGAGAAACAGGAGTTAGGAGACTGCTGTGGTGGTGGCTAAAGGAGGGGTGGAGTCACCGAGGGAATGAGACACCTGAACACACACTGGATATGTTTCAGGAGTAGGTGAACTGGACTGGCTGATGGACTGCATACGAGGCGTAAGGGAGAGAGAAGCAAGAATGTCTTCAGGAGCAACCTGAAACAGAGCGACTTGGTGAATCATGATGCTATTTATGGAAAGGGGGAGGGTTGGATGAGGAATTGGCTTGGGGTTAAGAAAATCAAGAGTTTGTGTTTGGGCCATTTTAAAGTTCTAGATGTTAATTAAATAGCTACATAAAAAAAAAAAAACTAGATATCATCTTGGAGAATGTACAGATATTGATAAGGAAGAAGTCCAGGACTATCCTTGGCACATGTTAACATTTAGAGGTAGAGCAGAGGAAGAGAAAGCCAAGAAAGATCAGTAAAGCAAGAAAAAACCTGGGGGATGTGATGTCCAGGAAACATAGAGATGAAAAGTTTTCAGAATAATCATAATGATAATGATGATAATGATAATGGTGGTGACGATGATTGAAGGAGAAGAAGGAGGAAAAGAAAGGGAAGAAGGAATAGAAGAAGAGGAAGAATAAGAAGGGAAAAGGGAAGGAGAAGAAGACAAAGAAAAGAGGGAGACACTGTCATTCTCCCTGTTTCATAGACGAGACCACCAAGGCCCAGAGAGGCTACTTAACGTGAAATCACCGGTCTTCCGTCCCTGCATTCACTGAATAAGTGATGCCCAGTTCTTTCTTTTCACACCCTACAAATCAGCTTCTGAGCCTCAAACAGGTCCTGACTGAGTTCTCCGGAGGTCCTGTCCTTTTGCAGCTCTGAACTTGGTTTATTAATCTCTATGTTGGTTTTAATGTCCAGATCAGGGGAAATCTGATAGCTTAGTTGACAGACAAGCAGACTGCAGCTGTGGAGAGTAATCAGGTTTCCTATGGCTCTGTCCTCCAACAGAAACCTTTTTTTCGGTCTTATCCCCTTGCTATCCCAAACTGCTCCAAATCCTTTCTCAAGACCTCATCCAACTCTTATCTCCTCTGAGAGGGCTTCCCTGAGACAGCTACCCTATTCCTCTCTACAGTCCCTTAGAAATTATTTCATATATAATTAATTTTCATTTCTAATTAGGCTCAATTTTGCACTTCTTGTTGGCAAAGCAGTTGGGTTCCCGTGACATACTTCACAGTTGAAAATGTTATTATCAGAGGTGAAAATAACATTGAAGGGAGAGAAATGTATCCCTGGGTGTTAGAAAAAGGGCTCAGAGAGAAAAACTATTCTGAGATGCCAATTAACCTTGGAGAAAAGGCATGCGAGAGCAGGGGGCACCAAGGAGGGTCTACAGGAAGGGGTGAGGGTGAACGTGGTCTGGGGCAGGACATTCAAGTCCCTAGAAAAAACCTGGGCTCTCTGCTACCAGAAGCGCTCAGAACGTGACCCTGTGCAGCTAGACATGGCCCTGGCTGGCCCTGCAGGGAGCAGGGCCATCTGGGAACTGAGTCTGGTTGCAGTATCCCTTCTGATGTGGCTCTTATCACATCCACCTTAAATGGACCAAATATGTCTGCACATGGAATGTGCCCTAGCAATGGTCAGTATAATTGAAGAGTGCTCCAAGTTCCTTCCCCCAATATTTTTATCTGCTTAGAGTGTGAAATTTGTACGTTTGAAGAACAAAGCTTTGAATTTTTCAGCTATAATAATAAGGAGGCTCCTTTGCAAGAGCACAGCTGAGGGAACACAGAGGGGAGAGTTGAGTCACCCAAGGGATAGACAGGTGTGGAAATGAGATTCTGCCCTAAATGGGGTCATCAGTGAAGGAGTGAAGATGTTCTCATTAAAAGGGCAGTGTGAGGCATGGGGAAAATAGTCATGAATTTCATAAGCCCCTAGGATAGGCCCTATTTTCCTCCAAGATATGCAGACAAATAAGACAAATAGGGTAAAGAGAGACACTTATCATGCAACCTTCTGTGCACAAGTGAGGCCCTGCAGTGCTATCCCCACATGCAGGGAGACCCACCTCGGTCCTGCTTCACGGAAGTCCAAAGAATGCTCATTCAGTTGTTCCACTTATGTTCACTGAACACCTATTAAGTGCAGGCCCCATTCTAGGTGCTTGCAATATGTCATTGAACAAAACAGACACAGACCCCTGCATTTGTGAAGGAAATGTTCAAATGATGAGACTCAGAAAATAAGCTATAAACATGATAAATGGTAACGTAAATGGGATGCTAGAGTTGCTGCAAGTCAGATCTTTGAAATAGCCCATTTCTCCCAAAGCTTGGGCTCTCCTAAATACTACATTCTCCTGTACAACATTGTTCTCTGTTATCTCATCAGAAACCTCTGAGGCCAAATTCGCCACACTTCCCACTTCTCTCTTCTTTCCTCAAGTACCCTCTCCTACCCAGACCTTGTCCTAACACACACAGTAGACACAGAGAGGGTGCTCAATCCCATGTGCGAAATTGAATCAGTCATCCTTGTCTGGGAGCACAGATTCTATCCCCTGGCAGAAACCCTCTTTTAACATGATCTGTTTACCCTAGAGACCCTTTTCTACAGACCTTTCCCTGTGACACATATGGTTATCCAAGGAGGGTAGATCTAATTTGAGGAAAAAGAGAAAAATCTCATTCCTAACATGATTGATTTCCCTTCCTCTCCAGCTTAGGTCTCCTAGGATCTCCGTCTCCACTTGTCACCCACAACTCCTCCCCTCCTGTGTAATTCCTGACCCAGAGGAGAGATGGGGATGAGGCAAATGCTGTATCCTCACCTGTGGGCCACAGGTGACTGTTCAAAAATTTTCCACAGTGAAGACCTAAGAACACTTTGACTTCATCTCATTTTTAGCACATATGCGTACCTGCATGAAAAGGAGAAAATGGCATCCTTCCATGTGCCCAGCACTAGGAGAGATGGGCACAAACATTCTTGGGTAATAGATCATAGTAATAGGACATCCCAACTGCTCTCTTCTCGGGCTTCCCTGGTGGTCCAGTGGTTAAGAATCTGCCCTGCAATGAAGGGGACATCGGTTCAATCCCTGGTCCAGGAAGAACCCTCATGCCGTGGGGCAACTGAGCCTGTGCACCACAACTACTGAAGCCCATGTGCCCTAGAGCCCACGCTCCATCCACAGCAAGAGGAGTCACCACAATAGGAGGTGGAGTCACACAGTAACTTCCCCGACAGTTCAGTTGTAAAGAATCTGCCTGCAATGCAGGAGACCCCGGTTCAGTTTCTGGGTCGGGAAGGTCCCCTGGAGAAGGGGAAGGCTACCCATTCCAGTATTCTGGCCTGGAGAATTCCATGGGCTGTATAGTCCATGGGGTCACAAAGAGTCAGATATGCCTGAGCGACTTTCACTTTCACACTGCAGCTAGAGACTAGCCCCCTTCACCACAACTAGAAAAAGCCCAAGCAGCAGTGAAGAACCAGCACCGTCAAATAAAGTGAATAATTCAATTTAAATTACTCTGGTCCTTCACCTCTTCTCCTATGTATCATACCAAGTTCCATAAAGACACGGTTAAGCTGTACTTTCAAATTCAGGGTATGTGAAAAATAGAAAAATAAGACCTAAAAATGCAGTGCTTGGATGCACCAGAGTTCTTTGAGATCAGTCCTAGTCCCTTTTCTCTTCTCACTCATACTTTAGTCCTGTCTGGCCTCATCCATGTCGTTTCTTCAGATACCACCTCTCTGCCTATGACTTACAGGCTTATATTTGCAGTCAGATGTCTCTGACTCTTAGAACCAAACAGCTCACACATCCCAAGGGATATTTCTTCTTGGTTCACTACCAGGTTCCTCAACTACACAGTCATCACAAACTCATAATCTTCCTACCATCACCTCCAAGCCTGGACCTCTTCCATGGTCTCTTAAGTCAGCAATAGCTTCACCAGCATCTAGGGGTAGAAGCCAAAACTCCAAGAATCACTGTTGACTCTCCCTAGCTCTAGCTCTCATGTTCATAGTCAGTCTAGCCACAATCCTAACAATTTTGCCTCCTAAGCATCTCTTTAATCTATCTACCTCCCTTTGTCTCTGTTGTCACCACCTTCATCCCCAAACTCATCCCCTCTCATCTGGATCACTTTAAGGTTTCCAGTCAATCTGCACCTGACTCTGTCTCTAATCAGATCTTCATGCTGCAACCTGAGGAATTTCTAAATGCAAATCTGAAAGAGACTCCACCCTCACCACAGCTTCATTTGCAATGGGTGTTCAGTCATGTCTAACTCTTTGCGACCCCATGGACTGTAGCCTGTCATGCTCCTCTGTCTGTAAGATAATACAGGCAAGAATACCGGAGTAGATTTTCATTTCCCTTCTCCAGGGGATCTTCCCAATCCAGGGATCAAACAAACATTTCCCACATTTCCTGCACTGGCAGGCAGATTCTTTACCACTGAGCCAACTGGGAAGCCTGTCCATGGAATTTTCCAGGCAAGAATACTGGAGTGGGTTGCCATGTCCTCCAGACACCTACAGTTACTTCAACGATTTCCTGTTGCTCCAAGAAAAGATAAAAAAAAAAATCTTTGTGTTGAGCTTCCCTTGTGGCTCAGTGGTAAAGAATCTGCCTGCCAATGCAGGAGATGCGGGTTCAATCCCTTGTCTAGGAAGATCCCACATGCAGCAGGGCAACTAAGCCTGTGTGGCACAACTACTGAGCCTGTGCTCTAGAGCCTGGGAGCCACAGCTACTGAGTCCGCCTGCCCCAACTACTGAAGCCTGTGCGCCCGAGAGCCCACGCTCAGGAACAAGCGAAGCCACTGCAATGAGAAGCCCGTGCATGGCAACTAGAGAGTAGCCTCTACTCGCTGCAACTGGAAAAAAGCCCATGCAGCATGAAGACCCAGCACAGCCAAGAATAAGTAAATAAATTATTCTTAAAAATCCTTGTGTTGTGACCTGAAATGTGTCCTCCTGCAAAATTCACATGCTCAAGTCGTACCCCCCCTGGTACCTGAGAACGTGACTGTCTTTGGACATAGAGTCTTTAAAGAAGTATTTCAGTTAAAATGAGGTCTTAGGGTGGATCCTAAGTCAATATGACTTGTGTCCTTATAACAAGAGGAAATTTGGACCCAGACAGGCAGAGGGCCAACCAGGGAGAAGACTCAGGGAGAAGAGGACCATCTATTAGCCAAGGAAAGTCTCAGAAGATGTGAACCCTGCTGACACCTTGATCTCAGACTTCTAGCCTCCAAAACTGTGAGACAAAACATTTCTACTGTTTAAGCCACAGAATCTGTGGTGCTTTTGTTATGGCAGACCTAGCAAATGAATGCATCTTAATAGGGCTGCAAAGTCCTCCATGGTTCATAGATGATTTTAAAACAAGCCACAGAATTTTTGATCATCTCCCTTCCAAAGGCAGCACCTAATTCTCCTCCTTTTAGGTATGGGCTGCATTTAGTGGGTCACCTATAATAAATAGAACAGAATGGAAGTGGCAGTGAGTGACTTCCCAGATTAGAACTTAAAAGGCATCATGGCTTCCTTCTTGCTCTCTGGCTCTTGAATCACTGTTCTGCAGGAAGCCAGCTGCCATGTCATGGGGACCCTCAGGGAGACCTATGGGGAGGTCACTCAAGGAAGTCTGAGGTCTTCTGCCAATAGCTATGTACATGAGCTATCTTACAAGCAGATTCCACAGTCCAGACAGGCTTTCTGATGACTGCAGCGCTTGTGATATCTTGACTGTGACTTCATGAGAGACCAGAAGCAATAAGCTAAGCTGCTCCAGAATTCCAGTCCCAGTGAAGCTGAGATAATAAATGTTTGTTGTTTTCAGATGCTGTTTTGGGGCCATTTGTTATGGATCTTCCTGACCCAGGGATTGAACCTGGGTCTCCTGCATTGCAGGCAGATTCTTTATTGTCTGAGCCACCAAAGAAGCCCTATTTGTTATGCAGCAGTAGACAACAAGAACAGCTTGACTTGAACTCCTTTCCACTAGGCTTGCCTCTTACCACTCTTGCCTAGTCTCTGAGCCTCAGCCCCACTGGCTTGCTTGCTAGGTCTCAGAATTCCCATGCTTTCCAAGCCCCTTTTTCTAGAATGCACTCCTACATTCTTCCTTAGTTGAGTTCTATTACTCCTTTGGATCACATTTCAAGCATTAATTTTTCATGGAAAACTTTCCTGACTTCCTAGTCTAGGAATATGCTTTCATTAAACCATATTCCTCTCTTTCAGAACACTTTCCTCTTATTATAATTTGTTCATTGGGGTGATTATTGAATTGATGTCTATCAAAGAATTTGTCTGCAACGTGGGAGACCTGGGTTTGATCCCTGAGTCAGGAAGATCTTCTGGAGAAGGGAATGGCAACCTACTCCAGTATTCTTGCCTGGAGAATCCCATGGACAGAGGAGCCTGGTGGTTTATGGGTTCACAAAGAGTCCAACATGACTGTTTAAATCCAACACTTTCACTTTCACTTTTTTTTACTAGACTTCAAGCACCATGAGGCCAGAGATGGTGGTATTTTTGCTTACCTCTATGTCCTATGCAAGTTATTCAGTCAATACATATCAATAATTATTGGATGGATGGATGGAGGTAAGCCAGTATCTGCAGACGCGTAAGTCTTACATTTCAGAATTGTCCTCTGTTAGGTGTCCCAGTTACAGAAACATCTGTGAACCTACAAACAAATTAGTCAACCTGTAGCTACATATGAGTTAACTAGAGCTCAGATATTATACGTTGTTTGCTTATTCATTTGATGCCATTAAAAATTCTTTTGCCTTCCTTTAGTATCTTTATGAAATTTCTTTTCAAAATCCCATTCCTGTATGTCACTATTTATGAGTGAGGAGAGAACAAGGATTCTCTTCCAAATCTGGAGCAGATAAAGGGGAGAAGCCCCCACAGGTACATGGGTGGGGACAGCTGGGGTGGTTGGCATTCCTCCTCTTTACAGCTGTGGGACGTGATTAAAGAGGTGTAATATGGGGGTGGACTGGGCAAGGCCAGGTCTTCTAGAGTAAAGATACAGCAGCTCTGCAAATGGTGCAGTGCACAATTTGTCTTAATTGATGAGCCCTGGGGGAAGAAAGCCAAGGAGAAGTGTTCATTGGTTATGAATTGGGTAATCCTTCCTGGTATAGACAATAACATGAGCAGCTCAGTACCTGACTGATATAGTGACCCTACAGGAGCAAGTTCCAACCCATTTTTATAAGTAAATACCATCATTTTCAATAAAAATACATGCTTTTAAATCCAAGAGCTTTATTAAATCAAACTATTTAGCTGCACTTAGGCTGCTTTGCCCTAGTTCGTATCTGTGTTGTTTGTAAGTGTATTTTATGAATGACACTTCTTTAAAAGAAAAAAAAAAAACAACCCACCAGAAACCTATTTATCTTGAGCCTCTTTATCTCAGGCTACTTTGCATGTATATATATGTACATATATCTGTAATTTCTCCGGAGCACCAGGAAGGCCAGACTTGGGAAGAGCTTTTATTCATTATTTAATCAAGGAAAGAGCTTTAACTCAAACAAGAGCAGGGAAGGAGGCGGGGGGGGGGGGGGGGGGGGGCTGGGGAGAATGTCCAGGCAGGAGCAAAAGAGTCTGGGCAAGAGAGAACATTTTTATAAACAGACTCTCAAGATAAAAACCTGAACAAAGAGCAACAAACAGCTCCTTTCTACATCTTTTTTTTTTTTTTTTCCCTTTTCTTGAAGCTTCTGACAGACTCAATTCTCTTCCTGCATAATCTCCTCTCATTTCTTTCTGGAGCAATGTCAGTGTTCTGAATACAGAAACACATCACCATTTGTTTCCCTTAAGGTGGGTCCTTCCTCTGGCTACAAACAGAGGAGGGAAAGGCCCAGCCCAGCTCCCAGGTCATTCTCTGCTACAGTGATTTCAGATCCTGCAATCCTCTCCACCTTGGGGACTCTTCCCCTCACCCAAGAAGGTTTTCCCTGGTTTCATTAACTTTGCAAGAAGCAGGTGATAGCTGATGGTCAGCCTCAGTTCCACCTTGGGTAGGTCAAGGGGACTTGGCCCACAATAACCCAGAGAGGTAGGTTTCTTCCTCTCACTTCTTGCAGATAAGGGGACTGAGGTTTAGAAAGACAGTTTCATGCTCATAACAAGAATCGTGACTTTGGAGTCCATGATGAAATCTGACTCTTTATCCTCATGTTTCTTGCTTTCCCCATCAAAATGTTTTCCTAGGAGATATTTCTTTGTGGTCTAAGTCTCCCTTCTCTTGTATTTCTCCTATCAGCTAGATCCCTTTATCTTGTTCAGCTTTCACTAATTTATTATTTCAACCATGGAGCATCTCCCATGTGAAACAATCAAACTACTCTCGTGGAGTCTACATTCTAGTTAAGGAAGACAGATAGCAAACGAGAAAACATGTCCCATGTCAACGGTGATCTGTGCCAAATAAGAAGAAAAGACCACGTAGGATATAGGGGGTGGAGGTGGCAGGGAGGGAGGGAGGGGACTTGGCCTTCTATAACAGGTGGTCAAGGAGGCCTCACAGAAAGGTGACCCTTAAGAGCAGACACAAAGGAATGGAGAGATTCGGTTTGAGTGAGAGAGGGTTTCTGAGAGGAGGGAACAAGGAGCCCAAAGATGTGACTCTTTTGGTGTGTCTAAGGAAGAGTGAGGAGGCCAGTGTGGTTAGAGTGAAGGGTCAAGGAGGCATGGCAGATGAAGCTAGAGGAGAAAGGACAAAGTGGACCAGGAGCAAGAGATGAGGTCAGTGACCTGGGGAGGAGAGCACGAGGGCGTTCTGCTGTAACAGCGTTGCTTTTTCACTCGAAGTGAGCTAGAAAGTTATTGGAGGATTGTCAGCAGGAGATCTAACTTGACCACTCTGCTCAATGTGCTAAGAATAGACCGGGGGTGGGAAGGCAAGGTTGGAGGGAGGAATTAGACCCATTAGGAGGCGCTGCAGGAATCCAAGTGCAAGTTGATGGAGACAGACAAAGAGATGAGACTAGAGTTTGGAGACATGTAGAAGGTGGAACCAATGGGGTTTGCCAATAGCTTGATGGAGGATGTGGACAAAGAGAGAAATCAAGGATGACTTCAAGGTTTGGCCACAGTAACTAGAAGAATGGAGCTGACAAAACTGAGAAAGAGAAGACTGTGAGAGGAGAAAAATCAGATGACAGTAAAGAGGAAGGAGGGAGTTTTGCAAGAAGAGAAGTTAAGAGATTGCCATGCAGGAGAGGAGAGTGAATGGACTAGGAAAATGCAGTAGTATTGCCCAGCAGAGCTAAGGGCTAACTTGAGTTGGTGGCCATGAATGTAAAGTGACATTATGGTTAGGTTTGGGTTTTTTTTTTTTTTTTTTCTCAGCCATTTTCAGCTGTATATATGTAAACATGGAATAGGCAAAGAGTTGGATCTAACCAAGGTTAGGGATTTGCCACCCAGGACACTGGGAGGACAAGATGTGGGAGGGAATCAATGAAGATCGTGCATGGACAAAATGAAGACCAAAGGCACCCAAGCAGGATAGGAGTAGGGTAGGGCAGGATGGGGGAGCACAGTACAAAGTTGGCAAGATCAATGGGTTTTGTGTTTTGGAAAGGTGGAAGAATTGTTAGGGTAGGGATGAAAAAGGCACTGAGCTGGGAAGTCAGGAGGTGGTAGTCAGAGATGGGAAGCCTTAAAATGGAGATTTTGGGTGGGGGTAGAAATCAGAGTTTCCAGGAAATAAGAATGGGAGTGGGTAACCCAGAATCATCTCCCTTGATATCTCCCATGTCTTGGGCTCCCCTTCTTCTCTTCCACTTGTGTGCTTTCCCAAGAACCCTTTCTGATATTTATAGCATTAACAGATACAAACCTGACTCATTTCCTCTGCCCTTCTTGGTCCCTTCTTGTGTATTAGTGTGGGTCCTCAGAAAAGCAGAAGTCACTGGACTAAGCACAGAAGAATTTCACCCGAGAGAGGGAATGGGGAAGGAAGTGGGTGAGGCTGGGAGAATTGTCCAACCACCATGAAAGAGAGCAGGTTGGGTGGAAGCATCTAGATAGCTGGGCAACTGAACAAGATTTAAAGTCGGCAATGCTCTTAGGGAGTCCTCTAGCTGGAGACACCCATCAGAGACCTGAAGGAACTGGAGCTGGTCTGCCTTGGTGTCCCCAGCATAGTCATTGGCTGGGAGCAGTCCATGGGAAGTATAGGATCCAGCTAATGCAGCCATAGATTTCAGAACACATCATCTGGGGCCCTCAGTCAATTTCACTGCCCATAATTCGGATTCTGTGAAGCACATTCCCACCAATAGTTCCCCAATCCAGCATCAGAACCAAGCTCAGGAGTGAAGTCACTGCTTTTTAATTCAATGTCCTGTACCTTTGAGCCTTTGCTAAGATCTGGGTGCTGCCAGCTTCCCAAGAAGTGCATGTGGGCAAAGTGCAGGTTCCTTGTTTCCTCCACACATAGGGACCTTCCAGAGAAGGGCCTCAGCTCCAGAGAAGCTTCCATGCCCTCAGGAAGGCTGTACTGTGGGGCTAGCAAGAGCTGGGCTTGGAGAGCACTGGGGAGAGCAGACCACTGAGGTGGAAGCTGGATCTCCTTGGATCCCATTCATTGCTCCTCTTCTGACCCCAGCAGGCTCTGCATCGCCGCCAAAGGGCCTCCCCTTTTTTTCCCCTATCCATTTGGCTTCCTCACATCCTGCCTGATTCTCTGCCCCACTCATTGATACCTGAAAATTCAGCCCTTACGAAATATCACCTCAAAGGCTTTGTCCTCCTCTCCCTGCCCGAATTCTTAGGCCTTCCGCCCAAATAAACACCATCTTCAGCCCCTGAGTTTGCTCTTTTGATTTCTCTTTTTCCCTCTACAGTTCCTTTCACTCCGCATCACTTGGTAAAACCCGATACGTCATCCGTGCGCTTTCTCTGCTGTCTATTCCTATACTTCTCTGCTTCTGCCAAAACACTGGCTCATGCTCCAGTTATCATCTCCCTGAACCCCCAAAAGCTTTTACTTTCTGCTCTTGCAGCTCCTTTTTTCCCATCTTTCCCCTTGTTCCTTCCTCTCTCTGTGCTCTTGCCTCATCCCTGTCTGACAGCTCCCCCTCCCTGTTCCTCTCTCCACCAGGAAGATGGACCGCCCAGATCCACTCACCCCACCCACACTTCTTCTCACCCTGGTCTTGAGCGCTCACCCAATGCCTACTTTTCGAAATGGTTTCTCCTAAAATAGAAATTAAAAACAAAACAAAAATACTCCTACCAACAGTGGGAACATTTAGAGAAAAGCCTTTCTGCAAGCAGTCCAGCATCCCCAGTCCCCAGCTGGCTAGCAGGTACCCCACTGGATGGACTCACAAGAACTGAGGATTTATTCATTTTTTTTTTTGGCTGTTGGAGCCAGCATGTGCGTTGCCTGACCAGGGATACAACCAGCGCCCCCTGAAGTAGAAGCCCGGAGTCTTAACCACCAGGGAAATCCCAAGGTGGGGATTTTAGAGGGAAGAGTTGAGGCTGGAGTTAGAGTAATAATGAAGCTTAGAGCAGGGTTTCTCCAGATGGTCTCCTTAAGGTTACTCACTAGTGAGTGGCAAAGCTAGAACGCTTGTACAGTGACCCTCAATCTAATATTCTTTCAACTTTATCTTAATGGCTTTCCCAACTAAGAAGAAATTTTAACATGGAGTGAGAGCCTGGACTCCTCATGCACCAGTGGGAGAACAGTAGTGCAGGGCTTAGGAGGGAGGTTGTTGGGCAAAAATGCAGAATCTGGGCCCCATAGACCCATGGAGTTACTCTGCACTTTCACGGGATCCCCAAGTGACTCCTCTACATATTAAAGTAGGAGAAGCACTGATCCCAGGACCTTCAGGCCTGTCTCCCAATTCCAAGACTGTGACTTCACTTGCCAGACTAGAGGCTCCAGAACACAGGTATCTGGCAGTCAATCTACAGTGCAGCACAGTGAGCTCTCTGTAACACAAAAGATGTGAAATCAATTTTGTTTACTGACAGCCTGATTAAACACTCCTACCCCTTAATTATTTTTGTCTTCTAAAAATGGCAAGTCAAGCGGCTCACCTTCCAGGGAAATTTTCAAAGGAAGACACACTAGGGGTGACTCCAAATCACCCTTTGCGGCTATTACATCTTCCATGTGCGCTAAATGGCCCGGCACTGGGACCCCACGGTGCAGGTCAGGAGGCGCCCGCGGTGAGAAGAATAAATACAGGCGCCTCACAGACCCTGTTCTCAGCGCCACTCCACCCACTGACGCCAGCACAGTGGCTCAGGCGATTCTCAGACTGACGTGCCACCTCTGGGGTGTCACCCAGCCAGCTTTCTTTGTACTCTAAAGAAAGGGAGTCCCTGGAAACACTGATTTGAGGACCCTTGAGCACCATCCTTCCTCCAGATCAGCAGACTGGAAGAAGGGCATCTTTGGCAAAAGACCGGGCAGCCTGGACCGAGCCTCTTGGTAGATGAGGGGGGCGGGAAACGAAAACAGAGAGGGAGGCGGTGTCTGGCTAGCTCATGCTGAATTGAGGTAAAGGGTCAGAAATACACTTGCTATAATCCTACCTCTAGGCACAGCAGGTGCGTGCGCACGCAGAGTGCTTACTGAAAAAGAGCTTCCAGGAAAAAAAAAAAAATCCTATATGAATGGCAGCGTGTGCGCCGCAGTCCCGGAAGATTTCGGGTTTGAATTTGGATGCACCTGCCCAATACACACAGATAAACATCTGGAGCCGTTAAATGTTCTGCATTTCAGGGCTGTTCTGGATCAATCCCAAATGAGGGTGTCGCTTTTTTCTTTCTTCTTGGGAGTAAAAACACGCTTGAAAGATGTAGACTCCTTTGGATCTGCTCTCATTTAAAAAGCACAGTTATCCCTAAAGTGTTCAGTTCTCTACCACAGACAGTTTCCTGCTCAAATATAGTAATTCAAAATATACATCCAGAATTCTTAGCATCTGCTCTGTACAGAGCAACATATTTTGACATTCCAGGAAAGTTTTTTTTAAAAAAATAAGGCAGGAAAGGAAAAAAAAAAAGGAAAAAGGAAGGAAAGAAGAGAGGATTAAAATATATATTCTCTGAGAATAATTTCCTCTCTGAAAGGCTAATAATATATCAACTTTAATATTTACATTGACAGGTTCTTATTTGGCTAATTGACAGTCTCTGTATTTTTAGTAGAGGGCCATTGGCAAAAGTAGGTGAAAACAATTAGTAATGCATTCATTATAGATCAACTTACTGAAAAAGGTTAATAGCTCCTTGTTTTGAATGAGATGTCTACTAAAGCTTCTGTGATATGTGTTTTTCCTTTGTACAGTGCAATTTAAAAAGTTAGTCAATGAAAGAATAATTGAATGTTCACGTTTGTATGGAAATTTCTTGAGTGTCTACAGGAATGTTTGAATTTCATTTACCCTGCCTTTCACTCAGGTTGATAATGTCTAGGCTCAGTTAACACTTGGCTTTCTGATCATTTTAATTAAGGTACAAATAATAATCCTTCACCAAAGATATCGGACAGAACCATTTCTTAAACTACAATAAACCACCCAATAGAAAAAAGCAACAGATAGGAACAGGCAACACACAAAAAGAGAAAATTCAGCTGGCTAATAAACATATGAAAAGACAGTCCCTCTCGCGTCCGATTCTGTGCGACCCCATAGACAGCAGCCCACCAGGCTCCCCCGTCTCTGGGATTCTCCAGGCAAGAACACTGGAGTGGGCTGCCATTTCCTTCTCCAAATGAGCAATCAGGAAGGTGCAAATAAAAGCACCCAGGAGATGCCATGTCTAATCTATCAGATGGGCAGCAATCAGGTAAAATGACATCATGGGTAAGGGCATGGGCTCAGAAGGCAGGCTCTACCACTTGCCAGTGTGTGCCCCAGGACTAGATTCTTAGCTTCTCTGGGTCTCTAAAAGGGTAATAATATCAACATCTATCTCACTGGGTTGTTGTAAACATCAAACGATTTCGCACACATAAAGCATTCAAAACTATGCCTGGCAGAAAGTATCCACTTGACACATATATCTATTTTTGGCATCAAGTGTTGAAGAATGTGGGGAAGCCAATACTTCTGTATATTGTTGGTTGGAGCATAAATGATCACAGCCACTTTGGAAGGCAATCCAGTGGCTTCTATAAAAAGTAAGGGTATGTAAATCCTATGATCCTGCTGTTGTTTCTGTGGATCTGCTCTTAAGAAACAAAAATATCTGCTTCATTCTCATGTTCACTGCAACATTATATGTAATGAACAATATCTGGAAACAGTTGCTCAGTTGTGCAAATGAACAATATCTGGAAACAAATAGTTGCCCACTTGTGCCCAACTCTTTGCGACCCTATGGACTGTAGCCCACCAGGCTCCTCTGTCCATGGGATTCTCCAGCGAGAATACTGGAGTGATAGCCATTCCCTTCTCCAAGGGATCTTCTTGACCCGGGGATCGAACCCAGTTCTCTTGAGTTGGAGGCAGATTTCTTTACCATCTGAGCCACCAGGGAAACAAATAGGGAAATGGCTAATTATGGTATAACTCTAATTACTATGTAGCTGTTAAAAATAATGAAGTAGGTTTCCAGGTACTGACATGGAATGATCTCCAAGGTTTGGCTGAATGGAAATAGCAAGTATCAGAACAGTGGTATCACTGTGAATAGCATTGCTATGATATGATGTGACATTTGTGTATATATCACTTGTATAAAAGCTACATACAAAACCTTGATTATATTAATGTGTTTAGGTCAGTGTAGTCATTAACTCTAAGGGAGCTATTGGCATGGGCTGTGATAGTCAAAAGAGGATTTACTGTATTTGTACTATTTTTAGTACAAACACTATTTTTGTATTTATTTTAACAGTGCGTTCCTCTACTATTTATATAATTAAAATTTAGAGAGGGGGGAATAAGGAGTCATTGTTTAACAGGTGCAGGGTTTCAGTTTGGGGTGATGAAAATGTTCTATAGGTGAATAAAGGTGATGGTTGCACACCAGTCTGAATGTGCTAATGTCTCAGAGCCATATGTTAAAAATAGTAAATTGCCTGTTATGTCTATTCTACTGCAACGACAAGTTTAATTTAATTTAAAAGGTCTTTATACTGTAACATGACGCAACAGGATGGCTCTAGTCAAGGAAAGTAGTGTGTGTGCTCCAGTGTACAGAAGTTGAGCCTCTCAAGAACCCTGGGACACGGTGGGGGTGAGGTGGAGAGTGGCAGAGACTTGGAAAGGAGAGGCAATGGGGAGGCCAGTCCTCCTGGAGAAGGAAAGTCTTAAATTCGACATTCAGTGGAAAGTCAAGCAGTGCCCAATTGATGGAACTTAGCCTTGATCTGCTGGGAAGAAGAGAATTCATTCCCCTAGTTCCCTGTTTCCCTCTCTCTCCAGTCAAAAGCCCTCCAGAGATAGATTCACAGATGGGAAGGGGCAGGGAAGGTGGCAGAAAAGGAAGAAAAGAAAGGGGTCATAAAAAGCAGAATTTCATAATGGCTTGTATTTTTGCTGCAGCAGCTCCTCTTTCAAAGAGCTTCCACGCACCTGGAGGGAACTTGTTTTCCTTCTGAGAATATGCCTTTCAAGTAGATTAAAAACTATTTTCATGAGTTGCGGCTGTTTACATGCAAACCTGTCATTCAGATGATATGTGCTTTCACAGATGCCCATGCAGGCTTATCAACAGCTCCCTTCTGTTTTGGGATAATTTTCTGTATGCAGTGTGTCTGGGCAAAAGGAGGAAGGTGAAGGGACCTGAGGGTATTTTATTTCCTTGACAAGGTAAAAACAAAAATGCCAAGAGCTGAAGGAGGGTGGGGCTGGAGCCAGAGTCCAGAGTCTCCTCCAGTTGGAATGAGGGCTGGATGGTGTTGGAAGCTGGTCATTCAGTGCTGAGCTCGTCCAGTGTTTGAGATGGACAAGGTCCACACTTGTCTACTGATTTAGCAATTCCCTACCCATCTAACTCCCAGCTTTTAAGGTTTTTGCCAGCCATTCCCCAGTAGAGCCTAATACCAAGGCCACACACTAGGAGAGAGAAGGTGTACCTGATGAAGGGCGCATTGACTTTGGGAAATATGAAGAAGCACAATTAAGCCTTGACCTCAACTATTGTAGATTCCCAAATTCTAGGACAAAGCTTAAAACATATTCTGAATTGAATTTATGCTTACTTATTTGCCAAATTTTTAAAAACAATTATTAAGCCATTTTAATGAAGAATCTACAGTGTTTTTTTTTTTTTAATTCTCCACACTGAGAATCAATCTAAATTCTAGAAGGAGACAATGGTGGCTTGTGAGCCTTTGGTAACAAAAAGTTGATCCACCCAAGCCAACATAAGACAAAACAGATAACAAACCAGTGCACATGTGTGGATCCGTATGTGTGTATGTGTGTGTGTGTATGTGTCTTTTTGAAGGATTGGCAAGATTTTTAATAATGTTTCAAGGATAAGGTGAAAAAAATGGCCAAGATATTAACAAATATAGGTTGATGTAACTGACCAAACAACATTGTCCTAAGATTCTTCATTTTACAAATCTAGATTTTTTTAATCTGCAAAAGAAAAAAGTTGAAATATGCATCCACCAAGGTTTCCTCCAACTCTTCAGTCTGAAGTGTTTTACTTGGAGGAAGGTCCCAAGAGAGGTTTCACAAGATTTGCCGAACCTTGTCCTAGCTTGGGATGAAAATGTAGGAACATGCTTACGAAATCAGAGAAGGCACAAGGGAAAGAGCATTTGTTGCCTTCGGGGACAGAATCAGCATTGACCTTACCCATTGCCCTCTCCCAAGCCAATGAGATCATAGTTTGAAGTCTGAAGGTAACATCATAGTTTGAGATAAAATATAACTCTATAAACATATGATTTTTAAAAATCTACTCTACAAGGTCAATAATTTTGGAGCAGCTCAGTTAAGGAAATTGCAGGAATCTGGTAGATTTTAAATTCAGTATCAAACATCAGAATGGCATATTTAAGGCCTGGGTGCAATGAAGGACTTAGTATGGACTAAGCTCTACATAAACTCTGGGGTCCAAATCAAAAGGCAGCATTACCTACTCAATACTGTGCCCTGAACCTGGAGAACCGAGTGCAGTACTGGGCACCATCCATTAAGAAGGACATGAAAGCAACAAGGACCTGCTGTGTAGCACAGAGTTCTCACAATGCTATGTGCGAGCCTGGATGGGAGGGGAGTTGGGGAGAGAATGGATACACGTGTACGTATGGCTGAGTCCTGCCACTACTCACCTGAAACTATCACAACATTGTTAATCAGCTATGCCCCAGTACAAAATCAAAAGTTTAAAAAAAGAAAGAAGGACATGAACAAGCAGTAAGACATTTTAAAGGGTGTGGTAATGGCAACCTACTCCAGTATTCTTGCCTAGAGAATCCCCTGGACAGAGGAGCCTGGTGGGCTGCTGTCCATAGGGTCGCACAGCGTCAGACACGACTGAAGCAACTTAGCAGCAGCAGCAGCAAGGACCGGAGGGCTCCTCTAGCTCCCCCACTCCCTGACGACCTCGCCATCACCCCGCCACGCCTGACTTCGCTCTGTAGTAGCACGGTTGCGCTGTAGTTGTCAGTCCTTGCTTGAACGTGTTTCCATGAGAACACGCCATTTCCTAGTGCGCTAAGAAACTTCATCCTTACCTTTAGTGGAGATCTCATTATCTACGAATCTTCCACTCACTGCTCCAGATTCTGGAACCCTGGGCCCACGCAGGTCAATTTTGATCCCTATTCTACATACACAGTCCTTCACAAGAGTCAAGAAGATGACTGGTCACCTCCAAGAAACTTTTTAAAGTAAAGCTACGCTGTTTTCAAAGATTAACCCTTAAGATCCTTTTTGTGGCTATTTGTCCCCAGGGTTAAAAGGTTGTCTATTCCAGAGATGAAGCCTCTAGTCCTATTCTTTCTTCCTTGCAGTGTTCAGAAGCAAACACAAGTAGTGAGGCGTTTCTGTTGGCTTCACCTCACTAGTATGGCTTCCAGCTAATGCCTGCTGCTGCTGCTGCTGCTAAGTCACTTCAGTCGTGTCCGACTCTGTGCGACCCCATGGACTGCAGCCTACCAGGCTCCTCAGTCCATGGGATTCTCCAGGCAAGAGTACTGGAGTGGGTTGCCATTACCTTCTCCAATACATGAAAGTGGAAAGTGAAAGTGAAGTCGCTCAGTCGTGTCCGACTCTGTGTGACCCCATTGACTTCAGCCTACCAGGCTCCTCCGTCCATGGGATTCTCCAGACAAGAGTACTGGAGTGGGGTGCCATTGCCTTCTCCAAGCTAATGCCTAGACATGCTCAAAAAGTTGTGACTTTTCAATACTTGAGGGTATTTGTGGTTTACACAAAATTCATAGAACACTTGTAGCTCACATTAATTGTAAAAATAAACATGCTCTAGGGCATTGTAGGAACACACAAAATTCCAGGTTGCGATTCCAGACAAGTTGAAAATCACTGGCTAATTTAGACATTTGTCTTCTACTTCCCAAATACTTTAGTTACCTTGCCTTTAAAAAAAAATTCTCTGAATGCTATTGATTTCTATTCTGTATTTGACAGACATGGTTTTGTTTTATTTATTTTTTTAGACAATATGGTGCAGAATACTGAATCTTAGTTCCTTAACTAGGGATTGAATCCAGCCCCCATCCCTGCCACCCCCGCATTGGGAGAATGAAGTCTTAACCACTAGGCCACCAGGGAAGCCCTCAGACATGAATATTTTGGTAAGTGCTGCTGATGACATCGCTGACACAGCACACATGAGTTTGAGCAAACTCAGAGAGACAGTGATGGACAGAGAAGCCTGGCGTGCTGCAGTTCATGGGGTCACAAAGAATAGGACACGACTTGGTGACTAAACAACAACAACAGGTATTGCTACACATTTCCATTTATCTCTTATTCACTTGAGTGCCTGCTGTGTATGTGACACCTAAAAGCATGTGGCAAACAAGAACCAAACCAAAAAACAGGAGATCACCTTGTCCATACCACAGGATGGAACAAAATCCCTCGTGTATGAAGGAACACTAAGATACAGGACAGTGTGGGTGACTTGTCTTCAGAGGCGGGCAGAATTGGAACCCCATCCCCCACATTCACAGACCTGAAAAAGACCACCGATAGTTTAAAACCTCATTTTGCAACCCAACTTGTTCAAAGTAAATAAAATGTTGTTTGTGTAAGTAATTAATCAAGAATTACATGGAAGGTTTATTATGAGGCCAATAGCAAGCAGTCTCCTGAGGCATTCAGCAACTCTCTCTTTCAGTAAATAATTACTTAAGTTAAAATTATTTACTAAATTAAGTCATTCCTTTTGTGATATCTCGAAGACTTCAAGTAATTGGTTGGATTCACTTTAGTTTGGTGTTTTATAAAGGAAAAAAATAGTGCTAAATAATGAATTAATGGTGCAATTAACTATAAATTTAGCACTTCAGAAACACATTTTTAATGACTAAGAACAGGTACAAAGAGCCCTGCATGGTTTCTTTGGTTGATTTTTTTTAAAACCTAGGCATCATTTTCCATCTTGTTTAATGCAGCAATGCTGGGGAAGCGTTAGCACAGCATAACATTATTTTCCATTTACCAAGAGTCAGCAACATGAAAAGCCCATTTCAAGCAGAGCGATAGCCACAGGTCCCTGCCCAGGGATCACTGTGGGAACCACTTTGGCCTCAAGGCAAGTCCAACTCTGTCTTTTCTCTACTCTGCTCCCACTGTAAGGACAGGGTCTCCTGGCAGTAGCACCTGCCCTGCGCCCTCCTGGGGTAGGCAAGAAGAGTAATGATCAGCCTCCTAGGGCTTCCTCCCTACAAGCCACACATCCCTGTTCTAATGATGAGAAAATAGCAAAGAGTAAAACCCGGGCTAACTAACACCTTTAATGAACTATTTTGTGGTGTTCTTAATTTTTAGGAATAAAATGCAAATCATTGGGTTTTAAGAGCAAGAAAGAAAACCACATTCTCCTCATTAAACATCACTGACACAACGGACATGAGTTTGAGCAGACTTCGGGAGATAGGGAAGGACAGGGAAGCCTGGTGTGCGGCAGTCGTGGGGTCACAAAGAGTCAGACGTGACTTAGAGACTGAACAGCAGCGATAGAACATTGATATCCTGCAAGGATAGATCCTATCACCGTATTTTCCCCCACATTTGGGGGTTCCTAGCCACAGAACAGGAAGTGAGCATCCATCACATGCCAGGCTGTGGGGTCTGTCAAAGATGTTATCTCACTCCATTCTCATGACTACTCCATGATGTTGGTGTGGTAAGTGTCAGCTCACCACTGCTTTTCCAATACCATGCAGCTTCTTTGCAACACATCCAAAATGGTACCCCCTCCCTCACCTTCACCCACAACACATACTCTCTCCAAGAAGAGATCAATAATTTCTTTTTTTTTTTTTAATGTGAACCATTTTTAAAGTCTTTATTGAATTTGTTACAATAGTTTCTGCTTTATGCTTTGGTTTTTTTGGCTGTGAAGCATGTGAGATCTTAGCTCCCCAACCAGGGGTTGAAACTGCACTCCCTGCATTGGAAGTGCAGAGTCTTAATCACTGGACTGTCAGAGAAGTCCCAAGAATTTCTTTTAAATACTCTCTAGGATACATCCTCCACCTTTGCTTCAAACATAATGACCAAAGTCCAAATGACCCTAAAACTCAAGAAAATCCATTATTTGTTACTTAGTTGGATTTCTGTAGTTAGTATAGTTTCTAAAGGCAGGAAAGTAAACATATTTGTTGTAGAACGAAATAATTTTACCAGTAAGCATTGAAAAAAAAATGTACTTGGAACTTTACCATCAGTAAACATAATATTCATCAATCTGTCTCCTATTGGTTCTATTTCTCTGGAGAACAATGACTAATACACCCTCCCCCTATGTTTGCTATCCAGACGTGACCCCCACTTTCAGAGAGCTCAAGAGTTATTGGGTGACATCAACATCTCTGCAATTCACTCTAATGCAAAATAAGGAAGAGATAGAGGTGGGTTGAGATGCCTTGAATCCATATTAAAGATCTAGCAGATTATTCTAAGTACAATGGAAACTATTGATGCATTTTAGTAGGAAAAAAGGGTATGGCTAGGTTTGCTTTGTTCAAAGATCATATTAAAAAATTATATTAAAAAACACATAAATAAGGACTTCCTTGGTGGTCCAGTGGTTAAGAATCTGCCTGCCAATGCAGGGGACAGAGGTTCAATCCCAGGTCCAGGAAAATTCCAGATGCCTTGGAGCAACTGAGCTTGTGCCCCACAACTACTGAGCCCATGCTCTACGGCCCATGAGTCCGTGCACCTAGAGCCTGTGCTCTGAAACAAGAGAAGCCACAGCAATGAGGAGGCCACACACAACAACGAAAGAAAGCCTGCGTACAGCATCAACCCAGCACAACCAAAAATAAATTTAAAAAAATTTTTTAAAGAAACAGATACTTAAAAAAAATACAAAAATAGCACATCACTAGAGTGAATGGATTGGAGGATGTCAAGAGTAGGAAGATCATGAAGGTGGTTACTGCAATTGTCTAGTGAAGAGGGAGTGGTTGCAGGCCTCCAGTGGTGGCAGGAGAGACAAAGAAGTGGGTAGATGGCATAGACTGGCAGGACTTGGCGAGTGAACGGAGGTAGGAAGGGAAGGCCATAGGATGACTTCCTAGATCCTGGCTGGACAACTTTCCCTGAGACATAGGGCTGAAAGGGGTGGAGATGGCATGTTCTGTCCTGCACATGCTGAGCACGAGGTCCCTATGAGGTCTCCCAGGGAGCTGCTTACAAAATGTCTATGGGTCCAGGGGGCAGATCAGAGCTAAAGTGACAGACGTGAGAGTTGTGGCAATATGGCTGCTGGCCAAAGTCATAGGAGTGGCTGAGATCCTGCTGGGAGAATGTGCAGTGATAAATGAAGAGGCCTTAGTGCAGAGCACTCCAGATAGCCTTCCTCAGACTCGCTGATTACCCAGCCCTCTCAGTGATCATGAGCTAGAGCAGGGCCCTCACCCTCCCCTCTTTGCATTCCTTCACTCCAACTTCAGGCCCTAACCACTTCTCAGAAACCACGGCAATAACCTGGTCTCATACTCTCTTCCTTTAGTTTACTTTTCTTTTTTTTTTTTTTTTTTTTTGGCCATGCCACACGGCTTTCACAGCTTAGTTACCTGACCAGGGATTGAACCCGGCTTCACTGCAGTGGAAGCATGGAGTCTGAAACACTGGACCGCCAGGGAAGTCCCTGATTTACCCTTCTTATCTTTGCCACACTAATTTTCATAAGGCATGGACTCCTGTTTTCAGTGTTTCCCCATTCTCTGCCAAATAAGGTATAATCACTTCCTCCCGAGACCCAGGGTGCTGTACGATGCTCTCGGATGACCCAGGCATAGCTTTGCTGCTGTTGTCTATTTTCTCTGCTCTCCATCAAAGGTGATACACAGTACGTGACCTTGCATAAGTCATTTAACCTTCTTCTCCTCCACTTTTCCATCTTTTGCATCCTATGGGGGATGACAAAGGGATTCACAGCCCTGAACAAAAAGGGCATGCCTCAGGGCTCAGAGACAGATGTCTACCTCTGACATTGGTTTCCCCCAGGCTTCAGGATCTCTTGCTGTGACATCAGTAGGCAAATGAACTGTAGACTTGGTGGGGAGGGAATAGGGGAAGCCCTTCAGCCCTTGAGAGGGAAGCATCTCTCTGGCCAGCTAACCATTTCAGACAAATGGAGCCTTAGTCCATTCGGAGGGAACTTTAGGAAGGAAAATTCTATTTGCATCTTTAATTGCATGAGTTACTTACAACAATGCATCAATATATGTGGGTTTCCCTGGTGGCTCAGACAGTAAATAATCTGCCTGCAGGGCAGGAAACCTGCGTTCGATTCCTGTGTCAGGATCTATAGTAGTGTGAGCCAGCCCTGGATGGGGAATGGAACTTGCCCTCTTAGAGAAACAGATATAAACAAAGATCCCAAGGTGCATGAAAGAGTGTTCCTTGGAATAGACCTCTTCTGCTGGAGCATGGTATGAATGGCAGAAGAGTCCTTTGACGAGATTTGTTGAGCATCTACTATGTGCTAGACACTGTTATATATGCTGAGCAAAACAGTGAACAAACTAGACAAAAATCAAGGCTCTCATGGAACTTACCCTAAAGGAAGGAGATAGATTTTTTAAAATAGTAACTAAGTAGATTGTTTACTATGTTAGAAGGTGTGTTAAGTGCTGTGTAGAAAAGAGAACCAAGTAAGAGAGATGGAGAGTGATGGAAGGGGTTGAAGTTTTTTATAAGGCCCCCAGAGCAGGCATCACAGAGAAGGTGTCATTTGGGCCAAAGAGTTGAAGGAGATGAGAATGAGGCATGTGGACATCTGGGGAAAGAGTGTTTCAGGCAGAAGGAGGAATGACCAGTGCAGAACCCTAGGCGGGAGCTTGCCTGACACATTGGAGAAAGAGGAAGGAGACCAGTTTGGCTGGAACAGAGGGACCAGGGGGCAGAAGCAGTAGGAGATGAAGATAGGGGTGAAGAGTTACAATGAGAAGTGCCTTGGAATGGCCCCACTGGAAGCTTTCGGGGCAGAGGAATGATTCCACTTCTGTTGTAAAAGCAGCCTTCTGATAGCTGGGAAGAGACTACATACATCATGAAGGGGGTGGGACCAGAACAGCAGTGCTAGGCGGAAGACCATTGCCACCATCCAGGCAGGAAGATGGTGCCTGGGACCAGACTGTCAGTGGTAGAGGGGATGAGAGGGAAAGGACTCCAGACAGACTCTAAAGATACACATGTGCGCTAGGTCACTTCAGTCGTGTCCGACTCTTTACAACCCCATTCACTGTAGCCCGCCAGGTTCCTCTCTCCATGGGATTCTCCAGGCAAGCATACTGGAGTGGATTGCCATGCCCTCCTGCAGAGTATCTTTCCTCTGAAGATATACACAAGATTTACTGATGGGCTGGATATGGAGGATGAGAGAAAGACTGCCATCAAGGCTTTTGCTCTGAACTACTAGAAGGAAGGAATTGTCATTTTCTAAGTCAGAAAAAACTGAGGATAGAGTCTGGGGAGTAGACTCTAAGGAGTTACACACACACACACACACACACACACACATCTAAATCTGGAGTTCAGGAAGAAAAGTCAAAGCTGAAAAAGTAGATTGGGGTCCAGATCATAAAGACTTTCCTCCACGATAATAACAGTGAAAACCAGCCCCTCTTCTTCTCTCCGTCACCACCATCTCCTCCTCCCACTGTTGGGAATTTCCATGTGCCCAGCTGTGTGCTCACATCATTCACATCATCTCTTTTACTTCTCACAGTGGCCCCGGGAGGCAACAGGACAATCTCCATTTTGCAGATGGGGAATCCTAGGCTTAGGCTCACACAGCTGGAAAGAACTTCATTCTGTAGGCAGTGAGGAGCCATTAAAAATGGAGAATAACATGGTCAGATATTTATTTTGGATACATTGCTCAGAGGATAGCACAGAAGGTAAAACAGGATGGGACAAGAGCAGTGGGGCTTGGGGGGCACTACAACAACTCAAGAGTCCAAAAAAGATGATGTGGGAGTGAGGGTCTAAGAGTGACCAGGTAGCATGACAAAGGTTGGGCAACCCGTTGAGCTGGGGATGTGAGGGGAAGATCCATGATGTCAGTGGGCTTCTGGTGGGGCTTCTGGAGGAAGGGTGGTGCCACTTGCTCAAGTGGGGAACAGAGGGGGATGATTGGGACCTGGCAGGTGGATGCAGAAGCAGCATACCAGGAGTTAGGGAGGGGGATGCTGGGACAGCTGGGATCAACCAGGATAGGTCTTCCCTGGGAGGCTTTGGAGCTTAACTCTACAGACTAGAGAGCCATTGAGATTTGAGTCGGATAAATGTGGTCACATTTAGCACCGTCCTCTGTGCTTTGCGAGGGCTGGACTGGAGCCTCTGTGTGCAGCACACTGTTACAACCATCTGCACACAGCAGCTACTTAACACAAGGAACCAGACTCTCGCCCCCTTCCCACCCACCTCTTTTGGCTAATTTATTGGGCATACTCGCAGATTTTTGTTTTCAATGCAAGCACATTGTGCAAAGAGGTTGAATATGCTGAATAAATCCGTTCAGTATTTCTATAGAATTTTTTTTAATCCAACTCATAACAAGTAACAGCCCACTTACTTCTCCACAACTCACGACTCCCCACCACCCCATTGTCTGCCCTTACTGGGATAATGGGTAATTGTATTCCAACATGCATTAGGCTAAAACGCTTCTCTTCACCCAGCTTCAATCATTCTCAAAACCCAGATCCTAATCTAACTTCATCATCATTAAGCAGCCAAAGCAGCTGCAGCAGTGAAGACGGGGGAAAGGGACAGGCTGGGGAGAAGAGCAACGTTTCTCGTTTCTTGGAGAAACAAAAGAATCTCTTCTCTGATCAAGGGACCCGGCGCGAGAGGAGGAAGGGAGTGCGCGCGGAGCTGACTAAAATAAAATTGCCAGTTGGGCCTTCTTCTCATTAGTTTCTCTTTCACATTTCACATTAGCACAGTGAAAGGAAGATGAATTAAGAGTTAAATGCCCCCAAATAACTGAAGCAATCTTTAAATAATACTTAAATGTGCTCTGCA
This sequence comes from Bos indicus x Bos taurus, assembly GCF_003369695.1. Classification (NCBI taxonomy): domain Eukaryota; kingdom Metazoa; phylum Chordata; class Mammalia; order Artiodactyla; family Bovidae; genus Bos; species Bos indicus x Bos taurus. The sequence goes on from NC_040091.1 coordinate 56,273,553, forward strand.
TTTCCACCAAAACCCCTCTGCTTCATGTGCCCCTTTAGCTCCCTTTGACCTCTGGGCCTCTCTTTCTTTCTTTTTTTAAACTGTTATTGGAGTATATGCTTTACAATGTTGTGTTAGTTCCTGCTGTACAACAAGGAGAATCAGCTATACGTATACACACATCACCTCTTTTTTGAGGGGCTGTATTTCCTTCCCATTTCGGTCACCATAGAGCCCTGGATAGAGTTCCCTGTGTCACACAGCAGGTTCTCATTCGTATCTGTTTTATGCATGGGAGTGTATATATGTCAATCTCAATCTCCCAACTCATGTCACCTCCTCTTTTTCCTCCCCCCACTTGGGGTTCATACATTTGTTCTCTACGTCTGAGCCTCTATTTCTGCCTTGCAAACAGTTTCATCTGTACCTCAGTGCTGTTTACAATATCCAGGATATGGAAGCAACCTAAATGTCCATCAACAGAGGAATGGATAAAGATGCGGTACATGTACACTGTGGAGTATTACTTGGCCATAAAAAAGAATGAAATAATGCCACTTGCAGAGACATGGATGGACCTAGAGACTGTCATACAGAGTGGAGTTTTTACTTTTTGAGGCAAGCACATTCTGCAAAGAGATCGAATGCCTCTTTTTCTTTCTCTCATGGCCCTTTTCTCTCATCTTCTCTCTAGGTTCTGCCATGTCCTCTGCCTGTACACTTTCTTTTCCCCAATGTCTGGCTTGATCCTCTCTTTGAGACTCCTCCCACCTCTGGAGCTGGTCAGCCTCCGGGACCCTCTTTGTATCCAGGCCCTTTCCAGCTTCCAGTCCTGGACCCCAGAACTTCATCTGTGACCTTCCTTCCCCATCTTCCCCCCATCCCAAGCTTTCTGGTGTCTGGCCTCAGAGGCCACCAGAAACCAGATTTCTAGCAATAGAAAGCCTATTGTTGTCAGATGGAAATAGATGATATAAATGAAACAAATGCTTCAACTCATAATTAAAATAAGCCGAATGAAGCAGCAAAACAAGACAGATTCATGGTTTGGAGAGATGAGGATGAAGACCCCCTCCTCCCACTTCTCTGCTGGCACAACGCCCCAGAAGTATATTGACTGGCTGATCAATTCTCAGATTCTACGTAGATGGGCTGGTGATAAATGAGTAGTCCACGGTTCCTCCTTGGAGGCTGCAGGCCTGGCTAATGCACCCTGAACAGTCCCCCGTTTCCAAATACCTTGCCCGGATTGTTTATCTCGCTTCCCTCCCGACTTTTGTTTCCAGCTACAGGGAACTCCTAAGTAGAAAATCAATAGGCACTTTAATTACTGCCCCCCAATTCATCAGGGCCTCAACTGTAATTACTCTGCCTGAGCCGGGAGCCGCAGGAGGCAATAAACTGAGACGGCCAAGCACTGGGTGTATGATGACGAGAGGCTGAAGACTGTGACTCAGCCTGGGTGGAGCCTCCTTAGACCACCTGCCCACCTTCCCACTGCCCTCTTCCCAGGTCCCTTTCCCTGGTGGGGACTGGGGGGAGGGAGGCAGTTCCCAAAAGGGCAGGTGGGGTTCAGAGCTGGTGGGGGACATGGTTGCGCACAATGACAATTCTTTTTCTCTCTCTCTGTCTTTTATCCCATCAACTTCCTCTAAGACCTTGCTACTCAAAGTGTAGCCCATGGACCAATGTCTTCAGCATCCTCTGGGAAAATGTTAGTAGTATAGATGCTTAAGCCCCACTTAGATGTATTGACTCTGTAGTAGTAGTACCGTTAGTCGCTTAGTCGAGTCCAACTCTTTACAACCCCTGCCAGGCTCCTCTGTCCATGGAATTCTCCAGGCAAGAATTCTGGAGTGGGTTGCCATTCCCTTCTCCAGGGGCTCTTCCCAACCCAGGGATTGAACCCAGGTCTCCTGCTCTGGAGGCAGATTCTTTACCATCGAACTCACCAGGGAAACCCTAAATACTGAATCAGATGTTGTGCTTAACAAGATGCCCACATTAAAGGATAGGATACACTGCTTCAGAATCACACTGGTCGTGTGTTTGCTTGGCTAGGGCTGGTGGGGAGGTTGGGCAGTACTCTCAGTACCCATTCCATGGCCTATCAGACTTCATGCCACCCATAAAGTCTTCCTCAAGCTCTTTTTAGGTTACAAGGGGCTCATAGATGCTATAAATTCTTTTTCCCTTCATTCTTTTCCTTCTACCTCTTCCCAAAGGCAGGTAATCTGAGGGTCTGAGATTGGAAGTCTGCCTGGGAATCCTTCCTCTGTTGTCCCCTAAAGGAAGCTTGAAACACCATCTGCCTAGACTTAGGGTCCTGTTCCCTGGCCCCAAGCTCCCTAGAGCTGACATGCTCCTGACTAGTCTTTGCTGCCAAGGTTCATTTATCCTCAAAGGATGGATCTCAGGGACATCCTCGGGATTCCTTCCAGGGACTATGCTGTTCCCATAGGATGATGCTGGAAAAAGAATTGATCTCATGGGATCCCTTTAAAACAGGCAGGGCTGATGAATTGCCTCCCCCAGGAAAACAGGAATTCATCTTTGGGACAGCTCAGAATGAAAGATTTCCTTGTGATGGGTGAATTCATAATCCGCGTGGGTCAGGAATTGATTTGTCTTTCATGCTACTCTGGCTTAGAGGCCAATTATGGTGGCAAAGAGAGCCAGATACCTGAGCAGGCTGTGTTTCTCATGAGAAAAAGCTGGACTGTACCTCCCCTATTTCCTGCACACACATCAGCCAGGGCTTTGAGTCTGAGCACGGAGCCTATTGACTCAACTGATCAATTTTTCCAGTCGCAGGCAGCCAGGCCGATGAAAAATGACTTTGTTGCCCATCACCCCGCCCCACCCAGACACTGGCTCATGCAAATGGAATGGTTCTCCTTTGAGGAATGGCTTCTAAGCTTCTCTCTGTCCTTCTGCCTCCCAGCTGAGCCCTCTGCTCTTCTCTCTCTGCTTTCTCTCCAAGCTGGTACACTCCCTCCATCTCAACCATCACTTCCACAGAGGGGCATTCTCAAGACGCCCCATATCTGGGTCTGTGCCCAAGCTTTATACTCACATGGCTCTAGCCAGATGTTCCTATCAGATAGCTCAGTAATTAGTATCCTTAAACTTGAGGAATCTCAAAGTAAAACTATCTTCCTCCCACGTTCTGTCCATGCCAATCTCAATTTCCACCCAATAACTATCATTCTTGTGACTGGTGCCCAGGCTCCCACCTCATCCATCATGACTTACACAATCCCTTGGACAATCAATCCCAGAGACACTCAACTCAATGCCTTTCAAGGGACTCTCCCCTCTCTATCCCATTCTTTTCCCATTGTCACCACCTTTATTCAAAACCTGTTCATATTGAACCTGGGTGCTTGCAATAGCCCCAGTTTGGAAGCCCCAAGTCCTTCCCCAGTGCTCGTGGGTCTCAATCCATGCTACACAATAGAATCACCCGGGGAGTTTTTAGAGAATACTAGTGAAGAGACCAAAGACTAATGGATGGGGGGCCCAGGTGCTCGCCATTTGAAAGGCTACTACAGTGACTCTAATACAGAGCCAAGGTTGAGGACCATTCCTTCAGCCAACCTCAACTACTTGCTTTGTACAACCACCCTGTCTAGTCTTTCCTCTGTTATTAAGTCCCACCCTTCCACCTACCTAAGGTGACCTCAATTTTTCCCTCCAGTGATGGAAACCCTATCTTTTGAGACTCAGTCCAAATGCAACTTACATGGAATTTCTCTGGACCCCTCCCCAGAACTCCTACAGCATTTACTCACATACTATTCATGATATACAACCTGGTATTCCCTGTGCTGTGGTCTGCAGTCTTTGCATCCTTTATCTAATTGTCAGCTCCTTGAAAGACAGAAACCATTCCTTGGAGAATCTGACTTGGAGCCAGGAGAGCTAAGTTTGCATTCTGACACCTCTTGAATAAAATTTTGGCTATTAAATTTGGATAGGTTATTTAAAATCTCAGTTTTCTATTCTGCAGAATGGCAACCTATTTCATGAAAGTGCTAATTATTATTATTATTAGTCTAACAATTTTTACCCTTCATGTTACTCATGTGGCTTGGAATAATTAGCTACTTAATAAGTGAATGTTGAATAAAGGACTGAGTATATCAAGATTTTTATCATAGGCTATTTTTTACTACTCCTAAAAATACTTCCAAATTAAAAAATCAATTCACTAAGAAGTGTGACACTTAGGGTCATGGGCCCAGCGCCTCCTACGGTGTAGTCAAACACAGAGACATCTGTTTTCCTAACTACCCTTGTCACAGGCCCTTGCTGTGACATTTAAACCATGTCCCTTTTGTCGGGTGTTAAAGCCAAGAGCATGGATGTCACAGTTTCACTGTCTTCATACAGCTGGCCTCATGGGTGCACATGAGTGCTCATGTGTGCACATGTGTATGCATGTGAGCACACGTGCACACACACACATACACACACACACATGTACACAGAGCTAATGAAGCGTGCTGCCCTCTCATGGTCACCTGCATAGTCAAGAAAACCAGAGTCCCCAGTGAACATTCTCAGAACCCGCACTCCAAGGACAGCCAGGGCCTAGAAATCCTCTCTACACCCCTCTGTAATACCCGGCAGAGGACGATGTCCCTTAAGTACCAAAGGTTTCTATTGTCTGAGTGTAGCAGCTGGTCTCTTCTAGGACAGCCACCTAATGAATTAAAATATATTTTGCAAAAGAGGAGATGAACCTGGGGAATTTTAGAGCAAAAAAAAAGGGACAGGGGAGAAGTTCAAGGATTCTTAGGTCATGTGTCAAAAAGGCATCTTTTTGCCTGTGTAGACCAGAAGGCATCTGCCAAGCTCCCCCGCTCCCCAGAAAAGAGACTTTTCTTCTCTCTTTGATAGGGGCATTAACACTCTTGCCCCATCTTGAATAAGATGATACATTGAGATTCCAGTACTCACGGGGTCAAACAAGCCCAGAACCTTGTAAGAGTTAGAAGGGGCTAACTCTGCCCCAGCCCCTCCCCAACCACCCCTCTGCTAGAGCCTTCTCTGGCCTGAATCCCCCAGCCTCTGTGCTCATCTAAATGCTCATTTCTGTTTCTGGATGAATAATCTCTGAAAGCAACTAAAATAGACGAGTCCTTTATCCTGACTCACAGCACTTGCACTCCAAGGAGCCCTAAGTAATTAGAAACATTATCCTGTTCATCCCATAAAACCCCCAGGAGAGTAAGGCAGGTGGCAAAGACTACCACTGCCCCTTTGAAGTGCAGAAACTAAAGGCTTGGATAGGGGATGAGGTGGCCAAGGTCACAGGCAAAAGCAAGGGGCAGAGCAGACGGAACCTGCGGTGCTGGTCAGTTTTTCAAATCTGGGCAGTTTAGTAAGCTGAGTTGGCCTGGGAGCTTGGCAAAGTCTTGGAGACTTTTCTTCTCTCTTTGATGGGTGCAATAACACTCTCACCCCATCCTGCATAAGATGATAAACTGAGATTTCAGTACTTGAAAGGTCAAACAAACCCAGAACCTTATAAGAGTTAGACAATCTACCAGGCTTCCCTGGTAGCTCAGAATCCACCTGCAATGCAGGAGACCCTGGCTCGATTCCTGAGTTGGAAAGATCCCCTGGAGAAGGGATAGGCTGCCTACTCCAGTATTCAGTATTCTTGGGCTTCCCTGGTGGCTCAGTCATTAAAGAATTCTCCTGCAATGTGGGAGACCTAGGTTTAATCCCTGGGTTGGGAAGATCCCCTGTAGAAGGGAACAGCAACCCGCTCCAGTATTCTTGCCTGGAGAATTCCATGGACAGAGGAGCCTGACGGGCTACAGTCCATGGGGTCACAAAGAGTTGGACACGACCGAGTGACTGTCATTTTCACTTTCACTTAGAGATCTGTCACTTGGCTGCTTCATTTAAACTGAAGCCCAGAAACATTATGATTTATCCAAGGCTACATTGGTTGTTCAAGGCCAAGGTAGGTCTAGAATTCAGGTCTCCTGAGTCTATCCAGTGTGTCTTCAGGATGTAAACATCACCCTACAACAGAGTCCATGTCTCCATTTCCATCACCATCTCAGAGTGCTAGGCAGGAAGAATATTACTGACCAAGGGCTTCCTTGAATTTTACTATCAGGGACATGTATTTGCCCCTCCCATCAAGGCCTGCAACCTGCTCAATTGCAGATAAGGAGGTCACAGGAGTCCATGGTTGTTTGTTGCTGAGGTCACCCAGGCCTTTCTGTGGCCTCATTTCCCTGTCCTCCCTCTCCCTGTGTGTCTCTCTCCATTCTCCTCCAGTCCCTTCTTGTCTCCAGCCTTCACCCTACAAAAGCTTGGGTGAGGAAAAGCCCAAAGGAGAGCAGGTGGTGCAGACACCAGCCCACCTGCCCAGCACCCCCAGCATCAGAAAAGGGGGCAGCACTGTGCAGGCTGTGGCCTACCTCTTGAGTTGTAGACAGGGGTAGACAGGGGAGTTGAGGTACGATCTAAAAAGACCAGGCTACACTCCCATGGGAGGGTCTGCTTAATAGCAGATGCCCGAACCCAAGGCAGCATGGCACAGTGGTCAGGGTCTTGCCTGCAAAATTCCAATCTGAGATTCACAGCTGTCATTACCAGCTGTGAGAATGAAGATGGATTACTTTACCTCCCTTAGTTTTCCCATCAACATGAGGCAACCTATATGAGGATGCAATATGGTAATATACAGAAAGTACATAGACTAGTCCTGCAACACAGCAAGTGTTTTAAAATGTGTTCATTAATTTTGCTGTTCTTCTTGCCTGGCCCCTGGCAGCTTATCTGGAATGACTAGCCTTGCAGTAAAGATGTCCAAGCCCCAGCCTCCCTCATTAGAAAAGCTGTGATTGGAATGAATGGCCCCAGGAGCCCTGCTGGAAGATAGACTGACTTTTCCTTCCTCTCCCATCTCCCAACACCCTCCCTATCACTGCAGCCAGTGCTCAGACCAGGTCCATGGTGGACCCCAATGGAGTCAAATGTGGTTTCCTCCTAGGTCTTTTCATTTTTACAAGGTCATAGGGGAAAAAACAAACAAAACCACTGCTGAAAATGCCCCAGCCCTAACAAAGGGGAATAGCACACGGAGAGGAAGGGCTTGTCCAGTAAGTGAGGTCCTTTCCAGGACCACTCTGCTCATTTCTACCCCAAAAGGGAGAGTTGGGCTTTTTCTAGAATTTTCTCACCTACAGTTTTGAACCAAATTGTGTCATCTTCAAATTCATGTTGAAGCCCCCAGTTGACTCTGTTGGAGCCTGGGCCCTTATGGAGTTAATTAGGGATCAGTGAAGTCATAGTCCATGGACAGAGGAGCCTGGTGAGCTACAGTCAATGGGGTTGCAAAGAGTCCGACACAACTGAATGATACTTTTTTCAAGGTAGTCATAAGGGTGGGTCTTGATCCATAAGATCAGTGTCCTTGTAAGAGGAAAAGAGACCAGAGCTATCTTTATCACTCTTCCCACCAATGTGCAAGAAGATAGCCATCTATAAGTAGGAAAAGAATCTTCACCAGGAATAAAACCAGCCAACCCCCTGATGTTGGACACGCAACCTCTGAACTGTGATATAAATTCTTATTGGTTAGGCTACCAGTCTGTGGTATTTAGTCTGCAGCCTAGGCAGATGAACTCATCTCCCATCCACAAGCTATTGTCTTTCAGCCCCCATGGGACACCTGCCCAAGCCAGACACTATGCTCCAGGCTCAGACCTTGCCAAGGTATTTACAAATAAATAAAGGAAGTAGGCATATAAATGGAGCTTCCCAGGTGACTCAGTGGTAAAGAATCTGCTTGCCAATACAAGAGACACTAGAGACAGATTCAATCCCTGAGTCGGGAAGATTTCCTAGAGTAGGAAATGACAATGCACTCCAGTATTCTTGCCTGGAAAATTCCATGGACAGAGGAGCCTTGGAGGACTACAATCCATAGAGTTGCAAAGAATCGGACAAGACTGAGTACTCACAGGCAATCACGCAGATGTATTAATAGGCTGGTAGCTCATTAATGATCTCAAAAGGCATAAAGAAGTAAGTGGCCAAATCGAGGTATTGTAATGAAAGCAGGAAGTGGTAGATTTTAGTTTCCACAAAGCTTCTGGAAGCAGTGGGCTTTGAGCATGGCCTGGAGGAAGGAGGACAGTGTGTCAATCAGAGGGAAAGCAGACATTCTTGTTTGGTCTCAATAGAGGTTTCGGAAAACTATAAACCTCTGTTACTGGTTTAAATGATCTTACTAGTGCTTTCAGACCCCTTCTTCAAGATCCAGGTCAAGTTTCTCCTTTTCCATGAAAATTTCCCAAGAAACTTTCCAAGACCCCATGCTACACTGTGTTGGACTTGGCCATCCACCCGTCCGACCCTCTCAGTTTACAGATTGAGGAAACCAGGGCTCAGGGAGGCATGGGAGCTGGAGTTTGAATTGTCTTCTTGGTTGCATGTATCTTCTTTGCTGGGCAACATTCTGAGCCCCTTGCTTTATACTTCTCTTGGACATGTACACACCTGACTCCTGCTCAGCCTTCAAGGCTCAACTCAAATGTCACCTCTTGGAGACAGTCGCCCCTCTCTGCCTCCCTACACGCCAGTTGTCTTTAACACCTGATCCTATTTCATTGTCTTCATAGATAGCACTTTTCAGTCTCTAGAATAATCTTATGTAATTATTTGTTTACATGTTTATTATCTGTCTCCTTGAATGAGAGTGTAAGCTCCTTGAGAGTAGACCTATTCTTGCGCACCCAGCCTGGCACATAGTAAGCACTCAGTAAATACTTGAGACACACTGAGCTGTGCTCTTAGTGACTTGGACTGGCTGTGTTTGCCCCACCCAGGTCTCAAAACCAGGTGGAGCTGCCCACTCACCACCTGGCTGCCTCTCGGTTGACTCTCCCTTAAAGCAATTTAACTGTAGTCCTTATTCCTGAATGAAGATAGCTTGGCTTCTTGCTCATTCCACTCCTGCATTTACTGGGCTCCTGATGCTCAGCTTCACTTTGTCCTCCAGATCTCTTACTCGTGGTGGACTCTGCCCCACTTCAGCACAGCCCTGAATTTTGCTTTTTGTTGAGGAACAAGCCTTGTCTTTCTACCTCATACATCCACACACAGCCAAAGGGAAAAGCAGCGCTTCCCAGAGGGGCACCCCTCCCCCTCCTCACCTCTCTGGACCCCTATTCTCACCCCCCACCCCATATCCCCACTTTGCCTAGCGGGCTGCCTTTCCCTTTCTTTGTAATTATAGGAGAGCCGTGGGACTGGTACCCGATTTTATGTTCAAACTCAACCATGGGTGCCAGGCTGCCATGCCCCGACTTCCAGAGACTCTCTTACAGTTCACCCACTCCAGGATTATAAAGCCACCTTCACACCGGCCAGGTGTTCTTGGCTCACCTGAGGGACAAGTTGCCTTCCTCCTCTGTCACTCTGGGTTCAGCCCTCGTGTAAGGCTGCTCCCGCTGCCACCCTCCTGGCTTCTCCCTGGCCGTGGAGAGTATCATGTATTTGATGTGTGTTTCCTGGTCATTCCCTCCCCCTTTTTCCCCTTAGCCAGTTTGAATTGTGAATAATTCATGGGTTTCCATGATCCTGCCATGGTGTTTCTCCTTCATGAATCAAATCCCTGAGACACAGTTTATTTTCTCGCCATCTTTTGGTCAGGGACAGGGTTTACTCCTGTAGGTCATGAATGGAGGCTAATATTTATGCCTGCTTATGAGACAGGTATGTTTTTTCCCATTTTGTTCTTCTATGATGGCCTATATTTCTAGTATGTTTTAATGGGTATATATTTGTATAATATTACATGCTTGGATAGATGGATTAATAAATGGATAGTTAAATAAATAGATAGATGTGCAAATAGACAGACTGATATAATTCCTTCCCCAGATAGCTTACTCGGTCACCTTTCTTATTTATTTAAAGTTTCTGGTAGCAGAGTGGTGGATGCTTTTGAACATGTTCCTCATAAGCAGTGGATGCCCTAACCCTCAATTTGTAGCTCTGCTTCTAAAAAGCAGTCCTCATAAGGACCCTCATAATAGCTCAGCTCTTATCCAGAGTCCACTTGGGGGTCATCTCCATTCACTTAGTCTCCAAGTATCTACTGAGGACTTACTGTGCACCAGGGATTGGGCAAGACTCTGGGAATAGAAGGTGAACAAAATAGACACTACATGTGAATCTGCAGCTTGCCAACTGCTGGGAAACTAGATATTAATTAAATAATTCTATGTACATGTACCAGTATATATGCACGTATGTATTTCTAAACTGATAGACTTGATGTGCTCACCTGAAACTGATATTTTTAATATTTTGATGAAATTTGATAAAATTGACATTAGATATATAAATTATGAATATAGATAAAGATTTCTAAGCTAATAAATTCTTTAACCTTTTAAAAAATTTATTGGACTAAGTATAGTTGTCAGGCATACTAAGATGGCTGATAAATTCTAAACCTGCTAAAAGTAAGTAAATTATGACCATAAAGTCAGGAAAAACAGTGAAAGCAGCTATTTCTGGAGGAGGGTGGTATTTGTGATCAGAAAGAGACATATAAGGGTGTCCTTGAAGTTCTAGGATAGTGATGTTCTATTGTTTCACCTGGAAGGTTGTTACAGGGAACTTGAATAATTATTACTCAATTATTATTATTGATTAAATTTTACTTTCAGGTTTTATGTACACCTGTGTGTATATGTTACGTCTTACAACTTAACAATTTTAAATAATAAAGAGAAATCCAGAGTTTCCTATGAGAGCACATTACAAGGTCATCTGGCTCCCTGGAGGAAGGGGCATCTGACCTGAAATTTACAGATGAGATAAATTAGGCACAGAAAGGAAGATGTGGAGAGAGAGGATGGAGGAAAGGGAAGGAGGCAGAGAGGGAAGATCATAGCACAGAACAGAGCCCAGAGAGCCTGGGGGACCCTGAAAGCAGTCTAGTAGCTAGAGCCCAGAGAGGGAGGAAGAGCAATGCTAGAGAGAGAGGCAGGAAGGGGGCCATGCCGAGCCTTGTTAAGGATTTCTGTTCATGTCTTAAGATCAGTGGAAAGCGCTCGAAGGTGTTAAGTGGGAGAACGACATGATCAGATATACATATTGATGAAATCTCTGACTAAAAGTGTACAGAATACATTAGAATAAGGCAAGAGAAGATGAGGGAAGATTATTGAGGGGCTCATGTTAGCCATAAAAGAAAAAGATGATGTTAGTTTGAATAAAGTAGTAACTGGTTAGAGATGGAAAGTAACAGACAGATGTAAGAGATATTGAGAAAGTAAAGTCAACAGAACTTGGCGATGGATTTGTTGCCTGTCTCCCCTCAAATGCATGTTTCATGAGCTCCGAGTCACCATCTCCGGTGGATGTTCAGAACCTAGGACAGTTCCTGGATCTGTCAGGCTCTCCTCGAAGACTCTTCACCGTGGTTGTTTCTGTGTGCAGAATGTGTCATATAATGGAAGTGGAGTGATGGGAGAAAGCTTCTGGGGTTCCCAGTACATAAAAAACGCAACGAGGACAAACAGCTTAGAGCATTTAGGAGCCACCCTGGGGATTCCAGCACTTCCTTCACAGAACAGGGAAGTAAATTAAACAGAAAATGCATTATTTCAATGGTAGTAAACATGATGAAAGAAGAAAATACAGTTACTAGTGCTATTGGGTATGCTAAAACACTAATCTTCACAAACATCTCAAAGATCGCCCAGACAAGGAATAAACGGCCAAACTAACACCAGCCAACTACCCTTTACTCAAACAGATTGTCTGGTCACCCACTCCGTGTTACATCCTGCAGAAGGCCAAGAAATAGAGAGCAGCTATGTAACTGGTAGACTCTTTAAAGCTATGGAATGAAGCTCAGATTGGTGCTATTTAGTATACTTTTAAGTTTAAAAATGTGGCTGGAGAGATTCTCCACAATTTTCAACATGAAAATAAAATGACACCCCAGCTACCCCAACCCCGCCCATCTCCTAAAGTGCATGTAGGCAGCTAAGAGTTGGAAGCTGTTGTTCAGGCAGTTTGCACAAGGAAGGAGAATTCTCCTCCCACTCTGTGGTCAAAGAAAGTGGCATAAACGAAGCTGAATATGTTCTAGGACTAAGTAAACACCCTTTTTGTTGATGGTAAGTCAGCAAATGCCTAGGCAAGGTCTGCATTTGAGGTGTAGACTTTTAAAGCCCAAAGTCAGGCCAGTTATTTAAGAGGAGAAGCAGAAACTGAAAAAATGTAATCATAAATTATGACAAAGCCTGAGCGTTTTTAAAAGTCTTATTTTTTTCAGAATAATTTGTATGACTGCATGACATGAAACTCTTCACATCAGTGTCTGTTTTTCAGTGGAGTAAATCTGATATACAAATAACGTTTGATTATAGGCAAATCAAAAGAGAGGTGGAAGGGGGTGGGACTGGGGAAATCTGCTTGAATGAGCCCCAATGTGGCATGTAAAGAGTGACAGCCAAGCAAAAACAAGGGCATGAAGAGGCCACAGATCTATACTAGACTGAAATGAGGATCCTCTTTACCAAAATACTTGAGGATGACTGCAGAGAAAGGAGCCAAGCTATAATAAGGGACTTGCTTAAGGAATGACAAGGGAACTCTAATGACAGCTTGGCCTGGTAGTCTATTGAGCAGTCTATGGTGGGGCCAAAAAATGATGACTCTTTTCCCAAGGAATCATCTATTGCCCAGAAAATTTGGAATTTATGAGGTCTTAGTTTAAAAACCTCAAAATCTTTCTATGGAAACTTTCAAGGACTATAATTCCAACAATAGTGTTTAAGGTCAACCTGCTTAAAATCACAACCAGAACTGAACCAAATCCAAGATCCATGTTTCTACCAGGGTGAAGGTCTCTGCTGCTCACAAGATGAGACCCTGAGGAAGCATTCAGACAGCAGCCATCACCCAGCACACTCTAGTGGGAAGAGCATCAGGCTGGCAATCAAGAGACTGGTCCTGGCTTTGCCACTGATTTTCTATGAGATTTCCTTTCTCTGTCCTGAGTCTCCTTGTTTATAAAATAAGAGAACTGAATTAGATGTTTCTTTCTAAGGAACAAGTGCAGCAAAAGTCCTGAAGGGCTGAAATTGACATTTTTGATAAGCCAATACAAATGTAACAGAGTGAATAGTAGAGAGAGAAATGAAACAGAGGTCAAAAAAAATATGGAAGATTTTGTTGATGATGTAAGACATTTGAGTTTTATTTTTAACTGAAAGGAAAAATCACTGGATTATTTTAAGAAGTATGATCACTTTAGTGTTAGGTATAGATTGGCTCCGGGGGGAGAGTGGAATCAGGGATAATAGCTGGGGGCTTTGGCACTGGTCCAGGTGAGACCTCGGGGCATTCATAGTAGAGGAAGGATCTGAAAAGTACTTAAAGGTAGAGCCAACTTGCTGATTGATTGATATGGAGTGGTATGTGAGGAAAAGAGGAATTAATAATGACTTGAGTGACTAGGTAGATATAGTACCTTCTACCGAGAAGAGAAACAGTAAAAGAGGAGCAAGTTTAGGACATCGATGAGCCAGAAATTCTCTTCAGACACATTACGTTGAAAGACTTTATTAAATATCAAAGTAGAGACGCTAGGTAGAATGTTGGATTCTCTAAGCTGGGTTCCAGAAAGACGTTCAGAGCTAGAGGCATGGGCTTGGTAGTCGCTGATGTACAAGTGGTATGTGGTCCCTAGGTGAAGTTAGACCCTTTTCCCTAGCCTCATGACTGAATTCAAGAGTATTCTAAGTTTTAAAGTGTAAAAAGAGAAGCCAGGAAAGTAGCGGTCCCTGAGACAGAAGGAAAACCTAAAAAGTGCATGTCACCAAAGCCAAGGGAAGGTAGTGGTCTAAGGAAACAGGTAACTGCCCAGTGATGCTGAGACATCAAGTACAAAGGCAGCAGAGAAATGACCATGAGATCTGGCCACATGAGACTGCTCTTGAGCAGTGTCTAAGGAGCTGTCAGGATAGACTGGGTGAAGAGAGAATGGAAGGGAGAATCGGGAACAGTGACACGTTCCATGAGATTTGCCGTTGAGAAAGCTGAGAAATAGAGTAGAAATTAGAAAGAGAGGAGAATCAGGAGAGTCTGAGTGAACTCCGGGAGTCGGTGATGGACAGGGAGGCCTGGCGTGCTGCGATTCATGGGGTCGCAAAGAGTCGGACACGACTGAGTGACTGAACTGACTGACTGACTGAGAATCAGGAGAGGCTTTCATGTATTTTAAGGCAGGAGATATCAGAGAACATGTATATATTAATAGGAAAATAAGGTGGTGAGGGAGAAATTGAAGATTCAAGAGAGGAGTGTTGAGGGACTTCCCTGGAGGACCAGTGGTTAAGAATTTGCCTTCCGATGCAGGGGACATGGGTTCTATGCCTGGCTGGGGAACTAAGATCCCACGTGCTGTGGAGAAACTAAGCCTTCATGCCATAACTAGGGAGCCCATGTGCCCCAATTACTGAAGCTCAAGTGCTCTAGAGTCTGTCCTCTGCAACAAGAGAAGCCCCGGCGATGAGAAGCCTGCCCACTGCAATGATAAAGCCACACACCACACTGAAGACCCAGAACAGCCAAAATAAGAAAATCAAGGAAAAGGAGTGGTGATAACTGCAGGAATGAAGTCCTTAGGAAGTGTGAGAGTCTAAGGTCACAACACAAGAGGAGAGGTTAGCCCTAGGGAGGAGCAGGGGCCCAGCACCCCTGAATAAGGAGGGAAGACAGAGAGGATGGGCTCTGCGACAGTGAAAGGTGTGGCGTTAGTAGCAGGAGGGCAAGGGAGAATCTGTCTGCTAAAACACCAAGTAAGGTCATCCAGGGGAAGAAATTAAAAAGGGAGGGTCGGTAGTCTTTGGGGAAAGGAGAGGTAAAATTGTGATTTTGGAGAGTGGAAAGTAAAGGTGCTAAAGAAGTGTCATGGAATTGCCAGACTGTTTCCAGTACTCACTTGGGTCATAACTGTAATGCAATAACAGTCCACACAGCTATCTATTTCTCTCTAGTAGTGTATACTTGTTCAGAGGTAAGCATGACCCAGAGTTTAACAAGGTGGGGTTCTGCCAGGTGAATAAGGACAAGAAGGCCTCAGAGGCTTTGTGAGGGATTAATGCTATAGACGGAGGACAGAATCTAAAGCCTGGTAAAGCCAAGCAATGGAGAGTGAAGAAAAAGAAAAAGGCCAGGGGCTTGAAGAAGTCAGTGCAATTGTGTAAGTGGTGGAGCTGAAGCACGAGAGTGGAAGAGAAAGAATAATGGCCAGAATTGGGAAGCTAGACCTCAGGACTGTGAGGAAGGTGCAGTTAACAGCACTGTTGAGGGGCAAGGATATGCTCATGGGAGGAGGTGAACCCTCTGGTGCTGTCATTAAAGTCTGAGAGACCCACACTCTGCTTTCCTGACCTGCGTGTCTCCTGTCCTTATGGTTGACCAGAGAGGGACTTTCCTAATAAGCATGGTTTAAAGGATGCTGTGGGAGCCTCACAGCCCTACAGAGGCTTGCAACTGGTTTCTAACATTCTCCTATTAAAGCTTCCTTCACTTCTTTCCTTCTGCTTTCCATTAGTGCCACCACCTAACTTATTAATTCATTATCAATCATTTATACATAGGTGTGATTTAGTGACTCCCAGTCTTTCAAGTGAGAAGGGGTTGGCTGCATCAGCTTTTAATAGGCTACAGGGCATGATTTTTAAGGAAGAATCTGAATTAAGGAGGGGATCCCCCAAAGGGGGAAAGGGGTTAGGATATAAACACTTGTTGAGCACCTACTATGTGCCAGGCTCTGCTCCAAGGGTTTTGAATATGAGTTATCATTTGAGACACCATTGCTTCCCCTTATTTATGCAACAGGATGGCTCAGAAAGAAACATCTGTCCTTTGCCTAAGCACCACAGCCAATGAGTGATGAAGCCAGGGTCTGAGGTCAGAGCTACAGAGCCTAGAAGGTGTTCAGATGGGAGGGAGAGGCATTTAAAAGGAGAAATACAACCAGTCTGAGGCACTTCTTGGCAAACCTCACAATCCTAGTCTCCGGCTCCCTTCCTGAGGACCTCGAATCTGTGTGTGGCTTTTTTTTTTTCCACTTTCTTTATGAGGTTGTTCCTTGATGAGTTTTTTCCTCCCTTCCTTTTTTTTTTTTTTAAACAATAATTTAAATTTTTATTAGGTGCTCAGCCGCAGCATAAATACCCCTATTTGAATTGCTGACACACAAATCAATAGGAAAGCACTTTCCTGGACTGGAGCCTTGGCATGCGAACCTCCCAGCCGCATCCTCTTTCCAGATGAGAAGGAGTTGAAGAAACAGAACGAGCCATTTTCTTAAACAAGCCACAGTTAAAGGAAACAGAATGAGCCATTCAAAGTTTCTGGTCTCAGGGCTTTTCTTTCATTCTCTATCCCTCATTCTCACTAAGCAGTCTCGCCTTTAACCTCTGTATTACCAATCCGAGCGGTGTCATTTCTACAGGAGGAAGTGAAGAAAGCAGTGTGGGTGGCTGAGAAGTGGCCTCACGTTTTTTCAAATGAGAGCAAACCAGCGTCCCCCAGTATTCCGTCAGAGAGGAAAGATCTGGAGTTTCTGCAGGTCCTACCCACCCACCTCTGAGACCCCACCATCACTCTCTGGCTTGGAGAACTTGCAGTAGGAGATATGCTTAATATAATGGAATGTCTCAATAGCAAATAAAATTCAGTTAGGCTGTGCTTTTAATACCCTGATGAAAAAGGCAACAAGCTTGTATCCTGCTACATAGCTTAGGATTCCACACCTAAAAACCCAAGTGGTTGATAATTCTCCCCATGGGTATCCTAAAACGAAGGTCCAAATGCTAATCTTCTTCTTGTGTATTATCTCCCACCGTTCTTACCACTCCACCACCACGACTCAGTGATCCTGTGTTTCAGCTATACCACGTTTCTCAGTTACCTTCTGACGTGCCCTTTCTTTCTGACTCTGAGTCTTTGTATATACTGTTTTCTCTCTGAATAACAGAGTGACCAAGCAATGTGAGTCACCTTGCCCCTCACCCCACCCCCAAGCAGTTGGTTTCTAGACATTAACACTTCCTTATGTTGTGGGGTAGTTACCTACCTGTATGAATACATACAGATGGTCAACAGGCACATGAAAAGGTGCTCAGCATCACCAATAATTAGGAAAATGCAAACTCAAAACCACAAGGAGATATCACCTCACATCTGTCTGAATGGCTATTATCAAAAAGTATGTGTGTGCTCAGTGGTGTTTGACTCTTTGGGACCCCATGGACCCCGCCGGGCTCCTCTGTCCATGCAATTTTCCAGACAAGAATACTGGATTGGGTTGCTATTTCCTTTTCCTGGGAATCTTCTCGACCCGGAGATCGAACCCATGTGTCTTTCATCTCCTGCATTGGTAGGCAGATTCTTTTACCACTGCACCTCCTGAGAAGCCCCACTATCAAAAAGAGAAGATAACAAGTGCTGAGGGGTGGTGGAGAAAAGGGAACTCTTGTGGACTGTTGGGAATGCAAAACTGGTGCAGCCACTTGGTGGCTTTGTGGCTTCTCCTCTACCACAAACAGATTGCTGCTAAGTTGCTTCACTCGTGTCCGACTCTGTGTGACCCCATAGACGGCAGCCCACCAGGCTCCTCCATCCATGGGATTTTCCAGGCAAGAGTACTGGAGTGGGGTGCCACTGCCTTCTCCACAAATAGATTGGGAGATCCTCAAAGCAGGGAGCCATGTCTCATTCAATCCCATATCCATTAA
The DNA here is from genome assembly GCF_003369695.1 of Bos indicus x Bos taurus. NCBI lineage: Eukaryota > Metazoa > Chordata > Mammalia > Artiodactyla > Bovidae > Bos > Bos indicus x Bos taurus. The sequence goes on from NC_040091.1 coordinate 56,291,342, forward strand.
CAGTATGCCTCCCAGTAGGTCTTTAGTAACAATTTGTTGAAATAGAGGATACTGGCTGAAGATTCATTCATTCATTCATTCATTCACCCAACCAGAATTTACTAAATACAGTATGCCAGTTTAGAAATCCAACTGTGAATAAAACAAAGTCCTTACTATTGGGGAGTTTATGTTCTATATATACATATACATATATATATATATATATACACACACACATATATAATATTAGTTGATGATAAATGAGATAAATAAAAATAAAATGGGAGAGTGACAAGGAAAGCTATTTTATTTACTATTTAACCTCTCTCTATTTCCCCTATACCCCTAGTCCCTGACATCTACCTTCTACTCTGTTTCTATGATCTCAGCTTGATACCATGCAATATTTATTTTTTTCTGTCTGGCTTACTTCACTTAACATAATGCCCTCCATGTTCCATGTTGTCACAAAAGACAGGATTTCCCTTTTTTATAGCTGAATGATATTCTATTGTTTACACATGTATGCTACATCTTCTCTAGCCTTTCATCCACTGATGGACACTTAGGTTGTTTCGATACCTTGGTTATTGTGAATAATGTTGCTATGAACATGAGAATGCAGATATCTCTTCAAGATGGTAATTTCATTTCCTTTGGATACATATCCAGAAATGGGATTGCTGGATCATATGTGAGAGTTGGACCATAAAGAAAGCTGAGCACCGAAGAATTGATGCTTTTGAACTGTGGTATTGGAGAAGACTCTTGAGAGTCCCTTGCACTGCAAGGAGATCCAACCAGTCCATCCTAAAGGAAATCAGAAGGACTGATGCTGAAGCTGAAGCTCCAATACTTTGGCCACCTGATGCAAAGAACTGACCTGTTGGAAAAGACCGGGATGCTGAGAAAGCCTGAAGGCAGGAAGAGAAACGGATGACAGAGGATGAGATGGTTGGATGGCATCACCGACTTGATAGACATGAGATTGTTGGATCATATGGTAGTTCTAGTTTTAGTTTTTTGAGGAACGATAATAGCTGCACCAGTTTGCATTTCCCATCAACAGGGCACAGGGGTTCTCTTCTCCACACCCTCCCCAACACATGTTATCTTTTTGATAACAGCCATTCTGGCAGGTGTGAGGTGAAATCTCTCCATTGTTCTGATTTGCATTTCCTGATTATTGGTGATGATGAATATCTTTTCATGCCCCTGTTGGCCATTTGTATCTTCTTTGAAAAAATGTCTATTCAGGTCCTTTGCCCATTATTAATTATTTAGGTTTTGGAACATTTATTGTTATTGAGTTGTGTGAGTTCTTCATATATTTTGCATATTAACCTTTTATCATCTATGCGGTTTGCAAATACCTTCTCCCATTCCGTAGGTTGCCTTTTCATTTCATGGATGGTCTCCTTTTCTGTGCAAAAGTTTTTCAGTTTGTTTCAGTCCCACTTGTTTATTTTTGCTTTTGTTGCCTTTACTTTTAGTGTCAAGGAGAGCCATTAAAGATAAGATTAATAGGGTGGGCTTCTCTGTGGAGTTTACATTTAAGGCTGCTGGCCTGCTGGACACAGACTCTATGTTCTTTAGCTGCTTGTGGAATGAGGTGGGAGCTGTCCCTGTGTAGTGGCTGTGATGAGTGGCTCAGGTTCCCAAGATGGCTGACTGGGGGAGACAGGAAAGCCAAGACTATCTGACCATAGGAAACTTGGCTGCTGCAGCATTCAGCACTGATCTACTGAGGGAGCTATTTTGAAAAATATGGTGGAAATGAAAGAGCTTGAGATCCTTATGCCAGAGGCCTTAAAGGAAACCCTGGGCTCTGCCCATCCCCCCACATATGCTGCAGCAGCCACAGGAGCTGATCCTGTCTTCTGGACTTCTGGGCAGAGGATCTTCTTAACCTTTGTGATTTCAACCATCAGCCCAATCCCAGCACAACAATAAGGGCTATAAAATGAATAAGCCCAAAGCTGCAAGATCTTGATCTCAGTTTTGTGACTTACTACCTATGCTGCCTTGGACAAGCCACAGAAACTCTATAGTAATTCCCCCGTCTATAAAATGGGAGCAATTAACGTGTCGTTTTGCCCACCTTCACACATAGTTTTGCAGATCAAACGTGATATATGTAATAGTACTATGAATATTATGAAACACAACAAAAATGCAAGAAATTATTATTGCCAACAATCAGGGAATCAACATTCATTGACTATTAAGTGCTAGAAACCCCATAGAATACTGCTGCTGCTGCTGCTGCTAAGTCGCTTCAGTCATGTCCTACTCTGTGCGACCCCATAGACATCAGCCCACCAGGCTTCCCCGTCCCTGGGATTCTCCAAGCAAGAACACTGGAGTGGGTTGCCATTTCCTTCTTCAATGCATAAAAGTGAAAAGTGAAAGGGAAGTCGCTCAGTCGTGTCCGTCTTTAGCGACCCCATGGACTGCAGCCTATCAGGCTCCTTTCCAGGCAAGAGTACTGGAGTGGGGTACCATTGCCTTCTCCCCATGGATACTACCTTTCTCAATTTTCACAAAATGTTAAAAGCTACCATGTTCCTCATCTTAGAGTCAGGGAAACAGAGATTCAGGAAGGTTAAGTGAGCTCACCAAGAGTGTAGAGCTGGGCAGAACCAGGATCAAAGCTCAAGTCCACTGTCTTCAGAACTGATACAATTTCTCCCTGACTCTGTGTCCTCCTGCCTATGAGTGGTTGGCTCAAGCTTGGGATGGATTCTCATCCCTGAATAACCTCATTCAGAGCTGGGGTTCGCATTTCCCCTGAGTTGCGCCTCTCAGCCCCAATGCAAGAACTAAATACACCTCTAACCAAGCCTGCATTGGGGTGCCCAGGTCTCCTGGTGTCCAGTCCCCCTACCCTGGGATAAACCTGTCTCTTGGCTTGGTGGGCCACTGTGTCAGGAACATCGAGGGTCGGTTCTAAGGCACTGCACAGCCCTCTTGCTCCTTTGGCTGATATTCTGCCACTGTCTCCATCTCTGACCTCACAGCAGGGTAGGCTTAAGCTACACTGAACTTCCCTTTGGCCCCAGCCAATACTACTGCATCCCTTGAAATCTTCTGGTGGTCCTGGCTGCCCCGGTGTTCAATTTATGTCCTCACAGCTGAACAAGAACCCTAAGTAGGAGCAAATTGAGCTTTACTGCATTTTCCTACCATATTCCTCCCAGCTGGACCAAGCATTTGAGAATCCATCACAGGAATTTTATTTTGCATGGTGGCAGATTCGAGTTAAAAGAAGTGGCCCACAAGTGAATGGGTAGTTTTAACTGTGGCCCAGATAATCCACAAAGTGGATAAACCACAAAGTGAATGAGGCTTTTGTGGGTACATGAGAATTGACACCACCTTGTGAGATCGGATGAAGGAAAATCCATTTAAGAAAACTCACTTGCATGGAGCTGGATTCTTTTCTCATCCTGAAAGAGTTAGATGTGGCTTTGTTGAAAATACAGAAGAACTCCCCAAAGGAGTGGTAGTGGAAGAAGTGACAGCACTAAGCCCCCGAGAGAAATGGTGACTGATCTGATCTTATTTTTAAACTCGTCTTTGTGATTCAAACCAACCTTGTGAGAGCTATGATTCTCCAGTCTTTGCATCTCTCTAGCCACCAGGAACTTTCGTAGTTTCTGAGTGATGCTCAGCACAACATGGTAATTTAATACACAGAGTTCCTGGGTATGAATCTTGGCTCTGCCATTTATTATGTGTCTTCTGGCACTTTAAACAATCTCTTTGTGCCTTAATTTTTTCATCTGTAAAATGGGGACAATAATAGTACCTCCCTCAAAAGGTAGTTGTATAGATTTAGTAAGTTTCTGTGTGTGGAGTACTTAGATCAATTGCCTGGCAATCATGTTTATAAAGTAGATGTTAGTGATTATCATGCTACAAAAAAATAGACATGAAACTATTTTTGGCTCTATCTGGTGACTTAGGAAACTCAGGCTGTTAGAGCCTAACATGCTGGTAGCCGATTTCCAGTAACCACTCCATGGTTGCTACTTGGCAGGCTTGGTCAGGCCAGTGGCTGAGCTTAACTCCAGGGAGGAGACCTAGTGCTTCAAAAATGAAAGAGCTGTTTACCCTTTCTAGCAGGCTTTTGCCTTTGGCAAATAGTCCCCTTAGCAACATTTGACCTTAAGAACTTAGCAGGAAAAGGGCAAAACATTTCAAGGAACAGGAGCTGGGTCTCCTCCCAGGTGTCATGTCACAGCAGGGCAAGGGGATGTCAGGTGGGACTCCCTGGCCACTCTGTCAAATGTAGCTGCCTAAGGTCCCCAGGAACCTGCCTGGGAAGTGTGGAAGCTGTAGAAGGACGTGTGTGTGTGCAGAGAGAGAGAGAAAACTCTGAACTGGTCCAGTCTCCTCCACTCCAGCTGCAGTGAAGAGGTACTGGTGGAGCAGAGAGAGCTGGGAGGTGACCCCTATGGAGTTGGAGGGAAGACACTGCCAGGGAATCCCCCTGGCCCTCTCGGGTGGTGTCATTCCTTTTTCCTCCTAGGTCTCCAAGGATGGCTGCCTGAGCTTTCCACTCTCACTAAATTAAGCTGATAAAATACAAATGAAAAAGGAACGGGGGAGGGGAAGAGGATAAGGCACACTCTTCCTTTGCATTTTAATATGAGCCTCAGACCATTTTCAATAAGAGATTGACAGAACGTGGTCAGCTCCCCACCCCCACTCATTACATACCAAGATCCAGATCAATAGCATCCTTTCCTCTCCTCTGGAATATTCCACTTGTCCCCTCCATGGATGGAGGATGGGCACAGGATGCCACACCCTTGACATGATTGGCTGACCTCTTGAATGTCGGGTCTGGAAGGGCATCCCTTCCAGACATACTCCCCTGGGACCTGTGCTCCAAGTGGGCAGCACTGAGTCCCTGATCTTTCCAGGGAGCCAGGTGTGGGGATACAGCCAGGACTCACCACAGGGGCAATCCCACGGGGATAACAGCCATCTTGTTTGGTTAGTCTGCCTTCCCTTGAGTAGCTGTCCCAGGTGCTGCCCAGAGGCTCTTGTAGGACTGAGGAGTGCTGGTAGTAAGATGAAAAGAAGGCAGGGTTCAAGTCCACTGCCTGTCCCCTGAATAGACTTGCTCCAGCAGCCAGTCTCAGGCCACAGGGGGCACCCCCAACCCATGGGGGAAATATATGGCAAAGTATCCATGTGACCTAACCTCCACCCTTAAAATGCCCTCCTTCCACCTTAGACATTGCCATCAAGAGAGAACTCCACTAACTGAAGACCCTGTAAGTGCTACAGGCCATTCGGAGTCTTCGTTACGAAAATGATATCTCATTGAACCCACAACAGCAATTTCCAGAGGTAGAAGCTATTTATTAATACTTCATTTCATAGGTGAGGCGACTGAGGCTCAGAAAAGTCAAGTGACTTTCCCAAGGCCACACAGCCAGTAAGTGGCAGAGCCAGAATTCAAACCCTTGCTGGGCAGGGTTTCGCCAGAGCATTTCTGCAGGCCCCAGCAGGGGCCGGAGGGGAGACCAGGAGGGCGTGGGGGCTGGTCAGCACCGGCTCTGCAGTCTCATTGCCGGATCCCATCTGGAGCCAGGAGGCGCAGAAACCTGGCGGCTTCCGAAGCAGATGAAAAGCCAACCTCCCTCAAATTGTTTTATTTAAAGCCAGATTCCTGACTGTTTGAAGCCGCTTGATTTTGGCAGTCCTTGTTTCTTTTCCTTTTAAACAGCCCTCGGAGATGAGGGGAACGTATCGCTGCCGGCGCCTCACTTGCAGATGCTCAGAAGACCTTCGGCCTCCCCCGCCCCTACCGGCTGCTCCCCGCTGCAGCTGAGCGGTGAGTGTAAGTGCGTGTGAGCACGTGGGCGCGTGCACGCGACTGGGTTGGAGAGAGGCAGGGAGCCCGGAACCCATTAGCACCCCAAGTATAGATACAGATGAAGTCTTCTGATTTTATACAGAATCTCACCAGCGTTAAACTTCATTTATATCTCTATAAATGCATACGGCTTTGAACACGAGACTTTACGGCTGGGTTTGTAAGTTTTGTCTCCCTGCAGGCACAGCCTGGGTCACCGGGAGGAGATGCCCCAACCTTGTGCAGGGCTCTCATCTGGTCCTCGGGGTCTTGTCCTTTCTGCTGCCTGGCCTCCCTGGGTCCTGCCCTCTCCCTGTCTGCACTGAGCCCTCTCACCCCTGGCTCACAGCTGGCTGGACTGTGGGGAGGACGGGGGAGGACCTCGGGGCTGTCACCTGACTACCACTCCACATCTGTCCCTGGACCGGAGCCCCACTGCTGACCTTGGTATTAACAAGTTCACTGGAGATGGCAGGACAGGCTGGCAAAACCTGGTTTATGAACGTATCTGCTTTACAGAATCCATTTAGACAAACAGAACATCCACACAGATGTCGGTGCGCAGTGGCTACAGGGTTTACAATAATTCAGGAGGCAGGCAGCTGCTTCTCTCCTGATGTGCTTATGGAGATAAATTCAAGGTAATCTATATAAACCCAAGCCTTTGAAATTGCACACCGTCAAAAAATTCCCACAATTACTCTAGCCCAGCCAGGAGGTGGCTGTTATGTTCTTCTTATGGAAAACATAATTATAAAGGAAGAGAAAACATTTCATAAATAAAACTCAGAGTGGCAGAAGAACCCGGAGGGAGGGGAAGGCCAGAGAAAAGAAACCCAAAGGGGCTGCAAAACCCAGTGTCCCCTTTAAGGTTCAGATTAATTTCAGTCCAGGACAATTTCCAGGGAATTAATTGGCAAGAGGCATCTTTCAGATATTTTTAAATATCAGCCTTCCAGGCTCTAGGTGCTAAAAGAGAAGAAAAAATAGCCAACACATGCTCCTAAAATCAAGGTGATGTAAAACAAGGGCCTGCCCAGCCCATTAGCCCTTGAGGAGAATATAAAATCCAGGTCAGCCCAGATAATTGTTAGCTTGTGAAAATGCCAAGTCCCCTCGTCTGTCCCCAGTCCCCAGGCCGCAGGAAATGGCTAGTGGCACATTGGTTCACGCTTCATGCAGATGCTGTCCTGGGCACGGTGTACTTGTGTCCCCATTTGATTCTCATAAAAACCCTTTAAAGACGTGGTGATCTTTATAGGCTTTTGGGGAGCAGTGAAGAAGCCCTGATAAGGAACCTCAGATTCAGACAGGTAAGTCATGGCCCCAGGGCACAAGGTCAGGATGTGGTAGAGAGGGAATCTGAAGCCAAGCTTCCTGTAATTAAGCCCCAGTCCTCGCTTCTTGCTGCACACGGCCCCAGGATGGGAAAGGGAACCGCAGAGAGGAGTGAAAGAACTTGGGCTCTGTTTCAGACAGATAGAGATCAAAAACAGCCCTGCCACCTACAGGCTGTGCTGCCCTGGGCAAGTTATTTAGCCTCTCTGAATTCAGGAGCTTTGGTTCTGTCCTCTGTGGTCTTCATAAGAAAAAGCAACCATTTCAGTTCAAGTTGCACCATGACCAGAGTTTTCCCTTTTTGTTGGACTGGAGAAGGTTTTCCTTGCAAAGCCTTGCTTCTGGGTTGTCATAAGGATTAAACACCTAGCTTAGCACCTTCTACCTAGCTACTTCCAGTAAATGAGAGCTCCTTCTACTATAGTGAAAATCAAGTGCAATACTCTGTTGCCCAGCCTGGTATAATGCCTGATGCATCAAGAACATAGCATAAATAATATCCATCATCATCATCATCATCATAACAAGGGAAACAAGTTAGGAACTCCTGTACTTAAGTTGAGCAGAATGTTAATCGCTCAGTTGTGTCTGACTCTTTGCCACCCCATGGACTATAGCTTGCCAGGCTCCTCTGTCTATGGGATTCTTCAGACAAGAATACTGGAGTGGGTTGCCATTCCCTTCTCCAAGGGATCGTCCCCAGCCAGGGATTGAACCTGGGTCTTCTGCATTACAAGCAGATTCTTTACCATCTGAGCTACCAGGGAAGCCCAGGTTGAGCAGAACCAACAGCAAAATGAGAACATTTTTCTTAGGCCCTCCTGTGGGCCAGGCCCTGTGCTGGACTCTCCCAGCCTTCGTAGGATTGGTTATCTAGGCAGAGATTTTCACATATAAGATTAATAATAATGCAAGATATAAAATTCCTCCAAAGATACGTAAAAGAATCACAGTAGAGCCATCATTAATCGCCAAATGGGTGATACAAGCAAGAAAAGAAGGCAGTTAAGGCACAGGCTTCAAACCTGGGTTTGAATTTCTGTTGTATCACTGAAGTGAAGTGAAGTCACTCAGTCGTGTTCGATTCTCTGTGACCCCATGGACTGTAGCCTACTACACTCCTCCGTCCATGGGATTTTCCAGGCAAGAGTACTGGAGTGGGGTGCCATTGCCTTCTCCAGAGAATCTTCCTGACCCAGGGATCGAACCCAGGTCTCCCGCACTGTAGGCAGACGCTTTACTGTCTGAGCCACCAGGGAAGTCCCTGTTGTATCACTACTTAGCTGTAAAAAGTTGAACAAATCACATAAGTCATAATGCGTCTGTTTTGTCACCTGTAAAATGGACATACTAATATATGTCATGTGTTTTAGACCCTAAATGACATAAAGCATTTATTAACAGTGACAAAAGCAAATGTTTGTTAAGGGCATTCTATGTACTGTGCACTTGGCTAAAGCCCATAGCAAGCGCTGTCAATGTAAGCTGGTATTATCACTAGACAACAGAAAGATCCAAGCTACCAGGGCCCAGGCATGTGAATTTCTTGGGTGGATTCAGATTAAAGACTAAATTCCAGCCCACAGATATTGCTAAGCTGTTGTCAAATATTGGTTGTCATGAATCGACACTGTCCTAGGATCAATGTTCCAGGCTTTTTCCTCTTGTATGATGAGAATTCATCCAGATTAAATAAATTCCTCCCGGGTCCTGCTAATAACTTGTTATTGAATTGTCTACAGCCAGAGAATAAGATGTTTTTATAGCAGCCAAGTGGAGGTGAGCTTGGCAATGCCTGCTCTAAGGACAGAGGTCCCAGGGTTGTAAAACTGTAATGAGTCTGTTGGCTTATTTGCCCCTGGCCCCAGGACTCCATTTCTCATTATGTAATCTCACCTTAAAATGCATAAGCCAGGAGGGACCCAGAGATGTGCCCACCAAGGGTGAGGGCTGACCTCTCTGTCTCCTGGTAACTCTCCGAGCTAAGCAGGAATAGAAGAGTTTAAGATATCAGTTCACTGGAACTGTGTCTATTGTACACTTACCAATGAGGGTCAGACTACAGGAAGCAGACCTAGCTCATTGGGTTGGTGGGGAATGCATCACCCCCACTTCTTCTCTTTGATTTGCCTCCAGGAAGCCACCTGCCTGGTTTTCATAGGGAAAGGGAAGAATTTCAACCCACTGAGACCTATGACCAGAGAGTCTCCCTTTTCCATTTGGTTGGAAGTAGAAGGAACTTGCCAAAATTAAAGAAGTCGAGACAAAGCAACCCAAGTGTGTCCATCAGCAGATGAATAAACAAAATGTGAGCCATGCATACAAAGGAATATTACTCAACCTTGAAAGGGAATGAAATCCTGACACACGCTACAATACGGAAGAACCTTAAAGACATGACGCCAAATGAAATAAACCAGACACCAAAGGACAAATATGGTGTGATTTCACACACAGGAGGTGCCAAGGTTATTCAAGTTCATGGAGATGGGAAGTAAAATGGTGGTTGCCAGGGGCTGGGGCGGTGGGGGAATGGAGAGTTGTTTAAAACTACAGAGACTCAGTTTGGGAAAATGGAAACATTCTGAACATGGATGGTGGTGATGGTTCCATTGACCATGTGAATGTACTTAATGTCACTGAACTATACACTTCAAAATGGCTAAAGTGGTACATTTTATGTAATGTATGCTTTATCACAAGAAAACAAAAGAGTAAAAGGAAAGAGGCAAAACTGCTTAAATTCCCTTTGCCAACTGACCTTTTGGTTACTTGCTATGTTCAAAAATATGTCAATATAGTCCTAGTCCAAAATCATATTCCTAGGTAAAGATGTGGTGATTCTTATACACAGTTGGAAACAGCACTTAAACACCTGAATTCCATTTTTCTCCTCTCAGTGGCCCTGCTTTTAAGATGAGACTCCAGTTAGGTGGGGAATCTCATCCGATCTTTATTAATATCGCTGTAATTGAGATGAGGCAAAGGTGTGTCTCTGCACTTTCCCCATCATTTACTGGGATTGGCGTTGTGGAGATCATTCAAATTTTTTGTTTCCACACAAACCTAGACCTTGGGGAATCCTCATCGTGACTGTCTTCTAACTTGTCATGTCGCAAGGGCTTAGCAATCTACGTTCCATTCCGTGGGATCTCAGCTGGGGGTGCTGATTGAGGAAGAAGCCTTCTCAAAATTGAGCTGACTGGTGCCTTCTCTGATATAGGCCCACCGAAAACAGGCAGAGCCTGGGAAGAAGGTGCTTAGTGAAGTCTCTGAGTGGAGGAAGGCAAAGGACATGTTTTCCCACCAAGCATGTAAACAGCTCTGTGACTCACTTGGCCCCGTTTTGAGATCTCCTAAAGACGTATCCACGTATTCTACTTGGGCTTGATTGTTGCCTGCTACACACACCCCTTGATTTTCCAACACCATGACTATAAACTTGGACAAGGAGGACACTCCTCCCCCACCTTTGTGTTACCCACCCAGTAACAGTAGCATCAAACCTCCAAAATGTTCTCGAGAAGTCTAGTGTCTATATGAAACACTAAGCAATACATTTTCTCTGCAAAATGTAGCAATCAAAGCTATGGTGATAAACTTCAGAAAGTGAAGAAAGTGATGGGGTTGAAGGAGGGAAATATTGATTGGAAAGAAGAACAAGGGAACTTTTGTGTACCCTGTTTGGGGGAGTGATTAAACAGGTGTACACAGGTGTCATCAAGACTCACTAATCTTGACACTTAAGACAAGGATAGTTTTATTATATGTGAATTATTCCTAAAAAAAATTTTTTTTAAGTAATAGTGGAGGTCTCTGGGTAAAAAAGGGTAACCCATGACTGGGATCACTGACTCAATGGACGTGAGTCTGAGTGAACTCCGGGAGTTGGTGATGAACAGGGAGGCCTGGTGTGCTGCGATTCATGGGGTCGCAAAGAGTCGGACACAACTGAGCGACTGAACTGAACTGACTGATGACTGTAGCAACCTTTTCCTTCTCTCCACCTTTTCCTATATCTCTCATCCCCCCAGATCTCAGAGACAGCCCAGTTGAGTCTCTACCGCTCAGTGAATGAGGCCTGGGTATGAAAATAGGCTGACTTTCCTTCCAAAATGCTGGCCTGATGTGAGAGCTAGAGCTGCTGCAGGAGTGGAGGTCTTATTAAGGAGTGGATTTGTGTCCAGTTCCCTACTCCTCTCCACAGGTTTCTGTAGGTGCTCAGAGCCCAGACTTCTCCTGCTTCTTAGTCATCCTCCCACATTTTGAGCCACAGAGAAATCAGTGGAGGTGTTCCCAGAGGAGGCTCATAGGAGAGAAAAGTCATCAAACACTTTGGTGGTGTCATTACCAAGACACTCACGGTAATCTTGGAAGGGTGCCTTCAGCTGGGATTTCTGGGGCAAGGCGAGCATGGCAATCGGGTGCAAGATATCATTTCAGCCTTGAGTCCACCAGTCTGGGGTTCCCTCTTCACAGTAAGTCCAGAGAACTCCTCACCTTTCTGGCCATGGGTCATGACCATCTTTTTGGCTGAGAACTAAAGACCAGCAACACCTTGAGACTCCTAGTCGATTCTCATTCTTTGCCAGGGAGGAGCCATCACGCCACACTGAATTCACTAAAAGGCTCTGGTTGAAAAATATGTCCACTGGGAAGCAATTCATCCCTGCTCTCTGCCACATGTGAGCATTTCTGCATTTCACAGGAGATGAGATATTAGGAGACCCAAAGTTCTCTTTCTGCTTTTGCTACCCTCTGGCTTAGCACTTTAAACTCCTATGTCTCCCCATTTATTAAATGGATCCAGTAACGGCACCAAGTACTTCTTTCAGAGAGAATTTGAGGTCATTAGTAAAATAATGATCACTAAGTACAGTGATTTCAGTAACAAATGGTGGCTTTGGATAGGGTCCACTGCAAGGGCATGAATTTTTTTGAACCTTCAGGGACTTGTCATGCAGAAATCCATCTACTCTCTTGTTCAAGCTGGGAGAGTTTGAGAATGGAGGGAGTTGGGAGAGTTGAAATATGAATGAGTCAGTGTTGGTTTCTGATACTCTGCTTTGTCTATTTCAATCTTTTTTTCCCTATCCTTACAGGCTCTGACTACTCTTTCCTCATTGCATTCTACTTCCAGACATTCTAAGGAGATGCTGAGGTTTCTGGATCTAATGATAAGAATAGTTTAAAAAAATAATGATACCATTTCACTCAGGGCTATGTCTTTCACCCAGGAGCCTCTCAAAGCAGAAGCAGAGAGTATTTTGTTCAGCTTGGAGGAGGGACTCAGCATACTGAATTAAAAGCAAGACAGAGAGTCATCACCCTAGAGTTTATCGGCAACTGGAAGGAGTAAAACCTCTCCCCACCTCTGACTCTCTTCTGCTTCAGCATACTTGAAAAAAATGACCAGAACTTTATACAGATAGGGGTTAATTCAAGGCAAGATTTGCTCTTACAAGAAACCACATATGTTTAAAAATACTCCCTTGGGCTGCTCTCCATGGAGATTCAGATGATTGAAAGAAGTCCCTGGTGCCACTTGTTGAATGGCCCCACCCAAGCAGGTGTGGGTAAGACTGAAGGGCAGGGACCAGCAGATAGTGTCTCCAAGGCAAAGCCAAAGCAGCTTCGGGAAATTAACTGAACATATTTCAGAGGGGCAGAAAGCAGAGGAGGCAGAGCAGTACCTTGCAAAAAAAGTCTTAGCAATGAAGTCTAAAGTAATGATGATTCCATTTGTGGAATGTTTCAGTGCTGGGAGACATACATTACTTCAAGCCTTCCTGAGTTAGGACCTGCAGCAGATTCGCTTCTGCTTCCCCAGACATATGGAGACAAACCTTTCTCCTGGGCTGTCTCTCAGTGACAGAAGTCAAAGCAGAACAGACTTTGTCCTCTTTGCAACCATACATAGTCAAGTATGACAGAAAAGTGGAGGGCAGGTCCTGCCTCCTTGCAAATATAGTTTGATCTGCATGGGCCAACCTCTGCAGAGCTCAAGCTACTGACACTTCCTTATCACCATGAAGGCAGGGGGACCCTGGCCCCCAAACCACCCAGCCTGATGCCCACCTGTTGCCCCTGCCCACTTGCCATGGATTCTCACCAGGAGAGAAAGTAATAAAAGGTCAGATTGGGCTCTCTTCACAGCAAGAACCCAGATATTCCTGGGGAAATTGACATTTTTAAAAACCACATCCTCCAACCTCTCTCAGAGGAGCATAACTTTTAACTCTAGCTCCACTCTCAACCCCCTCCCAGCTTCCTTTGTAGCACTTTCCCTCAATGGATGGCTTGTCAGGCAAGAGTTAAAGAAGGTGCACAACTAATTCCCCAAACCCTCCCTCTTATCTACATAAAAGAAAAAAGAAAAAACAGCCCTACCCAGAGACAGACACGAAGGAACCTGCTGGCAATTTAGCTCAGACCTCACCTGTCTTATGCAACAGCCTGCAGACACACACACACACACACACACACACACACACACACCCTCAGAAGACCAGAGTCCACATCCCCCTTTAATTTGGTAGACATAGTTTTGCCCCCTTTTTTCCCCCTACCCAAAACCCGGCTTGACTGGCAGCAGGGAGATAGATGTAACCTTACTGCCAAACGCCTTGTAGGAACATAGGGAGACACACAGGAACCAAAAATGCATCTCATAGCTCTCCGTGGTGCTGAAATCACTCTGGCGAGGAAATCGAAAGGAGCGAGTGCGCTGGACTTACCCGGGCTGGGGGTGGGCAGCAGGGGAGCTAGAGGAGCTTCCTGTGAAGAGAATTCTTGAATGTGCTGGAGCCAGTTGCTGCGCTCACCTAGAGAGCCCACCTTTCTCTTCTCTTCTCTTCTCTTCCCTTCCTCCTTTCCCAGGAGGACCAGAGGAGGCTCCGCGAAAGAAATGAAACCCGAGCTGGCAGGGCTAGAGTGGAAGGAGAAAGAGGAGGCAACCAAAATAAGCTGGAAAAGTCAGGTGGCTTTACTCCACTAGTGGTAATTCCTCGGGTCAGGGAGGACCCCTCTTCTCTCACTGCGTGTCTGAGCCCTTCTCCGTCTCTGCGTGCTGAGCAAACAGCCTGAGTACAGTCGGTTCCTGCCTCTGACGTGAAAGAGACGAGGAAGCCTGGGACTGCTTTGCTGTCTCTCTCTCTCACGCACTCTCTCTTTTCCCCTCTTGCTGAAATTTCAGCTGCATGATATATTTTTTTAAGCCTCTGTTTTTTCCATCCCCCTCGAAGCAGCCCCCTAGTGGACAGAAAAGGAAATCATCCTGAGTCCTCTTTTCAGACACAGGAACACTTGCTCTACCCACACAAACTCTTAGGTGATGCTTTCATACAGACAAGGTCCTGTAGAGCCAGGTTCTGCCCTCTGGTCAAGCCGGATAGGAAGGGAAGGGGAGGTGGAGGGAGACAGAGAGGACAGGAGCTTTTGCAGATCCTCTACCCATGTTATTATTCAGTCACTCAATCGAAGCTGACTCTTTGCGACCCCATGGACTGCAGCACACCAGTCTTCCCTGTCCGTCACCATCTCCCTGAGTTTGCTCAAACTCACGTCCATTGAGTTAGTGATGCCATCCAGCCATCTCATCCGCTGTCGTCCCCTTCTCCTCCTGCCTTCAATCTTTCCCTGCATCAGGGTCTTATCCAACGAGTCAGCTCTTCACATCGGGTGGCCAAAGTACTGCAGCTTCAGCATCAGTCCTTCCAATGAATCATGGGATTCCAGTGAATCCCATGGTTGCAGAAATTAAAAAAGTGAAATGGGTTGGGGGGAGGTGGCTGGGGAATGATGTTTTGAGGAAAATCAGTTTTGAGATTCCCAAGTAGTTTAAGGTCCTGACTCAGCAGAAAGACACTCTCCAAAGAGTGAGGGTCTGCAGCCAACTGAGCTATGTCTGTACACAGGACTCCTGAGAATTGAGTGTCTAAAGAGTCAGGGGATACAGGAAACCAAAGAGAAAGTATCTAGCCAGCACCTCATTTAATGCCCTAGTATGACTTATTTGAAAGCAGGTAAGGAAAATATCTGAAAAGGCATGGCCTGAGATCAACTCAGAGATGGAGAGAGAATTGACCTTGTTAAGCATCCATGGAGAACCACTGCACAGAAAAGTCATCAAGGGGGCCACTGCTCCCAGGCTCCCAGGGATGTCTTATACTCCTTTTTAAATGTACAGTCTCACTGTCTTCTGGAAAGAGCCCCAGTACTTACATTGAGAAAGTTGAATCCTGGGTTCATGCTGCCACTCACTTACTGGACATCTTGCTTCTTTATGGCTCAATTTTAGTGTTTGTAAAATGTGGATAATGCTGCCCCCTCCCTACTGAATAGGAATGCTGAGGAACTAGAATGATACAGAGACATGGAACTGCGGTGTTGGCAGGGAATTTAAAAGTATCATATCCAAACACTTCCTTATGTTAGATTCTCCCCTAGCAAATAATAATAGCTAGCACTTATGGAGTATTTGGCAGGTATTAGCACTGTTATAGGGCTTCCCTGGTGGCTCAGTTGGTAAGGCAAGGCAGGAGGAAAAGTGAAAGTGAAAGTGAAGTCACTCAGTCGTGTCTGACTCTTGGCGACCCCATGGACTGTAGCCTACAACACTCCTCCATCCATGGGATTTTCCAGGCAAGAGTACTGGAGTGGGTTGCCATTTCCTTCTCCAGAGGATCTTCCCAACCCAGGGATCGAACCCGGGTCTCCCACATTGTAGGCAGATGCTTTACCATCTGAGCCACCAAGGCAGGAGACCAGGGTTCAATCCCTGGATCAGAAAGATCTCCTGAAGAAGGAAATGGCAACCCACGCCAGTACTCTTGCCTGGAAAATCCCATGGACGGAGGAGCCTGGTGGGCTACTGTTCATGACATCACAAAGAGTCGGAAACAACTGAGCGACTAACAATTAACTTAACAAGGCACTGTTATAAGCCCTTACAGGTATTAGCTCATTCAATGCCTACAATAACCATATAAGGCAGATACTACTCTTGCTGTCTCACAGACCAGGAAACTGGGGTGCAAAGGGATGAAATGACTTCTCCAAGATCACATAGCTAGTGAATAGTGGGGGTGGTTTTGGAATGAAAGCCATCTGACTCCAGAGCTTGTGTTATTTACCAATATATTTACAATATATATACACTTCAGAAGCAACAGCATCTGAAATAAACAGAAGATAGCACATAGCTCTCATTATTTTTGTTTATGATATAGTGTTTAGATTGTTATAATAATTTTATATGTGGCTCGAGTTTTTCAAATTATTTACAACTAGGGATGCCAAACTGGAAATTATTATTACTGATGAGAATCCTCTAAGAAAACTAATTCTCTTGGTGATTTGAATAGTTTCACATATACAAAACTAACTGTAAATCTCAAAATTGGCAACTGTTTGGCTTCAATATCAGTTTAGAGGACACTTTATTCTATTTCTGTACAAAAAGCAGACCGTTGCCTAGTGTCTAAATCAGGGCTAAGAGGCAGCCAGCAATCTGATGACCTGAACTGTCATAATGCACTCAGCTAATAAAAACTCAGGAAGCTGTTGACATTTTCTTCAGAATTACAAAATTTCTTACCTAACGTGGCTTACTTTTTTCTGACTTTGGATCAAAAGTGAATGGAGCAAGACCAAGACGGGATGTGAAGGTTAACAGAGAATGGTTTCTGTCCTTGTGGAGTTTCTGGTTCCTCAAAGTGAGGGGGAGGGAGAGGAAAGACCATCCAGTTCCGGGGTCGGGGAGGGAGGAGTAAGTGCTGAGACCTGGGTAGATGCAGAGTAATAAATAAGCACATTAAAAAAGACAGTCACCTGATCTTTGAGAACTGGAGTACTTCTTGAGGAATGTGGCTTCTAAGCTGAGGCTTGAAGAATGAGCAGTTATTTCAGCAAAGGGGAGGGAGGGGAAATTAAGCAGAAGGCACAGCATGTGCAAGCTGGGAGGTGAGAGCACCATGTGAAACTTTCAAGGTAAGCGTTACCCTTCTATTTATAAATGGGGAAACTGCACCTAAGGACACATATCTAGTAGGTGTAAAACCCAGATTAAATGTGCATCTGTTGGACTCTTTGTGAAGCTCCACGTTGTCTTCTGTCATTCCGGGGAAGCGCACACACAATTTCACTAAGATGCTTATAGTAACTGAGTACTGTGGTGGCATCTATAAGGAAGCTGGAAGTGTGATCCATTACTATTCAATGAGAAGGCCACAAGAAGGCACTAGTCAGTACTGAAAAAGGAGGAAATTCAGAATGACAGAACTGTTTCTGGTGGATGTGAGATTACTAAATGTATAGATAAGTAGGAATATTTCATAGACACAGAGACATTAGAAACTTGTGTTTGAAAGAGAGGAGAAAAGCAGGAATGCAGGCAGCAGCAGATGAGATGGTTAGATAGCAACACCAGCTCAGTGAACATGAATTTGAGCAAATTCTAGGAGGTAACGGAGGACAGGGAAGCCTGGCATGCTATAGGCCATGGAGCCACAAAGAGTCAGACACAACTAAGCCACTGAAAAATAACAAGGAATACAGAAAGGACTAAAAGAGAGGTTTAGATTAAGTACTATGGGAGCCCAGAGAAGGGAGAAGTCCTTCTTGGCAGGGATTAGGAGAGACTTCACATGGAAAGTGGATTTTCATCAGGACCTTAAAGATTGGGGGTTCTGGAAACAGAGCCTGGCCAGACCATGCTGTGCTTGATGGCACTCAGGCATTTCATACATAGAAAACAGAAGAGTTGCTTGCAGAATAGGAGGGCATAGGGAGAGGAGAGTAGGAGATCCCTGTAGGTAGAAGAACCTCAAACTCTGGGAAATGAACAGGTTTGTGAGGGGTGGAGGGGAAGGGAGGTTGATAGATACATTTGGTTCTGGACATGTCAAGCTTAGGGAGGATGTTAGTATATATCATAATGGATATGTTAAGGCAGTGGTTGGAGTATGTCTCTGGAGTTCAGATTCGAGACTCTGGGTTGGTAATGTAGATCTGGAGCTATTTGCATGAACATGACAGTTGCTAAACTGAGACCATCTACAGGAGATGGAGGACAGAATCCCAACTCTATTTCTTTGTCCCTGGAGCAAGTTTTGTAGTCTTAGGGCTTGTGGTTAAACTGCTTGGTATCTAGTAGATACATAAAACACTTAACTCATAGCAACCCAAATCAGGTGTTAGTTGAAGATGATAAGGGGACTGAGATCAGTCGTTGGTTCTTTAGCTTCTGATCCTCTCTTAGAGACAAAACCACTCCATCACAGTCTCCTCCTCCGGAAGCTGGTAACCACTGGCCCCTGGAGTCTATTTTCTACCCAGAACTCCAGCTCACAAGTCCTCCTTCATTATTGGTGGTAGCTCTTCATCCATCACAGAGTTCTGCTTCCCTGCTTGTGGAGTACCCACCTGGGTAAGAATGGCAATCCCTGACAGGTACACACTGCTATCTCTAAAATAGATATCTAATAAGGACCTACTGTAGAGCTCAGAGAACTCTACTCAACACTCTAAAATGACCTATATATGGGAAAGGAATCTAAAATAGATTGGTGGTGGTGGTTCAGTCCCTAAGTCGAGTCCGACTCTTGCAACCCCGTGGACTGTAACCTGCCAGGCTCCTCTGTCCATGGAATTCTCCAGGCAAGAATACTAGAGTGGGTTGCCACTTCCTTCTCCAGGGAATCTTCCTGACCCAGGAATCGAACCCAGGTCTCCTGCATTTCAAGCAGATATTTTACCAACTGAGCTATGAGGGAAGCCTAAAATACACTGGGGACACACACACACACACACACACACACACACACACACACACACATGTATTAAACGCTTCAGTTGTGTCCAACTCTTTGTGACCCCATGGACTCCGGACCCACCAGGCTCCTCTGTCCATGGGATTTCCCAGGCGAGAATACTGGAGTGGGTTTCCATGCAGTCCTCCAGGGAATCTTTCCAACTGGGGGGTTGAACCCAAGTCTCTTACATCTCCTTCATCTTTGGCAGGTGGGTTCTTTACCACTACAACCACTTCACTTTGTTGTACACCTGAAGCTAATATACCATTGTAAATCAACTATATGCCAATAAAATTTTTTTAAATTAAAAAATGTAATTTAAAAAATAAGAATGGCAATGCCAAGGCCCATGTCCATCCTTGACAAATCTGCTCTTCCCCTCACCTCCTCATGTCCTACCCGCCAGACCACCAGCCTGGAACGTTTTCTTCAAACACCTCCCACTCCCTTGGCTCCCGTCTGGGCACAGCTGAGTCCTCCAACATTGAGAGGCTGCAGCCCCGAGCCTGTGGGAGGTGGGAACCCTGCCCACCCTCCTGCCTGATGCCTCGACTTTTGCGTCTAGGGTGCCTGGCCCCCTGCCGCCTGCCTGGGTGATGCAATGCCAGCCAAGGAGGGAGGCGGCTAGGCCCCGGGATCTGCAGCAGCCTGCCTGCCAGCCAGCGGGGATGTTATCTACACCCCAGAACGAGCCAGGCTTCCCGAACTAAATTAGCAAGAGTGGAGCAGATGTCTCCTTTCAGTGCAGCAAAGGATTAGATGGTAGAGAGCCAGCCTCTCTCCCTCCCTTAGAGACAGGGGCGGGTTCAGGGATCCAGGGCAGGTGCCTTCCTTGCTTCAGGACCACTGTGTCTGCCCTCGTGGGGCAGCCTGAGGTCAAAACCACCTCCCAGCCCATCACCTAACTCTTCCCCACCACTGTACTTACTCAGTCGTGTCCAGCTCTGTGACCTCATGGACTGTAGCCCACCGGGCTCCTCTGTCCACGGGATTCTCCAGGCAGGATTACTAGAGCGGGTTCCATTCCCTTCTCTGGGGGATCTTCCCAACCCAGGGATCAAACCCAGGCCTCCTGCATCACAGGCGTATTCTTTGCCGTCTTGAGCCACCAGGGAAGCCCACCACCGGCTGCCCGGATTTCCTTCCTCACCAACTTCTCTCTCTCATTTTGTTCTCAGAGCCCTGGTATTCATTTCTTTTGGACTCCGAATAGGAACACGAAAGCCTCATTTTAGGTTTCATCTTCTTTCATGCTGGCCGTATTAGAAACTTCACATCCTTGGCCCCTATGTTCCCTGCCCCCTTCCTCCCTGAGTCATCTACCTGGTGGGAAAGCTCCAGCCTGAGGGTAGGCCTGCCTTCTCCCAATGCCCGCTGCCTGCTCTGTTGCACCCGGGTTCCCTCTGCCCCGTTGTCCTCCACCCTCCTCTGGCTTGGAAGCAGCTGAAACCTTCCCACCTCTGATGACCCAGCTCACACCTCCCTCTCGGCAGCCTTCCCTGCTCTGGAGGCTGTGGAAAGTAACAGTGAAAGCTGCTTCCCACCCTGGCCTGCCTGGGCTTGAATCCTTGCTCCAGCACTTCTGCTCTCTCTATTGGACTCTCTCAGGTGTAAGCCGGGGATCATCCTTCTGCCTTCATCCCAGGGTGACTATACAGGTGTGTGGGTTAATTCATGGAAAGCACTAGAACAGCACTTGCTGTCCAGTGAGCACTCCATCATGCTAGCTATTATTTAGCAAACATTTTTGAATACACACATAAAAGAAAAAAAAAATCCCCCGAGGTCTTTGCTTTGGTGGGTCCTGGCTTTAGGGACAAATACCCTTTCCGGGTTTAGCACCTGCCCCTGGGCTCCTGCTTGGTTGAATGTTGATGGGCTCCTATGGGGTTGGTTCTGGAAGCCTTGTCAGGTTCTGTCTTGAGATGGGGAAGCCTCTGTGATCTGAAGGTGAGAGCCGAGACTTAGGGTCAGACACCTACTTCTTTTTTTTCTTTTAAGATTTATTTCATTTATGTGGTTGTGTCAGGTATTAGTGGGGGCACGTAGGGATTTGTTGCATCATGCAGGATTCTCTAACTGTGGCATGAGAGTCAGTAGTTGCACACATGGGCTTAGTTGCTCCACAGTATGTGAGATCTTAGATCCCCGATGAAGGATTGAACTCATGTTCCCTGCATTGCAAGGTGGATTCTTAACTACTAGACCACCAGGGAGGGAAGTGCCCAGATGGACCTACTTCTGCTAAACTGCTTATAAGGTGTGTGGCCTCTGGCTGGTCACTTAACTCTCCACATTTCAATTCCCTCATTAAAAAAAAAAAAAAAGGCATAATGACAGCTTCCTCCCCACGGTATTGTAGGTATTGATCAGATGAAATAATGGATGAAAGTTTCCCGGGCAGCATCTGAAAGCACGGCAGAAACTCAACAGCTGTCCCACCTGCCCAGCTGGTCCTGCCCCTCCCAGCTCACAGCCCGCCACTCAGAGACGCTTCCCTGATGCCACCTCTAAATGGCCAGTGGTGTTGCCTCCTTCCCCTGCCCCCTCCCAGCATTACATGCTTCATACCCCATAATACCAGCTGGCACTTTAAAAAATTCCTCCTATTCTTTTTTTGTTTTTTTAATAATTTATGTATTTGGCTGTGCCGGGTCTTTGTGACAGGCAGGATTTTTAGTTACAGCATTCAAACTCTTGGTTGTAGATGTAGGGTCTAGTTCCTTAACCAGGATTGAACCCTGGGCCCCCTGCACTGGGAGCTTGGAGTCTTAGCCATTGGACAACCAGGGAAGCCCCCAGTTGACGTTTTATAATCCATGTTTCTGTTTGCTTATTGTCTGATCCCCTACTATACCTGCCAGTCTCCTGGAGGGCAGGGCCTCTGCCAACTTCATTGTATCCCCAAAGCCTAGAATAGTACCTGGTTCTTGCAAATGTGTTCAATAAATATTGCCACTTTAGATCATATTTTATATCCTAGTCATTTAACTCCCTCGTAGCATGTTTTATTGCGAGCAGTAAGGTTTTGAATCAGGCAGAACAAAATTTAAACCTTCCCTTTTCTGCCTTCAGGAATGTACACCGAGCTCCTGTTTTTTCATCTGTAAAGTAGAGAAAATAATATTTGTACTATAGGGTTATAGTGAAGACGGGGTGAGGTAATGGGACCTAAAACAGTGATTGACATACGGAGGGAGCTCATCAAATCCTTGGCGAAGGAGTCAATGAAGGAAAGACTGCACGAACCAGCCTTTGATCTGATCTCCCGACTTCCAACCCTTCTTTCCCCCCGCTTTTGCCCCTCCCAGAGGCTGGCATGCTAGGACTTCTGCTAATCCCTCAGCCACAGAGCATCTGTCTCCAAAGCCCCTCTGGCAGAAACAGTCTGGATGAGCCTTAGAAGTTATTACCCTTTAAAGCAAGAGTCAGCCACTAGTTTAGTTCAAGTGCCACAAATATGGAACAGATTTTGCCAGAGGCACCAGACTTGCCAATAGGACATTTTCCAATTTTCAGAAAGCACCCATTGGTGCTTCAACTTCCTGCCTGGTTTTTCTGTAGGGTCTTTCATATTCATTGTCCATATTTCTTTTCATTTTTCTTATCTATCAGTCACTCTTAAGTAAAGAGCCATCCTCTTCTCTGCTGATCGGTTTTGACCTCTCCTTTCAGTGGCTCTTGTCCTCTTCGTTCTGCTTTAGGGAGCAGGCCCCCCCCCCCGCCCCCCACCTTGGGCTATTTCCAGTTCTGTTCATTCAGTGTTTCCCCACCTTCTCCCCCACTCTGCTTTCTTTGACTTCCTCTCTCCAAGTGGCCAGAGTATGAGAAGATTCCAAGATACAGATGGGGAGGACGGAGAAAGTCCTTGTCTTAGGGGTGGTGGACTCTTTCCCCCCTCATCCCTCCCTGGGTCTGCCCTGCCATGGCGTTTTCTAGATGCTTATGTTAATATGCAGAAAAGCTGCCATGGTGAGAAGAAACACAAAGGCAGTGTGCTCTCTTTGTGGGGTTTCTGAAGAAAGGGGCCAGGCTGGTTGTGTCCAGGCTGGTTTATTTCATAGTCTTTCTACCCCTTCCAGGAGTCAGTCTGTAAGACCCTTGTAGGTCACACACAGGCGGCTCACGGGGCATGACTTCTGATCTTGGTCCACCCAGGGACCTGCCATTCTCCCCAAGGCAAGTCGCCTTCCCCTTCACCATCTGTTTATAGCTTCTTGAGTCTACATTTCCTCTTCCAAAAAATGAGAACAATAATCTTTCCTCTGGGCTCTGCACCCCTTAGAATGTGTTCTGAGGATTGAAAGTGAGGCTGCAGAGAAGGGTCTGAGCATTTAGGGAGGAAAGGCCCTTAGTTCAATTCAGTCACTCAGTTGGGCCCAACTCTTTGCAACCCCATTAACTGCAGCACACCAGGCTTCCCTGTTCATCACCAACTCCTGGAGCCTACTCAAACTCACATCCCTTGAGTCAGTGATGCCATCCAACCATCTCATCCTCTGTCATGCCCCTCTCCTCCTGCCTTCAATCCTTCCCAGCATCCGGGTCTTTTCCAATGAGTCAGTTCTTCGCATCAGGTGGCCAAAGTATTGGAGTTTTAGCTTCAGCATCATTCCTTCCAATGCATATTCAGGACTGATTTCCTTTAGGATGGATTAGTTGAATCTCCTTGCAGTCCAAGGAACTCTCAAGAGTCTTCTCCAACACCACGGTTCAAAAGCATCAATTCCTGGACTCTCAACTTTGTTTATGGTCCAAATCTCACATCCTTTTATGACTAGTGGAAAAACCATAGCCTTGACTAGACGGACCTTTGTTGGTAAAGTAATGTCTCTGCTTTTCAATATGCTTCACAATATGTGAACCTCTTTGGAACCTCAGAGTCAACTTTGTTGACTGTGATGGCTACTCCATTTCTTCTAAGGGATTCTTGCCCCTAGTAGTTCACTGATTCCTAAAATGTTGACATTCACTCTTGCTGTCTCCTGTTTGACCACTTCCAATTTGCCTTGATTCATGGACCTAACATTCCAGGTCCCTATACAATATTGCTCTTTATAGCATCGGACTTTACTTCCATCACCAGTCACATCCACAGCTGGGTGTTGTTTTTGCTTTGGTTCTGTCTCTTCATTCTTTCTGGAGTTATTTCTCCACTGATCTCCAGTAGCATACTGGGCACCTACCAACCTGGGAAGTTCAACTTTCAGTGTTCTATCTTTCTGCCTTTTCATACTGTTTATGGGGTTCTCAAGGCAAGAATACTGAAGTGGTTTGCTATTCCTTTCTCCAGAAGGGCCTCAGAAATAGTCTATAATGGTATCTTGCTTTTCTCACTGTTCATATGGGTGAACTGAAGTCCAGATCTTTGGGGAGGGGGTTATTTTTTTATTTTGCACATTTGAGGGTAGAATCCCAGGGACAGGGGAGCCTGGTGGGCTGCCGTCTATGGGGTCACACAGAATCAGACACAACTGAAGCGACTTAGCAGCAGCAGCAGCAGCAGAATCAGAGAAGCTAGCTTAAGCCCCATCTGAGATGGAGTTATATTTTCTCACTTGGACTAATCTTATTGGAAAGCATTCACTCAACAGCTCAAAGTCAGATTCTGAGTTTCTCTGGCCTCACAGGCAGGCCACTCCTTCCTGTATCAGCATCCCTACTTCACACATTTCACCTAAACTGAGCCAGGGCTACGTCTCCAGAAAGCATGTGCTTTTGGAAACTTTGTCAGATCTGAAGACAGGGCCTTGCCTTTGTCAGGATTGGACCCAGTCCTGGGCACCTGGAAGCAACTGGGACCCACCGTGCTGTGAACGTAGATGTAGAAGCTGCTTTCAAAAGAGACCTTTTGATTGCAAGGAACAAGCTAAATAGACTGAGTTTTAAAAAATATTTTAAATGACACAGATATTTAGGTTAGCGGAAAAAGAGGAAGACATGTATTAGGAGAATCTACATATGTACATACATATGAATACATTGTTATGAACTAAGGCATTGTGTTAAGCACTTTGCATACTAGATTTCATTTATTTAAATGCTTAAGAATAAAAACGGAGGAGAAGAGTTTTCTAAGTAGTTAAAAGCATGCATTTATCCTGTAGCAGAGAATGAAGATGAATGAAAAGGCTGGTTAAGAAAGTAGGTAAAAAAAAAATTCTACACAGAGACCAGCTTTAGTCTGGGCTGCCAGCCAGAGGTATCTAGAAGAAAGGAAATAATGAACTTGTAGGTTGTCAGAGCTGGAAAGAGCCTCAGGACTGATCTTTCCAACCAGTCATTGTTCCATTTTACAGATGGGAGAAGTGACAAGAAGGGAAGTGACACAGCCATCCTGACACATCTGGTCATATCATGTCCTCTCCTTGGCCAGGAATCTCTCAGGGAAATCTAACACCATTTCCCCATACCCCAGTGAGACTAAGTCACTGTATTCCGTGGACGGTCATCATTAACCCTTTTGTGGTCCTTGTGGTCCACTGCCTGGCAAGGGCTCTGGCTGAACACCAGGCTATCCATCCAGCCCTCAGAGGACATGCTTGCCCCAGTTTCCACGTGCATCTTCTCATGCAGCCAGGGGGCTTCATCCTGGCTTATAGCCTCCGGGTCATTATTAAGGACTAGTCCCCAGATTCAGCATCTGACCTTTGAATCTGTTTGTGCTCTTTGGAACCTCAGAGTCACAGAATATTTGAGCTGGCAGAGCCCACGTGTCACCTGGTTCAACCCCACCGACTAGAGAGTAGTTAGAAGACTTACCCAACGTGATGCAACTAAATGAACATTGCTGATGCCGATGTCTCTCCTCACTTCCCGTAGGAGAGCACTGGTGTTGATGGCAGTAGTGACCAGTTCTCATAGGTTCCTGGCCCTGATGGGTCCTGGAGGAGTGCCACTGCCAGGACAGAGGGGCATGGGGCAGATGGGAGGCCTGGTGTGGGAACGTGCTACGTCCACACAGCCAATGTGTGTCCCCCACACACCTGCTGGGAGCCGTGCTACCTGCATCTGTCCAGACCCTCACTTTGTTGCACACACATAGACATCACATGTGACCCTGGGAAGAATGCGGGCAGCCGCCTTCCACCCCACTTCCTGGGAAGAGTGTGTGGGCTGAGATACAACCTAACTGATAATAAGGAATAATGTGGTAAAAATACAAGTTTAATACAGATAATAAATGATAGCAAAATAGTATTAAATAATGGGCTATGCTATGCTATGCTAAGTCACTTCAGTCATGTCCGACTCTGTGTGACCCCATAGACAGCAACCCACCAGGCTCCCCCGTCCCTGGGATTCTCCAGGCAAGAACACTGGAGTGGGTTGCCATTTCCTTCTCCAATACATGAAAGTGAAAAGTGAAAGTGAAGTCGCTCAGTCGTGTCCGACTCTCAGCGACCCCATGGACTGCAGCCTACCAGGCTCCTCCGTCCATGGGATTTTCCAGGCAAGAGTACTGGAGTGGGGTGCCATTGCCTTCTCCAAATAATAATGGGCTATATTCACACAAAAAATAAGTTACGGAACCTGAGGACCTATGTCTCTATGGCCATATTTCCTATGCAATCAGAGTCAGGATGATAAATGCTTTTGTTTAGCATTTACCAGATACTGTTTTTCATGTATATATGTAGAGAGAAAAAGTCCAAAAAAGTATATATCTATATATGTGTATTCATATACGTGGGCTTTCCTGGTAGCTCAGCTGGTGAAGAATCTGCCTGCAATGCAGGAGACCTCGGTTTGATTCCTGGGTAGGGAAGATCCCCTGGAGAAGGGAATGGCAACCCACTCCAGTATTCTTGGACTTCCCTGGTGTTTCAGATGGTAAAGAATCCGCCTGCAATGAGGGAGACCTGGGTTTGATCCCGGGTCAGAAATATCCCCTGGAGCAGGGCATGGCAACCCATTCCAGTATTCTTGCCTGGAGAATCCCCGTGGACAGAGGAGCTGGTGGGCTACAGTCCATAGGGTCTCAAAGAGTCAGACATGACTGACTAAGCACAGCGTACATATACATACATACATACATACATATATATATATACGTATACATATATACGTGTATATACATATATATTCTCATTCATTCTTCATAACAACCTCATTAGGCACTAGTATCCCCATTTCATAGATCAAAATACTGATGGATAGAGAGGCTGAAACACAGCTCAGAACAAAACCATATTTAATTAGCAATACTTTGTTCTGGGTTTTCATATCATGGAGTCTGACCACAGCTCGGTTTATCAAGTGACTTCATCCAATGATAAGCAGAAGGCTCCTTCCCTCACCACATCCCCACCGCCCCCACCCCCAACCACCCACACACATATACTTTCTTTATTCCAAAGGGGAGCTGGACCAAAGCCCAGAAGAGGTTCCATGAACCTTTTTTTTAATTCTCCTGAGTCATCCAGCATATCTCTTCTTAAGCTTAATAATAAGAAGAGGAAAGAAAATTCAGCTTGAGGAAGGAGCAAACCATCAGCGGGAGGCAGTGCTTATTTCCCGTGCCATGGAGGTGAGCAGGCAGCAGCCTAGCACTCTGGATGAAATGCCTGAAGTGACTGCGGGGCAGGCAGCCCCAAGGGCGCCCCCAGAAGACAAGTGGGGAAGTGTCAGGGCCCAAGGTTCCCATAGGCCAGGCGGAAAGGGATAGTGCCCTTAAACAACAGTGGTATTAAGAGGGTTTGACTGCAATCTAGAAAGCAGTGAAAAGATATCTTTAAAATCCATCTTATGCCCTACCATCAAAAACCAAATTATCTGGTATCAAGAGCAACTAATTAGATAGAAAGTACAGACAAGCAAAGGGGTGGGCGGTAGAGTGAGAAATCCAGGGCAGAAAGAACATGCCAGTCAACAGGTGGGACAGAGAAAGAGCAGGTTAAACAGAATGTACAAAAAGGGCCCAGGAGAGAAAACAAGGTGTTTGAACAGAGCTGGGCTGCGGGATGGGGGTGGAAACAGCACTGGCTTCCTTAGCAAGCGTGGCTGGGGGCGTCAGCTCTCCTGGCAGATCAGCTGACAGGGACCCCCGAGCCTTCAGGATGATGGACTGTGTCCTCTGTTTCTCCAGCTCTGGGACTCTGTGCCTTGGGGAAGGGCTGTCTCAGGGCCACAGTATCCCGTGATGGGAGACACGAGTGTGACACTCCCGACACTCCCCTTGGGAATGGAAGTAGAAATGACAGTTATAAAAAATGAAAAAAAAATTATTTTTGTTTCTCTCCCACCCCAAGTCCCTATGTCTAACAATTGGATCACCCATTTCTCAAACATGCTGGAAGCCAGGTGTCTGCTCAGTTCTGAGGCTTGGAGAGTGGACGAAATATGCAACCTGAAGCTAGATTTTTAAGTCTTCTCCTCCAAAGAGCTCACATTCCAAATCTGTCACTAACTATTTTTTGTCTTATAAATTGCTTATGTTGTAAGAGGCTCAGGGCTCCAAACAAGTGAAGAGAGCACTGCGTATGTAATTCAGGCAGAGCCCCAAGCCAGGAGCTTGCCACTCTTAACTGAGAGAACACAGGGGCTCTGAGCATTACTATGTGTACGTTTCTCATGGGTGTATGTGTGTACTAAGGCATTTCAGTCATGTCCAACTCTTTGCACCCCCATGGACTGTAGTGCACCAGGTCCCCCTCTGTCCATGGTATTCTCCAGGCAAGAATACTGGAGTGGGTTGCCATGCCCTCCTCCAGGGGATCTTCCTGACCCAGGGATTGAACTCAAGTTACAGGTGGATCCTTTACCGTCTCAGCCACCAGGGAAGCCCATTTGAGAGGGAAATGATCCGTGTGTGTGCGTGTGTGTGGTTGACATGAATGCACTCGTCTTATTCCACCTCCATCCCCATAGATATTATGAACCTCTTGGGAACAAGAATAGTGTCTGGCTCCTACGTGTATCTTCTGCATCCCCAAGACTGCTTCACTCAATAAATATTTGTCGACTGAACTGAGTGGAACAAAATTGAGTTGTGGGGGAAAATCATATCAATACTATTTTGGCCTTGAAAGTGAAAGGAAAGGAATTTGTTAAGAGAAGAGCAAGGACTTGGGGTGAAGAGAAAGCAACTCCCCTGTTTTCTGATAAGGCCACCAGTTGGGAATTGAGGGGACATGCTCAGCCCTTCTTCTAGGACATTATTATCTTTGCAAGGGCCCCACAGCTCCTTGTCCTCTTAATAAGGATATACAGCCTGCACCTTCTTTATATTTTCAGAAGTATTTGGCCTTTTTAAAAGGCATCTCTGGGACTTCCCTGGTGATCCAGTGGCTAATACTGTGGGCTCCCAGGGCAGGCAGCCTGGGTTCGATCCCTGGTCAGGAAACTAGATCTCATATGCCACAACTAAAAAATATCCCACATGCCACAGTGAAGACCTGGCACAGCCCAATAAATTTGAAAAAAAAAATTTTATTTGAAATTCTTGGCATCTGGTTTGGTTGAAACCTGTCTCTGTCCACTCAAACTGAGTGCTGAAATGCTCCAGTTCTGCAGAGTATACCACCAGCCTTCACGGGTAACACAGCAGCCACAGGCATAAACAGGGCTCTCTTCACCCCACTCCCTTCCACCCCTCCATTCATGGGAATTCTGGTTCCCTTTATCCTCCATCCAAGCATCACCAGATGGTGTCTCACGGATTCAGAGAAAACATCTTAGCTGTATGTACCAATGCCATTTCCCTAGGCTTCACATTTGGCTCATTGACGTGGTGTCTCTAGTTGCCCCGAAATGCCAGCAGTGTCACTGATGCCCACTCTGTCACCCTGTGATGCCTGGCATCCTGAGGGATGCATCTGTCAGTCTGGGACTAGAGAGCCAACGAGCTGCTACTGACACTGGACCCACCCTCTGCTGCACTACTGACCCTGACAGGCAGGGCTGCCCCAGCCAAGCCACAATGCCAAGGTCATGACCGCTGTCACTAGCGGTGCTTTCTACAGAGCCAGCACCTCGCTGCAGGCCTCCAACTTTGCCAGCAAAGCTTCTGCCAAAGCAGCCGTCACCAGCCCCGAGGCTAGTATCAGGCTGGGCTCTTCGTGCCACTTGGAGGATCTAGAAATAACTCTGGGTGTTTGCAGTGCTGGCTTGGCAGCCTCATCCCCCTGAGTTGCAGGTGTGAGACCATGGGGGCCGAATGATGTGATCTGAGTGGAAGAACACTGCTATTTTTCAAGTGGCCTCTCCTTTCTGGGGACGGATCACCGTGCTTGAACCTAGTGCAGGTGTCTACATTCTTTCTCTGCTCAGTGTCAGTCCCCAGCCTTCCTGCCTCGGGGCCCTCAGGGCTCGGCTTTACTGGACATCCCAACAGGCCTGAGTACCAGCCCAAACTCACATAAAACAGAGGTTGCAAACACAGATGCAGACATAGAGGATGGGCTTGTGGAAACAGTTGGGGAAGGAGAGGGAAGGGTATGAATTGAGAGATTAGGGTTGACGTACATATACTACCATGTGTAAAATAGCTAGCTAGTGGGAAAGTGCTGTATAGCACAGGGAGCTCAGTTTGGGGCTCTGTGATGACCTAGAGGGCTGGGATGGAGGCGGGGGAGGGAGGTCCAACAGGGAGGGGATGTATGTATACTATGGCTGATTCACTTTGTTGTACAGCAGAAACTCACGCAACAGTGTAAAGCAAGTACACCCCAATTTTTAATTGATAAATTAATTTTTAAATTGCAAAATAGATAACTGAAAAAGACATAGTGTATAGCACAGGGAACACTAGTAAATACTTAGTAATGACCTATATGGGAAAAGAATATGAAAGAGAGTGTGTGTGTGTGTATATATACAAAACTGATTCACTTTGCTGTGCTGCAGAAACTAACACTAAATTTATGAATCAACTATACACCAATAAAAATTTTTTTAGAAAATAAAAAAGACACCTAAGGCTACAAATTCAAATATGCCAATTAAAACTTAATTTTTGCCTCAAATGTATTTTTGTGGGAACGAAAGTAAAGCATAATGGCAGGGCCTAAAGCAAATGGGACAGAGTCACACGGCAGGTCTAACAAAGACCAAGCAAAGGGCAAAAAAAGAAACCCTGTGGCTCCCTTTTCTTCTCCTCACTCAGCTTTTCCAGGAATTCTAAATGTGTTTGCTACAGCTTTCTGAATGTGTTTACTCTGAATGTATCTCCTTGCTTTGGGAAATTGTTTAAGAACAACAGCCTCGGCTTTGATAAAATCAGAAATGCCCCAAATGGTATGGGATAAGATAAAGTTTATAGTGCAGGTAGCCTGCTAGCTTTGTCAAAACCATTCCCAAAGCAGAATAAAATTGGCTGTATCAGATTCTATCTATTTACTTTTTTCCCCATGAGGAAGCTCCAATATCCTACAAGTCCCCACCCCACTTCCGTTTATGATCTCAAGGCCACACCAGGTCCTTGGATGAAAGCAAACCTCTTCTGGGATGTCCTTGCCTGGAACTCACTGAGGACTGATGAGGATTCTGATAACCACCCAGGGTTCCTGGCCTTCCCCAGTCAATAGAAATTGACTAGAGGCCAGACGAGAAATTCAGGCGAGGCTTTATTGGGGTCTGTGCTACAGCTTCCCTGATAGCTCAGATGCTAAAGAATGTGCCCGCAATGGAGGAGACCTCGGTTCAATTCCTGGGTCTGGAAGATCCCCTGGAGAAGGGATAGGCTACCTGCTCCAGTATTCTTGGGCTTCCCTTGTGGCTCAGCTGGTAAAGAATCTGCCTGCAATGTGGGAGACCTGGGTTCGATCCCTGGGTTGGGAAGATCCCCTGGAAATGTTACCCACTCCAGTATTCTGGCCTGGAGAATTCCACTGTATAGTCCATGGGGTCGCAGAGTCGGACGTGACTGAGCGACTTCCACTTTCTGCTACAGCAGGAGAGAGTGAAAACGAGTAACAGGTCTCCTTGCTCTTCTTGAGGTGGGCCAAGCTGCTTTCTTATATGGGATGAGGGTAGGGGAGGGTTCAAGGACAGGGCTGGAGGAGTGGCTTAAGTGTCTTGCCCGCTCCTTTTGTGGTGTTTAGGGCAGGGGGCATGAACAGTACACTTTTTTGCTCCCTACACTCAGTTTTTTGCCCCTGGCTCTTCAGAAGTAGCAATCGGGTGGGGTTTTTATACTCTTTTTGTATCTTTTTGTCCAGAATATGCCCCAAGTGCACATGCTTGCAGTTATTTTTAGTCCCCATATAGTTTCTTTGTATTTTGTTGCGAGATGAGAGGTTTGTCCAGGTGTAAGCACTGCAGCAAAGGGTCCCAGGTCCCAGCCTATCAGAGACCGAGCACAACATGAATGATGGGCCATCAGGAGATCTGAAGAACAGGCAACTTTACTCACTACTCTGTAATGACCCTATATGGGGAAAGAGTATCAAAAAGAGTGGATATATGTATATGTATAACTGATTCACTTTGCTGTACAGCAGAAACTAAAATGACATTGTAAATCAACTATATGCCAATAAAAATTTTTAGAAAAAAGAAAAAAAAAACCCTGAGGCTACAAATTCAAATATGTCAAGTAAAATTTATTTTTTGCCTCAAATATATACTTTCTGAGGCATTTGAGGAGTGCAGCATCATATTAATAATGGGACCAGATTCAAACCATCCCCTCCCATAGCTCCCCTTGACCCAGGGGTCATGCACAGGAAGGCCCTAGATGTGGTTTGAAGACTCCAGAACCTTTATCCTTCAGGCAGAGAGAAGAGAATGACTCCATAGGCACAATGGGAACAGGAGTGGAAAGAATTGAAAATAAATCTATCCTTTCACAGGCATGGAGAATCCACTCTGTGTCTATCTAGCTCTAGGTTATGTATGTGCTTCAGAAATGCAGGTAATTTGAGACTTGGCTCTTGTCTTCAGGGACCAGATTCTTTTTGAGTAAATGTCATGACCAAAAGTGAGCCATGGAACACCAGAGAGAATGAAGGAAAAAATGGACATATAGAAGAACCAGCCACTCACCTTTCAGTTCTTACTCATGAGAATTTTCTTCAGCAAACAACAACAACCAGGAGAGTAGCTTCCTCTCTGACTTTTCTAGCTCCTGTTCATTTTGAATGACTCCTTGAGGAAAGAGATATGAAGAGCTGTCACCAGGAAATTGTTTGCTATTAACACCTATGTGAAATAAAAGATCAGCCGGTTAGGTTCCACCTTATTCAAAGGATTTAACTGGTGAGAACCCTACTTAAGTAGGCACCTTCTTACTTAAGTGAATGTGGATTGAATTGTATCCCCATCCCCAAATATATTTCAATCCTGACCCTTGCTACCTGTGAATGTGGCCTTTTTTGGAAGTAGGATCTTTGCAGATATAACCAAGTTAAGATGATTGGAAATTACAGGATTAGTGTGGGTGGTCTCTAATCTAATGACTAGAGTCCTTATCGGAGAAGGCAATGGCAACCCACTCCAGTACTGTTGCCTGGAAAATCCCATGGACGGAGGAGCCTGGTAGGCTGCAGTCCATGGGGTCTCACAGAGTCGGACACGACTGAAGCGACTTAGCAGCAGCAGCAGAGTCCTTATAAAAAGAGGGAAAATTAAACATAGGCCCATCACAGCATGTGAAGATGGGGGCAGAGATTGGTGTGACATGTCTGCAAGCCAAGAACACCAAGGAATGCTGGCAACCACCAAAGGACTAGAAGGATCCTCCCCTACAGCCTTCAGAGAAAGCGCTCCCTGCCAAGCCCTTCATTTTGGATGTCCAGCCTCCAGCACTGTGAGAGAATACATGTCTATTGTACCCAGCTTGTGGTACTTTATCACAGTAGCCCTAGAGAAAGAATACACTTCCCTGACCTCTGCTTCTCCCGGCTGCCACTGCTCTTCTCACGCCCCTGCTTCCCAGTACATACACACACACATATACTTCTAAAATCAGAAAATTATTTTAAAGCCTAGACTTGGGTTGCTTCCTGCCTGACCAAGATTCACACATTCTTAGCCTTTAATCCCACAGCAAAATCTCCTGTGGCAGAATAACCCTAAAACTGACAAAGAAGCCGGAAGAGACACCCCAACAGTGCCTGAGGATAAACACAGTAAGACAATGCTGAGGGGAGAAGCCCTGAGAGAACAAACTGCTACTGGCTGGGAGGGGGGGAGACGCAGAAGGCAAAGACTCTTGAGAGAACAGCAGTTTCTTTGCTTCAGGCTGGCACAGTCCCAGGATGGGCCTCCCAGGACCATTTCAGCCCCTTGTGTCTCGGGAGATGTGAGGGGTGGTGACCTGGGAAGGTGGATGGCATTAAAGTGGGAGACTTTTCGATTCCTTCTCAGCTCCTGTACCCATCCTAACTCAACAGCAGAGGCCTCTCGGCTCTCTCCCATCCATCCGTGCCGGTTCCTGAAAGCACAGGCTCAGTTGCAGTAAGGATGCCTTAGAGCACAAAAAACTCAGCAATCAAAACCTCAGCCACCTGCAGACTTGATTAGACCCAGAAGGTTTGGTTTTTCCTTGTGGAATTTATTTACATCATTATCCCTCACCCCCTAAATTGGCATATTCATAAATACCAATCCATTTCCTAACCCATTAAGGCACAATTAGGCGTCAAGAGATTCACATCCAATTCAAGCTCTTCTAAGACAAAGTTGCCTCCCTCTTCTGCAATTCCTCAGGTGCCCAGGGGGAAAGCTCAGGAATGCCGCCAAATGGAAGGTTTGGGGACCCAAGTTCTGGGGTAGCATGGATCATTGCATCCAAGGAGGTACTGCACAGAACCAGGTGCCTGCCTATTTACCTCCCTGGGACAGAGTTCTGCATTATGTTTAGAAATCCATCTTGGCAGAATGATAGAATGGGAAGGAAAAAATCACTGAGCATCCATCTGGCCCAGCACCTTCATGTTACAGCTCAGAGATGTGAAAACACTCCCTCCAGCCATACAATCACTGTGACAGAACAAGGACTTGACCCCAGTTTCCCTGACTCCCAGTCCAGTCCTCTTTCTGTAACTGTGATCAAAGAAGCAAAAATAATATGCATAGGGAATCCTAGGCCGTTGAGGAGCTGGCACATTCTAAAGCATCGCCTTGATGGCCCTGACCAGTGGCCCCTTTTCACCCTCTTGGGGTCAACCCCAAGTTGTCAAATCAAATGAATGAATTGCTGATATTCTTGCTTGCCTAAGACATGCACCTCTTGGAGGGTTAATAAAAGCTGTCTGGGCTTCCCTGGTGGTCCAGTGGTTAAGAATCCGCTTGCTAATGCAGGGGGCATAGGTTTGATCCCTGGTCCTGGGACATCCCATATGCCTTGCACTAACCCCATGTGCCACAACTACTGAGCCAGAGCCAGTGTCTAGAGCCTGCAAACCGCAAGTACTGAAGCCCTTGCACCTAGAGTCTGTGCTCCGTAAAGAGAGAAGCCACTGCTGTGAGAAGACTGTGCTTCGCAACGAGACGGTAGCCCCACTCACCACAACTAGAGAAAGCCCGTGCATAGCAGTGAAGACCCAGAACAGCCAAAAATAAATAAATAAGCACGTCTTTTAAATATACATATACATATATATATGTTTTTAAAATTAAAGCTGTCTCAACCATTCTACAGGAGGCCACCTTACCTTCAGAGAGCACTGCTTCACTCTGACAATTGGTGTTATGATGCCCAAGTTCAGTTCAGTTCAGTTAAGTCACTCAGTCGTGTCCGACTCTTTGTGACCCCATGAATCGCAGCACACCAGGCCTCCCTGTCCATCACCAACTCCCGGAGTTCACTCAAACTCACGTCCATCGAGTCGGTGATGCCATCCAGCCATCTCATCCTCTGTCATCCCCTTCTCCTCCTGCCCCCAATCCCTCCCAGCATCAGAGTCTTTTTCCAATGAGTCAACTCTTCACATGAAATTCTTAGGCTTATCATTGGATATCTAGGCCTTCAAGGCCTTCTACAGTCTGATTGATATCAATCAGATTTATAGACTGATAGACTTATCAATCAATCAACCACACTTATAGACCTTGCTTCTCTTCCAGGTGGAGATGCATAAATTGTTTTACTGTCTGACTTCCATCTTTCTTCCTAATAGCACCCTACGTTCATTTAAAGTAATATCAGCTACAACAGTGAAACCTCAAAACTTCAATGACTTAACATAATGAACATGCTTCTTTTCCACCTAACAGTCATTATAGGCACCTCTCCTCCAGAAGGTAATTCAGAGATCTAAGCTCCTTTCCTCTTATGATCTGCTGTCTCTAATGTATGGCTCTCAAGATGACATTGGGTGACCTTCACTGTGGCCACCAGATGGGAAAGGAAGAAGCACATGCCTGGAAGTGATAAATGCAGAATAGCATCACTCCCCTCTCATATTCACTGGTTAGAACTCAGTCACATGGCTGCACCCAACTGCAAAGGAGGCTGGAAAACACAGTCCAATTCTGCCCAGGAATAAGAGGAAAGAATTTTGTTGATTAGCTAGTGTTTTCTGCTGCATGTCCCAAATGACGTAGGTGGACTTTCCTTTTCCTTATCTTGTGAAATCATAACAGAGGATAATGTTTAAGTTCCCTTTTCACTGGCCACCTCCCAAGGAAAGCCAAGGGGCTGAGTCCTTGGTTGTAGACTACCTGCACAGACATTAACTTAAACTCAGCCTATCATGTATTTTCCATCAGGATTTTGAGTCTTGAATGAGACAAAAAGATGCAACAAGAGAGGGAGAAAGTGCTTGGAGGTCATTTTTATTGCACTGTGGTGGGACTCGGTGGTGGTGATGACCTCTGGTGGGCATTCAGATGTCCAGTTAAGCAGAGCTCAGGCTGATGTCTTCATTTCCACCTCTCACGCCCACTCCACTGATCCTTCTTTTCCCAGTGCCAGAGGGTTACCTCCCACATCTCAATATCACCACCATACTCTAGAGTGGAAAGATGATTGAGAACAGCTGCACAGGAAATAAAGAGATTATCCTTAGAAGTCATCTAACACTCCTCAGGCTTCCATGGTAGCTCAGACGCGAGAGTCCGCCTACAGTTCAGGAGACCTGGGTTCAATCCCTGGCTCAAGAAGATCCCCTGGAGAAGGGAATGGCAACCCACTCCAGTATTCTTGCCTGAAAAATCCCATGGACAGAGGAGCCAGTGGGCTATAGTCCATGAGGTCACAAAGAGTCAGACATGACTTAGCGACTAAACAACAATGAAAGCTCCTCTAGAGTAAGGAAAGCGTATCCTGTGATGTTCCCTCAGCATTCCTCTCGTTCCTGCTGAAATACACCCCCTTCACCTTCATGTGCGCAAAGGGATGCTGAGCATCTGGAGTTAAAGACCATACGAGGCTCCCCATAAAGAGGGTCCCCAACTCTAGATGCAGAGGTGGGTGGGTCCTTCAGAAGTGAGACTCAATGCCCCTAAAAAAGGCATGGCATCTGAGAAGTCTCCGCCCCACTGTCAGAATATCTCCTTGCTATTTAAAAAGAAGCTTTCAGTTTCTCAGGAAATTCTCAGAAGCCCAATTTCCTTACTGTTTGGCTGTGAGGCACTGCATTAAGTAGCCCAGGGCTGCCTGCTTAGCTCTCAGCCCCCTCCATAAAGCATTACCTTTATATCTCACTGTTTGCCTCCCAGGAAGATGAACAGATACTTTACTAGCCCAGAGCTTTAATTAGCACCAGATGGGAGCAGCTCTGTAAGCATCAGCCCTCCGCTTCTTGGGGATGGGGGCTGCAGGGAGAGGGGAGGCACCTTCCTGGTGGAGAGGAGTGAGCTCTGAACACTGTGGTCTCGGCCTCCTTCACATATCTGGTGATGAGGTCATCTCAGAGGGTCCAGGTGCTTTATTGGATACCTCCCACCTTCAGCTCCAGAGACTCCCAAGCAAGAGAGGGACAGAGAGGGGGGCAGGGGTTCAGAAGATGACATTGAAACTGTCCAATCAAGCCCATTGTCCCAGCAGCCCACACCATGTGGGTTGCCCTACCTGAACACTAGCCTTCTATAGGCACATTCTGGATCCATCAAATTCCAGTGAGAAGCATGCAGCAAGAGTATTATCAGTTCCCCAACACATGAGCAAAAGATGCTGACCAAGGATAAGGCTTTGACCTGCATGGCACATGGGGATTTTGGCAGACATGCTAATAGGTGGCACTAGTGGTAAAGAACCTGCCTGCCAAGGCAGGAGATGTGAGAGACGGAGTTCAGTCCCTGGGCAGGGAAGAATCCCTGAAGGAGGAAGTGGCAACCCACTCCAATATTCTTACCTGGAAAATTCCATGGACAGAGGAGCCTGGCCGGCTATAGTCTATAGGGTTGCAAAGAGTAGGACACGACTGAAGCAACTGAGCGTGCACACAAGTGCTAACTGGGGCTTCAGCACCCTAATTTAGGCAGCTAATCGACCTAATGGAATCCTGCTCCCTCCTCACTCTGAAGGGACACTGCAGGCACACTCATCTGACACTGCAAAGAGCTCTGCTGAGAAGCCAAGCGTGGGATGAGAGAATTGGGAGAGGGTTCAGGGGCTCTTAGAGGCACTAAGCCAGGGTTTCCCACACCAGCTATGCTTGACACATTCTAGTGAATCAGAGACAAGCATCAGATTCAACAGAGTAGAAAGGAGGTTACATTGAGGGTCTCAGCTCTAGACTTCCCTGAAACTGTGAAGAGGTAGCACTCACTGGGAAGATTAAATATCCATGCTAGAGAACATGCTTACATCACATTGGGGAGGATTTAGGCTAGATAGAAGAAAGAATTTCAAACATCAAATATTTCAAAATGGTGTCCAAATCTTTAAGGCTTGATAATTTCTCTCAAATGTTTGTTTAATCGGCCCTCTCTTCTCTAAGGTCAAGGACACATTGGCTTTCACCTACACAACGGAGTTAGTCCTCACTGCTTCTTGTGTTACTTACTTCTAAACCATTTTCCACTCGTCCACATTGTAGACAGAAGTATCTGTGAGCAAAGTCTGACCATGACACTCCCTTCCCCAGATAAAGGCCAGGACGCTTGCATGTGGGCTCACACTTTACCTTCCAGCAACATCAGTCTAGTCTCATTTTCTGCCTCATGCCAGGCTGTTTGCAGCTCTGTGACTTTGCATATTTCTAGTCCCCTTGCCTTGAATGCCTTTCTGTCCTCTGCTTCACTCCATCCTCTTCCTCACCGGGAAACTCTTCCTCTCCCTCCAACACTCAGTCCACCTCTAGAAAGTCTGTTCCAGCCATAGTGGATTCCGTGCCTGCCTCCTGGCAGCCTGGGCCCATCTTTAGCCTTGCCTGGACCATTCTCTATCATCATGGTCTGTATTATCTGTCTTTCCAACTCTTCAGTGTTCCTTGAGGACAGCAGACCATATCTGGCCCACTCATCATTGTATGCACAAGGAAAGGCATGAAAGGGGTGTAGTAAATCCTGGTTGATCTAACTGGAACTGAATTTGCCTAGTTTGGGGTAGTCCTGGGCTTAAAAAAAGCCAAAATGATGTTTCTAGGTGAGAGCTCACTCATCAGAGCTTTGAAAGAAGAAATAAATACACTTGTCTGTGATCAAGGTTGCCGGTGGCCTTCAGTCTGGCTCCATCCTGGGCCAGGTGAGTTCTCTGTGCAGCACACAGGACACGACTCTGCCCGCAGCCTCCCTGGCTCTCCACCAGCAGCCAGGGACTTTCTGATGGGCTTGACCTGAGGCTCTGAGGCCATGGAGGTTGTGCAGGGGCTTGGAGGTACACCAATAAGTTAGATATCTTGTTCTTTGCTTTCTGATCAAGATGGGAAGAGCTGGGCTTCCCTGGTAGCTCAGTGGTGAAGAATCCACCTGCCAATGCGGGGGACACAGGTTCGAGCCCTGGTCTGAGCAGATCCCACATGCCACTGAGCATCTAAGCGCATACCCCACAATGATTGAGCCTGTGTTCTAGAGCCCGGGAGCTGCAACTACTGAAGCCCCCGTGTCCCAGAGCCCCTGCTCTGCAAAAAGAGAAGCCACCATAGTGAGACGTCCGCTCAGTGCAACAAAGAGTCGCCTCCACTTGCTACAACGAGAGAAAAGCCCGCGCAGCTTCGAAGATACAGCACAGCCAAAAATAAATAGATAATTTATTTAAAAAAGAAAGATGTGAGGGGGCTCTTGCTTCAAGTCTACTGTAGCACAGCTGATTCATCTGGAGAGAAGACTTGAGGGCAAGGACTCCAGAGGGTCTGGCCTCTGTGCTCACTTCCTCTCTGTACGTGGGGTCTGTGTGCCCGTCGGCCGCCTTGTCCCAGTCATGAACCAGCCCCCAATGGGAATGACCTAACTACCCCTATCCCCAGAGAAGTAGCCACAAGAAAGGAGCTCCCAGGTTCACATTTAAGAGGGACTGCTCTGCCTCGGCCGCACAGGAGAACTCACTCTCCTCAAAACTCCGGGTGTAATTTTAGGGTAAAATATCATGGTTTGGTTTTGCTCTTGGAAAAAGACAGAGGACTAAAATTAGCAGCCTGTCTGGAATACACTCCCTGGGGAGTCTCTACCCTTTAGAAAGAACTGGAGAGAAATGTCTCCCAAGCAGGAGCAATCCACTCATGAGGGATACAGGCCTCAGGGTTCATTCCTCTCTTTCTCAGAGAGGAGCTCTCTCCTCAAGGTTTTGACATCCCGTCCATTCCTGCTCTGGGTCCTGCAATGACTCCCCACTGCCTTTAGGATAAAACTCAACCTACTTCAAAGGGTCCTCTAGGGCTCTGTAATCTGACCTCCACCGATACATTCATTGAACAAGTAGTAACTGAGTGCCTGCCTGGTGGCAGCTTGATGCCAGGCCTGTGAGTGAGAGATGGCATCATGGCCCCTGCCTTCAGGAATTCGCAGTTTTGTGGATATGACAGTTGGTTTTATGTGTCACACTTGGCTAGACAACAATATCCAGTTATTCACTCAAACACTAGACTGTGTGTTGCTGCAAAGACATTTTGTAAATGAGATTGAAGTCCACAATCAGCTAACTTTGAGCAATGAAGGATCACCTCGATGATCTGGGTGGCCCTGATTCTATCATTTGAAAGGCCTGAAAAGCAGACCTGGGACTTCCTGGTTGAAGACATTCCATCTGTGGCCAGAACTCCAACCCATGTCTAAGAGTTCTGGCCTGCCCACCAGACAGCCCACCCTGTGGATTTCTCACTCAAGTGGCCAGTCCCCATGGAATTGCACAAGCCAATTCTATGCAATAAATTTCTGATACAGTAGCAGTGCTCTGGCTTCCTTGGTAGCTCACCAAGGAATCCACCTGCAATTCAGGAGGTACTGGTTCAATCCCTGGGTCAGGAAGATCTCCTTCTTCAGAGAGGAATGAGGTCCTTCTTCTTATACCTGGAAATTAAATGGCATCAGACTCTAAGGAAGGGGAGGCTGCTCTGAGGATGGAAGTGGGGCTAGGAGGCCTCAGAGACAGGGGGTGAGATGGGGAGTGGGAAAGTTGGGGGAGAAAAAGGGAGCCTAGAAATGGCAGGTCTGTTTTGCCCAGTGACACTGTCCAAGGTCTGTAGAACAACCCACCCAAAGCACAGTAATTAGAAAGAGTGATTTTTTTTTTTTAAGCTGGAGGGAAAGGACTTTAAAATGATCCAAGTTTCACATTGGCATTAACATGGAGAGAGACGGAGATGTCCTTCAAGGAAAATAGAATCCAAGAGGCAAAGGAAGTGAGGACGATACAGATTTCGCTTTGCCAAAAGTCTATCTATCCACTGCTTTAGAGATTAGTCAGAATCTTGGCAAAATCTTTCACTTTAATAATCCATGGAATTAGGAGCCTTTTCAAAGCAATTTCATCTACACGTCAAGGGGCTTGAAGGCCTTAAACCGACAGCTGGTTGACAGAAGTGAAGTACTGTGATCCAGGGGTCATCTGCATCCTTCATGCCAGAGCTGGCTCCACCCCCAGGCACTCAAGTGCTGATGGCAGCTCACCCCCGTGTAGGGTTCGTGGCCTATTGGATTTTGTTGGATTTTGTCTATTAGCGAGTCTGACTGGTCTTTTCCGGCAGGCTGAATATTCCTGAGTTGCTGACGTAAGGATGAAATCTCATGCTTCTCGGTGGCCCCCAGGATCCCTGACTCAGAGTCTGGCTCATGGACAGAGGGAATCCTGCATCTGTAGGTTGACTCCTGCCCTGCGTTCCTAAGGAGAAGGACAGGGGTCGGTAGCAGGGACTAAAGAGTACTGTCCTCGGTGGTGATCTGGATCCTGAGCCCAGAGAGCCACTGCTGGGACCAGGGGCCCCACCTCAGCAGTTGGAGCAGAGCGTACAGTAGGATCGTGCTCAGGACCAGGTGTCCAACCACTGCAGCCCCTCCAGGGAACATGTTCCTACACCAGGGAACTCAAGTCCTGACCAGGGAACAAGGATTCGGCAGTCCTGTGGCTGGCGAAGGATCCCTGACCATCCCCCAAATAATGCAGGTAGGAGAAATCCAGCATCAGAAGGAGGAAATAGGGTTTCCCTGGTGGTCCAGCGGTTAAGAATTCACCTGCCAATACAGGAGACACAAGCTCAATCCCTGATCCGAGAAGATCCCACATGCCACGGGGCAGCTAAACCCACGCGCCACAACTACTGAGCCTTCGCTCTAGAGCCTTCAAGCTGCAACTACTGAAGCCCAAATGCCTAGAGCCCGTGCTCTGAAACAGGAGAAACCACCGCAACGAGAAGCCCTCACACTGCAACTAGAGAGCAGCCCCTGCTCGCCGCAGCTAGTGAAAGCCCGTGAGCAGCAGCGAAGACCCAGCACGGTCAAAAATAAATAAATAAATATTTTTAAAAAGAAGGAGGAGGAAGTAACCTCGAGTGTCCTCTGTGTGGGGTCACACGCCCAGGACCCCCAAGAGAAATGAAAATCCCCCTGATC
The DNA here is from genome assembly GCF_003369695.1 of Bos indicus x Bos taurus. Taxonomy (NCBI): domain Eukaryota; kingdom Metazoa; phylum Chordata; class Mammalia; order Artiodactyla; family Bovidae; genus Bos; species Bos indicus x Bos taurus. The sequence goes on from NC_040091.1 coordinate 56,334,221, forward strand.
TTTCTAGACCCTGCGATGACCACATGGTCAGTCACAGACCTGACACCTCCTGCCCTTGCAGAATCCCTGCCTCTTGTCTAAACCGTCTCCACCAGCCTTCAGAGCTGTCATTTCAGGAGCAGAGGGAAGGCAGCCCTCCTGTATTCTACTTTAGGGGAAGGCTGTTTTGGAAACCTCTGGAGCTGCCACGTGCCTCACTGCTGACACAGTTAACCTTGACCTTTTCCCCTTCTGCCTGCTGTTCCTTCTCTAGTGACAACTGTGTAATTTGCTGATGAGAGCAAGAGATGCAGAGAAAGTCCACCTGGAAGGCAAGGGAGAGAAAGAGCAAAGGGCTCTAGGAAGACAGGACTGGTCAGACACAGACATAAACGGATGAGATCTCTCCTTCCCCGTGTCAGTGATGCACTTCGTCAACAGCAATGAGCTCAGGTGACAGAGCCACTGACCCCACGCTTGATTGCACAGACTTTTCTGATTATAGAGCTGACACAGGACCCCACATCTCATCAATGTGTTCTGGCTCCCTGATGGGCTCACTGGACACAGAGGCAGGAGAAGAAGTGAGAAGGGGAAGGGAAGACTGGAAGGAAGATTTGTACAGAATCATCTCTGGCCTTCTCACTCTCTGTCTTTTTACCTATTTCTGCTTACTGCTTCCATGACTCCTCAAATGCTTTCCCTTCCTTTGAATCAAAACTGTTCTCCTGTCCAATTTAGCTGCTGACTCCATTTGGGCTCTCCTCCTCTCACCAGGATTTTCAGCCCCTTCAAGACTCGCCTTCTCCTCTTGCTCCTTGGCATTCAACATGTTGGCCACGAACCAACTGTCCGGGCTGGGCATCACCTTGGAGCTTGTTAGAGATGCATGGTCTCAGGCTCAACTCAGACCTACTGAGTCAGAATCCTCATCACAGCAAGATGCCCAGATGATCTGTGCACCCATCAAAAATTGTTACTCCCCTCTAAATTAGAAGACACATTCTTGGGAATCCCCTGGTGGTTCAGCAGTTAGGACTCAGACCTTTCACTGCCCAGACCTGGGTTCAGCCCCTGGTTGGGGAACTAAGATCCTGAAAGTCATGTGGCTTGGCCAAAAAACAAACAAACAAACAAAAAGACAAATTCTTGACAGCAGGATTGTTTTTGCCCCATTATATTCCCAGAGCTGACCACAATGTCTGGCAAAAGGTAGATCCTCAATAAATATTGACTGAATGGGTAGATTTCTGGGCCTTTTCTCTCTGACCTCGTGTACCTTGTCCTCTTCTAAGAAGGCTTCTGACTCATTTGTACCCCCCGCACCACCCTTCCCCTTTCCCCTCCACACTCACATTTTTTCCTCCTCCTCTGCCACAGGGGACAGGAGCAGCTGACATACAGGAGAAATGTTTGCTGAAGGTGGCTCAGAGGCCCTGCAGAAGATGGTAACAGGTTTTGCTGGTGTGTGAGCCGCAGAGAGGAGCCACACGTGGAACAGGAAGGGTGTCACACTCCTATCGCTGACTTCTTTGCTCATCAACCAGCAAAACCTCTGACATGATGAGGGGCCCAAGAATGACTTAGAGACAGTGCTCTTAGGGACAACAAATGCAGGTTCTGAATGACACAAAACCCTAGCTCTGGTTTGCTTCTGTGTTCACCCTTTCATTAAATGCACACATTTGAAATATTAATACTAGTAACGGGAGGGGATGAAGAAAATATAAAAAGTACTAAAAAATATAACATGCCCTCAAGGAGCTTGCAGAAGCCCAGGCAATGCGTCCTAAGATAACTCAGTTGTTTCTGATGCTTTTCTTTCATCATAGCGTAACCTCTCACAGGAACGGCAGGAAATCAAATTGAACTCCTGGCCAGATTACACAAGGATCCTAGGATTGTCAAAGTGTAATTAAAAGGAGGAGGAAGGGAGAGAAAGCTCAGAAATGGAAGCTGACTGCACTGTCAAAAGAAGAGGATAAAATGTAAAAATAAGGGAGAAGAGAGAGAAGAACCAAGAAAAAAGAATGTTTTTTACAGCTATAAAATAGTCACACTGTAAACCTTTTATATATATTTTTTTTTTAATTGAGGTATAATTGCTTTACGATGTTGTACTAGTTTCTGCTGTACAAAGAAGTGAATCAGCTAAATATATAAATGCTTTTGAATTGTACTGTTAGAGAAGGCTCTTGTGAGTCCCTTGGACTGCAAGGAGATCAGACCAGTCCATCCTAAAGGAAATCAGTCCTTCATTGAAGGACTGATGCTGAAGCTGAAGCTCCAGTACTTCAGAAGAACTGACTCACTGGAAAAGACCCTGATGCTGGGAAAGATTGAAGGCGGGAGGAGAAGGAGACGACAGAGGGTGAGATGGTTGGATGGCATCACCGACTCGATGGACATGAGTTTGGGTAAACTCCGGGAGTTGGTGATGGACAGGGAGGCTTACCATGCTGCAGTCCATGGGGTGGCAAAGAGTGGGACATGACTGAGCAACTGATACATACATCCCCTCCCTCCTAAGCCTCCTTCCCACGCCACGCCTCATCCCACCCTTCTAGGTCATCACAGTGCACCGAACCAACCTCCCTGGGTTATACAGCAGCTTCCCACTAGCTCTCTATATTACACACTGGAGCATATGTACATGAGCGCTACTCTCCCAGTTCATCCCACCCCACCCCACCCTGCTTTGTCCCTTCTCTATGTCTGTGTCTCTATTCCACATATATGCCTTAGTGAACGATATTTGTTTTTCTCTGACTTACTTCACTGTGTATGATAGACTCTAGGTTCATCCACATCACTACAAATGACCTGATTTCATTCCTTTTTATGGCTGATATTTCGCTACACCACATCTCCTTTATCCAATCATCTGTCAGTGGACATTGAGGTTGCTTCCACGTCCTGGTTATTAAAGCCACCTTGCAGTTACTTAGTAAGCAGGTGAGAAATTTCAGCTGTGAACTTGCAGACCGTGTGTTCAACCGTCTTCTGAATATCCTGGGTAGAAGGCTAGTAAGTCTTCTCCCAGGGGCCTACTCTCAGTTGGTACCATATATTCTCCAGTGCTTCATTCCCAAGAGTGAGTTCTGTAAGGAGATACCAATGCGAGCCCTACATGCTGAACTCCTCCTGGATGAAAACAGGAGACAGCTGTCCCTACCCCCACATCCAGTGGGTACAAGCAGATCATGACAAAATCTACAAAGCTTGCCTTCCTGTGAAAAAGCTTTAGGTCACAGTCATCCTGGCTGGGCCAGACAGGGGAGCTGCATCTGAGGGTGCTTTGCTTGAGCTGGCTGCAAAGCCAGGGGTTTCTAGGCAATCAGTGTATGCGCTGGGCGACATTCTGACTAGAAGGCATAGAGCCAAAGATCGAGGGACTTTTGCCAGCTGAAACTGTGAATAATCACTGAGAAAAAGCTGATTGCTTAATTACGAGGTGGAGTATAAACACAGAGACAGGAAGACAACAAACAGGAGTGGGAGGGCGGGGGAGCATGGGAAGCTGAGGGTCCCTGGATCCCCTCTCCATGGTTGCCATGGCTTTCCAGCCCACTGCTGCCACACACCAAGCCCTGCACCATTTCTCCATCACACAGGCAACCACTGGGTTAATCAGCTCATCTTTCCAGGAGGCAGGAAAGAGATGTGAGCGGTTGACCTGGAATTACAGCAGAGAGACCAGGAACCCCAGAAAGACAGGTGTCCTGGTTGGCATTACAGAGGGACTTGAGTCAGGAACAGTTACTTGAAAGTTCCTTAACCTTGTTGATCATCATCTGTGAAGTGGGGTAATAATATAGATGTCATGAGTCCTCAGAAGAGAATAAAACGGTAATTTTTCTAAGCCAAGGAAGTTGAGTTAGGAGGGAAGAAAGGCCATCCTGAAAAATATGGAAATGCAGAAGCAATGAGAATTCCTTTTTTCTTCCCCTTCTAGCTCCGGGTTTATGCTCAACTTCCCCAGCCTCCAGCCAGCTCTGCTACACCTGACTCTGTGACCAAAGGTAACCTCTTGGTTGTCCCATCTAGAAATAAGAACTATGTCCTCTCTACTATGAGTAACAAAAACTGATCATGGCCACCTCTTCAGGCTTGTCTTTTGCCGCCATCTAAACTCTTATGCTTCCAAACTTTCATATTGCAATGACTCCTGCCATTGCTTCTTGGCGATGAAAGTACTGCTCATAAAACTCAGCTCAAGCATCAGCTCATCAGGAAGCCTTCATTGAATGCTTGGTTTCATTTGGATGCTCCTCCCCACACACAGTTTCTCATAGCACCCATTATAGGACCTGTCGTTCTCTTCTTTTAAAAATTCATTCATTAATTAGGCTGAGCCAGGTCTTAGTTGTGGCATGTAGGGATCCTTTAATAGTTCTCTGTCTAAGGACAGAGCCTGGGTCTCCTACATTGGGAGTGTGGAGTCTTAGCCACTGGGCCACCAGGGAAGTCCCCTAGTCTCTGTCTTCTGTATCTGTTGTCTTTTCTGTCTCCCATGAGAGTCTGAGTAAGGACTGCCATATTCACCTCTTAGCACAATACCTGGCCCATTACAGGCTTTCCTGGTGGCGCTAGTGGTAAATAATCCACCTGCCAATGCAAGAGATGTAGGTTTGATCCCTGGATGGGGATATCGCCTGGGGGAGGAAATGGCAACCCACTCCGGTGTTCTTGCCTGAAAAATCCCATGAGCAGAGGAGCCTGGTGGGCTACAGTCCATGGGGTCACAAAGATTCAAACACAACTGAACTACTGAGCTCACCTGCTGGCCCATTACAGATTATCAACAAGTGCTCAAATAATTAATTAACTAATTGGAAATAAAATGGATGGGCAGTAAGCTTCCTGGATATGTGGAGGGCAGGGGGAGTGAGAGGCAAAAACAAGATATACAACTGCCCAAGGTTGTAATACACTCGAGCTTTAACTCCTGGAAAAAGGAAAGTGAAATAAATGACCAAGTGCACTAGAAAGATTTTTAACAGCCCTGCTCTGTGGCCCTAATAAGAAAGTGAGTTAGAAAAGGATGTAGGGCATCTTTCCTGGATAGATTTAGAATAGAAATGAAATATCTTTATGCAGCTACAGGCAAAAGTCAATACCAAAACAATAAGTGAGAAAAAGGAAATTTCCAGTCAGAAAACTCCTTAAAGGGAGGATTTGGGTTACAAGATCCCGATGGGAGTTTAAGCCAAGATTTCTTCAACTGTAGGCGTGCCCTGTTGAACTTACTTCCCAGTGAAATGCAAGCAGGCCTGGCCTGGCAGAGCTAAAAAGTCCTTGGATGTGACATCAGGGAAATTGCCTTACACATTGAACTATATACTTGTTCCTCTTTAATAGTTTCCTGGGTATAAATTGCCCTAAGAAAACTGTGGGTTATTGAGGGAAGGGCCTGTGCCTTTAAATTGATCTGTTTCGCCTCCTCCTTACACACACACACACACACACACCCCATCTAAAATGGGTCCAGGCAGCTACATGGGCTGGGCGAATACTCAGTTAAAACAGATTTGAGTAAATAACGACCCATCTCCTTGGGTTTAGATTGTTGACAAACATTTACAGATTATTTACCACATGTCCTTCTCTGTACTAATAGCTTCATATGCTTTATTTCACAAAATTTACACAATTAGTTACTGAGGCTGGAATATCTCTATCCTCCTTTCACTGATAAGGAAACTTGAGGCCAAAGAGGTTAAGAAACATGCCCATGTTTATGCAGAAATTAAGGGGTGAAGCTGGGATACAAACCCAGGCAATCTGACCTCAGAGTTCCCACTCTTAACCATGACTTTTTTTTTTACTGTACCACAAGGCATGTGGAATCTAGCTCCCTGACAAGGGATCAGAATCACACCTGCACTTCTGCATTGGAAGCACAGAGTTTTAACCACTGGACCGCCAGGAAAGTACACCACTGCTTTCTGTCTGAAGAGGTAAAGCACACGTAGATGCTGACTGCTGATCTGTCTCTGGCACCACCAGGTGTGATGGGCTGAATGTCTGTGTCCCCCTAAATGTGTATGCTGAAACCCTAAGGCCCCATGTGACTGTGCTTGGAGACAGGGTCTTTAAGGAGTTACATGTGTGCTCACACGTGCTCAGTAGCTTCAGTCATGTCCACTCTTTGTGACCCCATGGACTGTAGCCCGCCAGGCTCCTCTGTCCATGAGATTCTCCAGGCAAGAATACTGGAGTGGATTGCATGTCCTCCTCCTGGGGATCTTCCCGACCCAGGGATCGAACCCACGTCTCTTATGTCTCCTGCATTGGCAGGCAGGTTATTTACCACTAGTGCCGCCTGGGAAGCCTGATCCAATAGGACAGGAGTCCTCATAAGAAGAGATGCAAAGAAGAAAAGTGGTATCAGGACTCAGTGAGACAGCAGCCATCTGCAAGCCAGGAAGAGAATCCCACCAGAAACCAACACTGCCTGTACCTTGATCTTGAACTTCTGACCTCCAGAGTGTGAAAAAAAGGTATGCTGTTTCTAAATGGGAAAATACATAATGGAATCACTCTGCTGTCCACCTGAAACTATCACAACATTGTTAACCGACTATACTCCAATATAAAATAAAAAGTTAAAAAATAAAAGTGTGCTGTTCGAGCCACCCAACCATGGTATTTTGCTATGGCAGTCAGAGAAGATTGATAAACCAAGCCAGCATCTTCTGACACAGGCCAAGTACACACTGAGTGTCTCCTCAGAGCCCAGCTGGGCACAGCCTCCTCCTCCAATTCCCACCCTCTTCTCCGGGGTCTTGGAGCTGACCCCAGAACCCCAGGCTCCAGTGGCAACTCATCTTATGACCACTATCAGAGTTTTCCCATCTCATGTTCCACTCTAATGGTGCAAAAGCTAGCTGGGTTTGCTGTAGTTTTGCAGGCACTATATTGGTCTTAGCATTGCAGACTTTAATCCCCATCACTGCCCAGGGAAACCAGTGCTGTGGTATCTACCCAGTTGGTTGTTTTGAGGATGAAATGCAATGGTTTGTGTACAGGGCTTTGAACAGTGGTCATCACCTGGTCAGTGTTCACTTGGGAGGATTATTAACTCTCCCTGCATCCCAGCTGGTAATTTGGTAAAAGCTGGACTTTGACCCTTGATCTTTCTGCCTCCAAAGACCAAGCTATAAGCTTTCCAAGGTGACAACCAGCTCATGTGATAACTCAATTTGACATCATACCAGTATGACTCTCTCCACTATTCATTAAGCAGAATTTCTTTCTAGTTCTATTCATTTTGGTTGAGGAAAAAAAAAAGAATGTGTGTGTCTGTTGTATGCATGTGTGTGTATGCACACATATATTTTTCAACTAAAAGTCAAGTCATGCTGTCACAGAAGGGAGTGGCCTAAGTGAAGTCTGGTGGAATAAAGCTTTTTACCTTTACCCTCGGGAACAAGCTGCAAATAGTGCAGATCAACCAGAGATGGACTGGAGTGGCCAAGGCTTGTTTTCTCATCTACACAAAGGTCTCCAAAACATTCCCAAAGTTACATTTATAGTAATCCCTATGCATACGAAAGGGTCACAAAGGAGGGAGGGGTGGATGCAGAAACTCAGGTATCCTGGGCCTGTCATGGGACCTTCAGAAAGAATCTAGTCAGAGTGGGGACTGTGGTAGAAGTGTGCTGGTCATAAATCTATACTCAATTCCAGACCTACTTGTCAGATCTTCTGATTTTTCAAGAAAAGTTAGATACACCTGAAACTACCACAGCGTTGTAAATCAACTATACTCCAATAAAAATTAGAAAAAAAAGTCATGCCCCAGGCCCTCAAAACCGTACTCTGTCAGTGCTCCAGGCTGTGAAATGAAGGGCAGAGTCTGGTGGACTTGACGTTCAGTGCTTCTGACGGCTGACTCTATTTCTTAAAACGCAAAAATGAGATGCACATTTTTAGCACCAGCCCACGACACATAGTGGGTTCTTAGTATACTCTTGTTCTTTACTGAATTCTGTTGAATTGCTCTGGGGGTAAAGGGAGGCAGGTACGGGGAGGAGCTGGCGTGGAGCACACAGAGGTCCAATCCGGTGTAAAAAGCCAAGAACCAGGGTTGTCCCTTTGTTCCAAGCAGGCCTCTAGCTCATATCTTGGACCTACTGATTAAGCACTCAGCAGAATAGCTGTGTAAGTGTTAGGATGGGAGCAGAACTTTAAGAAGCCATTCAAAATAAGCACAGCCCGTGACATCATTGACTGTTTCACAGTGACGTTGAGAGAGCCTCAGTGGCCAACCAGGAACTGGGTCACAAAGACAGCAGGAACAAAATATGGATCCACGTGTGTGGGACTGGGAGAAAAGGGCCTCCATCCTGTTCCTAGTGTGGGGAGCCTGGGAAGACAACAGACTAAGTGTGCGCACGACTGCTATTCATTAGGCTTCCCACCAGCAGTCATGAGCCAAGGAAGACGAAGAAAGGGCTCCGAGTCCCCATCACTGGCTCCCAGTTAAGTGCAGAGGCCGTGATCTGCCTGCAGCTAGTAAGCTAGACTTCCAGTTTATGCTCTGCTGTGCAATTTGTAAGCCCCAACTTTGCAAAACCAGCACCAGTTTCTAAATTTAAGCAGCTAGAAATGTTCATTTTAAGGCCAAGGATCTGGAGTTGGTGTAAGCAGGGAAAATACCACAGTCCCCATTGGCTCCCTCTCTGTCACTGTGACAGTGTCAGCAATGAATGGTAAAGCTGCAGCTTGCCTTCCAAACTGTGGCAGTCATTTTTTAAATGAGATCATCCAAATAAATGGCTATTTTAAGTCCAAGGCAAAGACGTACACTTATGTCATAGGAACACTCTGAAAGAAGCCAGTCCACCAAGTTCCCAGGTCCCCAAAGAGCTTAATTCACTGGGTCTTGCTGGGGACGTCACTGCCAGGGACTCAGAGGTGAGAGCCCATGTTCTAAGCCCATTGCCAGGGATACAAGCATGTCAAGTGCCAGAGGCAGGAAGCCAAATTGCTCTCAACCTTCATGAAACTAATCTAGGGGAGCTCTGCCTGCAGATTGGGAGGAATGCTTCCCTCCACCAGCCAGCTTGCCTCAGAAGGATGCAGGGCCCCAGAGCAGGTCCAGATTAGGGAGGCCAAATTCCCAGATCTACACAGAATATTTGAACTTGAAGAACATTCTGACAGTTGATGGCAGCAGATAATTCTCAGAACCATAGTGGCAGCCAGCCTGGAATGATCAGGAATGGGATTAGCAGGGAAGGGGCTAGAAGGATCAGTGAAAGTGGTAGCCCCTCAGTTGTGTTCGACTCTTTGAGACCCCGTGAGCTGTAGCCCACCAGCCTCCTCTGTCCATGGGATTCTCCAGGCAAGAATACTGGAGTGGATAGCCATTCCCTTTTCCAGGGGATATTCTGACCCAGATATCAAACCCAGGTCTCCAACATTGCAGGCAGATTCTTTACTGTCTGAGCCACCAGGGAAGCCCCAGAAGGAGCAGAGTAAACTTCAAATCGGGGAAAGAACTGAGGTATGGCAGTGAGAGGATGGAGGGAGAATTAAACCACAGCAGCTTTCCAAGGAGGGTATGTGTGTTTAAATAAAAGCTCGTTTTGCTGAGCCTTTGATGGATATGGATAAACCAAGGACAAGCCTTTCTTCTCTAGCATCTTCTATTAGCCTCTGTGTAAACAGAGCGAGAAGAGTTCAAGGTCCAGGGGCCCAGCCTGGAGTAAGGGTTGATGATGGGTGCCCTGGCGAGGCAAAGAAACTTGCAAAAATGCCTGAGGGACAGATGGCCAACCAGCTTTTCAGAACAGGAAATATCTACTGTTTCATTTGAAGATGTGAATGCTGCCGTGTAAATAAGCACCTTCCAAATCGACATCGAAGTCTGTTCTACACTCACAGATCATGAATCAAAGAAAATAGATGCGTTTCCCAGTGGGGTCAACGTGAAGCAGAGAGAAGCAGCTGATGCCACGGGACGACGTGACGATTCATAAAATGAGCTCATTCAGTAGAGGCGGGCACTCAGGGCGAGGCAGTGATGAGAGCATACACATTCTGGGAAGGAGGGCCATCTTGATGCAGGCATTGCAATTCCACAGGGCCTGCGGTGGCAGCCAGAAGAAATAGGAGCTAGATCTTAAGGGCTGGGGTGATCCACCCCTCATGCAGGCAGATTATGGGGAAAGGGAGAAGTTAGACCAGAACACAGACAAAGTGGGACACATGGGGGACCTGCATGAAGGAACCTCACTATCAGAGAAGGAGGCACAGAGGGCAGAGGTCTGCGGCTCAGAGGTCACCACTGAGACCCTCATTGTGGGATTTGGATTCCAGGGTTAGTTTAATAGGATGAAAGCTTCAGAATCTGACCTCGTGTAAAGGAGGAGCCGGGCAGCTTACATATTTAGGCATCTCCCTCTCCCAAGTGGGGAACCCCAATAGCTTAGTTCTGAATAGCTCTCCAAGGAAGTGTCCTGGCATATCCAGTGGAGAAAGAAAAATAGGTGCCATGGAAGGTTTTGAAGAAGAAGGATGATACAATGAAACAGATGTTCCAGGAGGATAATTTGGCCGGGATGTCAGGGTGAGATGCTGGTGAAGAGATGAGATGTAGAGAGAGGAGATGGATGGCCCCTATGATGGCTGGCCCAGAAATTATAACCTTCCGAATGAGCAAGGTGGCTGGGCTGATGGTGGACAAAACAAAACTGAGCGCATCCACGAAGACTACACAGACTGTGTGCGGAAATCAAAGACTTCCAGCTTGTCTGAGACGGAAAATGATAGTGAAAGTGGTACAAATATAGAAGGGGCTGTAGCTTTAAAAGGAGAAAGCAAGAGCATCTCAGAAATGCTGAGTCTGAAGCGACAGCCAGACAGCCAAGTGAAAGTGTCTAATTAGACCTTTAAAATTATAGGATGGAAATTAAGGCCAGGGCTTGAGATTGTGTTTGTGAGTCATTTGCCTAAAGTAAATGAAACTGCAAGAGGGAAGCATGTGATGGAAAATTGGAGATGTCTGCAGTTACAGAAATGGGAAGAAAGAGGGTGGTCAGAGAAGGCCTCACTCAGGATGAAGGGTGAAGGACAGGAGAGGGCCTTGCAGCGGAGACTGTGGATGTGAGACAATGGCCGCAGAGAGGCCTTCAAACCTGGACTCTGAAAGTGACCTTGATTGGTGCTCTGGAGAGAAAGTGGCCTGGTCAGTGGCCCCTGGGGGCCCATTTTGAGGGACAACCTCAAAGGAAGACACTGAGGAGGGAGACCACTCTGCTAGAGATCAGAAGAAATCACCACCTTCTCACAAAATCTGGCAGAAGGAAGGCAGAAGTTGGGAAGAGGTGGTGTGGTGTGCTCTCCCCCGAGGCACACAAAGAGGAGGCAGCCAGTAGGGAAAAGGCTCTTGGAAAAAGGAGCAGTAAAGGAGCCAGAATCTTCCAGAAATGGAAAAGGAGGAGACTGGGAACAGATTAGGCCCATAAAGGAAATTCTTCTCTGTATCAGTTAGCTCTTGCTGCATAACAAGCATCTAAAAACTCAGTAACTTAAAATGTTCATCTGTTTCATCTGTATCAGTGGGCTACATGTAGTTTGGTCAGTTCTGTTTTCTGGACCAGGCCTGACTGGTATCAGCTAAGTTTTCTCAGACACAGGTGGTCAGCTACTGAGTTGGCTAGGAGCTTGGCTGGTCCGAGATTACTCTGCTGGGACACCTTCGCTTTCCTTCTTCCTGCTTCCCCATCTTCCAGCAGGCTCTCCTGGGCTTATTCTCACTGCAGTAGAGGGATTCTGAGAGAGCGAGTTGAGGCCCATGAGAGTTCTTCAGGCCTCATCCTCAAACTAGCATGAGATCCAAGCAAGTCACAAAACCATTCCCGATTCAAGGGGAGCAGGGGCGGTTCCACAAAGTCACATTGCAAGAGGCACAGATATCAGATAAAAGACTTCAGGCCATTTTTGCAATCAATATCATCCCAGGACCTCCTCGCCTTCATCGTCTCTGAATCATGGAGATGAGATGCATCAGTAAGGAGGCAAAAAGATAAATAAAGTCTTTTTTTTTTCAAGGTCTTTTTTTTTTTTTTAAAAAAAAAGAACAAGGTCTTGGTTTGCCCAAGTTCCACAGAAACAGAATAGACCTGGAGGTTATGAAGAATGAGAAAAACTTGTAAAACTTGTGGAGGGAGCTTGCATTTAAAAGAGGAAGGGTTGCCAAGGAATACAGTGAGGACCAGCTGAGAGCAGGAAGCAGGGACTGCAATGCCATCACAGCCACCCAGAGCCACCCAGGGCCACCCAGGGCCACCTAGAGCCTGGGCATGGGAAAAAAACATGCACAGGGGAGGCTTAAGGGGAGATAATGAGACACAGCAGCAGCAGCAGCAGCAAAGCCAAAGCTGGGGCAGAAGCCAGTGGTTCCATGTCTATGGCTCCCGCTCACAAGGGCAGAGTGGCGGGCTTTTGGCCAGCATACCCACTTGCCTGGTTAGCCACTGGAGCCTTGTCTGGGGAGAAGTCCTAGGCCCCTTGTGTCTCTGAGGTGCCCTCCATGTTGATGGGACTCCCCATGAGGAGCCCCAAAAAATGTAAAAAGTAACTGAGTGAGTGGATGTGACTCTGAAGGGCAACAAAATCAATGAATGGAAAATAGTTCATTTCTGTCCCATTGATTTTTTTTTTTTTTTTAATGCTCATTGAGGACACGGCTACCCATTGTCATTAAACTAACCACTTTTCAGTGAAATACTTTAATTCTCTCTAAGTTCAACTCCTGCATAACCAATTCCTAAAATAAATCATTTATAACGCAGCTCATTCTCAAAAGAGTGCATTTTTAGATTGCATAACCACAGTGAGGCAATCAATCCAAAGGTTTTTTTCCCACCTAACATAGCCTCACCCCCTCGCCCTGTCCAGGTGTCGCTATTTCAGCCCCCACCCTCAAATGTGAGACTCCCCTGCCCTCTGCCTCCATCCCAAACCAGGGCTTTCCCTCCCAGACCCTGAGCCCTTGGTTCCTCCTGCTCTGAACCCTTGAATAGCTCTTCATCACTCATTGCTCAGCCTCTAAGCCTCCAGCAGTTGAAACCTTGAACCCATCCAGCACATCAGACAGCCCATGCCCTCAGTTCAGTAGCCTTAAGCTCACCTTGGGAGGGGCATAAGTGTTGATCTTTAAATCCCCCCAGTCTGTGGTTCGAACAAGCATCTCCCTCCCCTGAATCCTTGTTAAGATTCCAGCTTCCCGCCCACCTCTCTGGTCTCTGTGAGAATGCTTGTCCTCATAGAGCCTGGGAGTGGAATAAGTCTCCTGTTTGCCAGGAAATCTGACCACCCACCTAGCAGGCTGGCTCTCCTCTGCCGGACCCTGCAGAGGGGTACAGATAGCCCTAGCAGTGGTGAAGAGGTGAGCGTGGTAACTCTCAAAAGGGCCTGGAGTTGTTTAGCTTTTATTTTGAACTGATCTAGAAATCACTTGATATACAAAATAACTTTTAAAATCTTCCCCTTGGGCCTGGTCCCATGGTCCTGTGGTTAAGATAATGTGCAATGCGGGGGATGTGAGTTTGAGCCCTGTTCCAGAGAACTAGGATCCCACATACCCACTGTGTAGCAACAAAGCCTGCATGCTGTGATTCACACCTGACGCAGCCAAGTTAATAAAAATAAAATAAATAAATATTTAAATAAAACAAAATATTTCCCTTGGAATTTTTTTTTAAGGTGGTGATGATTTTCAGACTTTCACAGGTAGAAAGCACACTTGTTCCCATAAATCCATCACCTTCCTGAAGGATCCTGCCCACTGTCCATTTTCAAGATTAATCTTTCTCCTGAGTGTTTTACCTCCCACCACCTATGAGACTCTTTCAGTGGGGTCCAATATTAAAACTCAAAATGCCTCATTTTGTATTTTATGACTTGCTCCCCAAAATCCAGGCTGCCTGGTTTCTAGAAATTAGAAACTCCCTGGTTTCTATTAATGAACCATTAGTAGAGGTTAAAAAAAATATTTTGTCGAAAGAACAGACTGATGGTTTGCCCAGGCCCCTGGGTCCACCATCATCCAGGGAGTAGGATGGGGAAGAAATTGGAGCACTGCTGGGCTCCTGACACAGCAGAAAAAGCGCTGGCTGGTGGGGAGGTGAGGATACAATCTCGATGCTGCTTTTTATTAGCCCTATGACTTGGTAAATTCTCCCAAATGGTAGGAAAGTTGCAGCTGAGACCCAAGGGGTAAACAATGAAAATAAACATAGTTTTACTAACACTAAAAAAAATTGTCTTCAGATTTTTCAAATAAAGAATCACAGATTATTATTACTAAATTAACCTGATTTCACCTGCATAGTCATGTACAGAGTGGTAATGGGGTTCAGTAACACTATCTGTATGTACAGCGGCATATTAAATATCTTAAGCTGAAAACATTTAAGAAAACAGCAGATTCAAGTCGTTCTAGCACATACTCAACCCTTCTTTTCTGAAACATATTATTAAATTCCCATATGGAAAGTACTCTCCCTGTCCCAGGAGGAAGGAAGATGCTCTTACGACCAGAAATGGGGAATTGAGGTCTGAGAAACCTGTACAAACAAGCCTTGCCAAACTAACTCTTATCTTCCTGGTTACTTCTTCACCACCTACTAACCCTACCCAAACCCCTCTGTCTTGTCAATACTTCACAAATTTATTGTTTCTTTGTCTAAAAGGTATAAAAGCTTCTTACTCTGATCACTTATTCAGGTCTTCATTTTCTTGTGACAGCTCCCATGTACCTGTAAAAATTCACTAAAATGTGTATACTTTTCTCACATTAATCTGTCTTAGTTTAACTTTCAGACCCAGCCAGGGACCCTGAAAGAATTAAAGAAAGCCCTTTTCTCCCCTGCAGTGGACTAAGGGAAAATGGATTTCCACAGTGGGGTTTTTCATGGCTTCTGATTCCCTTAGATTACCTGCCCATAGGGTTACCTGAAATAATAACCTGAAGAAACATCCCAGTGTTGTTACTTCATTCATTCAGGAAACATTTCTAACTACTCTACCCCAGGCATGTTGTAGGGATATGGCAGTAAATATAACAAAGACCCTGCCCTCTTGGAACTTACCTCCAGTAAGGGAACCTGATCCACCCCCACTAAATTAACAACAACCAAGAAAATGCCACACACATAAAATGTCAGGTGAATAAAGTCAAGTAAGAAGGAGAGGGAGTCCCTGGAAGTGGACAAGGAGTTGATCTTTATACGATAGAGTCAGTGTGGGCTTAGAAAGCTGACACTGAGGGGAGACCCGGAAGAAGTGAGGACTGACTTCAAATGAGCAGTCTGCAGCTGGCCTGCCCTGGTTTGGAATGGTTCAGATTTGGCCACTGTGCCAGGGGAGGGGTTCTCAGAGGTGGTGTGGTTGGTCTCAGCAAGAGTCAACTGAAGGACCTCTGGGCCCCACTGAATACACCGTCTTGTTTTCCTGCTCCAGCTGGTGAAGTTGTAAAGGGGGAACCTCATACTTGGGTGAACCCAAATCCTCTCATCCCCTTTCTGCCCCTCTTGAGATACACCAAAAACAAGCACATCAGTGATACAGGAAGGTCCAGAGAAAAGGGGCTAGCAGAGGAATGACTGCTCTGATTGACAGGAGCGTCTCTATTGTTTTAACCTGGCTTGGTACCTCCAAATACCATTTGCCACCAATGCAGCTCCAACCAAGCTAGATGAGAGAAGAAAAGTTCAGTGGACCATCTGAGGGGAAGCCTGTCAACAGTTCAGAAGCAAGAAAGTTGGATCTGATGGGTTTAAGATTTCCACCAGCAAAATGTTCTGTTAACACTTCAGAATTACTACTCTTGCACATAAATATGCATTCTCCCTGTCCCTATTCCTCTGCCAGGGCTCACAGTTACAGTCAAAAGGAAGCTTTATGTTATATTTTAAATTTAACTGTAGGTAGTATTTAGCCTTTCCCTTTCTTTCTCTTCTGTTAGGTCCATACCATTTCTGTCCTTTATTGAGCCCATCTTTGCATGTAATCTTCCCTCGGTATCTCTAATTTTCTTGAAGAGATCTCTAGTCTTTCCCATTCTGTTGTTTTCCTCTATTTCTTTCCATTGATCACTGAGAAAGGCTTTCTTATCTCTTCTTGCTATTCTTTGGAACTCTGCATTCAGATGCTTATATCTTTCCTTTTCTCCTTTGCTTTTGGCTTCTCTTCTTTTCACAGCTATTTGTAAGGCCTCCCCAGACAGCCATTTTGCTTTTTTGCATTTCTTTTCCATGGGGATGGTCTTGATCCCTGTCTCCTGTACAATGTCACAAACCTCCGTCCATAGTTCATCAGGGTGATTGCAGCCATGAAATTAAAAGACACTCCTTGGAAGGAAAGTTATGACCAACCTAGATAGCATATTCAAAAGCAGAGACATTACTTTGCCAACAAAGGTCCTTCTAGTCAAGGCTATGGTTTTTCCAGTAGTCATGTATGGATGTGAGAGTTAGACTGTGAAGAAAGCTGAGCGCCGAAGAATTGATGCTTTTGAACTGTGGTGTTGGAGAAGACTCTTGAGAGTCCCTTGGACTGCAAGAAGATCCAACCAGTGCATTCTGAAGGAGATCAGCCCTGGAATTTCTTTGGAAGGAATGATGCTGAAGCTGAAACTCCAGTACTTTGGCCATCTCATGCGAAGAGTTGACTCATTGGAAAAGACTGATGCTGGGAGGGATTGGGGGCAAGAGGAGAAGGGGACGACAGAGGATGAGATGGCTGGATGGCATCACTGACTCGATGGACATAAGTTGGGTGAACTCCGGGAGTTGGTGATGGACAGGGAGGCCTGGCGTGCTGCGATTCATGGGGTTGCAAAGAGTCAGACACGACTGAGTGACTGAACTGAACTGGACTTTCTTTCTCTTATTGCTTTATTTCTTCCTTTTCTTTCTTTCCTTTTTTTTTTTTAAATTTACTCTGACTCATGAATAATAGATCAGTTTTCTGAATCTCTGAGTCAACATATATGCTGACTGCTGCTGCTAAGTCACTTCAGTCGTGTCTGACTCTGTGTGACCCCAAAGACAGAAGTCCACCAGGCTCCCCCGTCCCTGGGATTCTCCAGGCAAGAACACTGGAGTGGGTTTCCATTTCCTTCTCCGATGCATGAAAGTGAAAAGTGAAAGTGAAGTCGTTCAGTCATGTCCAACTCTTAGCGACCCCATGGACTGCAGCCTACCAGGCTCCTCCAACCATGGGGTTTTCCAGGCAAGAGTACTGCATTGGGGTGCCATTGCCTTCTCCACAACACGTATACTCCAATATCAAAGTAGAAACATTGGTAATAAAAAGGAGAGAGTGGCAAAAGAAGAAATAGCAGGAGACAGGAAAGAAGAAAAGTTACTATAACAAAGAAAAGACTACAAACAGAGCAGTAATGGATAGCTTGATGCTCCTCAGTTTCACCAACCCCTCCAGGTCCCCACAACCTCAACTCTTGTATTAGTCTGCTTGGGCTGCCAGAACAAAGGACCACAGGCTGGGCAACTTAAACAACAGAAATTTATTGCTTCACATTTCTGGAAACTAGAAGTATGAGATCAAGGTGTCAACAGGGCTGGTTTCTCCTGAGTCCTTTCTCTTGTGCTTGTATATGATGGCCATCTTCTCCCTGAATCTCCACATGGTCTTCTCTGTGTGTACGTGAGTGCTTGGTTGGTCGGTTGTGTCTGACTCTTTGCAACCCCATGGACTGTCACCCTCCAGGCTCCTCTGTCCATGGGATTTCCCAGGCAAGAGTACTGGAGTGGGTTGCCATTTTCTTCTCCAGGGGATCTTCCTGATCCAGGGATTGAAACCACGTCTCCTATATCTCCTGCATTGCAGGCGGATTCTTCACTCTCTGAGCCGTCATTTTGCCTGTATACAAATTTCCTCTTCTCATCAGTATACCAGTCACTGCATTAGGCCCCACTTTAATGACTTGGTGCATGCGACTCCATGGACTGTATCCCACCAGGCTCCTCTGTCCATGGAGATTCTCCAGTCAAGAATACTGGAGTGGGTTGCCATGCCCTTCTCCAGGGGATCTTCCCCACTCAGGGATCAAACCCAGGTCTCCTGCATCTGATCCATCACAGAAGATTCTTTACCACTGAGCCACTGGGTAAAACTTCATTTCACATTAATTACCTCCTTAAAGACCCAGTTTCCAAATGAGTCATATTCTGAGGTTCTAGATATTAGAACTTCAATGATGGATTTTGGAAGAACACAACTCAGCCTGTTCCAGCCCTGAAGCTTCAGATCTCTGGACTTCTGTTTCCTTTGCATTCTTTCTTCCTCCTTTCTGATATGTATTCTGGAATGGAGGAGTAAGGAAGAGGGCATTCAGAGCCAATGCCACCGGCAGACTGGCTCCACCACAGTGGTGGCCATGGCGTGGAGACCCTGTCAGCTCCTCCCACTCAGGACTGGCCCCAACAAGCAGGGGCTACACATCCCCACCTCAGTCCCAGTGAGCAGAGCAGCAGCCCAAGTCTCCTGGAACAAGGGACTAGAATTTCACTCTAACAAAAGATGAGCGAGATGGGTTTCCTTGTGATGAACCACTAGGAAAATGAATTTCTTCTTCTCTAGGGGGTAGTCATGAGTCCACGAACAGAAGTTAAGCTTCTAACCATCCTTGTTCCCTTCATCCACACCCTTATCTGTCCCTGCTCCCCAGATCTGAACATTCTGGAAAAGAACCTCCATCCCGTAGTCCTCAGAAGTGAAGACAAGTTCTTAGTTCCATCAGCCATCAACTAGCCATGCCCTCCAGACTTCTAAGAAGTTCTCAGGTCTCGTCCTAAGACCCTAATCCTCACGGCTTGCACTTTTGCCTGAATCTCCCTGTGGGGGTAAAGTTGAGAACACTAAGGAAGCTTCAAGCTCACAGCCCAGGGAAGCAACTGGTTGTCATGCCAAAGACAGGACTGTTTCCTCATTTGTCTCCCTCAGACTCACCCAGCTTTGTGGAGAAGCCAGACTTGAGCACCAACACTGAGCCTGGAAGACACAGTTACACACCTGGAGGACACAGTTACACAAAGGCTTTCTCCTCAGACAACGGAAGGCTCGCCCTGGGCTAGAGCGCATGGCGCTGTGCTGACAAGTTGGATTCCGACACAGAGCTGTCAAAGGATGGCAGCGCTTTTGGCTGCGCTTTAACGATTTTGCAGAAATGGGCCCTCAGGCTTCCCATCTCACCAAGGACACAAGCAAAAGCTCCAGATATTGGCTCAGCCCTGAGTCCCTGCTGTGTGCTCCTCCCAACCTAACCCCACCCCACTTCCACTTCTCAAGAATCCAGGAGAAATGGGCTGTTTACAGGGGTGTCAAGTGCCCCTCAGGGCCCATCAGACAAAAATGTTGAACAAAGAGTTATTATTTCAGAAAGAACAGCACCATCTTTCAGGGTCTTAGCAGCGTTCCAAAAGAGGGGCAATCGAGAGGAGTATTTCTAGCATTTGGGGTCTAGGCTTAAAGAATTTAAGGTGGATGCTTGAAGGGAATGACTTAGACAAAATTAGGCAGAGTTCCTGACCTAATAAAGTTAGTGGACATAGTAAAAATAGGGCCTTGCTGTGAATCTTGGTAGGCACACTCTTGTTTGATAAGCAAGTTCTTTATTTAGGTGAACAAATTATTAGTATAATAAAAGAGCTGTTTGTGCACATAAGAAAACCATTGCTGCATAAATTGGGCTTCCCTGGTGGCTCAGTGGTAAAGAATCCGCCTGCCAGTGCAGGAGACACAGAAGACACGAGTTCGATCCCTGGGTCAGGAAAATCCCTTGGCATAGGAAATGGCAACACACTCCAGTATTCTTGCCTGGAAAATTCCATGGACAGAGGAGCTTGGCAGGATATGGTCTATGGGGTCACAAACAGCCGGACATGACTGAGCATGCACGCACGCACGCTGTATAAACCGGTTTGCAGTGAGCTTGTGGTCATGGATGTCTCAATTCTTAGTCATCCCTCATGGCCATTTTCCAGTCTAAGGTGGAAAATAAACCATTACCTTCTAAGGTTGTGATCAACCCAGATCTGCAGTGCTGTTTAAGGTGTCATGGTCATGTCAAATTCTGACTGTAGCTATTTCTACCTCTGTAAGTATCAGGTTTTCCTGTTTCTGGTAGGCAGAATAATGGCTTTCCAATGCATGGCCATACCCTAATTCCTGGAACCTGTATGTTATATCATGTGGCAAGGGAAGCTTTGCAACTATAGTTAAGGTTACTGATATCAAAGAAGGAAGATTATCAGGGATTATGTAGTGGGCCTGGTCTAATCACAAGAGCCCTAAAAAGCTAAAAACTCTCTCCAGCTGGAAGCAGAAGAGATGCAGCAGCAGGCGAAATAAGAAAGATTACAAATGTGAGAAGGGTTTGACATGCCTATGCTGGCTCTGAGATGTAGGGCCCCATGTTCAAGGACCAAAGAGAGGCCCATAGGAGTTCAGGGTAGTCTCTAGGGACAGTTAGAAAGAAAACGGTACCTTCTGGTTTATAGCTATAAGGAATTAGATTTTGGCAACAACTTGAATGTTCTTAGAAGCAGGTTCTTCCAAAAGCCTCAAATAAGAGTCCAGACAGCCAATACCTTGATTTCAGTCTTTTGAAAACTGAGCAGGAGAAACAATCAGAGCACCCCAGGCTTCTGACCTACACAATAGTGACATGATAAAGTTGGCTTGTTTTGACCCACTGAATGAGTGGCGATTTGTTATGGTGGTGGTGCTGGAAAACTGATACACTGCTTTTTGCTGGCTGCTCACCTGTTGGGTCTTTTGATGGAATGGCAAGTGCACACCGGTATTTGAGTGTTGCAGCAAGACTAGTAAAAAGAAAGGAATTACGATCAGCGTTTGCAGTCCATTCCTAAGTGAGGAGCCGAGTGTGTCCAACAGAAAAACTTCCATTCTGAAAGGAACAGCTTACAAAACCATGTATTAGTTAAGTTATCTACTTTCCTATTTTTTATGCTTGTTTCCCAAATCTCTAGAAATTTAAATACAACATTTTTAGCCCATAATAGTCCATGTTTCACCTTGAAAGGCCAATATTATATCTGGGGCTTCTCCATTGTGAATTACCATCTGTCCAAACTTACAGCCTTCTTGGGTCAGGACTTCTATGTCTTTAGCAGATTATCCAGCTTCCTCAACAATGAATGAATGAATTTCCAGAATTTGAGGGCCTTTATTTAAGACATGAAATAAGGAGGCTGGAAGAAAAAAAGGAAATAGTTCAGAATTTTCCTTAATGATTACGATTTGGGCTATCAAACCAAGGCTTGGTTTTTTGAGTTATCTAAATGTCTCTTTTTCCAAGAAGGAAAATGGATGGGCAGATGCAAATTCTGGGTGATAGCAGAGACTATTGGAAGGCAGGCAACAGTTTTTCAGGATAACAAATCCCCATCTGGTTTGTGAGTTGTAGGCTTTTTGCTCACAAATCCAATCCTAGCTATTGGGAGCCTCCCAATGATCAGAAATCAGCCAAAATATCCCTATGAAATTATTGAATTTTGTTTTGGCAGTACTTGACAAGAGTGATTTGGCATGAGCCAGTGAGATTTATAGAAAAGAGATCATTAGGTTGATTTGAAACAGAAAAGCAAGAAACTGGGCTTAAGTCATGAGCCTTTCTGGAAGGGTCTACAAATGTAAGGCAGCTCCCAAATGCTTATGGTACCCTGGCCCATATGTTTCATAGTCCATTTCCAATGTCTGTTTCTGGGAACATTCCGTTACATAGGCCAGTTCCCATAGAAAGTTCCCAGGTCTTGTTTCCATGGAAATAGAAAATTTCCTTCCAAGGTATGATATGACAGCAAGTCTTAGATTTTTAGCTCTTTGGCCATGTTTGATGTTTGCCATCTAAAACGTCAAAAAATGATTGAGGAAACAAAATGATTCATTACAAAGGGCTGGTGCTGAAGAAAGATGGATGGTAACCAAAGAAAAATGAGTATAAAGTCAACTGTTGATTTTATTGTATATTTTGGCAAATCTTGAGCCAGATATTAGACTATAAAATGCAAAGAGCAGTATGAAGACAGGGGTCTATGAGCATCACAATTAAACTGTGAGCAGATTTTTAAATTAGTTAAGAGGAAAGAATAAGGTGCTAAGAAAAAAAAATAAGAAATACAAATTAAAACCTGATCACGTGTGGCTCTAGAAATCCAGATTTTGTTCTGTGGATGTTGGGTGGAAGTTTGCAGGAACACTGCATGCTACTTGACCCAAATATTGGTTGATGCTGTCTCCTCCTTTCTGAAGATTGTCAGAAAAGTGTAAAGCCCCCAGTTGGGGCAGTCTTCCAGTGATCTTTATTCGAGAGAGATAAATCCAGGGGTCAACCCTTCAGAGTTTTGCTGCTGTTCTAGTTATTTCCTGACAGTTTTGTTTTTTTTCTACCCCAGAAAACCATGTTAGCATGATATATCTGTCTTCATCCATTTACTTTGAATTAAATATTTATTCATTTGGCTGCATTGTGTCTCAGTCGCGATTCAAAGGCGTCTCCATTGCCATTGCGGGCTTAGTTGCCCCGCAGCATGTGGGATCTAATTTCCCCAACCAGGATTCAAACTTGCATCCCTTGCATTGGAAGGCAGGTTCTTAGCCACTTAACCACCGGGGAAGTCCCTTCATCTGTTTACCTTTAATCTGTATGTGTCATTATATATAAAGTGGATTTCTTATACACAATATGTAGTGGGATCTTGCTTTTTGATCCACTCTAACAATTTCTGATTTTCAGTTGTGCATTTAGACCACTGATGTTCAAAGTGATTATTAATATAACTACCACGTTTTTACCATTTTCTACTTGTTGCCCTTGTTGAATTTTTTTCTTTGTATTTTTGTCTTCCACTTTCTATCTGCCTTTCATGGTTTTAATTGAGCATTTGATATAATGCTACTTTCTCTCCTCTCTTAGCATATTTAGTAGAGAAATGATCTGGTTTTCTCAACAAATAAATAACATAATAAAAACACAAGTGGGAGAGATGGTACAGTTTTAAAGAGGTATCAACCAAATGCAATGTATGAACCTTGATTGGATTCTGAAACAAACAGAAAAGAAAATTTTTGAGGTAACTAGGGATATTTGAACACAGTCTGGGCACTAGTTATATTATTGGATTATTGTTAATTTTGTTAGTTGGGATAATAGTTTTGGTGTTTAATTACATTAAAAAATGACAAGAGGACAGGCAGATAGATGAAACCAGCTTGGTAAATGTTAGCAAGCTAGGTAATGAACACATAGGATCTCCTTATATTTTTCTTTCTACTTTGTTTTCTGCCAAATTTTCCACTATAAAGACTTTTTAAGCTGATAAAAGTGATCTTTATAAGATTGGAGCATATAAGGAATATTACTTGGCCATTAAAAAGAATGAAATAATGCCATTTGCAGCAACATGGATGAACCTAGAGATTATCACACTAAGTAAAGTCAGACAGAGAAAGACAAATATCATATGATGTAACTTATATGCAGAATCTAAAAATATGGTACAAATAAACTTATTTACAAAACAGAAACAAATTCACAGACTTAGAAAACAAACTTACCAGGAGGGAAGTACTGGGGGGAGGAATAGATTGGGAGTTTGGGATTGACATGTACACACTGCTATATTTAACATAAATAACCAACCAGGACCTACTGTATAGCACAGGGAAGGCTGCTCAATATTTTGTAATAACCCACATGGGAAAAGAATTTGAAAAAGAGAATAAATACATGCACATGTAATTTTTAAAGTAGTCTGTATTTGAAAAAGTCAGCAATCACTTTCATAGAAATGACCCAAATAAGTAATTCACAACTCTTTGCTACCACATGGACTGTAGTCTGCCAAGCTCCTCTGTCCATGGAATTCTCCAGCAGGAATACTAGAGTGGGTGGCCATTCCCTTCTTCAGGGAATCCTCCTGACCCAGGAAACCCAGATCTCCTGCCTTATAGGCAGATTCTTTACCATTTGGGCAACCAGGGAAACCCCACATTAGGTGACAGAATGCTAAAAACCTATCTCCAATTCATCAGCGTGGTGTGATTCCTTTGCTTATAGCTTATTCACGTTGTACACATTTCTGCTGTTTTGTGGAACAGAAGAAACCAACACAAAAACTGTAAAGCAATTATCCACCAACTAAACATAAATAATTTTTTAAACAATGAAAAAAGAAGGAGAAAAAAGAAATAAAACCAAAATAAGGAACCATAAAACATGGCTTCCAATATTAACTGGAATACTCACTTTAACCTTCCTGGATCTCAAATGATTCCTGCTCCGTGAAGCAGAATAATGACTTCCCACTTATTCAAATTAAATAGGCATTTAAAAACCTATAACATTAAATAAGATAATTCACATTTAAACTATCTAAAATATGTAATGCTACATAAATGGATGGGATTGTTATTTTTGTGGTTATTTTCATCAGCATAGTCATCATTAATGAAATGTATTTAGTTATAGGAGAGCAAAGGTGAATAGATCAGGATATTTCCTATGAGGGTAAGTCTGTGTAATGGACCTGAGTGCTTGATAGAGAGATTATGAAATAGACCAGAACAAGGTGGATTCTCCATACCTGGCTTGAGAGATCTAGATATGGCCAAGAAGGTGGGGCCTCTTAGATCAAGACAGCTTTTTATTTATTTGTTCATTTACTCATTCAACAGACACATATCAGGTACTTGCTACTACATACCAGGCACTGTGCTGGATGCTGAGGGACAGCTATCTAAGAAGATGATCATAACAGAATGTGGGATTGCAGGAACATGGAATAGAGACACCAACGCAGCCTTGGAGTGGGAAGGAGAGACCCTAGGTAGGCTTCTTCGAGCCACGTTGGTCAAATAGAAAGAGGAGGAAGGAATGTTCCAGCAGAGGGATAGCATGACCAAAGACAAGGAAGATGTGCTTTAGGAAACCACAGAGCGGCCGCAGTGGTGGTTTTCTGCCAGAGGCAGGAAGATGTGAAATTGAAGAGCTGCGACGGGACAGGATGGCAGAGGCAAGAAGCTAGGCATGCGGAGTGCAATCCTGAAGCCAGAAGATCTGTGGGCCTGGGGACCAGACTGCAGTGGCAACAGGAGGCCCCTGGGAGCTGGAAGAGGTAGGGAGGGAGCTGTGGGCTTTTTCTTGCATTCTGGCTCAGTTCTGCTTACAGGGCCTTCAAAGTGGTGCACCCGACCTTAGGCTGAGGAAGCCGAGGGCACTTCTCAGGCGTGAGCAAGCACTGGGTAGGGGGTGGTATAAACAGCAGCTAACTTTAATCAGAGATGCCACAGAGGAATGCGTGGTGCTGAGTGCACGTTAATTAGGGCCTCCCAGGTGATCAAACAGAAGGACCACTTCCAGCTCAGTTAAGAAAAATGTTAATTTAAAAAAAGCAAATACAATAAAGTTCAGATGCCTCTATGCTGCCTCTTCAAGTCGAAACTCGATCTGTTCTTTGATTTGGGGGTGGTGAGTGAAGATACCCTTCTCGTCTGTGCAGCTGCAGAGCAAATGGTATCCTTTGACATTTGGGTCCGTTAGATGCACCCTGGAGATGCTGCCAGCCTTCATCTCCCAGCTCCTGTCTGACTCACATAGCACTCCTCCTGGCTTCCTTATCCAGGGGTGAAACTCAGTGTTGCTGCTCTCCCAGTAAAGGAGATAGAGGTAGAGTACGTAGATACAGAAGCTTTTTCTCATCTCTTTCCACTGAGCTGGGTTCAGTCCATCATTCAGAAAGCTAACACTCCAGGGAACAGTATGAACTACATGCTTCTCAAACCAGAATCGTAGGATATCTAGGTGTGGGGCTGTCCCTGGATGTTTGTTCCCAGTATTTCCCCCAAATCTCTACATTACTTTTTAAATTCTGTGTTAATCCATAACCTTAAAAATAATGAAATCACATCCCAGAATCATTTTACAAGTGGCATAGCGAGACTCAATGCTCAGGTTTACCTTCGTGCCATCAGAAGGCCAAATTGTTTCAAGCCACACCGTATGAACAAAGGTTTCCAAACAGTTTACATCAAAACAGTTCTTGGACTTCCCTAGTGGTCCAGTGGTTAAGACTCCAAACTCTCAATGCAAAGGGCCCAGGTTCGATCCCTGGTCAGGGAACTAGATCCCACATGCTGCAACTAAGTGTTTGTATGCTGTAACTAAGGCCCCACACAGCCAAATAAAAAATCGTTGTTGTCTCCAATCCCTTAGTGTCAACCCCTCCCTAAGTAGTATACGTGTCAGAATTTGCAGCATTAATGATTGCAGGTAACTTGTATATGAAGGATAAGCGGTAACAAATTCTGGTCAGAAAGCAGGGAATTCAATTTTCACATTAGAGCTGCAATGCCACACTCACAGTATTTTGCTATCACTGTAATCCGTTGATGCCAAAAGAATGGTTTTATAATAAAAAAAAGTATAGATATATCCTAAAAAACAAAAAAAAATTTGTCATAAGAACACAGTCATCATATCTACTCTCTCACAATAGTGTATTTAGTTTGTATTTAATTTCTGCATTAAATAAAATCTTTAATATGAATACTTCCTTCAAGCAAATAGGATACCTTTGAAGAATTTTTAAATAACATCTCACTAGAACTGGCATTTGAGATTGACATGCTGGCCATCTTCATCAATTTTTAGATTTGATTGTCCTGAAATGGCATACACAGCCCTGAATTTATCCAACATTGTAAATATATTTATAAGCATTTAAGACCCAATATATTTTAAAGCATTCTTGTCATTATTATTACTGAAGTCAAAATAAGGAAATAATGTAAAAGTGAATGTGATGTTGCAAATTTCTCCTCTTTTGTTGTTGGGTTTTTTTTTTGGCACATGGTGTATGGGATCTTAGTACCCCCCACCCAGGATTAATCCCACGCCTCTGGCATTGGAAGCATAGGGTCTTAACCACAGATTTCTCATCTTAAGCCAAACAAGTTGCCTTCAGGAAGCCCCATCATCTGTCAGTGTGGACTCATGGTTCTGCGGACAGGCTTTGGAGGTAGTCTACAGGGGTAGATACAGGGTAAGTCCCTGCTCTGTCGCCGCCCAGCTATGTGTCTTCTCTATCTTTGCCCCTTCAGCTCTAAAATGGGAATAATAATGGTAATACCTGTTAAACAAAGTTGTTTCAAGAACTAAATGAGTAAGTGCGTGCGTGCTAAGTCGCTTCAGTCTTGTCAGACTCTGCAACCCCATGGACTATAGCCCACCAGGCTTCTCCGTCCATGGGACTCTCCAGGTAAGAATACTGGAGTGGGTTGCCATCTCCTTCCCCAAGGGATCTTCCCAACCTGAGTACCATATTGTGATCCTGAGTACTGGGGATACTGTGGCTCCTGTATTACAGGCAGATTCTTTACTGCTCATCCAGCTCAGAAGACCTAAATGAGTGATTAAATAAATGTAAAGTTACTGAAGCAGTGCCTGGCACTTAGAGAGGGATTTTAAAAATTCAGTCATGAAACAGCAATGTTTTCAGTATAGCTACGGGCAACTTCTTCAAATCAAGGTGGGGGCAATTGAATGGTTATTCATGACTACCCTTTGTGTGCCCTCACTGGCTTCAGAGCTGTGCACGTTGGAAGAGAGGGGTCTTTGTGGACCAAGTGGCCTGCACACATTTCAGGGGGGTTTCCACCTGTGCTCCTTAGAACCCAAGGGCATCCTGAGTTGAATGACATATTTTGGGTTCCACGAATGTTCTGATTCAAATTTATAATACGAATTTTTTTAACTCTAGTAAGACTCAGTGAAAGTGAAAGTTGCTCAGTTGTGGCCAACTCTTTGCCACCCCATGGACTGTACAGTCCATGGAATACTCCAGGCCAGAATACTGGAATGGGCGGCCTTTCTCTTCTTCAGGGGATCTTCCCAACCCAGGGATCGAACCCAGGTCTCCCACATTGCAGGCAAATTCTTTACCAACTGAGCTATGAGGGAAGCTGCTAATAAGACTCAACACAATCTCAAACATGCTCTGTGCTAATTTTATAGTGAGGACAGCCAACCAATGGGTTAACTTTGTTCTGTCACATTGACTTGTTTTCATGCAGACCTTGGAGAAAATTGTCTACTGACAGATCTGGGGATATATTTGAAGGACTTGTCAATGAGTCATTGATTACGATGTCTGTAGCTCTGTACTGATCTTTTTAAAACTCAAATATGCACAAATGAAAAATCAAAAAGTAAAAATAAAAATGTATATATAATCCAGTACTCTGTGAGAGATCAAGCAAGTTCAGTTTGGTCATTCATTCATTCAACAAACATTGATTTTTGTGTCTGCTAGGTGGTTGGTTCTTCTCTGAGCTCTTTCATATAGCTATGAACAAGGTTCAGACACATTTATTCAACCTGTTCTGAGTCATAATTAATATGCAATAACAAGAAAATCAGAACACTTTTTTGTCTCATTACTGTCGTAAAATTTATAGACTAAGCATTTATTGTTAAATGTGGAATGTCTACTGAATGACTTTTATATTGACAATAAGGAAGTGAGTTTGTTGTCAGTTGTTGGTAATTTAACTTTGAAACAAAAAAGTCCTACAAATCCTCCCTAATGCTTTTGGATCAGTTTGATTGAAGAGAATCTTGAGATAGCAAGGTAAGCTACTTGTCTGTTTGAATCAGGATTTTCTTGATACTGTATATCCAAAATGGATTACAGAAATCAATTGGACGCTGAGTCTTGTATAACACTGCAAACATCAACCAGTATTGTTATTTTCAAATTCCGTGTTCATCAGAATAGATTCGATGTCCTTTTCGACTGACTTTGTAATAATTAAGAAAAGGTATAAGTATGAATTTATTAAATAAGCTTATACCCATAAAATGCTGCCATTGTATATTTTATATATTAGGATACTGAGCAAAATTTTGTCTGGAAAAAATATACCTCTGACATTTTTAAGTTGCTGGTGTAAAAATTCAGTGGACTGAAGGAGAGAGAAGGTTTGATGAGGTCTGCCTTCATACACGGAAAATTAGAGCAGAGAACTATCAGGCCTTCCAGTTACTAACACAAGAGAAGAGGCAAAAACAGGATAATTCCCTGAAGAATGCTGTAAGTTTCCAGAATCTTGATATTTCTTACAGTTTTGGTGTTGTCTTTTTTAATGCCTCCAACCTCTTAAGTATTGGCAATAGAACCCGTCAAGCATAAAGGCTCTGTAGTTCTGTTTTAAAGCACCACAAAGAAAAGAGCCACTAGGGAGACTGGTCCCATAACATTCTAGAAATATGGCCAGCCTTGAAAGCTCTGATTTGGAAAGCTCCATTGCTCTACCAGCCCCAGCTCTCCAGCCTCTCCTGTGCTCTCAGTGTGGATAGCAATCTTTTCCCATTTCCCTAGTGAACTTTCTCTGTCTCCTTACTTAGAGCAGTTATTCCAAACATTCAACATCTTCTCAAGTTGCCTGCTGTACCCTAGCCCAGGCTCTACGGTTAGAGGGGTAATCTGTGTAGTGGTTAAGAACATGTACTCTTGAGCCAGAATAACTGGGTTTGAATCTCAACTCCATCTCTCAGTAGCTGCTTAAGCTTGAGTTGAGTTAATTAACCCCTCATGTGCCTTGGTTTCCTCATCTCTAAAATAAGATAAAAATGTGCTGGTTAATTCTATGTGTCTACATGCCTGGGCCACAGGGTGCCCAGCTCTATGGTCAAATACTATTCTGTGTGTTTCTGTGAGTGTATTTTTGAGCAGGATTAACATTTGAATTATGGGGAATTATTGAATTATTTCCCCAAATAGTTGGGGAAACAACAGAAATAGTGACAGACAGACTTTATTTTCTTCCCTGGTGGCTCAGATAGTAAAGCGTCTGCCCACAATACGGAGACCCAGGGTTCAATCCCTAGGTTAGGAAGATCCCCTGGAGAAGGAAATGGCAACCCACTCCAGTACTTTTGCCTGGAAAATCCCATGGACAGAGGACCCTGGTAGGCTACAGTCCATGGGGTCGCAAAGAGTCGGACATGACTGAGCGACTTCACTTCACTCATTTTCTTGGGCTCCAAAATCACTGCAGATTAAATTAATAGACTGCAGCCATGAAATTAATAGATGCTTGCTCCTTGGAAGAAAAGCTATGACCAACATAGACAGCATATTAAAAATCAGTGACATTACTTTGCCAACAAAGTTCCGTCTAGTCAAGGCTATGGTTTTTCCAGTAGTCGTGTATGGATGTGAGAGTTGGACTATAAGAAAAGCTGAGCATTGAAGAATTGATGCTTTTGAACCGTGGTGTTGGATAAGACTCTTGAGAGTCCCTTGGACAGCAAGGAGATCAAACCAGTCAATCCTGAAGGAAATCAGTCCTGAATATTCATTGGAAGGACTGATGCTGAAGCTGAAACTCCAATGCTTTGGCCACCTGATGCAAAGAACTGACTCATTGGAAAAGGCCCTGATTCTGGGAAAGAGTGAAGTCAGGAGGAGAAGGGGACAGTAGAGTATGAGATAGTTGGATGGCACCACTGACTCAATGGACATGAATTTGAGCAAGCTCTGGGAGTTGGCGATGGACAGGGAAGCCTAGCATGCTACAGTCCATGGGGTTGCAAAGAGTTGGACACGAGTGAGCAATTGAACTGAACTGAATATTTGAATTGGTAGACTGACTAAACCAAATGGCCCTCCTTAATGTTGGGTGGGCCTCATTCCCTGGTGGCTCAGATGGTAAATAATCCACAAGCAATGCAGGAGACCCAGGTTTGATCCCTGGGTCAGGAGGATTCCCTCAAGAAGGGAATGGCTACTCACTCCAGTATTCTTGCCTGGAGAACCCCCAAAACAGTGGAGCTTGGCGGGCTACGGTCTATGAGAGTAGATCATACTGTCTCAAAGTCAAGACAGTAATGAGCGACTAAGCATCCTTCCAATTGGTTGAAGGCCTGAGTAGAACAAAAGGGCTGACTCAACCTTGAGTAGGAGAGAATGCCTCCTGCCTCACTGCCTCTGAACTGGAACATTACTTTTCTTGCCTTAGAACTCAGATTGAAACATTGGCTCTTCCTGGTCTCAAGCCTGCTGGCTTTTGGACTGGAACTTAGGCTATTTGGCTGTCTTGGTTTGGGCCTTTATACTTGGGCTAGAACTATATCATCAGTTCTGGATTATTCTGCTGGGTCTCCAGCTCACCAATGGCAAAGCTTGGGATTTGTCAGCCCCCATAGTCCTTTGAGCCAATTCTTTACAATAAATCTTTTCTCTATTGGCTCTGTTTCTCTGGAGAATGCTGAGAATACAAATAATGACACCTTTCCTCACAAGTTAAGCTAGTGCTCTGATAGATGTAGGGCTCTGAGGAAAGAAGATGGCACCTAGTAAGTGCTCAGTAAGTGTTAATTGACTGAACACAGAACATTGCCTCCCTTCTCTTCCATAATCATGTAATGACAAAAGAAATAGAAAAACACATCCATAGCAGCACTGGAAAGTCAAGAGAGAAGCAACTAGTAGCCCACACCAGAAGAATCTTCTGAAAAGTAAAATGGAAAAGATTGACAACAAAGCCCACGAAATAGAAGAAGTCACAAATCCAACAGGTGAAAAAAGGAAAGCTTAAAAAGAAAAAGTGAATTTTCCACTAGTCCTCCAGAGAACCCTCAGAATCACAGGCACCAGAGGATAAAGTAAGGGAAATTAATCAATCACTGAGTGACGGAACAGCTGTTCTAATTTCTCACTTTCAGAACAACTCATTCTGGAGTTTATCTCAGTTGACTTTTAAATACTGCTCTCTAAAATGGGAGCTCTAACATTAAAGTTTTAACTACCAGTAGGGCTGGAGTACTGGGGTACTGTCCCAGATAATTTAAGGCTACAGTGACATTTAGATAGCCCTCTCCCAGAAAACTAGCTACATTCTTACCCTAAAGCCATGGTTCTCAAACTTGGCCACAAATTGGAATCATCAGTGGCACTTTTGAAAGCTGAGTTAAACTTCCAGTGGGTCTCATCTAATTGCTCTAAGGAGAACCTGAGTGTCATGATTTTTCAAATCTCACCATGGTGACTCCAGTTTGCAGGCAAGTTTGAGAGCATGCTAAATAGAAGCCAACTGTCAGTAACCCCTCCCACTTGAAACTCTAACTGAAGTGAGGTAGCTATTAGATCAACGATATGAAATTTCCAACATTCAACCTTTCTTTTTTTTTTTTTTTTTTTGACCTATAAACATGGCAGTTTCACATAGTTCATTGAGCATTGCAAACTGGAGGAAAGGGAATCTTTGTCATGATAGAAAGTTTAGCAATACCGTCATTTGCAGTGATGTGGACAATAAAAATATATATACCCAATGAATTGGATAATTTAGCTGGAGACGTTTATAGGCAAAATGTCTATAGTGTTGATAGGAAATGTAAAAACTGAAAGATATACTAAAGAAAAGACTGTTATACATGAAGGAACTGGACATTTATGGTTTTGAAAACTCTCAGCCTCTCTAGACAACAAAGGATGTCAAAAGTAAGAAATGGATCCTAAGCACAGATCAAGTTCAGGGCATTACCAGGAATTTAAAGATGAGCTGAGGGCATGGCTATAATATTCTTTGTTAAAGCTTCAGATATATTGAAGATGTTACCTCAGCATAGCATTCCTTTTTTAAAAACAGCAGTCCCCAACTTTTTAGCACCAGGGACTGATTTTGTGGAAGACACATGTCCCACGGACCCGGGCTAGAGGGGAGGTTTCAGGATGAATCAAGCACATTACATGTATTGTGGACTTTATTTCTAATCTAAAGCTGCCACTGATCTGACAGGAGGTGTCAGTCCCTGGCCCAGAGGTCAGGGACCCCTGTTTTAAAAGATTCTTTAAAAATTTCAAGAGTATGCCTAACAGTAATAGGGCTTCTAGGAAACTTAAAGGTGTTGTCCCTTAGCAAATTTCCAAGATAGAGAAGGGTGTATCTGAAAAAATTTTTGTGGGAGTAGTTTTTGTCTAATGGAGTTGGCCTCAATAAGATTCCCAGGAGGTGTACAAAGCTTTCAAAAGAATTACACCAAGAGAAAAACACTACCAGCTTCAAGGAGAAAGATATAATACAAAATGAAAACAGGGATCTTTGGATTCTTAAAATTCTACTGAAAGGAAGCAGGCTAAGATAACTACTTAGCTAAACACACATGCTACTGTTTATAACAAAGGCCCAGAAAGAAAATCTGTGAACCACAGAGAATAAGTTTCAGAATGAGTAAGACTGAGTCCTGACCAAGGAACTTCCAACATTCTCTTGGCTGACTATATGAAGTTTAAGAACAGAAAAAGTTATTGTAAAGCAATAGGAATCAGAACAGTAGTTGTGAGTGGTGGAATGGATGGTGGAAATTGACTGGAAGGCTGGAAATTCCCTATATATACATGTCTGCAGGCATTTATCAAAACCTATCAAAGTGTACCCTAAAGATCTTTTAATTTCACTGTATGTACATTTTACTTGAGTTAATAAAACATAAAAAGAAATTTAAAAATTAAATATAGGCTGCTGAGCTAAGGCTAAAAGTTAAATGAAAAATCTAATTCAAATTAAATAATGAGAGAGCTAGAAGCTCAAAAAGAGCAAAATAATTTTTAATAGAAGGAAGGACTTAATAAAGATAATTGAAAAATAATGAATTATTTAAAATAGACCTAATAAATTCTGGTTCCTTAAAAAAAGACAACTTTTGACATAATGGTCAATAAAGATAAGAAAACATAAATGAGGTTAAATATATGATTGCAGCTATTTAGGAAATTTTAAAGATTATAACAGTTTATTATGTACAACATTTACCACTAAATTTGAAAGTCTAGGTCAAAATATTATTTGCTAAGAAAATATATAAACTACTAAAAAAACTTTTTTAAAGAATGTTAACCCAGCTTAGATCAATAGTCATGGAAGAAACAGAAAAATAATGTTGAAAAAAAAAATCTCCCTTCTGAGAAAATCAATACAATCAGATCAATTTAAAGATGAATTCTACAAAATCTAAAGACAGTTTCTTTAACAGTTGAGTGCTTTAAGGGCTGTAAAGAGATGTGATGCCATCCAGTTCACTTCATAAAGCAAGAATACTTATGATACTAAAGGCAGACATGGTACCCATAAAAAAGGGAAATCTTAAACTATAGATAAATATGACTTTTGATAGAATTTTAATGAATTAAAATAATAAAATATTTAACCCATTATATTCATACACAGTGCCAATTATGATTATGTTGACTTTATTTGAAATCACAAAGATGGCTGAAACTGGAAATTTAGTAATGAAAATTATTGCATTAATAAAGAGTAGCACACGTCATTCTGATAGTAAAAGGCATTAATAATATTCCACACTCATTTTTTAATGTAAATAATCTTTGAAAAGTGGAAATGTAAGTAAACTTCTTTGTTATATGAAGTATATCTACCAGAAATCTACCCAAACATCAAACTTACTGGTAAACCTTTGAAGATTTCCCACTCAAGTCAAGAACAGTATCAGTCTCATTAGGAATGTTCTTATTCAACACTAGATTGATAAGAATAACTTCCATTCTTACACGCTTGCCAGTGCAGTAAGAAGATTTGAGTATAAACGCTGACCAACCTGACACTAAATTCTAATTACCCAAGGGTAATATGATTCTTTATCTAAAAAATCCAAAGGAATTAACTGAAAAACTTTTATAGCTAGTAAAAAAGAAATTCAGTAAATTGTCCAGATAAAACTTATATCAAAAACTAAAGAGTATTAATCAGAACTCTTTCAACTTCCAGTTCATACCACATCTACAAACTTTTTAAAACTTCCCTACCACACCTTCATTCTTCTTGTAGCTCCTGTGTCTCCTATATTTACTTAATTGCCTCAGAAACTTTGAAATCTCCTTCAATTACTTCTTCCAGTTTATTAGTCACCAGGCTCTGATTACTTGACTTACTAAGTACCTTTCTGAACCATCTCCTCCTCTCCAAACCCACTACTACACCCCTGTTTCAAGCCTTCATTGTCTCTCCTATGGTTTTATGACACCATTTTGTCTGATCTCCCTGTATTTAGTCTAACGTAGTCAGTTTCTGGACAGAAATCTCTCAGTTGGTAATTATCATTTCCTTCTTCTTCCTATAGACCAGTGATTGGTTCTCCCAAGTAAGTAGCACCAGCGTTGCTGTTTTGTTAACCACTCAGTCATGTCCAACTCTTTGTGACCCCATGGACCATAGCCTGCCAGATTCTTCTGTTCATGGTATTCTCCAGGCAAGAATAATGGAGTGGGTTGCCATGCCCTCTTCCAGGGGATCTTTCTGACCCAGGAACTGAACACAGGTCTCCCTCATTGCAGGCATATTCTTTACCATATGAGCCACCAGGGAAGCCCAAGTAGCTCCAGCTCCACATTCAAAGTCACCATAAAAGAAAATAGCCGC
Source organism: Bos indicus x Bos taurus (assembly GCF_003369695.1). Taxonomy (NCBI): domain Eukaryota; kingdom Metazoa; phylum Chordata; class Mammalia; order Artiodactyla; family Bovidae; genus Bos; species Bos indicus x Bos taurus. The sequence goes on from NC_040091.1 coordinate 56,369,705, forward strand.
ATGAGAACTATGTACCCCAGGTAGTGCAATGTAATGAGAATCTGGAAACAAGAAGACTTGAAGCACTGCTGATGCCAAAGAAGGATGAAGCATTACTTCTAGGCCAGAAAAGGCACTTGGGAAAGTTCCCCAGACTGATATCTCTTTATTCTAGTTATCTTTTGCATTGGCAAACCATAATGATAGCCATTCCTAATTAAATCCTCATTTCCCATTTACACTTTGGGACTCAATGACACTAATTCAGTAGATCCTTGGTATCCAAGAAGCTAACATCACCTACCATTTACCAGCAGACCCAAGGAACTCTGATATGTGGAAATGTGTGATTTTGCAGAGGCACAAATCTCAACCTCACAGGCTATGAGACTGCTGTTTGTGAGTGAATCATTTAGTAGTGAGAGAGCCAGCCATCCTGGGGTTTGTTGAGTCATACACTCAAGAATGGAAACCAAAGGCCAAGGCTCTGGATTTGTAGTACATGGTTTGGGGCAAAGGGGACCTGGGTATTTGTCATCTGGAGGCAGAAAGGAGGGAGAAAGCTGAGATGCCCTTTACAACGAACCTCAGCAGGGGAAGAACCCCAAGAGCAGAGTGGCTGATGGTAGAAAGCTGAGTTCCTGGGAACTTTGACAAAGAGAAAAGTATGAGACAAGTTGGTCTGAGCCTGAGATGGAGACCCAGAGCTGGGCTGAGTTCAGCAAGGGCCGTATGCAGCTTACAACAAGAACCAACCGAAAGAGACAATCTAACATTCTTTCTTCCCCATCAGCATGAAGAGTCATCACTTTTATTATCCTAAGTAGAAATGACTTAGAGCACCGCATGTCAGCCAGGATGAGATAGCTGGAAGAGGCTGGTATGTAAGGCACAAGTAGGAGTGACACAGAATCCTCAGCTACCTTGCCCAGAAGGGCAATCCTTCAGAAAAATGAGTCTGATTTGGGCAAAGATGTCAGACTCCAGTACCCATTTATATGACTTGTTTCTGCTCCATCTTGCACTCAGAGATGTCTGGATAACTCTACCCAGTGAATAATAAGACCATCTTATCTCCTTAGGGGATTCTGTACCTTTGGGGGATACATCATCCTGGAAATCAAATTAAATCCCCTTTCATATTGAGCTCATCTGCTTGTCGCCCAGGGCCAGGTACATCAGCCCAGGGAAACAATGTTGCCGGGAAATGGGTTTAAGCATCTAGTTCAGTTTCAACACTTGGAAATCGTCCATCTTGATGAGGAAATGAAATCAGATGATCTTTTCCTTTGCTTATTTGAAGGCAACGAGACATTTCTCTACATCAGAAAATGGGCTTGTGACCCTGAAGGACACTTGTTCTCTTTCCTTTGCTTTGGCAGCTGTAAGCTCTGAGCAGCAGACGTGAGCATGAAGGAAAGGGGCTTCCTTAAGGAGCACAGTCAAAGATGGATAGTCTGAGCCAAGAGTGAGGTCAGGGATACAGGGAACCCCAAATGACAGTTAATTTTCATTTTAATTGGTCTTGGTATACCATAAATGACTTCCTGCACAATAAATCCATCTTTTTAATTATTATCTTAATTAACCTAATTATTGGTTGAGCTAATATTTAAGTTAGTTGGTATTCTCAAAGTCACTCACAGTGCACAAGGGTGCAGAACCATGCAGAACCAGGCGGACTGGGTTGAGACAACACTGTTGGGTAATTGGAAATTGACAGCCACTCCCACTGGGGATATCAGGCACACTGTTGACCCAGTGAAAACCAGTTATACAGTGCTCTGGGCCAGCCAGGCTCCCCAAACTTTTTAGTCATTCTTTGGGGTGATTTCTCACAATGGTATTGACATTACACAGGGTGCTGAGACGGGAAAAGTGGCCCCAAATCACCATGTTGGTGCTCACCTCCATGCCTGATGCACCCCACCAGTAGTACCCTAATCTTAAATTTCCCTGGACATGCTCCTCCTCAAACTTTATGATCAAGCTCAACGACACTGCCTCCTGGCAGTCTTCTCAAAGGGCTTCCTAATCACTGTTTCTGTATCAATAGCATCGAGCACATTGTCTTGTGGGGAAAGGCACTCAATAAATGTTTGATGAAGAAAGGAATCAATTACCCTGTGCTTAGCACTTTTTACACTCTACAGCTATTGCCTGTTTTCTTATTTATAGCTCCAAGTACTGTGAACCCCTTGAGGACAAGAAACCTATTTTATTCATTTGTATGTCCCCACTCCTAATAATTTATGGCACCAAAAAGGCACTTAACAAACAAGAAAAGAGCCCATCTTGGGAAGCTGACTTTTCTGTTTAGAGAATATACTTCAATAAGCTAACTTTCACATAAACTTTCTGGAATTAGAAAATGTTTTCGATGTCTTATTAATGCTTGCCTTCATAAAGGATGGGGGCAGGGCAAACCATGAATTAAATACTTGTATCATTCCCATTGGACAGATGGGAAAACTAAGGCCCACGAGGTCACATAACTTGCCTGTGACCACACAGCTTGTATATGAAGCAAGAACTCAAGAAGTTTGTCTGACTTGAGTCTATATTCAGTTATTTTCTAATCAAGAGCAAAAGTTTGTTCCCATCTCCTACTCACAAGTTCTGTCTCCCTGGAGCACCTTCCTCTCAGGCTATGAATTAATGTTCATTCAGAGGTTAGCTCAATGCAGTTTAAGGGTTAAGATAAAAACAAGTTCAGAGGTTTTTGCTTTTTAAGATGACACTCTTGAAAATTGATGTCCAGAAGAGAATGACTTTCAAGTGCAAGAATTTCAGACACAACACCAGACAAGCGGAAGGTGGTGAATAACTGTAGGCAGTAACCTGGGTGACCCAATAGTCATTTATTATGTATGGTATGTAAAGTGATGATATTAGTCATTTATTGCTGCATAACAAATTGCTCCCAAACTTGGCGACTTACAACAACATAAATATTTACTCTCACACACAATTTTTTAATGTCAGGAATCTGGAAGTGGCTTCACTCAATGATTTTTGCTCTGGAGGCCCTGCAAGGTTGCTGTAAAGCTGTCAGGTGGAGCTACAGTCAATTGCAGGCTAGACTGGGGCTGGAGGGTCCACTTCCAAAATGGTGCACTCACATCATGCTAGTTATTGGTAGGAGGCCTCAGATCATCCCCCATTGGGCTTCCATTTCCATGGGCTACTTGAGTGTTCTTGGAATACAGGGGCTGGCTTCAATCAGAATGAGGACTCCAAGAGCAAGCAAGACAGAAGTCACAATGTCTTCACCAACCCAGCTTTGGCAGTCATACTTCCTCCTATCCATAATACCCATAGGTAGCACAGACTGTCCTCCTCAAAGTAGGAGGGTCAGTAGGAGGTGAGGATCGCTGGGGACCTCTTGGAGGTGATTCCCACCAGCCAGTAGGTTGCTGTGGCCAGGATCTTTACTCTGACCCCTTAGGTTTGCTTCACTGATGGCTCCAGCATGAAATAAAAGGTTTTGTCTTTTTTTATGTGTTTTAAACAGGCAGACCTTTAGTACTATATTTAATCAAAGAAAGCCAAAAACACGAAGTTAAGTCTCCTAACCTGATGAAGATGAGGTGGTCAAGATCGGCCAGGTAGTTTCCAGAAGAACTCAGAAGAGACAAGAGGACAGGAGAGCTGGTTGGGGTCTACACTGACCATGCCCTAATATTAAACTTTTGACGTTCTCTCAAATTTATGCTGCTGCTGCTGCTGCTGCTGCAAAGTTATGCACACAGTCCTAAAGATATGCAGATGGAACTGAAGGAAGAAGACGCTCACCATTCAACCTTAGACTTGCTTTTGTGACCATACAGCACTGCTTATAGCAGGATGAATTCATATTTTTCTAGATTTTTTGACTATTAAATTATATTGCATTGATTTTTTTCTATAAAGATCTTTAATTTATAAAATATAATAAACAGTTGAGATATTCTACAATTTTTACAACTTTTGTTTTTGTTTATTTTATTTTAATATAAAAGGATCCTTGAAAAGTTGAAGTGCCCTAGGTCTTTCTTAACGTCTAAGAGGCTCTGCTCTCAATACCCTCCATTTTTGTTCCATTTGAGAAAGCACAGGGGTTGAGTAAATGGTCACTAAGTTTCTTCTAGGTCTCGAAGTTCTTTAGGCCACTAGACCCACAGTTGTCAAAGTGTATCTGTCAGTGTCCCTGGATGATAGTTTAGTAAAAAGGAGGAAGCAGGAAAGGAAATGTAAAGGATAAATTCTGGCCATCACACTGGTACTCTCTTCCCAACATAGTGAGCAATGAGAGAGGTAGGGCTATGAGGTGGGAGGAAAACATAGGGATCAGTTTACAGGGTTTTTCCCTGATTCATAAAGTCGCATTGAGATTGGCTGTTGGTTTGAAATAAAATGGGAGTCCAGAATATTCCGCTGAGAGTTCATCTCTCCTCTGTGGTCTGGGTTGGCCAGGGCCTCCGACTGCCCCTGCAGCAAACCTGCTCTGGAAGGGCTATATATAGATGTTCTGCCTCAGAAACTGGGCCACAGGAGGGCTGGCCATTTGTTTCTGTTTGCTTCTTGTCCCCACTCACATCTCTGAAAAGAATAATGATTGCAGCCATAGGCCAGGGCACAGGGCTGGGATAGTGTGGGGAGGCAGGTAACACAGCAAGGATTCCTGGTGCCCACAGGTGGTCAGGCTGCCAATGTTGCTGCTGGTGTGCTGCTAAAAAAAACATTCTGGATGTGTAGGACTGATAAATGGACTTCTTTGGATTGGGGAGGTAGATATGGCTGGGTGAATGAATGAGGAAGGAAACCTCTGCTCACCCGCCACCCACTTCTGAGCCATTTCCTGACCTTGGGAAAGGCCAGTAACCTTGACTTGGTTTGATCAGTACCCTTTCCCCTCCTCTTCCTTTCCAATGATCCCTCATTGACAAAATGTCCCTGTCCCATAGCAAGGACGCTCTGCTCTCCTCTTCTCCTGGCATTCAGCAAAATCCCCAGGAGGATACAAGCATCTCCCCTAAACTTCCCATCATGCCTGACACCAGGTAGAGCTATAGAGTCCAATCCCCCAAGAACTTGCCATATCTCTGAACAGTTAAGGTGCAGAGAGTAAATTCAGCTCTTCTTTTAAATGCCATTGCAGCTGAGGTCTTTTGCCCTGGGGTGACTTCCCTCAAACTCTAAGGCGATACTCTTCTGGCCCCTGCTTTTCCTTTGGTCTTTCCTTTTGGAGGAGTATCTGCGTAAGAAGAAAGAGAATCAGCTGGTTTTCAGGGATGGAGATGTTCTCTTGTGGATTATCTATTGACACTGTGATGCCACCAGAAACCAGCTGGAGGGATGGGATTCAGTGGAACTTTTTAATGTTACTGTCTGATTGGGGAAAAAGAAAACCAGAACATCACTGTAGAAACAAGCAAAGAGCTGCCGCAAAGAAGAGAGGATTAGGCTATTCATTAATTCCACAGGAAGGGCTAAGACCTTGGGAGAGGTTAGTGAGAGGCAGATTCTAGCCCCAAGTAGCATATCCTGCCTCAAGACATGGTGAGCTCCGTCACTGGAGGTGTTCAAGAAACAACCTTTCTAAAATATCAGACAAATTTCAAAATGAAAAATAAATTTGAGGAGACTCCAAATCCAATTGAGATTTTTTTAATGGAGTTGAAGGAATGGATGGATAAGTGTGGAAACGGAGGGAGACTTGAGCACAGGGATTTCTTGTTATTTTTTCAGAGTTCCAAGTCTCTGTCCTCTGGTTCTTCCCAACTTTCAGAAAGCATGGGGCTCCAGAAGGATTAAGACAGTGTGCCCATGCCAGGGCCCTGAGGGAAGATGAACTGAGGGAAGACTGGGGCCTCTTAAGCATCTGTGAATCTGTCAAGAAAAAAAAAAAGGTCACCCAAGAGATAAGAAAAATACTCCAAATCATTCCCAGACTGAATATTTAACAAAATTGGGTTTTGATTTTTTTTAATAAGGCATCAGTGGCTCTTTTTAAGCAACAAAGAGACTGTTTTATGCAAATTTCCCCTCAGGGCTTTCATTAAGATGTTAACATCTTTCTTGTCACAATATCTACTTTAGTACAATGAATCATAGGACTTCTCTATTCTCTTGCTGAGATATCTTTGTAAGATAAACTCTCTGGACTGAGAGCAAGGCCTTTTTCTTTTTTTAAGTGAAAAAGTTGAGAGTTCTAAGGAAAGGGTTGGGAGACAGAAGATTAAATGTAAAAAAAAAAAAAAGAAAAAATGGCCTCTGGTGTGGGCGACACTCCTCTAGTGTGGGCTACTGGGCACAAAAGCTGTTTTGTCCTCCATATCTTGTAGGCAAGACTCCAGCATCCATGACCTTCCCTGACTTCCAAAGGGCAGATTTGAATAGTTCCTAGTCAAGGAAGGAGCAGCCAAGAAACCACCTGAACCAAGATTTAAAAGGACCAGAGAAGATCATCAAGGTCAGGAAAGGAGATGAGCGTGCTCTGCACACATCCTATCTTGTCATCAGCCTCACCCTTGAACTATTGCTATAAAAGTAAACTTAGTGAAAGTGTCCGTCACTCAGTCCTGTAAGGCTGTTTGTGACCCCATGGACTGTAGCCCACCAGGCTCCTGTGTCCCTGGAATCAGGAAAGAATACTGGAGTGGGTAGCCATTCCCTTCTCCAGGGATCCTCCCCACCCAGGGATTGAACTCGGTCTCGTGCATTGCAGGCAGATTCTTTATCGTCTTAGCCACCAGGGAGGGCCTCATCAAATCCTTCCAAGAGAGGACACAGAGTTTTCGAGGGTGGAAGTCAGCTATGTCCCCCTTTGCCTGGCAAAGCTATAAAGCTATTTTTTTATGTTTCACCCGAAACTCTGTCTCTGAGATTCAATTCAGCACCGGTGCACAGAGGTGAAGCTTTTGACATCAAGACCAGTGGGGAAATCTGGACACCATTCTGATGAAGAAAATGGGCTGGCTTGCACTGATGGTCATGGTTCAACTCCCACTGGACATCAAGCTTGTGTCTCTTGAGCTGGAATGTTTGAATCATTCTGCTTCTACCAGCAAGGCAACATCTAAGCTCTTTGAGGACAGCCTTCACCTCCCCATCCAAGCCCCCTCTCTGGGCCATGGGTAAGTGGCTATTTGGTCACAGATATTATTTTTCCTCTGCAGGGACTCATTCCATGGCTCTAGAATTAAAAAAAAAAGAGGTCACAGAGAAAAAAATGCCATATAGAGGATTTCCCTGGTGGTCCAGTGGTTAAGATTCCGACTTCCAATGCAGGGGACAGATATGGGTTCGATCCCTGGCCGGGAAACTGAAATCCACCATGACATGGAGTAACTAAGCCCGTGCACCACAACTAGAGAAGCCCCATATGCCACAACGAAGACCCAGGGCAGCCAAATAAATAAATATTAAAAATAAAAACAATAAAGGGCTGTCCTGTATTCTAAAAGAAAAAGAAAAAAGAAAGAAAATAAATGCCGTATATAACTCCATGGTTATGTGGGTGGGAAGTCTTTTGAATCATAAGGTCCCAAAGAAAGAGAATGGGAGTGCTTTCCATTGAGACTTAGACAGGAGAGCTGAGACCAGAGGCACAAGCTCTCGGGCTCCTTCTGCCCTACATAGGCAGAAGCTGAGCGGGCAGGTCAGGGGCAGCCTTCAAGGAGAACACACATTCCTACAGACTGAGAGTTGGCAAAGGTCTGTGAATGGACAGAGAGTAAACATCCTAGGATTTGAGGGCCATGTAGACCATATGGGCCCAGAGAGAGTGTGGCCATGTTCACAATTAGGCTTTATTTATGGATACTGAATTTGAATTTCATATTAGTTTCAGGTCAGAGACAAAAACATATTCATTTTGCTTTTTTCCCCCAACTATTTAAAAAACATGGACTTCCCTGGTAGCTCAGCTGGTAAAGAATCTGCCTGCAATGCAGGAGACCTGGGTTCAATCCCTGGGGTGGGATGATCCCCTGGAGAAGGGAACAGCTACCTACACCAGTATTCTGGCCTGGAGAATTCCATGGACTGTATAGTCCATGAGGTCGCAAAGAGTAGGACACAACTGAGCGACTTTCACTTTCACTTTCATTTAGAAACATAAAAGCTGTCATAGCTCGCAGATTGTATAAAAACAGGTGGAAGGCCTTCATTTTCAACCCCTGATGTCGTCTGAACGCTTTCATGATGGAGTCTCTCCCACACTTGCGTATGAGGCCCAGATGTGCATCACAGCAGGACAGGCGCTCCCCAAACCCTGGAGCGGGACAGCTGGCTCCCAGTTCGTGCTTCCTTTGCCATCTGACCTCAAACAGGATATTCCTGTGAGGAAACCTTGTCTATGGGTTCAAAAGCACTTCTATTCTGGCATTGGAATGTGATTAAAGTGTGCAAGAGGCAAGCAGAGGCCAAGGACCTTCCAGGAGACGTTTGGTTCAGAGAGCCTGATTATAAAGAGTTCTTTTAGAATCATTTTAAAGAAGGTTGGTGCTAAATATCAGGAAAGAGGAGGTTGTGTGAAAGTGAGTTAGAAGAGAAGGCCATGGAGCCCAATCTTTTGGAAATGGCTTTGCTGGAAAATTGGGTTACAGGAAAGTAAAGACAACAGACAGTTCTAGGGAAAGGGGGCTGGGGACTTGTCTATATGAAAGGAGAGGGGCAGGACTGATAGTCTATGTGGTCTAAACCATAGGGCTGAGGGGGAGTTAGAAGAGCAGGTTCCCTGTGAGGATGATTCTCCAGGCCTTTAGCTGAGGAAACCCCCACACTCACCCCACTCCCCTGGGCAAGTTACTTAACCTTGCACGGTGGCTCTGGAAGGCATACCCACTGCAGATGACATAAACAAGGGTCAATGAAAGCTGGTCCTTATTATCATCACAACCATCACCACTTCTTAGCGTCTCTCCCATAGGTTTCAGTAAATATATCTAATTTCAAATTTGTTACGCTCAGTGGATCTTATGTTCTGTACTTTGTTCTTAAAATTTTTGTATATGCTTTTCCCATGTATCTCAATAACTTTTAATTTGTGGCCAATGGTTTCATAATATTTCTTTGAATTAATAAAGTTCCAGTCACTTAACCTCTTGCCAGTTTGTAAGGAATTTGGTCTTCACTATTACAAGCAGTGAAAAAAAAAGTGAAAGTGTTAGTCGCTCAGTCATCTCCGACTCTTTGAGACTCCATGGACTGTAGCCCGCCAGGCTTCCCTGTCCATGGGATTCTCCAGGTAAGAATACTGGAGTCGGTTGCCATGCCCTCCACCAGGGGATCTTCCCAACTCAGAGTCTGAGCCAGCAGGGAGGCAACACTCCCATGAATAACAAGCTTGACTTTCTCAGAGGGTGAAACACAGCCCAAAGATGGACTCATATGTGGGTTACTTACGGTCTGTCCTCCAGAATATTAACATTGACTCTGATAATAGGAGAGAACCGCTGTCTGCAGAGAGCTGCACCAGCCTTGGGTTTTATTATTTTAGTTTATTTTTGCTAATAAATGTGAAGTGGGAGCTCACAATTGCTTTATTGTTCTTTTTTTAAAATGATTTACATATGAGATGGGTCACCTCCCTTGTTTACTTTATTAACTGCAATTGATATTTGTTTACATTTACCAGCTACAGGGTCAATAGACATGTGGTTTTGTCCTTGTAGACAGGTGTAGGCTCTTTGTTTACATTGAATGTAAAACTTTTCCACAGATTTTTTTCTACATTGTTATCTGTTACCCATTTCCTATTTGTTTCCTCCATATATGGTTTTTCATTGTTTTTTATGAAGCTTTAAATCTGTATGGGTCTTAACCTGTCAACCTTATTAATGAAAATGTTATGAGTCAAGCAAAGAAGAAATCAGCTTCCTTCACAGTAAGGAAGGGTAAGATTCTGTTTTATTCTCTTTTTTTTTCAACATTGTGTCTCTAATCCATTCAGACATACAATGCTATAGGCTATAAGTTATGGACCTGGATTTTTCTCCATGTTGCTTTTAGTGATCCCAACAAAATATACAATTATGTGTTTCTCCATGGTTCTTTATACTTCTCTTGTCACATATTTTTAAAATATTTCCTCTTTAGAGTCTATTTCTAGAATCTGTTATCGCCCAATGAAGTGACCTATATTCTGTTCTTAAGTCAGTGCTATAGCATCTTAATAATTGTCACTGTGAAATAAAAAATACCTGTAAGAGCAAGTTTCTAGCAAACAGCATGACATACAGTAGAAGCTCATTAAATGTTTATGGAAGATATGAACAAAGTTTTCCAAATTATTTTTATTGTTAAGCATCATCATTTACAGTAGTTTCCATTTATTTCTATGAAGTATCTTCACTATTTAATAGGATCAAACCTGTAAGTTAACTTGGAGAATACTGTCACACTGTACTTGTCTTGTCATTCAAGAGTAGCTTTGAGTGAAGCTATATGAGATTGTAATTAAGAATCTTATATGCCTTCCTATTTTCTGTTGATGGGTGGAGGTGTGTTCCCTCCCTGCTATTTACCTGGGGCCAAACTATGGTGCAGGTAATGAAGATAATGGTGACCTCCTTCAAAAGATCCCACGTATGTACTGCTACACTCAGTGCCCCCAACCCTGCAGCAGGCAACCACCGACCCACGCCTCTGCTGGAGACTCCTGGACACTCACAAGCTAGTCGGGGTCAGTCTCTGGTGGGGTCACTGCTCCTTTCTCCTGAGTCCTGATGCACAAGGTTCTGTTTGTGCCCTCCAAGAGTCTGTTTCCCAGTCCTGTGCAAGTTCTGGCAGCTCTATAGTTGGGTTAATGGACACCTCCTCCAAGAGGGCTTATGCCATACCCAGGCCTGCTGCACCCAGAGCCCCTGTCCCTGTAGCAGTCCACTGCTGACCGCTACTTCCACAAGAGATGCTGAAACACAGTTCTGTCTCTGTCTCTGTGAGGTCCCTGGGTCCTGGTGTGCACAAAGTTTGTTTGAGCCCTCTGAGCATCTCTGGCGGGAATGGGATTTGAATCAAAAAGCAAATTTGCCCCTCCTGCCATTTTGCTGGGGCTTCTCCTTTGTGCTTGGACATGCAGTATCTCCTCACAGCCACTCCAGTGCTTACCTTCTTACTCTGATCTTGCTCCTGACATTGGACACACCCATCAAAGGAAAATTGGATTAAAGATTTATTGAGCATGGCCCTGCCCATCAGAACAAGACCCAGTTTCCCCCTCAGTCAGTCTCTCCCATCAGGAAGCTTCCATAAGCTTCTTATCCTTCTCCATCAGAGGGTAGACAAACTGAAAACCACAATCACAGAAAACAAACCAATCTAATCACATGGACCACAGCCTTTTCTAACTCAATGAAACTATGAGCCATGCCATGTAGGGCCACCCAAGACAAGGTCATGATGGAGAAATCTCACAAAATGTGGCCCACTGGAGAAGGGAATGGCAAACCACTTCACTATTCTTGCCTTGAGAACCCCATAAACAGTATGAAAAGGCAAAAAGATAGGACACTGAAAGATGAACTCCCCAGGTTGGTAGGTGGCCAATATGCTACTGGAGATCAGTGGAGAAATAACTCCAGAAAGAATGAAGGGATGGAGCCCAAGCAAAAACAACACCCAGCTGTGGATCTGACTGGTGATGGAAGAAAGGTCTGACGCGGTAAAGAGCAATATTGCATAGGAACCTGGAATGTCAGGCCCATGAATCAAGGCAAATTGGAAGTGGTCAAACAGGAGATGGCAAGAGTGAACGTCGACATTCTAGGAATCAGTGAACTAAAATGGACTGGAATGGGTGAATTTAACTCAGATGACCATTATATCTACTACTGTGGGCAGGAATCCCTTAGAAGAAATGGAGTGGCCATCATGGTCAACAAAAGAGTCCGAAGCAGTATTTGGATGCAATCTCAAAAATGACAGAATGATCTCTGTTCATTTCCAAGGCAAGCCATTCAATATCACAGTAATCCAAGTCCATGCCTTGATCAGTAATGCTGAAGAAGCTGAAGTTGAATGGTTCTATGGAGACCTATAAGATCTTTTAGAACTAAAACCTAAAAAAGATGTTCTTTTCATTATAGGGGACTGAAATGCAAAAGTAGGAAGTCAAGAAACACCTGGAGTAACAGGCAAACTTGGCCTTGGAGTACAGAATGATGCAGGTCAAAGGCTAATAAAGTTTTGCCAAGAGAACACACTGGTCATAGCAAACACCCTTTTCCAACAACATGAGAGAAGACTCTACACATGGACATCACAGATGGTCAACACCAAAATCAGATTGATTATATTCTTTGCAGCCAAAGGTGGAGAAGCTCTATACAATCTGCAAAAACAAGACCGGGAACTGACTGTGGCTCAGATCATGAACTACTTATTGCCAAATTCTGACTTAAATTGAAGAAAGTGGGGAAAACCACTAGACCATTCAGGTATGACCTAAATCAAATCTTTTACAATTATACAGTGGAAGTGAGAAATAGATTTAAGGGACTACGTCTGATAGAGTACCTGATGAACTATGAATGGAGGTTCATGACACTGTACAGGAGACAGGGATCAAGACCACGCCCAAGAAAAAGAAATGCCAAAAAACAAAATGGCTGTCTGAGGAAGCCTTACAAATAGCTGTGAAAAGAAGAGAAGCAAAAAGCAAAGGAGAAAAGGAAAGATATATCCATTTGAATGCAGAGTTCCAAAGAATACCAAGGAGAGATAAGAAAGCCTTCCTCAATGATCAGTGCAAAGAAATAGAGGAAAACAATAGAATGGGAAAGACTAGATGTCTCTTCAAGAAAATTAGAGATACCAAGGGAACATTTCATGCAAAGATGGGCTCAATAAAGGACAGAATGGTATGGACCTAACAGAAGCATAAGATATTAAGAAGAGGTGGCAAGAATACACAGAAGAACTGTACAAAAAAGCTCTTTGACCTAGATAATCACAATGGTGTGATCACTCACCTAGAGCCAGACATCCTGGAATGTGATGTCAAGTGAGTCTTAGAAAGCATCACTACGAACAAAGCAAGTGGAGGTGATGGAATTCCAGTTGAGCTATTCCAAATCCTGAAAGATGATGCTGTGAAATTGCTGCACTCAATACACCAGCAAATTTGGAAAACTCAGCAGTGGCCACAGGACTGGAAAAGGTCAGTTTTCATTCCAATCCCAAAGAAAGGCAATGCCAAAGAATGCTCAAACTACCGCACAATTGCACTCATCTCACACGCTAATAAAGTAGTACTCAACACTCTCCCAGCCAGGCTTCAGCAATATGTGAACCATGAACTTCCTGATGGTCAAGCTGGTTTTAGAGAAGGCAGAGGAACCAGAGATCAAATTACCAGCATCCACTGGATCATGAAAAAAGCAAAAGAGTTCCAGAAAAACATCTATTTCTGCTTTATTGACTATGCCAAAGGCTTTGACTGTGTGGATCACAATAAACTGTGGAACATTCTGAAAGAGATGGGAATACCAGACCACCTGACCTGCCTCTTGAGAAACCTTTATGCAGGTCAGGAAGCAACAGTTAGAACTGGACATGGAACAACAGACTGGTTCCAAATAAGAAAAGGAGTACATCAAGGCTGTATATTGTCACCCTGCTTATTTAACTTATATGCAGACTACATCTTGAGAAATGCTGGGTTGGAAGAAGCACAGCTGGAATCAAGATTGCCGGGAGAAATATCAGTAACCTCAGATATGCAGATGACACCACCCTTATGGCAGAAAGTGAAGAAGAACTGAAGAGCCTCTTGATGAAAGTGAAAGTGGAGAGTGGAAAATTTGGCTTAAAGCTCAACATTCAGAAAACTAAGATCATAGCATCCAGTCACATCACTTCATGGCAAATAGATGGGGAAACAGTGTCAGACTTTATTTTTCTGGGCTCCAAAATCACTGCAGATGGTGACTGCATCCATGAAATTAAAAGATGCTTACTCCTTGGAAGGAAAGTTATGACCAACCTAGATAGCATATTCAAAAGCAGAGACATTACTTTGCCAACAAAGGTCCGTCTAGTCAAGGCTATGGTTTTTCCAGTGGTCATGTATGGATGTGAGAGTTGGACTGTGAAGAAATCTGAGTGCCAAAGAATTGATGCTTTTGAACTGTGGTGTTGGAGAAGACTCTTGAGAGTCCCTTGTACTGCAAGGATATCCAACCAGTCCATTCTGAAGGAGATCAGCCTTGTGATTTCTTTGGAAGGAATGATGCTAAAGCTGAAACTCCAGTACTTTGGCCACCTGATTGGAAGAGCTGACTCATTTGAAAAGACCCTGATGCTGAGACAGATTTTAGGCAGGAGGAGAAGGAGATGACACAGGATGAGATGTTTTGATGGTCTCACTGACTCAATAGACAGGAGTTTGAGTAAACAGTTAGAACTTGACATGGAACAACAGACTGGTTCCAAATAGGAAAAGGAGTTCGTCAAGGCTGTATATTGTCACCCTGCTTATTTAACTTATATGCAGAGTACATCATGAGAAACGCTGGGCTGGAAGAAGCACAAGGTAGAATCAAGATTGCCGGGAGAAATATCAATAACCTCAGATATGCAGATGACACCACCCTTATGGCAGAAAGTGAAGAGGAACTACAAAGCCTCTTGATGAAAGTGAAAGAGGAGAGTGAAAAAGTTGGCTTAAAGCTCAACATTCAGAAAACAAAGATCATGGCATCCGGTCCCATCACTTCATGGGAAATAGATGGGGAAACAGTGGAAACAGTGTCAGACTTTATTCTTCTGGGCTCCAACATCACTGCAGATGGTGACTGCAGCCATGAAATTAAAAGACGCTTACTCCTTGGAAGGAAAGTTATGGCCAACCTAGATAGCATATTCAAAAGCAAAGACATTACTTTGCCAACAAAGTTTCGTCTAGTCAAGGCTATGGTTTTCCCTGTGGTCATGTATGGATGTGAGAGTGGACTGTGAAGAAGGCTGAGCGCCGAAGAATTGATGCTTTTGAACTGTGGTGTTGGAGAAGACTCTTGAGAGTCCCTTGTACTGCAAGGAAATCCAACCAGTCCATTCTGAAGGAGATCAGCCCTGGGATTTCTTTGGAAGGAATGATGCTAAAGCTGAAACTCCAATACTTTGGCCACCTCATGCGAAGGGTTGAGTCATTGGAAAATACTCTGATGCTGGGAGGGATTGGGGGCAGAAGGAGAAGGGGATGACAGAGGATGAGATGGCTGGATGGCATCACTGACTAGATGGACGTGAGTCTGAGTGAACTCCGGGAGTTGATGATGGACAGGGAGGCCTGGCGTGCTGCGATTCATGGGGTCGAAAAGAGTCGGACACGACTGAGTGACTGATCTGAATCTGAATCTGAATCTGAGTAAACTCCAGGAGTTTGTGGTGGACAGGGAGTCCTGGCCTGCTGCAGTCCATGGGGTGGCAAAGAGTCAGACACAACTGAGCAACTGAACTGAACTGATGCCTTCCTAATTGCTTTTGCTTCTATCGTTTAGGTTGCAAGTTCCCAGAGACTTTTATTCTGTTTCTCTCCTTTTTATGTACTTGATATATCCTTTATCTTTGAAGATATACAGTAATATTTTCTGATCATCTTTCTCTGGTAATTAATCCTAAAAGGGACTCTGTACAGGTTCATTCCTTTACTAAAACACCCTGGGAAAGTTTCGACTATTATGTCTTTATTTACTGTTTTCTTATTTGTTAAACTTTCCTAATTCCTATCTTCTATAGAGTTAAACTTATTTAACTCTAATAAGTTTATTTAACTTATTAGAGTTATTTAACTCTAAGTTAAAGTTTATTTAACAAATAAACTTTTCTTATTTGTTAAACTTTCCTAATTCCTATCTTCCTATCTTCTTCCTATACAGCTAATCCTATTTTGTGTGTGTGTGTGTGTGTGTGTGTGTGTTGTACTTATTTATTTAATCATTCTATTTTTTGGTTTAATTTTCCAACTTATCCTGTATCTCACACTTCTGTCATCCAGAGTCAATTCTAGTATTTTTTTCATTTCTAAGAACATTCCATTTTTTATATCTATTATGAAACTATAGTCTCCACCTCCGCACAAGGTGGAGACTATATTATTCATTTATTTATTATAATCATTTATAATTATTATTATTAAGCCTTAAATTTTCTTTTATTTTTTTTTCTAGTCATATTTTCCCTGTTTCCTGATCCCTGGGGGCATGTTAGTTTCATTAATGTTTTTTCCTGAGCTTTTACAGCTTTATTTATTTCTGCTGCAAACCTTGTATTAATGTTTGGATGGGACTTCGCTGGTGGTCCAGTGTTTAAGCCCGGCACCACAACTAGAGAGTCCACGCACCACAGTGAAAGAGCCCCCGTGCTAAAACTAGGACCTGACACAGCCAAATAAATAAATATTTTTAACATTATTTTTAAAAATAAGTTCGGGTTACTTTAGGAGAGAGTAGGACACAGGATCCTTTGAATAAGGTTGAAATACGTCATTGCCCAGCTGAGGAAAGGTCCAAGCAATGAGAGTCATAGGAGGAGAAAGGTTCATTGACTGAGAGATGCTTGAAGAAGAGGAAACCAGCAGAATGATTCCAGCAGTAAATTGATGGGACACAGGGGAGACTGGGAGCATCTCCAGATTGGGCAAGAGGAAGAGAGAAGAGCAGACTCACATGCTCTGTGCTTGTAGTTCAGGAAGTCAGGCTTCAAACAGACTTGCAAGACAAACAGGAAAATAATTGGCTCCAGAGAAAGAGGCGGAAATTGGAGAAGTTTCTGGAAGACTGATGAGCTGAATTTATGGTGCTATGTAAACATGAAAGCTTAATGGGAAGAGTTTAGTAAGAGGTCATGATCTCACACTACTGTACAACCAATTAAAAGTTAGAATTGGAGCCTAACTGCTGCTTGTATCTGAGCCGATAAATCAGATAATTAGATCGGTTGCAGAATTTTAATGCAGAGAACAGCCCTGCAGCTCTCAGATCTCATGGGCTCACCCCTCACCCGCCAATAGGAGGGAGCAGTCCACAGGAACAAACAAGGTCCTGGTAGATTGTTTTGTCCATCACAGGGTGCAGAGGATGGGAGATACTGGGTGTGAAATCCAGAAATCCAGGAGTTTAGAGTGTGCAATGTTTCATTAAAGCGTCTCCTTCACTCCCCAGATGACAAGAGCCCACACCCAGCAATAGGGGTGGCTCAGTCAAGTGACTGCTGTTAGAAGGTGACCCAGCCACCCTCCAAACATCTGCTATTTGATGCTTGACACATGGTTGCACTCATATTCTTCTCCCAAGTAGATATGGTTCTGGGAGGAGAACTCACTGTCCATTAGGAGCTTTCCAATCTGCTGTGTGTTCTGTTTTACTTGTTTTTTGTGACCTCCAAACTGGAACTAACAATAATTGGGCAGAATCTGCTTGGAGACTGATTTGGGTATAGTTTTAGAAGGAAGCTCTCAGATGATAGAGTGGGCAGCCAAGGAGGTGTAAGTGAGAAGATTGCAGATGGGGTTGGAATTATGTAAACTGTTGCAGGAGACCACCTTTAAGACCACCTTCCAGTCCTGAGTTTCTGTGAGGTTAGGTACCATGAGGCAACCTCCGAGTCTTCATCTGCAGGGAGAGACAGCCTCTTCCAAATGGTGAAAAGAATCCTCAGAGGAAAGCCAAGGAGCGAAGTTGTATATTGATCTGCCAGCTCTTACAGGCTTCAGGACCTGACACAGGTCCTCGAACTTTCTCTTAAGAGAAGGGGCTTAAACTTGTTTTATCCCCAACCTTTAAGTCCAACTGACGGTACCTTCAAAACATACCTCGTATACCCTCTCCATACCTAGTGCCTCAGCCTCTGCTGGACCCTAGTCCTCTCTCAACCAGGATATTACCAGAGTTTTCTAATGAAGTCTCTGGTGTCCTCTGGTATCCCACTCCCAATGTCTCCTCCTCCTGGCCTCCAGAGTGATCTAAAATGCAAGTTGGATCACATCACTCCCCTACTTAAAACTGTTCAGAAGCTCCCTGGCACCTTCATAATAAAGGTCAGCTTCCTTAGTAAGGCGAACCCCAGGCTTCCCAGTCAGCCAGCTGTAGGGACCACATGCAGCTCATTCCAGCCTCCCCAGGACCTAGCTCCGTGCCTGGCACATGAAAGAGCTCCACAAACATTAGTATACGTGATGCATGCTCAGTCATGTCCAACACTTTGGGACCCTATGGACTGCAGCCCACCAGGCTCCTCTGTCCATGGGATTATCCAGGCAAAAATACTGGAGTGAGTTGTCATGCTTTCTCCAGGGAATCTTCCCAACCCAGGGATCGAAATCCGGTCTCCTGTATTGCAGGCAGATTCTTTACCATCTGAGCCACCAGGGAAGCCCATTGTTAGTAGAGTGAATGAATAAACAAATGTCCTGCCAACCCTGTTATTAATCCCCTACATCAGCCCCAACTGACAATGTCTCTAAAGTTCAAGCCTAGCACATCTCTGTATTCTCAAGTGTTCACTATCATCTCCCCCGCCCCAGTCATTCCCCTACTTATCCCTCAATATCCCACCCTGCTTTTTCTAGAGGTTTCAGAACACAGAAGTATCCAGAATGAAGCTTGGCTTTTGAAAGTGCACACTGACTGTATCTGCAAAAAAGCCTCAGGATACCCCCAAGGAGACAAAGGTCACTACACCGATAGGAAGCAATTAAAGCCTACCAGTGCCCTTGTAGTCTCAGAGCCCTAGGTCTTGAGAAACAGTGAGAGGCCAGCTTTTCTTAGTGGGGAGGAATCAGAACCTACTCAAGCCTCACTCTCCCCCTCATACACCCATCAGAAAAGAATATATAAGATGAAAAGGGGGAAAGGGTGGGGAGAGCACATTATAAGCCAAGGTCAGCCCGAGGGGTTGGCTCTGCTCTTAATGAGCAAGGAAAGCCCCACCAGGTAGGCAGCGGGGAGAGGAAGGCAGCATGAAGCTGGTAATTTTCAGCAGGCTGGGAAACCGCTGAATTTGACTCTGGTGAAGGGGAGATGTCAGTTGGACATCCGTTCCCGACACCGCAGCAACTAATTATTTCTCTGTGCTGCGGTCGGTTGGGGTGGAAAAGACCAGAGGCTGGCTGAGTCCTGTCAATAAACTGGAGTTTGACTGGCAAAATAAACCAGTAAATAAATAAACACAACCCATGGCCACCGGAAACAATAACACCCAAGCAGCCTTCCTTGCCTGTAGGAGCAATTGACCTTTGTGCCTGGCGGGGCAGGCGTGGGCAAGACTGAGGGCATCACATCCCCATCTACCCCACCATCATCTGGTGTTCTCGGGCTCTCTCCCCCTCCCTGGCCTCAAGGAGCAATGGCCCCCATTTCTGAGCCTCTTATTCCATGGCTGCTGAAAATTTCATCCTCCGTCAGCCCACATCTTCCTTGTTATCACAATCTGGGGGACTGGAAGGACTAAGAACATTTTTTAAGAGGATTTTCTTATGCAGTGTCTCCTATTGGATTAGATTTCAGCCAAGTTGCAAGTTTCTTTTTATTTCATTTACTTTTATTTACTTTTTGACCTTGCAGTGTAGTATGCGGGATCTTAGTTCCCTGACTAGGGATCGAACCCACATCCTCTGCAAGGAAACAAAGATTCTTAACCACTGGACCACAGGGAAGTCCCCAAGTTGCAAGCTTTTTGGGGAAGCTCTTCCTGCATCCTTTCCCTCTTTTGGCCCAATCCTGCCTCTCTCCACAGCTCTAACCTTCCCTTGGGTCTCTGACAAGAGAAATACCTGGCCAACTTATTCACACACCATTAACAATTTAATCTGTGTCACCTGGTTTTCATAGCTTTTTCTCCAACCTGGACAAGAATTATTTCTGTAAACCTGATGCCCGGTGCATAGACAGAGTCCACTAAAAGTCTGAGGGAGAAAGAAAGTGAAAGCGAGACAGATGATGTTAGCAGGAATGATTGAATGTTGGTAACAGTATGTTGCCCCTGCTGAACTCCATGAAAAAAAAAAAAAAAACTTCATTCCAATACAAATTGGGGCAGGAAAATGAAGACCACACCTGCATCCTTGGAATTTTCCAGTACAGAGAAAGAAGTCAAAGCCCTGAAAAGACAGAAAGGGAGATAGTGCTGCCCAGTCTGAGAAGGAACAGGCAGAAATAACCATGATTGTCACTACTGAGTGCTTGGGCCAAGGGTGGGGGTGATGCTGTGGAGGGGAGTAAAGGTAAATGGGTACAAAGGGCTGCGGCTCTGGACCCCAGAGTCAGCCATCTTGTTGTGGGCCCCAACAAGTGCCATCAACTATCTGAGACTCAGTTTTCTTGTCTGTAAAATGGGTATAGGAGAACCTTCATCAGGGGATGAATGTCAGTAAAACAAATTGAGCTTCTTTCATCCTACAATTGGAAACTTTTCCAAGACACACATTTGACCAGGATGCTTCTGCTGAAATTCCTCCTGTGACTTCTGACAACCCTTAGAAAAAAGACCAAGGTCCTGCAAGAGGCTCGCACAGTCCCACGAGGTCTGTTCTGCCCATCTTTCCAGCCTCCCCTCCCCTCTCATCTTTGCCTAGGCAGCCAGATCTCCTTTCAATGCCTCAACCTTGACTTTCTCCCCCACAGGGTATGCATATTTATGTTCTGGAATATTCTGTCCTTTTATCTTCACTTGAGGAAATGGCAACCCACTCCAGTATCCTTGTTTGGAGGATCCTGGAGGGTTACCATCTATAGTGTTGCAAAGAGTTGGACACGACTGAAGCGACTTAGCATAGCACAGCACAGCTACTTCTACTCAGCACAAATGTTGCTTCTTCTGAAATCATAGAAGATTCCACCTCCCTAACCAGGTGGAATCCCTTTATGATAGAGGAAATTCCTAAACCCACACCATCTCGCCTCCTCCCCGCCCACCACCAACCCAGCCCAAGCACCATCATTTCCCTCGGGGCTCCTGCCGTGCAGCCTCCTGCTGACCACCTCCCACCACCGCTGCCTGCCTATAGTCTGTTTCCATTTGCAGCCAATGTCCTTCCAGCCTCAGGACCTTTGTATATGCTGCTCTCTCTACCTGGAACAATCTTCCTCCAGATTTCTGTGGGAGTCTTTGTCAGCTCTTCTGTTTCACTGCTCAAGAGTCATCCTTTCAGAGGGGCTCCTCAGTACCATCCTGCCTAAAGCCACACTCTAACCTCTTCCTCTGCTTTGTTTTTATTATGGCACTTACACATCATCACACTGAACTTCCATTATATGTTTATTTTTACATTTTATGTTCAGTAGTCTCCTGTTGTTGTTATTCAGTCGCTCAGTTGTGTCTGACTCTTTGCAACCCCATGGACTGCAGTGCTCCAGGCTTCCCTGTCCTTCACTGTCTCCCAGAGTTTGCTCAGGTTCATGTCCACTGAGTCGGTGATGCTGTCCCAACCATCTCATCCTCCACTGCCCTCTTCTCCTTTTGCCTTCAATCTTTCCCAGCATCAAGGTCTTTTCCAACGAGTCCTCTTTTGTCTTGTCTCCTGTTCAGTTCAGTTCAGTTCAGTTCAGTCACTCAGTCGTGTCCGACTCTTCGAGACCCCATTAATTGCAGCACGCCAGGCCTCCCTGTCCATCACCAACTCCCGGAGTTCACTCACACTCACGTCCATCGAGTCAGTGATGCCATCCAGCCATCTCATCCTCTGTTGTCCCCTTCTCCTCCTGCCCCCAATCCCTCCCAGTGTCAGAGTCTTTTCCAATGAGTCAACTTTTCGCACGAGGTGGCCAAAGTACTGGAGTTTCAGCTTTAGTATCATTCCTTCCAAAGAAATCCCAGGGCTGATCTCCTTCAGAATGGACTAGTTGGATCTCCTTGCAGTCCAAGGGACTCTCAAGAGTCTTCTCCAACACCACAGTTCAAAAGCATCAATACTTCGGCGCTCAGCTTTCTGCACAGTCCAACTCTCACATCTCCTGTACTAGGACATAAAATTTAAGGGGGAAGGATTTTACTGTTTACTGACATATTCTCAGCTCTTAGAACAGTTCCTGACACATAGAAAAGACCTTCACAATACCATGAACTCTTGGTAGTAATCTCACGGTGGCTTTTGACTGCTTTAACGTCTGCCTCTTCTGCTGATTTATAAGGTTCGTTAGGGTGGGGACAGTATCAGTGTTTCCTTGTCATAGTCTCCACAGTCTCAGTAGCCTGCCTGATACATAGTAGGCACTCAATAAACACTTACTGAATAAATGCGTGCATAAGAGGAAGAGTGCAGGGAAATGGAAAATTATAAACACAAACATCAGGTCCTATGATTAGCTTCAGTTGTATCTCCTAATCATACTTGCTAATACTGGGAAGCACTGAGGTGGAGAATTTAAGTCTGTACTGTCTTGGCTGACTTCCCTCTATTGCTTTTCTCAAGGCTTTTTGGAAGGAGGGGCAGGTTCCTGGGAACGTATTCTCTGCCTCTCTGATTTCTCCTATATTTGAAAAAAGTTCAGGCCCACAAACTTAGTTATAAGATTTTCCAACTTGCTTCCACCACATTTTATGCCTTTCTCCAATTCAGTGCTCAGAGTAACTGCACATAAATATCATCTTCTACATCAAGAACACTTGTGAAATCTCCATCTTCCTTGTGGGCAGCCTGCAAGCTCAACTTACAGCAAATACTCTCCCTGTCTTATACCCTCTGTTCTATGGGAGAGGCCGATAAAGCAGCAGAAAAGAGCTGTGGTTGCCTACAGGTTGGTGGTGTGTGATGGCATGAACTCCATTGCCACATATTTGCAGAGACAGAAATAAGTTGCTGTATCTCTGCCACTCAGATGAAACATAGTTATTCCCAACTCAGGAATATAAACTTTATAGCACCCAGCTCTCTCAGAGAATAACTCACATTCCAAGTGAATTCATCAAAATCCAGTTTATTTCAGTGCACATTTCATTGACCTGCTTTCTCTTGTATATGTGAGCAGTGTTAATCTTACATGCTATACAAATAATTGAAGGTTAATTAGTAGTAAAACTAAATAGAAATGCTGCCAGTCTCCTTCAGACAAATAAAAAATCCACTTTATTTCACAACAGCATTTAGTGTGGCGATTCAAATTACTATAAGCTCTGCAGAAATAGTCTAGCTACCCTATAGCTCATGGAAGTTAGGGATAGACATCAAGACAGACTAACAAAAATGTCAACAGTCATAGTTCTGAACTCTTTTCCTATTATAAGACCTTGATCAATATCTTTTGCTCCATCTACTGTCTCTTAGAAAGTACAGGAAAAAAACTGATGGAAAATGTTGCAGTGTAGTCCTTTTAGAGTAAAATTGCTGCAATGTTTTTATAAATTTGCACTTTGTTTTAAAATGTGACCTATATTATTTGACCTCCCTCTGCAACATTTCCCAGCACTAACTAACCAGCACTGGTCTATGGTTTAGTAAAATGTGTGTGGAATTAGAAGACTATTGATTAATCCTGTGATACAGGGCAAGACATCTAATTATTCTGAGCCTCAATTTCCTTCTCAGTCATTCCTCCAAATCAAGATGACCAGTCCTGCTTCATAAAACTGTAATGAGAATTAAATGAAGTCATCAAGGGGGCTTATGACAGATGCCCAGTAAATACTGGTTTCTTGTGTGGAACACCATCTCAATCCATTTTCCCCAGTATCAGACTCAGCCTAATTGGTCAGCCCTGACTCCTAATTCTGCTTGAAAATTCCCTCCTATTTTTTTTCCTTGTGTTTTTTCTGACTTCAAACTAGATTGTAAACTCTTTGGGGATAGGAACGGCCTCTTCTCTTTCCTTTGTAAATCACAGTTTCACAACATCTAACTATCTTGACCTGTGTACAAGACAATGTTCTATTGACTGGGTGATGAGCATGGTAACATCAGAGAGAAGGAGAAGGAGAGCTGAGGAAGGGCTGAGGCTTGAGCACTGGTCTTTTACATGTTCTAAGCAGCAGAAAGTTCTCACCAGAGAAGAGCAAATTCTCATTTCTCATGTAGCAAGAATTTTCTCTGTGGTTCTGAAAAGGCAGCTGTTTTGTTTTATTTATTAATTTTTGATGACCTAAATATCATATGGGGGGTAGCCAAAATCCCGGTAATAAAATCTGGTTCTGGATAGGGGTATAGAATGACAGGAATAAGGTTGCCAGATATAGCAGCACAGAGACTTTGCTGATGGTCTGTGACTAAGACTCCACACTCCCAATGCAGGGGGCCCAGGATGGATCCCTGGTCAGGGAACTAGATCCCACATGCTGCAACTAAGACCCAGTGCAGCCAAATAAATAATTTTTTTTAATGCACCATACCCAATTAGATTTAAATTTCAGTTAAGCAAAAAAATTTATGATATTTTTGATTCAATATTTGAGACATCCTTACACTAAAAAACTATCTGTTATTTATCTGAAATTCAAATTTAATGGGACATCCTATATTTCACCTGACAGCTCTAGTCAGATAAAGGCAACTGTAAAACATCTGGGTAAAGAAGGCTAAGAGGAAGAGAGGAAAAATAAAAAACCAAAACTTCCCACTCAAAATGAACGTTCAAACCAAAATTCCAATATACATTAAGAAAGTAAAAGCTAATACATGTACAGCAGCTATCAGTTCAGTTCAGTGGCTCAGTCGTGTCTGACTCCTTGTGACCCCATGAATCACAGCACTCCAGGCCTCCCTGTCCATCACCATCTCCCGGAGTTCACCCAAATTCATGTGCATTGAGTCGGTGATGCCATCCAGCCATCTCATCCTCTGTCGTCCCCTTCTCCTCCTGCCCCCAATCCCTCCCAGCATCAGAGTCTTTTCCAATGAGTCAACTCTTCACATGAGGTGGCCAAAGTATTGCGGTTTCAGCCTCAGCATCAGTCTTTCCAATGAACACCCAGGACTAATCTCCTTTAGGATGGACTGGTTGGATCTCCTTGCAGTACAAGGGACTCTCAAGAGTCTTCTCCAACACCACAGTTCAAAAGCATCAATTCTTTGGCACTCAGCTTTCTTCACAGTCCAACTCTCACATCCATACATGACCACTGGAAAAACCATAGCCTTGACTAGACGGACTTTTGTTGGCAAAGTAATGTCTCTGCTTTTCAATATGCTATCTAAGTTGGTCATAACTTTCCTGCCAAGGAGTAAGCGTCTTTTAATTTCATGGCTGCAGTCACCATCTGCAGTGATTTTGGAGCCCAGAAAAATAAAGTCTGACACTGTTTCCCCATCTATTTGCCATGAAGTGATGGGACTGGATGCCATGATCTTCGTTTTCTGAATGTTGAGCTTTAAGCCAACTTTTTCACTCTCCACTTTCACTTTCACCAAGAGGCTCTTTAGTTCTTCTTCACTTTCTGACAAAAGGGTGGTGTCATCTGCACATCTGAGGTTATTGATATTTCTCCTGGCAATCTTGATTACAGCTTGTGCTTCTTCCAGACCAGTGTTTCTCATGATGTACTCTGCATATAAGTTAAATAAGCAGGGTGACAATATACAGCCTTGATGTACTCCTTTTCTTATTTGGAACCAGTCTGTTGTTCCATGTCCAGTTCTAACTGTTGCTTCCTGACCTGCATATAGGTTTCTCGAGAGGCAGGTCAGGTGGTCTGGTATTCCCATCTCTTTCAGAATTTTCCACAGTTTATTGTGATCCACACAGTCAAAGCCTTTGGCATAATCAATAAAGCAGAAATAGATGTTTTTCTGGAGCTCTCTTGCTTTTTCCATGATCCAGTGGATGTTGGCAATTTGATCTCTGATTCCTCTGCCCTTTCTAAAACCAGCTTGAACATCTGGAAGTTCACGGTTCACATATTGCTGAAGCCTGGCTTGGAGAATTTTGAGCATTACTTTACTAGCATGTGAGATGAGTGCAATTGTGTGGCAGTTTGAGCATTCTTTGGCATTGCCTTTCTTTGGGATTGGAATGAAAACTGACCTTTTCCAGTCCTGTAGCCACTGCTGAGTTTTCCAAATTTGCTGGCATATTGAGTGCAGCACATTCACAGCATCATCTTTCAGGATTTGAAATAGCTCAACTGGGATTCCATCACCTCCAGTAGCTTTGTTCGTAGTGATGCTTTCTAAGGCCCACTTGACTTCACATTCCAGGATGTCTGGCTCTAGGTGAATGATTACACCATCATGATTATCTGGGTCATGAAGATATGTTTTGTACAGTTCTTCTGTGTATTTTTGCCACCTCTTCTTAATATCTTCTGCTTCTTTTAGGTCCATACCATATCTGTCCTTTATCGAGCCCGTCTTTGAGTGAAATGTTCCCTTGGTATCTCTAATTTTCTTGAAGAAATCTCTAGTCTTTCCCATTCTGTTGTCTTCCTCTAGTTCTTTGCATTGATCACTGAGGAAGGCTTTCTTTATCTCTCCTTGCGATTCTTTGGAACTCTGCATTCAAATGGGAATATCTTTTCTTTTCTCCTTTGCTTTTCACTTCTCTTTTTTTCACAGCTATTTGTAAGGCCTCCTCAGACAGCCATTTTGCTTTTTTGTATTTCTTTTCCATGCGGATGGTCTTGATCCCTGTCTCCTGTACAATGTCACGAACCTCTGTTCATTGTTCATCAGGCACTCTGTCTATAAGATCTAGTCCCTTAAATCTATTTCTCACTTATTCTGACAGAATATGATCCACTAGAAAAGGGAATGGCAAACCACTTCAGTATTCTTGCCTTGAGAACCCCATGAACAGTATGAAAAGGCAAAATGATAGGACACTGAAAGAGGAACTCCCCAGGTTGGTAAGTGCCCAATATGTTAGAGGAGATCAGTGGAGAAATAACTCCATAAAGAATGAAGAGATGGAGCCAAGCAAAAACAATACCCAGTTGTGGATGTGACTGGTGATAGAAGCAAGGTCCGATGCTGTAAAGAGCAATATTGCATAGGAACCCGGAATGTTAGGTCCATGAATCAAGGCAAATTGGAAGTGGTCAAACAGGAGATGGCAAGAGTGAACGTCGACATTCTAGGAATCAGCGAACTAAAATGGACTGGAATGGGTGAATTTAACTCAGATGACCATTATATCTACTACTGTGGGCAGGAATCCCTTAGAAGAAATGGAGTAGCCATCACGGTCAACAAGAGTCCGACATGCAGTACTTGGATGCAATCTCAAAAATGACAGAATGATCTCTGTTCGTTTCCAAGGCAAACCATTCAATATCACGGTAATCCAAGTCTATGTCCCAACCAGTAATGTTGAAGAAGCTAAAGTTGAATGGTTCTATGAAGACCTACAAGACCTTTTAGAACTAACACACAAAAAAGATGTCCTTTTCATTATAGGGGACTGGAATGCAAAAGTAGGAAGTCACGGAACACCTGGATTAACAGGCAAATTTGGCCTTGGAGTACGGAATGAAGCAGGGCAAAGGCTAATAGAGTTTTGCCAAGAGAACGCACTGGTCATAGCAAACACTCTCTTCCAACAACATGAGAGAAGACTCTACACATGGACATCACCAGACGGGCAACACCAAAATCTTATTATATTCTTTGCAGCCAAAGATGGAGAAGCTCTATACAGTCAGCAAAAACAAGACCAGGAGCTGACTGTGGCTCAGATCATGAACTTCTTATTGCCAAATTCAGACTGAAATTGAAGAAAGCAGGGAAAACCACTAGACCATTCAGGTATGACCTAAATCAAATCCCTTATGATTATACAGCAACTGTACTTTAATTTAAAAAGAGAAAAAGTTAATGCAGTCAGCCAGATAAGCAGCACAAATCCACTGTAGATGAAATTATCATTTTTTAAATAAATAGCATTAGGGAGAACTGTAGTATCAATATTTTATTCCTTCCTATGTATACTAGCATACTAAAGATTAAAATAATTTGTGTCTTTCTTCCTTTTTAAAACATAATATATGAAGTAAAATAAATAAAAAGGAAATATAAATAAATTATATCAAATTCTACCATGTAGAGATAATCACTGCTCTCATTTTGGTGTTTTTAATTAAGACATAAAGGATGAAAAAAGCCAGTCTTGTCAAGTACTGGGAAGAAAGAAAGGCACGCACAAAGACCCTGAGGTAGGCAAGTCTTGTGTTTATGGAACTAAATATGGGCCTATATGGTCGGAGTGAAGAGGATATCGCTGAGATTGTATAGTAACCACTGGCCAGTTCATGCAAACCTAGCTTAGGTGTATAATTTTTGTGTGTGTACAGCAAAAAGCTATAGTTTTAAGCAAAAGTAGATGTTTATATTTGGCACCCCACTCCAGTACTCTTGCCTGGAAAATCCATAGACAGAGGAGCCTGGTGGGCTGTAGTCCATGGGGTTGCTAAGAGTCGGGAACGACTGAGCGACTTCACTTTCACTTTTCACTTTCATGCAAGTGAAATGGCAACCCTCTCCAGTGTTCTTGCCTGGAGAATCCCAGGGACGGGGAAGCCTGGTGGGCTGTTGTCTCTGGGGTCGCACAGAGTCGGACACGACTGAAGCGACTTAGCAGCAGCAGCAGCAGCAGCAGCAAATGTTTGTATTCAGTAATTATCCTTCTAGTTGTATTTTTCCAATAGTATTTTATTAGCTGTGGTTTTTCTTTCTCTGGTACAGCTTTTTAAAAATTGAGATATAATTGACATATAGCATTGTACTAGTTTCAAAAGTACAGTATGTAGATTGATATATGTAGATATTGTGAAGTTATTACAACAGTAAGTCTTGTTAACATCCGTCACCACACATAGTTACAATTTTTTATTTTTTTACAAATAAAAGTTTATTGTACAAAATTAAGGCCTTCACAATTCATAATTCATTAAGGCAATTCAGCTGGTAAAGAATTCACCTGCAATGCTAGAGACCAGGGTTCAGTCCCTGGGTTGTGAAGATGCCCTGGAGAAGGGAATGGCTACTCACTCCAGTATTCTGGCCTGGAGAATTCCATGGACTGTATACTCCATGGGGTCACAAAGAGTCAGACGTGACTGAGCAGCTTTCACTTTCACAAACACAGTCTAGGTACTTTTTTTAAATCCTTCATGAAAATTTCACAAACACTTCCCCTCTCCCCCCAACTGTTAAAGTGGCCTGACCAAATGTTATTAAAGTGAAACTGTAAACAACACCAGGAGAAATATCAAAAACCTCAGATATGCAGATGACACCACCCTTATGGCAGAAAGTGAAGAAGAACTACAAAGCCTCTTGATGAAAGTGAAAGTGGAGGGTGAAAAAGTTGGCTTAAAGCTCAACATTCAGAAAACGAAGATCATGGCATCCAGTCCCATTATTTCATGGGAAATAGATGGGGAAACTGGAAACAGTGTCAGACTTTGTTTTTCTGGGCTCCAAAATCACTGCAGATGCTGACTGTAGCCATGAAATTAAAAGACACTTACTCCTTGGAAGGAAAGTTACGACCAACCTAGATAGCATATTCAAAAGCAGAGACATTACTTTGCCAACAAAGGTTCGTCTATTCAAGGCTATGGTTTTTCCTGTGGTCATGTATGGATGTGAGAGTTGAACTGTGAAGAAGGCTGAGCACCGAAGAATTGATCTTTTGAACTGTGGTGTTGGAGAAGACTCTTGAGAGTCCCTTGGACTGCAAGGAGATCCAACCAGTCCATTCTGAAGGAGATCAGCCCTGGGATTTCTTTGGAAGGAATGATACTAAAGCTGAAACTCCAGTACTTTGGCCACCTCATGCGAAGAGTTGACTCATTGGAAAAGACTCTGATGCTGGGAGGGATTGGGGGCAGGAGGAGAAGGGGACGACAGAGGATGAGATGGCTGGATGGCATCACTGACTCTATGGACATGAGTTTGAGTGAACTCCAGGAGTTGGGGATGGACAGGGAGGCCTGGCGTGCTGCGATTCATGGGGTTGCAAAGAGTCAGACACAACTGAGTGACTGATCTGATCTGATAAACAAAACCAAGTATTTTAAAGACAGTTATCCTAGGGACTTTAGCTGGTGGTCCAGTGATTAAGAATCTGCCTGCCAACAGAGGGAATGGGGACTCAATCCCTGGTCAGGGAACTATGATCCCACATGCAACGGGCAACTAAGACCCAACACAGCCAAATAAATAAAAAAAAATTTTTTTTTTTAAAGACAGCTATCCTAAATGTTACTTCTTTGATTAGGTGATCTTCATGGATAGGATAGTATCCTATTTCCCTATAAAGCATCCCTGGTAGCTTCAGCCTGTCTATCATCTTCAAATTCAACTAAAGCAATGTCATGCCTCCCGAAAGTACTCCCAAAAGTACCAGAGATGCTTCTTTGAAACCAGGAAACTGATTAAACAACATGGTCAACATCATTTCGCTAGTCTCTTCCAGTAAATTATTAAGGAATAAAATATAGTTTGGAGGATGATCAAGGACCTGAGAACTTGGTATTGCATTTCCTTGGTATCAGCTTAATTTGGTGTTCCCTGACCAGGCTTTTTGTTCACGATTGTTGCCATTTGTTACACAGTTTTATCTTCTTTTCTTTTCTTTGTCAGAAAAAGTGCCATGCATTTTAGATATTATACCACAATCTGTTCTGACATACTGAATTTGCTTCTTTTTTAATGTTGTCATTCATATGGTTGATATAAATTGTATGATTTGGTCTGATATCCATGTTCTGGGTTAAATTTTGTTCAAATAGATGGAGGCATCTGCCACATCCTCAGTTTTTTGTGGTTTGAGTGTTTTAGATGAAATTAATTTTGTATAATTGGACAGACTTTTAATTACAGTATCTTTAGTATGTTCTTAGAGAAAAGTGAAACTGTAACTTCCATATTGAAAAGAGTAAGATATCATTAAGCAAAACTAGGCAGCAATAAAGTGAGGATAGTAAAATAAGAGAGAACTCATTAGAAATCCTTGAAATTGAAGAAAAATGTCAGTAAATTTTACAAGTTTAATAGATGATAAAAATTTCATAGTCTAAATTATGGAACTGAGGAATTCACCCAGAAACACACACACACACACACACTATATAATGCAGTTAAGCAACAAGAAGGAACAACTGAGAGAGAAGTCTTAACATTCATCTAACTCCAGAAAAAAGAGAGAATGAAAAGAATGACAGAGACTCAATATTTTAAGAGATAATTATTAAAAATCTTTCCAAAATTGGATAAAGGCATGAGTCATTAAACAGAAAGCACATTCTAAGAATCTAGTGAGATAAATACAAATAAATCCAGCCACAGATGCATTAAAAAAAATAATAAGGGCCATGGGGAAATCTTTAAAAGGATCAGAAAAGAAGATAGAACAATTAGACTAACATCAGATCTCTGATTCCAGACAATAGATTGCTAAGTACAATAATACAGCATCCTCAAAGGCTGAGAGGAAAACAAACATCACCCTAAAATTGAATTTTGCTGTTAGCGTCAGAGACCTAAAGAGAGGCTTACACAAATTAAATGAGGGTTTCATTGTGTTATATCAAAGGAACCCAAATCCATTCCTGAGCTTCTCCTCTACTTTCCTAAGCTTGTGGCTTCTCTCTTCATTGTCCAAGGAAGGCTCCTGTGTTCCACAAAAAAAGGACAAGGATGAAAGGGTGCTCCTCTTGGCTAAGGCAGCTCTCTTTAGGACGTTCTCCCCCGACTCAGTGTTTGCTGCTTACATCTAATTAGTCACTCATGGCTATGAGCGTCTAGAAAATATAGGCTTTCTGCTGAGCATACAGCAGCCCTAAATAAAATGTGTTCCAATTCTGTTTCCAAGGAAGGAGGAAGACAAGTTGTGGGCTGGGCAGCTAGCAATCTCTACCCCAGCTACTATTTAGGAGTTCAGACAGAATAAAGACACATTACTAACCATAAAAAATACTAAAGGAACTTAACACCCACAGCCTCTCACTAAAGGCACTATCAAAGATGCACTTCATTTAGAAATAAAGTAAACCCAAAGGGACGATCTGGACCACAAGAAGCTATGAGGAGCACAGAAATTTATAAAATATGTCAGTAAATGCAATTGCAATTTATTGGAAAAATAAATATTATTTTTTGCTTTTTTAAAAAGGATAAAACTGCAAATGAAATTACAAGATGCTGGGGATATTTAAATGTTGTTGTTCTGTCACTAAGTCATGTTCGACACTTTGCAACTCCATGGATTGCAGCTTGCCAGGCTTCCCTGTCCTTCACTATCTCCTCAAATTTGCTCACACTCATGTCCATTGAGTCAGTGATGTTATCTAACCACCTCATCCTCTGCTACACCCTTATCCTTTTGTCGTCAACCTTTCCTAGCTTTGGGGTCTTTTCCAATGAGTCAGCTCTTCCCATCAGGTGGCCAAAGCATTGGAGCTTCAGCTTCAGCATCAGTCCTTCCAGTGAATATTCAGAACTGATTTCCTTTAGGATGGACTGGTTGGATCTCCTTGCAGTCCAAGGAACTTCAAGACCCTTTGTCAACACCACAGTTCAAAAGCATCAATTCTTAGGCACTCAGCTTTCTTTATAGTCCAACTCTCACATCCATACATGAGCACTGGAAAAACCATAGCTTTGACTAGACAGACGTTTGCTGGCAAAGTAATGTCTCTGCTTTTTAATATGCTGTCCAGGTTGGTCATAACTTTCCTCCCAAGGAGTAAGCATCTTTTAATTTCATGGCTGCAGTCACCATCTACAGTGATTTTGGAGCCCCCCAAAATAAAGTCTCTCACTGTTTCCACTGTTGCCCTATCTATTTGCCATGAAGTGATGGGACCAGATGCCATGATCTTCATTTTTTGAACATTGAGTTTTAAGCCAGCTTTTTCACTCTCCTCTTTCACTGTCATCAAGAGGCTCTTTAGTTCTTCTTCCCTTTCCTCCATAAAAGTGGAGTTGTCTACGTATCTGAGGTTATTGATGTTTCTCCTGGCAATCTTGACTCCAGCTTGTGCTTCATCCAGCCCAGCATTTTGAATGATGGACACTGTGTATAAGTTAAATAAGCAGGGTGACAATATACAGCCTTGTACTCCTTTCCCAATTTGAAATCTGTCTGCTGCTCCATGTCTAGTTCTAACTGTTGCTTCTTGACCTGAATACAGGTTTCTCAGGAGGCAGTTTAGATAGTCTGGTATTCCCATCTCTCAGAATTTTCCACAGCCCGCCATGATCCTCGGTCCTTAGAGATTCTCCAGGCAAGAATACTGGAGTGGGTTGCCATGTCCTCCTCCAGGGGATCTTCCCAACCCAGGGATCAAATCCAGGTGTCCTGAATTGCAGGTGGATTCTTTACAGTCTGAGCTACCAGGGAAGCCCGAGAATACTAGAGTGGGTAGCCTATCCCTTCTCTAGCAGATCTCCCCGACACAGGAATCGAACTGGG
The DNA here is from genome assembly GCF_003369695.1 of Bos indicus x Bos taurus. Classification (NCBI taxonomy): domain Eukaryota; kingdom Metazoa; phylum Chordata; class Mammalia; order Artiodactyla; family Bovidae; genus Bos; species Bos indicus x Bos taurus. Next base: position 56,403,010 of record NC_040091.1, read on the forward strand.
GTCTCCTGCATTGCAGGTGGATTCTTTACCAGCTGAGCTACCAGGGAAGCCCACAACTGCTGTGTCAGTTGCCTAAGATATCAGCAGCACTGTGGAAGCCTGAGAAATGATCATGCTGTTTTAAAATTGCATTCGATAGCACATATCAACCCTTAGTTAAACTTTAAAAAACAAAACAGGTTGAAAAACAGCTTAAAGGAGGCAAACACAGCATCTGCTGTATCAACTCAGAATAGTCCTAGCCTCACTCTCACACTCACTAATTCCACAACTGCTTTTTTTTAACCTTAACATTTTTATTTAGCCTGCAACCAGAGAGTGTGTATCTCTTTATAATTCTGCCGTTTTCATAAAGTACCATTTTCTTACATTTCTGCAATCTTCCCAAGTATCATTACGATGACCGCACAGCACAGCATCTTTTATCCTGAGTTCAAATCCCCGCCTTAGCCAGCCTGCTGTGGGTGCTTGCAGGCCACTGCTCCTATCCTATTCCCTGATCATGTCTCCATGCGCCCAATCCTTATATCTGGTCCTTTGTACTGTTCTCCAGCTCTTGTGCTCTTAACCATGCTGCATCCCTGCCACTTGGGGCAGCGATAGGATGTGACACCCTTTATGACCCCATCCATGGGGGCCCCCAAGGACAGCTATTTGAGTGTTACCTTTACCAATAACCACCATTGCTTATGGAGCTAGGCTACCAGGGGCCAGCCAGGGGCTGGGCACCTCGTTTCCATTATTGCAGGCAATTCTCAAGGCAACCATGAGCTAGCCATGCATAGCTCTACTTTACAGATGAGAGAAGTGGGGCTCAGGGAGGTTTAGCAGTGATTTTGAAACCCAAGAAAATAAAATCTGTCACTGTTTCCACTTTTCCCCTTCTATTTGCCAGGAAGTCATGGGACCAAATGCCATGATCTTAGTTTTTTGAATGTTGAGTTTTAAGTCAGCTTTTTCACTCTCCTCTTTCATTCTTATCAAGAAGCTCTTTAGTTCCTCTTCTCTTTCTGCCACTAGAGTGGTATCATCTGCATATCTGAAGTTGTTGATATTGCTCCCGGCAATGTTGATTCCAACTTATGATTCATCCATCATACATTTCACATGATGTACTCTCATTTAAGTTAAATAAACAGGTAACAATATACCGCCTTCAAGTACTCCTTTCCCAATTTTGAACAAGTCCTCTGTTCCATGTCTGGTTCTAACTGATGCTTCTTGAACCACATATAAGGTTTCTCAGGAGGGTGGTAAGGTGGTCTGGTATTCCCATCTTTTTAAGAATTTTCCTCAGTTTGGCATAGTCAATGAAGCAAAAGTAGATGTTTTTCTGAAATTCCCTTGTTTTCTCTATGATCCAAGGAAGCTTGGCAATTTGATCTCTGGTTCCTCTGTCTTTTCCAACTTGTATATCTGGAAGTTCTCAGTTCATGTACTACTGAAGCTGACTTAAAGGATTTTCAGCATAACCTTGTTATTGTGTGAAATGAGCACAACTGTATGGTTGTTTGAACACTCTCTGGCATTGCCCTTCTTTGGGACTGGAATTTAAATGTACCAAGATGTTAAGTACAAAACTGATGTTGAGTATATAGATTGTACGTTATCCTTTATATTTGTCTATGAGCTTGGAACATCGCATAATTTGAAAAATTGAGAGGTAATACATACACAGAATTTTAAAACATCTTTGCATCAAAAGACATCACAAAGTTAAAGACAAGCAAGAGACGCTAGAGGGGAAATGCTTGCAATATATGCAGCAACAATAAAAAAATCAATGTCTAGAAGATAGAGCATTACTTTGCATCAGTAGAGAAAAGCCAAAATCCAGTGGAAGAAGAGGGAGAGAATACAAAGGAGATTTTATAGAAGAAATACAAATGGCTAATAAGTATATTAAAAAGATATTCAACCTTGTAATCGGGGAAATTCAATTTAAAACAATAGGGTATTATTTTTCACCCACTAGAGAAGTAAAAACTTAAAAAATTGAAAATACTCAGCTTTGACAAAAGAATAAAGAATGACTACTCTAGGACCCTGTATGAACATGTCATTTGGCAAAACTTGTTTGATTTAATTATTTGGTAGAACTTAAATTTTTAAAATATTCATACCATTAGACCCAGAGTTACACCTCTAGAAATTCATTTTACAAAAACCACATGGTATAGTCAAGCTGCCTTCTCAGAGGTCCTGTATGTTCAGTGTTAAGTGGTTTTTAAAAATCACTGTTTCTGGATGGACCTAGAGTCTCTCATACTTTCCTGGTGGCTCAGCAGTAAAGGGTCCACCTGCCAATGCAGGAGACACAGGTTCGATCCCTGGGTCAGGAAGATCCCCTGGAGAAGGAAAGGGCAACCCACTCCAGTATTCTTGCCTGGAAAATTCCATGGATAGAGGAGCCTGGTGGGCAACAGTCCATGGGCCACAGAAGAGTCAGACACGACTAAACAACAAGAACAAAAGTCTGTCTTACAGAGTGAAGTCAGAAAGAGAAGAACAAATATCGTATAATTCATGTATGTGGAATTTAGAAAAATGGTACAGATGAACCCATTTTCAGGGCAGGAATAAAATGTAGATGTAAAGAGTAGACTTGTGAACACAGTGGGAAAGAGGAGGGTGGGATAAACTGGGAGATAAGGTTGACATACATACACTACCATGTGTAAATAGTTAGCTAGTGGGAGCCTGTTATACAGCGCAGGGAGCTCGGCCGGCTGCTCTGTGATGACCTAGAGGGGTGGGATGGGAGTGGGCTGGGAGGAAGGTTCAAGATGGAGGGGGCATATATACATAGCTGATTTACTTCATTCTATAGCAGAAACTAACACTACATTGCAAAGCAATTATATTCCAATATAAAATTAAAATAACCTATTTTTGGGCTAGCTTAAAGATGAATTTGAAAATGGTTTTGGATGCAATTAAGTTATGCTATTTAAACTGTAAACTCATCTTGACCTAAACAAACAAACAAACAAACAAAAAACACATGAACACCAAAATGTATAAGTAAGAATAATCATTATAGCGTTTACTATAATCATAAAAATTGGGACTAACCAAAATGACCAATTTAGGTTAGGCCAATAGGAGAGGGGATAAATAAGCGATAATACATCTATGCTGTAGAATATCATGGTGCCATTTTTAAAATGGAGCAGAACTTTGGTCTTGGTTTGTGAGGTGCACAAACCAAGCAATGACTACCGCATGACCATAGGTACACTCCTTCAAAATCATTCATGAGTATGCTCTGCACTTAGAAAAAAAGGCTGAAATGATACTAAAATACCAATAGATGTGAATTCTAAGGAAGAGTATGGGAAAGCTGCTCAACTCGATTCATACTGTTTAAATCATTTAAAAGATTTGATGTTTAAAAGGCAAGAAAGAGACATAGGAGAATGTTCTCAAAGTAGTTCAGGAAATATGATAGGCTTCATTTCTCTCACATATAAAGTGAGGATAATTGCATCTGAGCCTGCTCTTTCACTGGAGATTGTGAGGGTCAAATGAAGGGGTAATGAACACCTGTTTGGAAAAGAAAAGCAAGACCATATTCAAAAGTAATGAATTATCATTAAATAAGTGGGGTCAGGCATTTTACATAAGAACTAGATTTTAACATTTTAATTATCTTAATGATAAAACCAGTCTAGTGAGGGACAAAGCAAGCGAGGGATTGAACCAAAGTGATTCTGCCTCCTTGCTTTCCCAGAACCGCAAAGTTCAGCATCTTTTGAGAAGCAGTGCTGGTCATGGGTAAGAACACAAATTGTTCTCCTCCCTGTGACTTTGGGCAAGTTACTAAACTTTCTCTGTTCCTCACTGTTGTCTTTTATTAAATGGGTATACAGAGCCTACTACAGACAGTTACTAAATGAGTTAACACATGTGAAACACACCGGTGCCTGACACAGCAGGTGGTCTGTAAGGGCCGGCTACTGTTCCTACTGGCTTGAATTGCCCGGTTAATCACTGGGAAAAAGAAGCATTTTCCCCTGCTTCTCTGATTTGGGGTTGAAAGAAGAGTGAAAAACTCAATAGGAACCTCCTTTCTCCCTTCAGAAATCTTTGTATAAAAGTAAAGAAATATCTTTATTATATTCTAAGTTCCCCGTTCTTGAGGACATCTCCACCACTCTCTCCCTGCCACGTGGCAACTCAAATCCTGACCAGGTCCAAGAATGGGACTTGCCCCTAGCATGTTGTAGACTCCAGCTGCTCTCCTGGGGGCTCTCTTAGGTTGCCCCTGTCTGACTAAGCACTCTGGAATCCATCCTGCCCAAACAAAGACCAACATGCAAAGTTTTCTGAAATCCATGGATGGATCAGAGATGTCAAAAACCACATATCCATTTCAAAGCCTCATTTTTTTATTATTTTTAACTTTTTATTTTGTACTGGGGTATAGCTGATTAACAGACAACGCTGTGATAGTTTCAGAACAGCGAAGGGACTCAGCCATCCTGGACATGTACATACTGCACTGCCGTATTTAAAGTGGATAAGCAACAAGGACCTACTGTATAGCACAGGGAACTCTGTTCATAACTTGGAGAGATATTAGAGAAATCTGGCATTTCCGTCTTAAACGGTGCATTTTTCCCAGGAAAGTTTACTCTTCTTTCTGCCACAAAGGACCAGGGTCCTGACTGACCCCAGTTCATTTTCCTGTGCCAGGCTATCTGCCATCCTACTGCCAACTTCCTATGGACTTCCAAGAAGTTCATGCCTATGTGTCCACTCCTTCTACATGCACGCAAATGGGAGAAGTTGATTGAAGACAGGAAGACAAGTCCTCTACTGCCCGCAACGCTGGGGAATGAGGGCTGTGAAACCCCAGAAGGAGCTCCAAGGAGGGGCTGGCTCTGCCTCCCTTCTACAAGGGACACATGAAGGCAGGGGCTGTCACTGTCCTCTACTGCACATGCTCATTCCGGGGCCCTGGGTTGCCCAACAGTCTCCCACTGGTAGGTAGAAGACTTTGGGAAGTGCTGAACAGCAGAAGGACTAAGGGCAAAGAGGAAGGAGAAGTAAAAAGGAAAGCCAGGGAGATGAAAAGAGCCCTCGGGAAATGGCAGCTCCAAAAAACAGCAAGATGTTTCAACCTTCAGGCCAAAGAAGAACATCATCTGATTCTTCACTGTTTTGTTCGTGAATCTTTGCCAACTGAAAATCATTTGGGAACGTTCTCTTTCAGGATATGTGACTGTAGCCCATTCAACTTAAAGAGGTGGCTTTGAGCAAGTCCCTTAACTTTGCTCAGCAGCAGTCTCCCCCTTTGAAAGACAGGATAAGCATACCTACCAGGAGAAGATGCATTGCACTGATTTAAATAAGACAGAGGTTTATAATCCTCTCATGTAACAAAAATCTAGAGGAGAACATTCCATTGTCCTATGGCAGTTTCATAGTTATTGGAGGCTCCAGGCTCTTTCTGTCTTCCTTTATCACCATCTATAGTTGGTATATGGCTTCCAACTCCAAGTTCATGTCATATTCCAGGAAGGCTATCAGAGCACCATACATCATGTCTGAAATCTAGGTAGAAATTAGAAAGAAGAAGGGATGGACATAATCCCAGCTGAGTCAGTCTCCTAAAGCAGGGGTCCCTAACCTCTGGGATGTAATGCCTGATGATCTGAGGTGGAGCTGCTGCAACAATAACAGAAAAACAGTGCACAATACTTGTATTGCACTTGAATCATCCTGAAACCATCTCCCCACCCATCCCATTCCATGGAAAAACTGTCTTCTGGTCCCTTGGTACCAAAAAGGATGGGGACCACTGCCCTAAAGAGTTTTCCCAGGACCCTCAGCCCCTGCAACAACTTTTGCTTACATCTCATTGACCATCCGTAGCTGTAAGGAAAGCTGGGGCATGTCTTTTAACTGTGCACATGGCCCCCAGGAGTTAAAGGAGGGGAAGTAGATGAGCAGAGATACCAGGCGGGTAGTGTCTGCTGTAAAACCTCAGAGAGGTCTTAAAGAACTGCAGGAAATAATGCATGCAAGTTCCAGTGGTCATGTATGCATGTGAGAGTTGGACTGTGAAGAAAGCTGAGTGCTGAAGAATTGATGCTTTTGAACTGTGGTGTTGGAGAAAACTCTTGAGAGTCCCTTGGACTGCAAAGAGATCCAACCAGTCAATTCTAAAGGAGATCAGTCCTGGGTGTTCATTGGAAGGACTGATGCTGAGGCTGAAACTCCAAAACTTTGGCCACCTCATGCGAAGAGTTGACTCATTGGAAAAGACTCTGATGCTGGGAGGGATTGGGGGCAGGAGGAGAAGGGGATGACAGAGGATGAGATGGCTGGATGGCATCACTGACTCGATGGACGTGAGTCTGAGTGAACTCCAAGAGTTGGTGATGGACAGGGAGGCCTGGCATGCTGCAATTCATGGGGTCGCAAAGAGTTGGACACGACTGAGCGACTAAACTGAACTTAACTGAAGCACTTTGTAAATTCAAACTAAGGGCTTGGCAGCTATTCTCAGTCATCTTCACTGCAACACTATAAAGTGGAAACTGAGGTGCAGAGAGACCTCCAAGGTCAATAGGCATTAAACGACAGACCTGGGATTCCAAGGGAGGACTGGCTGGGACTTTCCTGGACTTCCTCTTCCCATAGGAGAGGGTTTATCTTAGGAGTCTGTTGTGAGTCTGTGGAGGGGTCTTGGCAGTCATGTGTATATGACTGACCTCTCATTCTGCTTAGTCTGGGTACTGAGGGTAGGGGGCAGTTCTTCTGCAAGTTGAGAGCCTGGGCTGCTGTCCACTAATGTGGAGCACCAGAGGACCCCAGTAATCTTCAGCCTCCATGAACTCTGGTCACGTTGTCTTCTTTGAGATTATGGATGCTTTTAATTTTGCCTTTTACCAAGGGCCTTGGGACCAGAGGCCTTCAGGCATGAGTGCCTGTAAATTGCATCTTATTACATTATTAATTACCATGTTATCTGGAGTCAAATAACTGATTAATTCTTTGGCAGGCAATGCTGTGAAATAGAAATTCTTCCTATTCCCTTCCTCCCTGCCCCTCCCCAGTTCTCAGGGAGGAGGTAAGGGGTCAGATTTCTATCTGTTTTGAACTCTTTGAAAGAACCACCTGTGAACATGAGAGGCAGCTATGCAGCCGGTGTCTGGAGTACCGTGAAAAACAAGGAAGAAGTTAACCCACTGGAAACAGAATGATAGAAACAGACATCCTTGGACTTCCCTGGTGGCTCAGTGGTAAAGAATCCATCTGCCAGTGCAAGAGACACAAGTTCTATCTCTGATCCGGGAAGATCTCACATGCCAAGCAGCAACTAAGCCCGTGTACCACAACTACTAAGCCCACATGTCTCAACTACTGAAGCCCGAGACCCCTAGAGCCCATCCTCTGCAATAAGAGAAGCCACCACAAGGAGAAGCCAGCTCATCACAACTGGTAAGGCCCCACTCACCACAACTAGAGAAAGCCCATGTTCAGCAAAGAGGACCCAGCACAGCCAAAAATAAACAAACAAATCAATATATAATTTTTTAAAAGAGAAATAGACGTCCTGGGACACCTGAAATTCAAGATAACATGGGGCTGGGACCAAGAGGAGATGAATCAGCCTGATGTTTGGATGCAGCTAATGGAGGAGATGGGAAGTAAAAAAGATACATGTTAGTGCTGTCTAGCTCAGGGACCTGCTATGCAGAAAGGGACCCGTCTTTGCTTCTTGGTCCACCAGTGCATGGAACCTCTTAATTAGAGCCAGGATCCTCTGGTTTCGTGGCAACCTGGAAGTTTCTCACAAGCTTTTATATTCCAGGACAATAAGGTAGGGCTACCAGTGGGTGGCAGATTTTTAAGGAGCTGTGACCTTCTGGGGTTTCCCAGGTGGCTCAATGGGTAAAGAATCTACCTGCCAATGCAGGAGACGCGGGTTCCATTCCTGGGTCGGGAAGATCCCCTAGAGAAGGAAATGGCAACCCACTCCTGTACTCTTCCTGTGCCTGGGAAATCCCATGGACAGAGGAGCCTGGCAGGCTACAGTCCACAGGGTAGCAAAGACTCGGACACAACTTAGTGACTGAGCACATGCGCATGACCTTCCTAAGCTGCAGGGGATAGCTGATAGAAGCACCCTCTTCTCAGCTCCTGCCATCTCACACGTGGTCAGACACACTGCATCGGTGAGAGTCTTGATGGGCTCTTCAGGTGGGAGGCGCATTCTTGGCATCTTCCAGCTGCATCTGTGCAGTTGGCAAAACCCCTGCCTGCAGAACTGCTGAGAGGGTTAAGTCCCATCAGTCAAACCCTCACTCCAGGCCCGATGCAGAATCGCTGCTGAACAAATCTGAGTGACATATCATGGCACAGGGCCCTCCCCTACATACTGCAACTGAGAACACAAATAGGAGGGCAGGTGCAGGCAGGTCAGGGCTCCGGGGAGGAGGGGTTCTGATGTCCTAAGAGGGTGGCTCCCGGGATAGGGTCATCACCCACAGCGAAAGTTTCCTCTGTCTTTCCAGCTTGGGAAACTGCAGACTTCAAAGGGAGGCAACCCATCACACAGGGTTTAGCCCGAGTCAAACTCAGGTTTGGTCCAGACTCTGCTATGTACGGGGCTTCCCTGATGGCTCAAATGGTAAAGTATCTTCCTGCAGTGCAGGAGACCCAGGTTCAACCCTGGATCAGGAAGATCCCCTGGAGGACAGAATGGCAACCCACTCCAGTATTCTTGCCTGGGAAATCCCATGGACAGAGGAGCCTGGGAGTGCTACAGTCCATGGGGTCACAAAGAGTCAGACACGACTGAGCGACTAACACACACACACACTGCTCCGTACTAGTTAGATGTTCTAGGCCAAGCTGCCTAACCCCTCTGAGACTTAGGAGATTCATCACACCCCCCTCAGAAGGCCGACGGTCTCTGAGGAAACCAAGCCGCTCCACCACCGCAGCTGGACCGGAAGACGTAGGTGGTCAGGGAGACTGGGCCACACACCCCTGTGGCCTCCACGAGGTGTCTCCCAGACCCTCCGCCAGAGAAAGGTCAAAGCAGAAGCAGCTGGAAGATTTCTCCTCCCTGGGAGAAAATGAGCCTGCAGAAGACTACCAGGATTACGAAACCATCTGTGGGCTTTTCACCCTGATTCTGAGGAACCTAGCTACCAGCAGTAGACACGACCCCACCCAGCTTCCCAGCCCTCTGAAAGCAGAGAAAGGGGACAGGAAACTCAGGTCCAGAGAAAGAGAGGCTGGAAGGAATCGCAGGCCGAGGAAGAGTGAGGACTCAGGCCTCTCGCCCTCGGATTGCTCAGCCTCTCTCTCTGCTACACGTATGCACATGGATTCCCACAAATTCAGACTTTCAAAACTGGACATACACTTTAAAAACCGTGTGAAACTCGTGCATGAAGTCGATGGAAAATAGAGCCACTTCATGTAGGAAGCGAGCACCTGACGTCTTCCCCACTGCATCTGTGATGGGGCAGCGGCTGTTTGTCCAGTTGGTACGAGGATCAAGTCACGTACGTAAACTCCTTACCAGGTGTTCGACACAGGGTGGCTGCTTGACACGTGTTAGCTTTATGTTACTGCCTTTGGACCCCTCCCAGGTCCACTCGCACACTCGGGTTGTGCACTGTCCAACTCCAGGAGACACCGTTCCTGTAGACTACGCTGTGTGCAGTCCTTCTGGATTTGGGCAGTGCGCATCCTGCACCACTGTGCGTGGTATGCCTGCTGAGGGCCCGCCCCTTCCTCAGAACAGACACACAGCACCCTAGGACATCCCTGCTGACTTTAACTCTTGGCTGGCCTTCCTAGCCTTTCACTCGCTCTTTCCTCAGCTTTGAATCCCTCAGCTGATGGAGAACCAAAGTGGGGTAGCCACCAGGAAGGCAGTGTGGGCAAAACTGAGGGCAGTCTGAATTTCTTTCCTTCTTTTCTCAAGGTTTACCTAGATCTTGAGTCTCTTATCTTTTAGGGCCAGTGGATGATTTTTAGACTAAGTGTGTTGCGTTCCCTGATCCTAGGCCTGGCTCTCTAGCCTGGGTCCTCGGGCAGGGGGGCCTGGCTGGGCTACAGCAGTCACCCGGTAGAAAAAGGGTATTGGGGGATCATGAGGTATTTTACTCACAGCAAACGTGGAGCAGGAAAGCTGGGAGGCTGCAGCTGCTGCTGCTATTTCCATTTAACTGTTGTTGAGTCCCAATCCCCAAGTCATTTATCCGGTGAACCAGCCAGGCAAGGACAGAGCCTGACTCTCAAGGCCAGCCTGGTTCCCAATGCACTAATGACACTTGACAGACACCAAATCCTAGCAATTTCCAAACAAAACCTTGAAGCTCCAGTCCCAGGGCCCCGGGGAAACACTCCATTGCTTCCCCAGGCTTTGCTCAGCAATCCCCAGCTGAGAAGTCCCCTGCTCTCCAGCCCCTCCCTGCCCTCCAGCCCCTCCCTCCCTTCCCAGCTCTTCCCTGCCCACTCCCCGTCCACCCCCCTGTCCCTGCTTGAGCAGGGGAAGCCGAGTTAAGCTCCAAGAGCCCTCTGAGAAGGTGGCCAGACAGTGCAGCAGGCCGTGATTTACGTTGCTTATAAGAGCATCACCTGTTTGCAAGAGCTTTATCCAGTTGCTGAAATGACGCTACCCGTGGACCTGGCTGGGATGTTCAGATCCACCGTGTGAATATTGCAGAGTTCTAGGGCTACTGCAGATACTGTCTGCCAAATAGCAGATGCCAGAGCTTTTCACTCAAAAAAGACTTTACATAAGACACAAGACCAGACAGACTTTCAACTGGATTTGAATCCTTTTTTACTCTGCTTCAGTTCTTGTTCATTAAACACAGAGAATTTTTTAAATTGTGTTATTATTTTAATGCTGGGATAATTCACTTGAAAAATATCAAATATGTCATAAACAGCCACTCCACATAAAGAAGGAAATAAGTGTGTTGAAAACTACACATGTAAACCTATCCCACCCTCTTGCCTTCTGCTCAGTTGTCACCATTCTAAATTAGGTCTTTACTATCTCCCTGTGTCTTTATATATTGCATTCTTTTTTTAACTTTGAGATACTTGTGGATTCACATGCAGTGGTTAAGATAATAGAGACAGAGTCTGTATACTCCTCATCCATTCCCTACTGTGGTAGCACCTTAAAAAACTATGGCACAATATCACAACCAGCTAAGTGACATTGAAACAACCCACTGACCCTGTTCAGATTTCATCAGTGTGACATACACCTGTGTGTATGTGTGTGTAGCTATTCATGTGTATGTGTGTGCATTTAGTTACATGCAGTTTTCCCTCCTGTGAGGATTTGCATGACCACAACCATGGTCAAATATAGAACAGTTCTATCACAAGGACACCTGTCACAACCAACTTCTCTCTTCCCCTGGCAACTACCAATCTCTTCTCCACTTCTATTATTTTACCATTTATCATATAAATGGAACTATACTGTATGTAATCATATATAAGATTGCCTTGTTTCCCCACTAAATGAAATGCCCTTAAAATCCATCCACATTGTTGCATCTATCACTAATCTGTTCCTTGTTATTACTGAGTACTATTCCATTGAATGGACATAACATAGTGTTTAACCATTCGCCTACTGAAGGTTACTTCAAGGGATGTTACAAATAAAGCTGCTGTGAGCATTTTTGTAGAAACTTCTATGTAAACTTAAGTATTCATTTTTCTGATGCAAATGGCTAAGACTGCACTTGCTGAGTTGTATGATAAGCACATACTATTCTGTGGAACTGACTCCTTTCTTTTAAATACATATTGGTATCACACTTTGTGGTTATTTTTCTGCAACTCACCTCCCTCTCAACATATGTTCCCTCAAACTTATCCACATTTATACATGTAGTTGTAGCTTATTTGTACTGATATATAGTATTCCACTGGCTTCCCTGGTGGCTCAAATGGTAAAGAATCTGCCTGCAATGCAGATTTGGGTTTGATCCCTGGGTTGGGAAGATCCCCGGAGGAGGGCATGGCAACCCACTCCAGTACTCTAGCCTGAATAATCCCCACGGACAGAGGATCCTGGAGGACCACAGTCCGTGGGGTCACAAAGAGTCTGACACAACTGAGAGACTAAGCACACAGCACATAGCATTCCATAGTGTGAATACACTACTATTTACTATCTTTTCTAACTCCAATTCTGGAAGGCATAAAATTGTTACAAGAGAATGGATTTGGTACATATGCAGGTAATTTATCTTCCCAGTTTTAGAATGGGGTGATATGAAATAAGCCTTAACTAGCCAAGAAGACAAGCCTTGATGATTTAGCCTTGGTTCTGCCCACTAGATTACCTTGGTAAAGTCACTTAACCTTTCTGAGCTGAGTTTTGTCATCTGTAAAATAGGAATCTCAATAATAATACCTGCCTTAATATTTGTGGGAATTAAATAAAAATATAATATATAAACTAAAATAAAGCATGCAGAATTAATGGTAAATACATTTATTGATACATATAATTAAGTGCCTATTCTCACCAAAGGAAAGAATAACCAAACTATGCATTCCAGATTTTTCATGGAAAATCCAGTTTCAAATCATCTCCCCCACTGTTCTAAGTTGCTTGTCAGGCCTGACCTGCTTTGGGGATCCAAAGATGCCGTCAGTAGCAAGGCCAGGGTGACCATGGAGATGCTAGTCCTGATCTCCCTTTAAGATTGTTATCCCATTTTATAGATGAGGAAACAGAGGCTCCGAGGTTGAGTAGCTGGCCTAGACTCACACGAGAGCTGGACTCCACTGTCTTTAGTTTTGGATTCAACTTCCTCACTGACCTGAAGGGTCTCTGCCCACACTTTGTGTCCAGACTGAGAGTGGAGGGCGTGGGCTTCAGTCCTGCTCAGAGGTGGCAGAGGCTCTTCCCTGTTCGTAGCAACCTTGAGAACCACTCACTCTCTCTCTTTCTCACACACACACACACACACACTCCTCCAGAGGCCAGCCCATCCACTTGGCCGCTCCCACCGCCCAGGCTTCTGGAGCGGGAGGTCTGAGATCAGCTGGGCCACCCCAGGATGGGAGGAAGGGAAAAGGGAGGAGAGAACGCTGCATCAGACCCAAAATCAAGTCTTTAAATATACACTGCTGAATAGCTGGGCTAAGCATCAGCCAGGGTGACATGACAACACTCTCCAAATATTTAGAATGTGTGAGTCCTCAGGAAGGGGAATTGTTTTTTTTTTGTCTGAAATGAGGAGGTGGGGCTGGGGGAGCGGCTGCTGACGAGCAATGGCACAGGATTCAGAAGGAGAAGGAACTCGAATGTCGGCCCAGAACCCTTTTCTCTGGCTCTGCCTCAGTTTCTCCCTCGTAAAGTCGGGGCTGAATGTTCTCTGAGGTCAGCCCAACTCTGGAAAAAAATTAAGGCTTTTACATCTGACATCCAGGTGCCACCTGTCCCTCAGGGGAAACAGAGAAAAGAATGGTCCCTGAGGAATCCCCATTGCCCCGAGGGTTCCAGACCTCAGGTGTCACAGCCACCACTGAAGTGTTTCCTGTTTTTCCTGGCTCTCCTACGGCACAGGCTGTGTGAGCTGGAATGTTACCTAGGACTGCAGGTGAGGGAATTCACCTAAAGAGGGAGCAGGTAGGATGGGGAGATGGTGAGAGCTTTCCGTAAGGGTTTCGTCCTGGTTCTGGAAAGGCCATTGCCTAAAGCCCAGTTTTCCGAACTGAGACCCACTGATCGCAAGCCCAGGGCCCCAGCCTCTGTGACTCCCCAAGGAGTGAGGGCCTGAGGGCTCCTCTGTCCTGATTCTGATGTATTTTCTTCACACCCTCACTCAGGGAGCATCCCTATCGCACCAGAGAGAGACCAAGAAGAGGCTTGCACAGGGCACCCTAGATGCAGACCAGCCATCCCGAGCTCTCATTCAACATTCAGGACCCTTGCAGCTCTGCCAAAGCCTCTTCTCCTACAGTCTAAGCCTGCTTTCACAGGGGAGACAGCCCATCCTGGCAGCCCCCTTCTTACGAGTTTCTAGTAGAAAAATATCTAATATCACCATCCCAAGAAGAAATAGGAAGGACCTCCCGCCTCCACTCTCTGGTGATCCACTGAGCTCTGCTCTCCACCCTTCATCTCCCCACGTGGTCCACCCCATCCTCTCACTCCCTGGCCAACCAGGCCTCCTTCAAAATGCTGCCCTACACATCCCTGTCCCTGTGTGCCCAGCGCCACCGCCTCGTGCCCACAGCGTGCTCTTGCATACATCACAGGCCCACACCCCTCATCCCAAGCCCAGGGGACCTGATGTGCTTCAGAATTCAGGTTTCTGATTTTAAGGAGGTGACATGATGCTTATCCCCTCTGGTGTCTCACATCCCTGCAAGGTCTGGACCAACTCTCTGCAATCAGACTCGTTAATACTTCCGCTGGGAGACCCATGAATATTCACGCCAAGCGGGGATAAATAAAAGACTATAAATAGCTTTTCAGGACAGCTTTTGCCTTCAAATGAGTTCCATGAAGACTCCTCTGTTTTCTGGCTTCTGGAGATAAGAGAGTGAGAGCCTGACTTTAACCTGAGCTGTTCCCCGCTCACCTCCTGGTTGTCACCTCACTACTTTGTCTAGGTGGTCTCCTGTAGTCCCCTGGTCTTATGGATTTCCAATGGCCTCAGCCTGCAGTGGCTTGAAGAAAAATTTCACTTCCCCAGCCAGAGACTGAAGGCAGGGCATGGCAGTGAGAACGCTGAATCCTAGCTACTACACCATCAGGGGCCAGTGGTCAGTAACAAGGCTCTGGTCCATCAGCTGTGTAGAAATGAATTTCCACAGAAAGATGGAAAGTAGTGAAAAAAGTAAAGTGTTTATTAGAGGAAAAATGTCCATGTGGATATACACAAGGCCTGTTCCCTGATAGCTCAGTTGGTAAAGAATCTGCCTGCAATGCAGGAGACCTGGGTTCGATCCCTGGGTTGGGAAGATCCCCTGGAGAAGGGAAAGGCCACTCATTCCAGTATTCTGTCCTGGAGAATTCCATGGACTATATATCACTTTCACTTTTCTTCCAGGTTTCTTTGAGCCAATCATCTTGCTTTACCTGGTTCTGAGTCTGTATTTGGTTTGTCTCAGGGAGAAGGAAATGGCAACCCACTCCAGTGTTCTTGCCTGGAGAATCCCAGGGACGGGGCAGCCTGGTGGGCTGCCGGCTGTGGGGTCTCACAGAGTCGGACACAACTGAAGCGACTTAGCAGCAGCAGCAGCAGGGTCCTCCCATGCGTGTGCACACATCTCTCAGCCAAGAGGATTCTAGCAAAGAGGCCTATGGGTAGGTTGACACTGCTCCCTTTTAGACCTTAAAGGAGCCTTTCTTCCCACATGCAACCAGGAACATCTCCTTGACCTCAAGAGTGAAAAATATGTGATCGCTCACCTAGGCAGGGCTTAGCTCCTCATCCTCTTCATCTTAGAGAGTCTGTCCACAGAGGACACACTCCAACTGTTCACCCTGGGCCCATCTGCCTCCTGCCTCACCATCCTGCAGCTCATCTGCTCCAGATCTTCCAGACTGCCCTTGAGAACAAGAGTCCCTTCCTCTCCCTGGGCTGCTCTTTCCCCGATCAGCCCTAAGCTCATGGGCCTCCCTGACCAGCAGAGCAACCTCTTATTTCACAAGTTCTTCTGAGATGCAGGTGGGTGATTACTTGTCTTGTTGCACAAGGGGTTTATACTGATGGTGCAAAGGGCATAGACGGGGTACTGGTTAAGATGAAGGAAACACTAAAGGAGACAGAGTGGAGATGTTGGGGTGGTATTTGCCTGGGCACCGCCTGCTCAGTGGACAAGAGTCTGCAGCCTTAGCCCGAAGCCTGAGGGTGGGTGCTGAAGGAGTGACTTCCCCAACGGATGCTCTGAGCCACGAGCACTGGCAAGGCAGCCATGGGGCCCAGGACACAGTTTGCAAACTAGAATGGGGCTGAGGGCAGCGCCAAGCCTGCCCTTATGATGCTTTTATGCAAATTATAGAAGGTTTCCCTTCTAGACAGGCACCACCAGAGGCTCATGGTCCAGCCCATCCCCTGCTCAGCAACTAACTCTGTGCAGGTCACCAAGGGTATAATTGTACACAAGAGCCCCAAGGATTGGTCTTCCCAACTTTCACCTAGAACACTGTGGGGCTTTGAGGAGGGCAGGCTGAGGACATGGCTGGGGGTGGGAGTTGAGGGGGAGCAGTGAATGCGATTCCAGAGGTACCTCTCTCAGGCTAGACAGCGGGAGTCCTCTTCCAGTGGCCTTGATGGGCAGCCAACACTGGGGATCCTGATGAACTGATGGTGAGCTTGCCAGACTCCCTAGAAGGACTGGTGGGTGTATTTTGCAGGGAGGTGTCCTTTGATGCTATGCAGATGAGGCGCATCACCCAAAACAGTGAACTCTTAATTATCACTTCCTTCAACGGAGGGACAGGGGACATCTGGGGTTTAAAGACTCCTTGGGGCCCTTGGGTAGTCAGACTTAGTTTTCTAGAACTGGCTGGCCCCTGAGGAGTCAGAAATCTTCATGCTGCTATAAAGAGAGGGACCACTCTTCCAGGTCAGGAAGGAAAGAGGAGAGAGAGACCTGGGGGGACTGCCTCCCACCTCCCTCCTGGATTCTGCAGTGGCCCTTCTTGCTCCCTGGGTGGAACACAAGACACACTAAGGAAGTATGGGGGTCAGAGAGCAGTAAGCAGGAGAAAAAAAAAAGAATGACAAATAAAGACAAATGGAGAAGAACAAACTATGAGAAGCGCTCGCTTCAGCTCACCTACCCCCTCCCCACTTTCCCTAGAAGATCAAATTATGACCTGAAATCACTGGATACATATTTTATTATGTGGATAATTTAAAAGATTAGAGTGAGACAAAGAATTCATAAGCTGTAGTCACATTAGAAGACAAATTGTTTCCATTAATCTCTGAAGAAGGGAGGGAAAGTGAGATATGAGAAAATGTACGTGAGCGGGAGAAAGGCAGGGGGAGAAAGCAGAGTTGGGGGGTGAGGGGGAGGGGACAATGAGGCTTCTTTTCTCCCTGTCTCTGGCAGCACCCCCAACCCCCCCCCCCAAAACAGGCTGAGGCTCTGCTCCAGAGAAGGCTGATTTGCATTGCAGATTTGTCTCAGCTGCTTTTTGCTTCTGTTGCCAACCAGAGATGGTTTAAATAACATGTATTGTTCTGCGTGATTCCTTATGCAAATGTTTCTGGCCTGTTTGTTATTCCTGAATAATTTCCAATGCCTGCTGTCTGGGCAGAAGAAGCAGCTCACTCTCCCAGCTGCGCTAGGAGTCACCTGCTAGTGGCAGGGTTTTAATGGCCCCAGCCCCACTCCGGAAGTCCAGCAATGGTGTTCCAGGCAGCCCAGTAGGCAAGTCCCAGCCCTAGACTGGAGAATATCATAGCTGGGAGAACTGCCAAGAATCTGGTCTAACAGCAGGATTTTATGTAGAGGAAATCAAGGTCCAGAGGAGGGAAGTCACCTCTGTGACTGGGCCCACCCTGTCTCTCTCTGAGGAGGAGGCTTGCTGAGTGCTGGTGACATGGAGCTGTCCGCAAACACAGGCTATGAAGTTGAGGACCAGCCTTCCATGAGCAAGCTAGTGAATAAAATGAATGACCCTCGATTTAATGAATGAATTGTGTGGGTACCTACTTTTTTTTCTAGGAATGGGGTTTAGAAAAATAAGAATGTTATTGAATCAACCCTGGGTCCACTCCCAATGTGCAACAAAGCCTTCACATGGGTTGTAGTGAAGCAAAGTCCAGGGCTCCATGCAAGGAGAATGGGCCACTTATCCTCAAAAGACCAGAAGTCATCACTGTCTTTTAGTGTTGGGTTTTCTAGTGTAAGGGAGAGGATTGTAGGGTATAGATCAGCTAGAGCACAATTCTCAGATTGGTTCGTGGAGAGTCCCTTGGACTGCAAGGAAATCAAACCAGTCAATCCTAAAGGAAATTAGTCCTGAATACTCATTGGAAGCGGAGAAGGCAATGGCACACCACTCCAGTACTCTTGCCTGGAAAATCCCATGGATGGAGGAGCCTGGTAGGCTGCAGTCCATGGGGTCTCGAACAGTCGGACACAACTGAGCGACTTCACTTTCACTTTTCACTTTCATGCGTTGGAGAAGGAAATGGCAACCCACTCCAGTGTTCTTGCCTGGAGAATCCCAGGGACGGGGGAGCCTGGTGGGCTGCCATCTCTGGGGTCACACAGAGTCGGACATGACTGAAGTGACTTAGTAGCAGCAGCACTCATTGGAAGGACTGATGCTGAAGCTGAAGTTCTTGATTTGGCCACCTGATGCGAAGAACTGACTCATCGGAAAATACTCTGATGCTGAGAAAAATTGAAGGCAGAAGGAGAAGGGGATGGCAGAAGATGAGATGGTTAGATGGCATCACTGACTCAATGGACATGAATTTGAGCAGGCTCCAGGAGTTGATGATGGACAGAGAAGCCTGGTGTGCTACAGTCCATGGGGTCACAAAGAGTCGGACATGACTGAGTGACTGAACTGACTGACTAAAGGTAGCAGCTTCACTGATGGCTCAGATGGTCAAGAATCCACCTGCAATGCAGTAGACCTGGGTTCGATTCCTGGGTTGAGACGATTCCGTGGAGAAGGGCATGGCAATCCACTCCAGTATACTTGCCTGGAGAATCCATGGACAGAGGAGCCTGGCAGGCTGCTGTCCATGGGATTGTAAAGAGTTGGATACAAATGAGTTAACACTTGAGGTTACACAGTGATATTTCAGAAATCTCAATCATCAACTTCAGTTCCAACCAGTCTGGGTCTGTGTGCTTGTGGTCAGCATGCAGTTAACTTCTTCCACCTGATAAGGGTTTTAGTATCTGGAAAACAACTCAAGGATATGGATCAGGATATGATCTAGAACCCTTGAGGAAGAACTAAAGGTCCTTGACTTTTTGTTACGGCTACTCATTATTATTATTATTTTCTCTTGCATGGCTGTTTTCCTTTATTTCTTCAATTTCTCATTTCTCTGAAAACATTTTCTCTTTGGAACTAGGGAAGACCTCTACAGAAAAGAGGCAGGGGACATGGGGGCTATCCCTAGAAAGGTCGCATGGGATCTTGCTCAGTGTCAAAAATAGAAAGAGATCCTTCTCTCAAGAAGCTCCAGGGCCCAGGCTGGAGTTGGTACGTGGAGTGACGACACCTTCAAGGTTTAGCTCCTTCTTGCTTCTACCGGATCACACTTTGCCAAGGTTGTTCTGGTGTTGTTTGGGAAAGAGAAGACCTGGAGGGTCTCTGAGAATTCTCTTCCAGAACCTGGAGGCTGCCCAGGGACCAAGTCCAGAGGCCAGGTGTCAGTACCAGACACCAGAGATATTTTTCTACTCAAAGAGAGGAAAAATGTTAAAATGCTTAGGGCTGTCTCATCAAGGAATGGGCAGCCCTGAGGGGTAAAGAATCAAGCAGAGGATGGAAGGATGGACTCTGCAGGATGATGGAGAATGACTTCCAGAGCTGGCTGGGAGAGTGGACATTGCTCTGCAAAGTTCATTGACCTTATAGTTCCAGAATATGTAGCGCACACAACATAGAGAAAGAGAAAGGGAGAAAGAAGGAATTTTCCAGGAAAAGGGGCCTCAGACAGGCCCTTGAGGATAAGTGGAGTGTGGTCCTCAGAAAGCACAGATTATAGAACATTCTCACTAGGGAAGCTGAAGGACCAATTCCCTTTCTCATGGGTGGTCCTTCCACCCTGGCCTCCTGCTCCTGACTTCCCAGAAGCACCAAGATAGCATATGGAGGTCAAGCACTCAAAGCCTCAAGAAGAGCTCCCAGGCCTGGAGAGGGGCAGGCCTCCAGCCACCCACGGTAGCAGCCCTGGCCACTCAGCTGCATATTCAGACTCCAAGGAGTCTGATGTCCCCTCAGGCCTGAGCTGGAGGACATCATGTGCTTGGGATGGGGACGAGTAGACTGCAGCTCAGTTGAGTGGGGGTCACCTTAACCATCCAATCCCATTACCCACTACGCAGGCGATGCTGTCAGGCAGGAACCGGTCGATCAGGAAGCAGTGAAAACTGGCTCTGCTGGATGTGACTGCCGTGCCCACATGCTGCTGGAGCCAGGAAATCAATGGACCCTAACTGGGGCAGATGGTCCACAGGTGGGCATCCCAGCTGGGCTTCTTACCATCTGTGGGGACACTGAGCAAGTGACCCTACCTCTCCAAGCCCTAATTTCTTCATCTACCTCTAAAGAGAAAACAGTTATGTCACAGGGTTGCCAGGAGAACAGGAGCAGATGGATCAATATGTGTTCTCTTGGGACAGAGATGGTGTCTAGCACACAGGGCAAAAAGAGTGAAAGTGTTAGTAACTCAGTTGTGTCCGACCCTTTGTGACCCTGTGGACTGTAGGCCCCCCAGGCTCCTCTGTCCACAGAATTCTCCAGGCAAGAATACTGGAGTGGGTTGACATTCCCTTCTCCAGGGGATCTTCCCAATCCAGGAATCAAACCCCAGTCTCCCTCATGGCAGGCAGATTCTTTACCATCTGAGCCACCAGGGAAGTGGGTGCTCAACAAATATCCATCCATTTGTTTTATATCCTCATTTTTTTCAATGATGATGGACAGGTAGTGGGATGCGGGCTTTTTATATGATACCTGAAAGTGCCCCATCTGGGATAAGAGGAGGATCTGTCACCCCGAGAAGCTGTGCTCCACCAGGCTTGGTTCGTCCTCAATTTAGGGCAAAAGATGAGAGAGAAGAGCAGTCACACAATACAGCCTTGAAGCCCGCTAGCTTTGGGGATAAGGATTCCAAGTGCACATCTGAAACATGTAAACAACTGACACTGTATTCTCCTCCCTTCCTCCCCAGGGTCCTAGGCTGAGTGGGGTGCATCTTAACCCCACCAATTCAGAGCGATTTCAAGCAGTCCTTACTTTGAGCCTTACATATTTCTCCATTTGTAAAATGGGTGTTAGAACACCTACTGCACAGAGATGGTGCAACGATTAGATGTCATAGTGCATGCAACACCCAGCACAGTGCTCGCAAGGAACAACAAAGAAATGTGAGTTGCCCTCCCCTTTCATCCCCTACTGCTGATTTTAGCCCTGGGCTAGCATCACCATCCTAAGCAAGGCACTCACACCTGTCAACCCTCAGTCTCCCTGACAGCGGACCATCATCTACGGATGAACGGGACTAGCGGCAGGACCAAGCCGAGGGGCAGGGGGAGAAGGGAGAAGCAGCATTGAGAAAAGTGGTCAGCATTTATTAGAAAATTCTTGGTGGACTTACAAGGAATTAGTGTACCTTGTCTCATACCAGATGCCACACGGCTCTATCTTTAGAAACCTCAGGGTGAGGGAAGGTTCCAGGCCTGTGAGCATCCTGGCTGTCCAAGGCTGGCTCTATAAATACCCACCCAACCGGACTCAGCAGCTCTGTTCTCCGATCCAGAAACAGCCCCTCCTGGCAGCAGCCCTGGAAGCCAGCAGCCCAGAGTGCAGAGCAGCCCTGGACACGGAGCATGTCCACCAGGTGCCCACCACCCGCTGTGTCCCAAAGGGCCATGCCACAGCCCACAAGCTTTCTCTGGTGCCCAATGGCCAGGAAGGAAGGAGGTAAAGACAGAAGATAAGACGGCTGGCCCTGAGATTTGGGGCGAGAAGGCGGGGGGCACACGGCGGGGAGGGCAGAGGATGCCAAGTGAGGGCTCAAGTTCCTTCTCCCTGAAATGTGTTCTGAGCTTCTGCTCCAGCAGGGCAGGGCACCAGGCCAGGAGGAATGCAGAGAGGACAGACTCAGGCCTCCCTCGGGGAGCTCAGAGTCTGCTAAGCACTAGAAACAGGAAGCCAGCCATCACTCAGAACCCCTCTGCCTGAATGAAGAATAGAAACCGAATACTTGAAAGGCTTGGGGAAATGAAGCCTAAGGAGAGAAGGGACTCTACTTAATACTCTGTAAAGGCCGATATGGGAAAAGAATCTAAACAAGAGTGGAGGGATGTCCTTGGTGGTCCAGTGGCCAAGACTCCAAACACTCCCAATGCAGGGGTCCCAGGGTCAGTCCCTGGTCAGGGAGCTAGATCCAGTATGCTGTAGCTAAGACCCAGTGCAACCGAATAAATAAAAGTACATAAAAAAATAAAAAGGAGTGGATATATGTATAACTGATTCATTTTGCTGTACACCTGAAACTAACACAAGATTGTAAATCATCATATATATATATATGATATGTTAGTCACTCAGTCATATCTGACTCTGCAACCCCATGGACTGTAGCCCGCTGGTCTCCTTTATCCGTGGGATTTCCCAGGCAACAAGAATACTGAAGTGGGTAGCCATCTCCTTTCCCATTGGATCTGGGAACCAGATCTCTTGCATTGCAGGTGAATTATTTACCATCTGAGCCATCAGGGAAGCCCCAATAAAAACTATACTCCAATAAAAATTAAAAACTAAAAAAAAAATTTTTTTTTTAAAGAGAGAAGTGGGAAGGAATCCACAGAAAAGCAAGGAAACCAAGGTAGCTCCTCAGCTGTCTCCTCCTGCAGGTGCCTCCCCAGTACCTTTGCACATGTGTGTATAGGCAGAATGTCCATCATTTGAGTGGAGTGGATTATTGAAGGATAGTTGTTCACAATATTAATTTCAGGTGTACAGCAAAGTGATTCGGTATTTTTGCAGATCCTTTTCCATTATAAGTTATTAGAAGATACTGAATATAGTTTTCTGTGTTATGCAGTAAATCCTTGTTTCTCTTTATATACAGTAGTTTATATCTGTTACTTCCATTCTCCTAATTTATCCCTCCTCTTCTTCCCCTTTGGTAATCATAAGTGTGTTTTCTAGGTCTGTGAGTTTCTGTTTTGCACATACATCCATTTGTATTGTTTTTTAGATTCCACATATAAGTAATATCATACAGTATTTGTCTTTGTCTGGCTTATTTAACTGAGCATAATATTCTCTAAGTCCATCCAAGTCGCTCCAAATGGAAGAATTCCCTTCTTCTTTAAGACTGAGTGATATTCCACTGTGTATGTATATATCATATCTTCTTAATCTAATCACTTGAGTCTTGTTTTAAATGCACCAGTGGCTCCATATTTAAGGTCACCCACAAGAAGTTGTCTGCGGTGGAGCTAACTTGCCCCCTGTACACACATGCACACAAACACACTCATGGAGGCATCACACTTTGCCTGCTTCGTCAGCCTGAAAGATTCTCGGCGAGTTTCTAGAAGCTGGCCTCCCAGGCCTGGATGTCTTTGAAGACGGGAGCCCCCTCCTCAGCACATCCCAGGTGACTTCTGCCCCCTGTGTGCTGGCCGCAGAGATGTGTCTTCATACCTTTCTAACTGCTGTCGGGCAGGGGCTGGAGGGGCAGCAGCTAGGGACGGAGAGGAGGTGAGGGGGGAAGGTGAGGGGAGGGGAGAGGGAGGTCTGAGACAAGGAGTCAAGAATTGGGACTCAAGGGAGATGGACGGGGAAGGAGGGAGGTAAGTGGTCCTCACTTCTCTTCCCTTCCATCTGCTTCCTCAGTCCCCTCTCCTCTCTTCCTGCTCTTTACCCCAGAGCCCCAGCTCTCTCTCTCTCTCTCTCTCTCTCTCTCTCTCTCTCTCTCTCTCTCTCTCTCTCACACACACACACACACACACACACTCTACTCTCCATCCCCACATCCCAGAATCCAAGTTCCCCAACACAGATGTAAAAACAAATTTGGGTCATTTGTAGAGATGTGGATGGAGCTAGAGCGTGTCATACAGTGTGAAGTCAAAAAGAGAAAGACAAATATATATTAACGCATGTATGGGGAATCTAGAAAAATGGTACAGATGATCCCTGTTGCAGAGCAGGAATAGAGACTCGATGCAGAGAACAGATGTATGGACACAGAGTGGGGTGGGATGAACTGGGAGACTGGGATTGACGTACGTGCACTTGCTGTTGTTAAGTTGCTAAAGTCATGTCTGACTCTTTGTAACCCCGTGGACCGAAGTCCGCCAGGCTCCTCTGTCCATGGGATTT
The DNA here is from genome assembly GCF_003369695.1 of Bos indicus x Bos taurus. Classification (NCBI taxonomy): domain Eukaryota; kingdom Metazoa; phylum Chordata; class Mammalia; order Artiodactyla; family Bovidae; genus Bos; species Bos indicus x Bos taurus. Next base: position 56,427,083 of record NC_040091.1, read on the forward strand.
CCCAGGCAAGGATACTGGAGTGGGTTGCCATTCCCTTCTACAGGGGATCTTTCCAACCCAGGGATCAATTCCATGTCTCCTGCATTGCAGCCAGATTCTTTACCACTGAGCCACCAGGGAAGCCCTTCACAGTACATTACCATGTGTAAAACAGATAGTAAGTGGGAAGCTGCTGCATAGCTCAGGGAGCTCAGCTCAGTGCTCTGTGATGACCTAGAAGGGTGGGATGGGGGAAGAGAGATCTAAGAGGGAGGGGATATATGTATAAATATAGCTGATCCACTTTGTTGTACAGCAGAAACTAGTACAATATTGTAAAAGCAACTATACCTCATTAAAAAAAAAAAGTAAAACCAAAAATATAAAGGCACATGGACCAGGCTCTCCAGTGGTCACAGGTGGGGTCTTATATCTCCAGTGAACTAATTCCTAGGACTAGAGTCACAGGTGGATGGAGAAGCACGTGGCCTAAGCCTAAGCCTGCCTTTACCTCAGTGTTGGCCTTGTTAGTGGGGCTCACAGGACAGCTCCACACCGCTGTGAGCCTCAGGATTTTGCTCTGATGGTACAGGGCAACCGTTCAATAAAGGATGCTATGCAATTGCACAGAATAACCTTGGAGACACCCTGGGTTTCATTTGCGCCTGGAAACTGGCATGGGGACACAGCTTCCATCACAGACTCATCTTCCCGGGAGAGGCCTTCCAAGTACCCAGTGCCAGACTGACATGGGAGTTATGAAGGTGATTCCTGTAGGGGCCGGGTCACCCACATACCCATGGCTGATGACCTTCCTTCTCTAACTGGGTTTATTTTGTGACTGGCACCAGCAGACCTGAGCCACTCTTTGGCAAAGTAGATGGTTTGCTTTGAAACCCCTGTGTCACGCTGAAGCAATCACAAGCTTGTTCCTGAGCCACTGCAGGTAGAATTCAATTGTCAGCAAGACTGCAGGGTTAAAAGTCAGGAAAGCAATTTTTTAAAAAACCGACCTCAACTCATTCTGTAATATTTCCTATTTACATTGAAGAAATGTCAATTCTTGGCTTTAGGCCTCACAAGAGACCAAGGATTTAAAAATACCTATGAGACAGATATAAATCTTTGATAAGACAATAACCGCAGAGAGAGATATGCCTGGAAATGTTAAGTGGGTTGGATTCAGTCACTGCTCTTTCCAGGTTCCTCGGCATGACTTACACACATCTGGATGCTCCACTTACTCCTGTTTGCTGTATCTAGTGCAGAGTGTGTGTGTGTAACTCGGGCACTTGGTGCCTGGGCCTGTTGTTCACAGGGGGGAAGAGCAATTAGAAATGTGCTAATTATCCTTTTATTTGGACTGTGGTCCCCAAAGCTTAAATGTACAGCTTGCATCTATCTTGGTCTGATGCAGCTGTGATGGTTCCTGGTGGGGGCGGGGGCAGTTGGCTGCCTACAGCTCCCCTGCCAGCAAGGCCAGGTGCAAAGCAGAACAGGTCACCTGGCAAGCATCTGGGCAGAGTTTAGCAATCAGGGCAAGAGCCTGGAGCAGGAGCTGGACATCAGGAAGGATTCTGAAGCCTTGACTGGACTCTTTCTTTTTTTTTTTTAATGTGTCTTTTAAATTGTGTAAAAGTCACCTAATCTAAAAAATACTATTTTAACTATATTTAACTGTACAGGTCAGTGGCACTGAGTATATTCACAGGGTTGTGCAACTCACCATCATCCATATCCCGAATTTCTCACTTTCCTAAACTGAAACTCTGTCCCCATTAAACACGAACTCCCCATCTCCCCTTCTTACTCCATCCCAACCCCCTGGCCCTTGGCATCTACCAATGTACTTTCTGACTCTAGGAATTTGACTAGTCTAGATATCTCACAGAAGTGGAATCAAACAATATTTGCTGGACTCTTTGTTTCTTGAACCACACATCAAGTTTCAAGAAATAGCATGCCCAATATCCCAGAACTGTGATGGGCCGGGCGGGGTGGGAGCCCAGGCTGCCCTGCTCCTAAGGTTCATGCCTCCACTTGACTTGTCTACCTGGAGGCCTGCCCCAGGCTAGCGTCCTCCACAGCTGCCTGTAACCCTGCGCCTTCCCGGCTCCCTGCCCAGCCTGGCCGCCTCTCCCAGGCTCAGTTCAGCTGGCGGTCTTGCACAGGTTGAGCCGCTTCATGCTTCGGTTGGATTCTCCACCCATAAGAGGCTGGGCTTGTCCATCTGGCTTTCCTGGCTCTCACAGCAGCCGCACGCTCACCCCTGAGGTGTTTGGCAGTCCCGGATCGTCTGTCACCAGGGGCCCCTCCCGCGGCTGCCCCTGACCTCTTGGCCCAGCAGCCAGTGTTGACAGACGCTTCAGAGGTCATCCCATCCATGGCCCGACCTCCCATTGACACAGCACACACACGATTCTAGTCCCTGGCAGGCACCTGGCTAAGGTGAGCCTGAAGGGAGACTGCGATTCATCTCGTTCATGCCACCTGGAAGCTCCTGTCTTCCTCGGGAAGCAGAGACTCCCACACTCACTGTCCAACCCAGGGCTTTCCTGCAAAAGGAGGAACCCGGCCATTTAAAAATTCCGCCTGTGAGTCCTTCCCTCACGGCGACCAGAGCAGAGGTTCCTCGGGGACCTCAGAGCCACTGGGTGGTTTCTCATCCAGAAGCACTGCCTGCAGGCCATGTGGTCCACCTTGCAGAGACCCTGCCCGCCCACAGCAGGCGTGAGGTGCCTGCTCTCTGACTGAACAACATACGGGTCCCCTGTCTCCTTCTGCCCCAACTCCCAGGAGAAAGACGCTCCAAGAACCCTGGGCTCAGCCGGATAAAGGGAGTCTCCTTCAGTCTCTTTGACTCTGGCTACTAAGGGATAAGAACGAATGGGAGACACCCGCAGGGGCTCTAAATGAAGGCCCACAGAAGCCGCCCTTGCAGGGTCAATCATTCCTTCTGCTTCACTGCAGATTAGGAATGAGGGGCTTGGGGCTTTCCTCCCTCGGAAGGTCTGGAGGTCATGGCCTGGTGGGCGGGTGGGATGGGGCCTAAGAGGATTCCCTGGCTCAGCCTGAGGTGATCCTGTGTTTGGGAAACAGGAGGATAAGGGGGAGGTGGGTGTCGGGAGAAGCTGGGGGCCTCTTCTCAGCTGTGCTGTAAAAACTATCAGGAACCACCACCCACTTCAGTAAAGCAGAGGGGCAGCCAGGATCCTGGGACTTAGCTTGCATCCACCCCTTTGAAAATCTCCTAAACACTAGGGACCATTTGCACAAAGGTTTGCCCACAGTTTTGGGGATGTGGTGGAACTCCCAGGCCACGTGGACCTAGATCTGCCTGGTGGGCCGCCCCAGTTCCCTTTGGCTTTGTCACCTTCTCTCTGGCTGCACAGTGCAGCCTGGGTGGGCATGGGTCCCCTCCCTCCTTCTGCCCCAACTCCCAGGAACAGGACACTCCAAGAACCCTGGGCTCAGCCAGACAAAGGGGAGTTTCCTTCAGTCTCTCTGACTCTGCTACCAAGGGAAAAGAATGGGCGGGAGACATCACTTCTGTGGTTGCTGTTTTAGAGCTTACTGAAAGATCTGCTCTTTTGTGCTACTGTAGAAGAAAAACAGCGCTGTGACTGGTGTTTCCAGGATTTGGAGCTAAAGTCACGCACTTTGGAGGGTCTGTCGTGTTTCTCACAGCTGCGCACTCGTTCTTTCTCAGCGGGTTGTGGGTGGAGGGGACCCAGCCCTCCCCACAGTCTAGCTACATCTCTTGGGGGAGCTCTTGGAGTCTTGCCCAGGAGAGAGAATACAGGATGGGGGGCCCCTCTGGAAAGGCTGGAGGGACCCCGATAATCAATAGCACAGCCCTCATCCATCTCAGATCCTCATTGGTCTGTGGCCTATTAAACGCTCCCGGTCTGTCGATAACCCAGTATTTTTGCTCTCTCACTGAGCCCGCCAAGGCCAGCTTCCATTTGGCCAGAGAAAAATAATGATTGTTTGTTTATTAGTTGGGAAAAAATGTTCAGCCACAAACGTGCCTTTGGGCCACAGCCAGATTCCATCAAACCGTCCCTGGGCCGGTCTCTACCTTCTAGGTCGCCTGTGCGAGTGGATCTAAGGGCCGGAGTCGTCTGTCATGTATAGGTGGCCCAGGGACTACAGGGGTCCCTGTGGAAGTCTCCACACAGCCAAGAACACTCGAGGACCTTGGTTCATTCTTGGCTGCTGCATGGGAAGTGGGGGCCTGGCCGGGGAAGACTCTGATCAAGCCACACAGGCTAATGTGACTCAGGAGTCCAGGCTGCTCCAGCCATGGGTTTGAGCCCCTCCAGGTGAGCTGCAGGGTTTCTCAGCTGGAGGCTGCTGGCTGAAAGCTCAGACAGCTGTTCTGAGCTGGGGCTATCTCACCCTCCTTTGACCACCTTTCTTCAGTAGGATCTTCGGATCATAGTGGCCTCGTTTCAAACCCCAGCTTTGCCACTCATGAACTCTGAGATCCTGGTGAATTATTTAACTTCCCTGAGCCTCAAATGACTCCTATAATTATTGGGAATCTTCTGACTGTGTGAGATGAAATACAGTAAGTGCGTGACCCAAGGCCTATGGGTTCCAGGCCCTCAACACCAGCTCACTGAGTTGCCTTTCCTCCTGGAGAGCCCACACCTTAGATGTGCTTGGTTGCTGGAGCCAGTTGCCTATCCCCCTAATCTGTCTCCCCAGAATTTCCCTTTCCCAGTGGACTGGGGGACCCCAATTTCCAGCTCCCACCTCCCTTGTCCTTCAAATCAAATGACTTGCCCTTTTCTTTGGAAAGAATCTGCCTGAAATACAGAAGACCTGGGTTCAATCTCCCGATTGGGAGGATGCCCTGGAGAAGGAAATGGCAACCCACTCCAGTATTCTTGCCTGGAGAATTCGATGGACAGAGGGCTATAGTCCATGAGGTTGCAAAGAGTCAGACACGACTGAGAGACTAACACTTACGGATTTCCTTTCTTTGGAAAAGTTTCACTGTTAATCACTAAAGAGAAACCAGAAAGATGCAATCAGAACGAGACTGATCAGACTCCAGCCCAAGTCCCAGCTCCGATAGCCACTCACACAGTGTGACCTGGGACAAGCCATCCAGTCCCCTAGGTCTTCAGTCTTCTCACCTGTCAAACAAGAGAACAGTCCTAAACAAGCTAAGTTCCCCCTACCTTCAAAATACTGTTTCCTCTTAGAAATAAGAGAAATATTTTGCAACATCCTCCTAAGTGCTCTCTCATCTCTTTTCTGTGTTTGCTGACCTCACACCCTCTTACTATATTGCTCCATTGATCCTGGGATGTGGCGTCCCTTCCCACCCTCAGCGCTCTCTGTCTGTCCCACAGTCTTTGGACACCCTGTTCTGGGAGATCAGTGGGAGTTCAGGTGACTGAGTGAGCCATTTACATCCCAGAGGAAGCCCTAGGCACTTCCCTTCCCTCCATGGCTCCCAAGTTTTCTCAAGCAACGTCAGAGTCAGTCAGTCCCCAGGCCACTGGCCTCCCTTTCCTCCTGCTTTCCTCGTGTAATCACTGTAGTTAAGCTAAGTCCAGCAATGGTGACAAACGGCCCCAGACCTCAGTGGCTCGAGCAGCCGGGAGTTCTTCCGTGTGCACACTCATGTTCCTGGTGGGTCTGCAGAGCTCAGCTCCACACCCTCTCCCTGCCAGGACCAGGGCTGATGCAGAGCAGCCCCACCGGGCCAAGAAAGAAGCACTGATGCCATGTGCAATGGCTCTCCAGGCTTCTGCTTTGACCTGGTCACCGTGACTTCCATTAATATTTCATGGCCTTACAGATGGCTAACAAACACATGAAAAGAGGCTCAACATCGGTCATTATTAGAGGAACTGAAAATCAAAACTACAATGAGGTATCACCTCACACCGGTCAGGATAGCCATCATCAAAAAGTCTTTTATCTATTTGTTTATTACGTAAATACATTTATTATTTTATTTATTTATTACAAACAATAAATGCTGGAGAGGGTGTGGAGAAAAGGGAACCCTCTTGTACTGTTAGTGGAAATGTAAATTGTCACTGTGGAAGACCATATAGAGATTCCTTTAAAAATTAAGAATAAAACTACAATATGACCCAGCAATCCCATTCCTAGGCAAGTACCTTAAGGAAACCAAAATTGAAAAAGACACATGTACCCCAATGTTCATTACAGCACTATTTACAATAGCTAGAACATGGAAACAACCTAGATGCCCACTGACAGATGACTGGATAAAGAAGCAGTGGTATATATGCACAATGGAATATTACTCAGCCATAAAAAGGAATGCATTTGAGTCAGTTCTGATGAGGTGGGTGAACCTAAAGCCTATTACACAGAGTGAAGTAAGTAAGAAAGAGAAAGAGGAATATCGTATACTAATCCATATATATGGAATCTAGAAAGATAGCACCAATGAACTTATCTGCAGGGCAACAATGGAGAAACAGACAACGAGAACAGACTTATGGACACAGGAGAGAGGGGAGGAGAGGATGAGATGTATGGAGAGAGTAACATGGCAACTTACATTACCGTATGTAAAATAGATAGTCAATGGGAATTTTCTGTATGACTCAGGGAACTCAAATAGTGGCTCTGTAACAATCTAGAGGGGTGGGATGGGGAGGGAGATGGGAGGGAGGTTCAGGAGGGAGGGGACAAGGGTTTACCCATGGCTGATTCACGTTGATGTTTAACAGAAAACAACAAAATTCTGTAAAGCAATTATCCTTCAATTAAAAAATACAATAATATATATAAATATATATTTCATAGGTTAAAGCAAGTCACATGGTCAAGGCTGCCTCAGCAGGGGGGAGTCATAATCTTTCCACAGGGTCAGACAGTGAGTATCATGACAGTAGCACAGTCCTCATTGTAAAGCCTTACAGGGGTCCTCTAGCCCACTCCCCTCATTTTACAGGTGTAGGGAGGAAAGCTCAGAGACCTGAGGCGATATACCTGAGGACATACAGCAGTGAGTGAGTGAGGAGGGGTTAGAATCCAGGTGTGCTGATGACCTTTCAGTTCAGATGTGGGAGACAGGTTTGAATCAAATCCCACCTTCGTATTTCTGGACAAGGTATTTCAGCTCTGAGCCTTGGCTTGCCTCTGTGGACTATGGGGAAAGGCTGTCAGTCTCTCTACAGGGAGGTTGGGCGCTCAAGTGAGGTTTAATAAAGCATCACGCTCTAAACACACGTTTGTTCTGGTCCCATTGTTTTCCTGTCATCAGCCCCCAAACTCCTTCATTTCATTCCCCTCCTCTCTTTCTTTTTTTAATATTTATTTATTTACTTGGCTGTGTTGGGTATTAGCTGAGGCACACCGGATCTTGTTGCATCATATGGGATCTTTCATTTCAGCGCACAGACACTATAGCTGTGGTGTGAGGGCTTAGCTGCCCCGCAGCGTGCAGGACTTTAGTTCCCTGAACAGGGATCAAACCTGCATCCCCTGAATTGCAAGGTGGATTCTTAACCATTGGACCTCCAGGAAAGCCCCCCATTCCCTTCCACTCTTTTTCCTTACCTGCCTCCAAGCCTACCTTTTTTTTTTTTTTTGTCAAAAATTTGAGCCAGAAAAACCTCTGACTGCAAAGCCTCCTCGTGTTGCCTCCAAGTTTAGGAAGCAAAAGATCCTCACACCAAAGTCCTTCTCAAGGATCTGATGACTCATGGCCCCTTTACACCCACTGCTTCTCAAAGCCTCATCTTAGCCCTGGGCATCATTCCCATTACACAGATGAGAAGGCTGAGGCTCAAGAAAGTTAGGGAAGAGTTTGCCTGCCCTGTAGGAACCAGGACTTTCAGTCACTGCTCTACAGGTCTACACTCTTCTACAGCACCTGACATTGGACCCGTCCCCACAATTGCCTCCCCCTCCTCCTCCCCCTCATCCCTAGTAATGAGAAGAATGCCTTTGAGCTTCCAGAAGAGCCATGGTGGCTTTGGGCATGAGAGAAATGTGGCTGGTGTTTAAAAAAAAAAAAAAAAGTCTTCAAGAACAATTGTCACCTGTTCTGTTTGGCTTCGCCTTATAAAAATTCTGTTTTCAACAGTCATGAAATGAAGGTCCGGGGAAGTCTGTTCAAGCAGAGCCATTTCCTGAGAGCTGACAGTTAACATTTCAGGGATGTGTGTATGTATCTGTGTGTGTATATATATATATATATTTCCAACATCCCTTCCAAAGATAGCTCTGGAGCCTGTTTGGAATATGTTTTTATGATTAGATGAGGGGGGTGTGTGTGTGTATAGGTTGTTTGCTGCCGTGTTTGTGTTTCTCTCTCTCCTCTCTCTAAAGAGCTGTTCCCTTTGTTCTGGGAATCGGGCTTTTCTCAGAATGTCGAACAACGGCACAGATGGTCCCAATTTATTGCCACCTAACCTGTCTGGGGAGACATCATGCCCTGTCCTGCCTCCCCACACCTGTCTCCCTGAGTATCCCAGGAGGCCCCTATTGCAGCCGGCCTCAGCTTCCTCCCCCAGGCCACCCTCTCAAGAGCCCTCCCACTCAGACCCGGCAGCTCAGGCCGCCCCTACCCTCAGGGGGATGCCCCTGCCCTGGGGCACAGACATCTCCTCTCTGAGCTCCAACCGAACTAGGAAAACGCCCTGGTCTCTCAAATCTCCAGCCTCCACCAAGGGTGCAGAGCTGCCCAGCCTGGAGAGAGGCCTCCTTTGCAGGGTTTGCCCAAAGCAACAGGGCTCTTACAGAGAGCAAGACAGAGATGCTGTTTTACTGATTTCGAACTGACTGTGCTGGAAGGGGAGGATGAGATGGAAGGCTCAGGGTTTCAGAAGCAGCAGGCTGTGTCTTCCCTGTAGCAGGGGCCTCCCTCCCTGTGCTGCAGGGTATACTTATCGCCCCTTCACAAACACACACACACACCACCCCCTCGAACACTCACACACACTACACCACCCCCCTCCCCGGCCCGGCTGGGGTGAGGGAGGGGCTCAGTCACTCATTCATCCAGCTTTTTCTGAGAGCCTACCACATCTGGACACTGTTCTAAAAATCAGGGATATGGCAGGGGGTAAAAAAAAGAAATTCTTAACCAATGTTGGGTGGGGCAGGAGTTGGATGGAAAGGAAAGAAAGAAGTTATATATGGTTTGGGAAGTGTCCAGTGTTCTGAGGAAAAGTAAAGCAGACGGAGAGGCTGGGAGTCCTGGGACTGGAGTTTGTGTGAAAGTCTAAGTATGACTTGAAGGCGGTGAACACTCAAGTGGTGCAGGTGTCTGGGGACAGAGCAATGCAGGAAGAGTGACCAGCACGCGTGAAGCCGGAAGTGGGGTGTTTCAGGAGTAATGGCGGAGAGAGTGTCTGAGGGGAGACAGGCCAAGGGGTAGGAGGTGAGGTGAGGACGTGCTGGGGGACTGGATTGTAGCCGAGGGCCTGGCCATTATCTGAGGGCAATGGGGGCCGTGGGGTCATCCGAGGAGGTTCAGGATCTGATGTGTTTTGAACACCCCGCTGCTGTGTGGACTATGGGAGATTCAGGATCTGACGTGTTTGAACATCCCGCTGCTGTGCAGACTATGGATGCAAGGACGCGAGGCTAGGAGCCGAGAGGTGAACCGGGAAACTACACCAGGATCCTAGGGAGGACTGCCCGGGCAGCTCAGACCACGGTGGCAGCAGTGGTTGCTTCTGAGTGTATTTTGAAGGTAGGGGCCAGTAGGATTTGTTAGTGGGTCAGCAAGGGGGTGAGAATTCCAGAGACCTGGCTTCAGCAACTAGAAAGTGGGAACAGGTTTGGAGGCGACCCTCAGGGTTTAATTTTGGGTACATTATGTTAAGTTTCACATGCCTGGGACTTCTCTGGTGGTGCAGTGTCTAAAAGTCCGTGATCCCAATGCAGGGGACCCGGGCTCAAACCCTGGCCAAGGGAGCTAGATCTCACATGCTGCAACTAAGAGTTTGCATGCCGCAACTAAGATCTGGCACAGCCAAATAAATAAATAAAAATAAATATGTGTTTAAAAGATGCCTGTTAGATAGCAAGGCCAGAGAAACACATTTGGGAGTGGATAGTCTCTGTTCCCATTCACTGCGTCCTCCGGTCTTCACCGAAGCATGTAGAGTTGGGGGGACACACAGTCCAGTCCAGCAAGTTTCCTGAGCTCACACAGCCGGTCAGAGGGCTAGAAAATAACTCATCTTCTTGGAGGTCTTGACTCTTGACCCTGGGCATGTTACTCCCTGAATCCTCAGTGTTCCTCTCCCATGACTGATCAGTCATCACACATCAAGCAATAACATCCGCCGTCACTGTCCTCTCAGGATCACAAGAGGCAAGGGGCTCTAAAGAGATGCCTCTCCTCTTCTCTCCAGACTCTACTTCCTGGCTTTCTCCAGCGCCTGCCTTCCAGTTAAGATGCTTCCTAATCACCCAGGGCCCCCAGGCTGTGTGTTTATTTTGATGATTTTCTTACAGAGACTCATTTAAGATGCTTCAACGTCACCCTGACTAAGAAACAAGCTGCTGGGTTTTTCCATTTCTTTAACCTGTTAACTTCCGGAACAGTGTTTAGATTTTGTAGATGGCAACCAGACGGATTGGAGAACCAGAAATGTGTTTTTTTGGACCCATTTTCCTTGCTTCCGCCCATCCACCCACTCATTGTTCTCTCCCTATAGGTCAAGGCCAGGCTCCATGCAGTCCTTTAATTCCTGTGACCTTGCTCAAGGGGCAGAGAGATGGGATAAAGTCTATAACAGCACACCTTCCCCTCAGCCAGTCAGCCTCCCAGGGGCCACAGGGTCTGAGCAGCAGTGTCCAACAAAACTATCCTGTGAGCCACTTATGCACTTTCCAGTAAAAAGATAAATAATGAAAAGAAGTGAAAGCAATTTTAACAATATATTTTATTTACCTCTATATAACCCAGGTGGTGCTAATGGTAGAGAACTTGCTTGCTAATGCAGGAGATGTAAGAGACATGGGTTCAGTCCCTGGGTAAGGAAGATCCCTTGGAGGAGGAAATGGCAACTCACTCCCGTATTCTTGTCTGGAGAATCCCGTGGCTACAGGAGCCTGGAGAGCTACAGTCCATAGGGTCACAAAGAGTCAGACAAGACTACAGTGACTTAGCATAGTGCTGCAACTTAAATTGCTACATATAATATAAAAGTAATGATGAAATACGGTACTTTGTTTCATACCAAATCTTTGAAATCTGGCATATATTTTACACTTAAAACACATAATCAATTCTAAAACCACATTCCAAGGACTGAGTTAGCTAGGAGCTACATGTAATCACAGGCTACTATGCTGGATCCTGAAGGTGTTGGGGTCGGGTATCTTTCCTAGTTCATCAGCTGTTTCCAGGTCTTAGCTGGTCCTGATTCCCTGGGCATCTCACTTGGCTATCCATCTCCTGGGGCAGGAGAGAGGCTCCTCCAGGGCCCCTCCTTCTCCTTTCAAGTCCTCGCTCTCTTTTTAACCCCTTCTTTTCCTCTTCAAGGTCCCGTCTGCCCCTGTCCAGCCCCTGGCACATCGTTGCAGTTCCTATCTGCTGGCCTGGTTAGGTGGCTGCATTTGGGGAAGGGGAAACAGGGCATTTCCAATCCTGGGGGCCATGGAGGGCAGAGGGGGAAGGAGGTGACAGGCTGGTCTGAGTGCTGTGAGGGTATCTGAAAAGGCCGCAGATGACCTTCTATCCCGTGCAACTCTGACACCTGATTAGGCTGCAGGAACGCCCTTCTTGCCACGAATACTGTGACAGTGGCCCTTCCGGGCCTTGTCTGTAGGAGGCTCTGGGTTTCAAAAGGGATACGTGTGGAAAAAACGGTCTCTGGCCACCTGTCTCTCATTTCACTCTCCCTGGAACATTGTGACCCAACTTCGGATTGCTCCTCTCGTCCCTGGTCAAGCTTATCTCAAGCAAATGCATTGATCTTGGAGTCTGATAAAGCCTGGGACATTCCCCACTGTCACCCTTTACTACATATACCAGACCTGGAACCTGGAAACTGCTAAGGAGCATTCAGACATCACCCCTCACCCAGTCCCTGCTGCCATCCACTGCTCCTTCCAAATATCTCTTCCCCGCCAACACCCAGACACCCACAGGCATGGAAACACATCCTGCACCGTTATTCTTGCTAGGCCTCCGCTGTGTTAAGCTTGCTAAGCGCCCCTGCTATGCTCCTTCTGCCCCCTTACACTGAACGTCTTTGTGTAAAATGGAAACAATAACAGAATCCACTTCATAAGCGTTACTGTGAAGATGAAAGGGGCTGTGTTCGTAAGGCTCTTAGAAGGCACAGAGTGCTAGTGGGTTTGTTTCAGTATTCTCGTAACAAGAGCATGAGATAGGCACTTTCAGACCATCATAGAGATGAAGAAACTGAGGCGGAGAGAAGTGAAGTAAGTCTCCAGGCTTCCAGACAGGAGAGGCAGAACCCAGACCCCAGGCTGGGACTCTTTTCCCTACTTTCAGAGTCCGTCACATCACGTTTCACAGTCTCAGTGAGAAGAAAATGAATGGAGCCTGCCCAGAGGAAATGTAACGCAGTCCAGGAGACTGTAAGAGCATGGAAAATTCCCGAGACTGTTTCGTAACAGAGGCATCCGGAGGGGAGGAGACTGAGGGGCACAAGGGGCTGTCTAGCTCTCTCAGAAGCTGCTATCAGGAGTGTCCTGACTCTGTGCCTCCATCGCCCTCTCAGTGAGGATCCCAGCTCACCCCCTCAGTGTGGGTCTCCAGCGTCTCCTCCTGGTTTGATTGACTGCCGGGAAATAAACAACCAAAAAGCCCGACTAGATTAGCAAGGCAGCATATGCTGCTCATGGGAACTTAAACAATTGCGCTTCTAAATAACAGCTCAACACAGGATAGAAGAGATGTTGCAAGGCAGGATATGATTAATTGCCAAATGAATTATTGAAATTATAATTGCAGAGGAGTTCAGAGGAGCGTGTGATTGCTGTGGGTGGGTTGGGTCAGGAGAAGACGGGGCGGAGGGCTGTGTGAGCTGGGCCTGCAGAGGGGTCGGTGATGGGTGGGGTCCAGCCCAAGTGGAGGGCATTCCTGACACAGGGCAGGAAGAGGACAATTTGACTCTGGTGCCTAGAGTGCCCAGGGGCTGAACCGCAGACAGGCCTGCCCACCGTCGGCATCCTCTCCCCAATGACCCCATGCTCACCTTGACCTTCCACCTGTTCTCTGGGCCTGTGGGGTCTGAGTGCTGGTCTTCAACTCCTCTCTGGTCTATCAGCTTCCTGTGTCTGTGCCTCAACAGTTCCATCTGTACGGTGGGTTGGGAGGAATGTCTTTCACACACCATAAGAGGAAAAACACACGTCTCTAAGCCTGGAAGGGAGAGGTACAAAGTCAGCAAGGTCTGCTGCAGCTCTGTTTTACTGAGGTTCATTTTCACAAGTGCTCAAATATCCAGTGAGCCAGATCACGTCTCCTGGAACATGCTCCGTAGAGCACTGGCAGAGGCATAAACTTAGAAGTGATCAAACCTGCATTTCAAGCCCTGCTCTGTCTTGTAATGGCTGTGTCATCGTGGATAACTTGCTGAACCTTTCTGGGCTCCACTTTTCTCATCTGTAAAGTAGAGCTATGTGTGGCTATCGCATGGTTGTCTTGAGAATTCCCTGCAATAACGTAAACCAGGTGCCCAGCCCCTGGATGACTCATGGTAGCCTTGCTCCATGAGCAGTGGTGGTTGTTGGCAAAGGTAACATCTCAAACAGCTGTTCTTGGGGTCCCCCATGGACAGTGTCATAAAGGCTATGACACCCTGTCTCTGCCCCAAGAGGCAGGGATGAAGTATGGTTAAGAGCACAGGTGCCAGAAGACAGAACAAGGGACGAGATATAAGGGTCAGTCACATGGAGATGTGATCAGGGAATAGGACAGGAGCGGTGGCCTGCAGGCACCCACAGCAGGCTGGCTAAGGCAGGGATTTGAACTCAGGCTAAAAGATGCTGTGCTGTGTGGTCACTGTAATGATAATTAGGAAGACTCTGCAGAGATGTAAGAAAATGGTACTTTATGAAAATGGCAGAATCATAAAGCAGTACATACACAGTGGTTGCAATTAAATAAAATGTTAAGGTAAAAAAAAAGCAACTGTGGAATTAGCGAGTGTGAGAGAGGCTAGGACTATTCTGAGTTAATACAGCAGATGCTGTGTTTGCCTCCTTTAAGCTGTTTTTCAACTCCCCACCCCCTTTTTTTTTTAAGGCTTCACTAAGGGTTGATATGTGCTATCGTATGGGGCAGTTTTAAGTCAACATGATCATTTCCCAGACTTCCATGGTGCTGTTGACATCTTAGGCAACTGATACAGCAGTTGTGATCAATAGGACATTTCATCTAGGAAAAAAAGTTTTATTAGCTTTTCAACTTTAAAGGGGCCTCATCGGAAGGGTGATGTCTGTACAGGGATTTCTGCCACTTCTCTTGACCAGACCCTTTGGAGGGCAAGGCTCCCGTTTGGCTGCAGGTGTATTTTACAGGGATGGAAAGAAATATGTCCAGTGAACAGATCCCCCAAGTGGTAGTCTGGGAGTGCCTGCGGGAGGCGGTGACCCGCATTGGTCCTCCCAGGTAAAGAGTTGTCAGGGGAAAAGGTGCTAGAAGGCAGCGCAGCCTGGCCCTCAAAAGTCGGGATCAGGGTGGGGGAAGATATGTGGGGTGTCAAAAGGAGGCCAAGAAGGAACTTTCGAGTATTCAGAACCTCCCATGAAGCAATGGATGGATAACCTGCAGTCAGAGGGCTGGGACTGGGGAGGACTGGAAGGAGCTGGCAGGAGGCAGGCCTGGATCTCTGGCTCATCAGAATCAATAAGGAGTGAGGTTGGAAAACAGATTCCTGGAGCTCTGCCCCAGGCCCAGTGATTGAGAATCTCCCTCCAGCCTTGTATCAGAATCTGTATGTTCTAAAAAAATCCCCTTGGGATTCTCAGGCAGGGAGTGAGGCTGGCCCTGGGAACCGCAGGCTGACGTCGCCCCTAGTGGCCTTGAGGACCCGGTGCTCAGAGCCCTTTTGGGGAGAAGCAGCGTTAGGCCCTGGACTCTGCTGGGTATGTGTGTGTGGGCTCAGTTCTGTCTGACTCTATGCGAGCCCATGGACTATAGCCCCCTAGGCTCCTCTATCCATGGGATTTTCCAGGCAGGAAAACTGGAGTAGGTTGTCATTTCCCCCTCCAGGGGATCTTCCTGACCTAGGAATCGAACCCGTGTCTTCTGTGTCTCCTGCACTGGCGGGTGGATTTTTTACCACTAGAGCCACCTGGGTGCTTGCCTGTGAGCAGCTGCTCCCCTCTCCCTACACCAGCACCACCCCCTTCTCCCCCCTCTCCCACCCAGGATGCTCTGGTGGAGAACCCCTTCCAGCAACCCTTTCTGGGGAGGGTGGAAGAAGCAATCCTGAGGCTCCAGAATTCTCCCTCCTAGCACTTGCCGTGGCAGATCAGACCCAGACCAAGCAGGAGTCAAAAACGCATAATCATGATGAATGTACACAGAGATTGGAATTTCAGCTGACGAACAGAACACGACTTTTTTTTCTTTTCTTAAATAGAATGACGTTCAAGTCTCCATTTCCTCCAGCTTGAATAAATTTACCCTCAGTCACCATAGAAGCTGCTCATCTCGCCCAGGATCGCGCACAAGCTGAGGCTTCAGAAAAGACCTTCTGGTGGTTCCTAAGTGGGACAGCCCCCTCCTCAGCTTCCTCGTGGGAGCAGAAGAAGCTGCTGTGAGGAGACAGTGAATTAGTATCTGTAAGGCATGGAAAACCAGGCCAGGTACAGAGCAGTCAGTAGCCATGGTCGTTGTGGTTGAGCTGTCTGTGCTGTTTACTACTGAAACACCCATTTCCCTGCCCTTATGCTCCCTCCAGGCCCACATCATTCTCAGGGTCCAGGAACCTTCCAGAAGAAGCCAGAAAGCTCCTCTAAGCTCTTGTTATGTTCCCAGTTTTCTTTAACCAAATAGTCCCCAGCTCCTCATGCTGCCCTGGGCCATTCGAGGGGAGCCCCTATCCCTCCCCTCCCCCAGCGCCCTGCATGGTATTTGGCATAAGCTCATGTTTAGTCTTGAATCAGGCGTGCAGCAACTTTGGAGGCTGCCAGGCTGAAACGGGAGATGGGAAAAGAGGAAGAATTACCAGTGAGTGGAGCTGGGGTTTACATCCATGAGGCTGGAGGGTCTGGACTTAAATCTCTGACCCAGATCCCTGAAAGCTCCCCCCACCCTCCTCAGCTAGCTACACCCCTCGAGGCTCACAGAACCTGCCTATGTGGTGCTGGCTGATTGTGGCTTGGTAGGCGTGTGCAGGGCCACCCTCCAGTGCTGCTTCACTTTGAAGGAGGCTCCTAGGGACAGAAAGACTGGTCCTCTGGTAGAAAGTCTGCAGATCTCCAGGGAAACGTGAGCTGGAAAAGTTGGGGAATACAGCTTTCCATCCTAAGTCACTTCAGTCAAGTCTGACTCTTTGCGACTCTATGGCCATAGCCCACCAGACTCCTCTGTCCATGGAGTTCTCTAGGTAAGAATACTGGAGTGGGTTGCCACTTCCTCCTCCAAGGGATCATCCCTGGGATCAAAGATCAAAGATCGAAGACAGAGGGGTCGAACCTCCATCTCTTATGCCTCCTGCATTACCAGGCAGGTTCTTTACCACTAGCATCACCTGGGAAGAGCCTTCCAAGGCCCCCCAAATCACACCCACAAGCCTCAGCTCACTGCATCATTTGTCAGTCAGTCAAGGAATCCATCAGAGCACTGAGGGGACACAGTGAGGCATCCTGGCCAAGGCCTGAGGCCATGAGAGGACATCAGGCCATTAGACTCCGGGATGGGCCATGAGGTTTTACACTCCTGTCTCTTCCTCCACTTGGGTGTCACCACAGGCCATCAGGTTCAGAGAGCAAGGCCCTGAGAAAACCCTGCCCTCTGTGCTGCTTTTTCAGTACAAATATATCCCAAATATTGCATGGACATATGTGTACTAAAAAATTAGTTGCCACTTGTCTGAAATTAAAATCTAACTACGTACCCTGCATGTTTACTCGCTCCATCTGGCAGCCCTGCCCCCCAGGGGCACCCATCTCTAATCCACGGCCCCTGGGAAACCATCAGGTTGGGTTTTTCAGACCCTGTAAGGAGTGTTCACACATGTACAGGGAGAATCACAAATGCCCCACATCACAGAGTGGAGAAAGCACAGTCACAGCTAACACGTGGTGCTTTCTAGGTCTTTCTATGGGCTGGGCACTGCTGTCAGTGCAGACCTGTATTAATTACCCCTATTAATTCATTTCATGCTCACACCAAGCTGATATGGGAAATGCTATTGCTACACGTCCTTCTACAGGTGAGGGGCCCCGAGGCTCAGAGAATTAAGATGACACAGCTAGGAAGAGCAAAGCTAGGCTGATCTGGAATGTGAACGTAGCTCCGCAGCCTGTCACACGGATTTTATTTTGGATAAAAAGGGGCGCGGAGAAGAAGCTAGCACGAGTGCGTTTGCTGATGCTGGAGCTGCCAGATGGGCTGTGCCATCAGGCAGGTCCCTTCTCGGGTGTCACATAGAAGTGTCGAGTCGTGTATTTATCATACAAACACAGCTCCATCTACATTCAGAATACTGACGGAGCATTAACCAGCTGCCGGCGCTGTCTGTCCCGGGGAACGTTTGGTGCACTGCCACCAACTGGCGGCTTCGCAGACACGTGGGGCCGTCACTGCCAGAGCAGGAACAGGCTGGGCTGCTGCACTGGGGCCGCTCCCCTGCCCGCCCCAGGCCTGTGTAAGATCCGCACCACTTGGCCATTCTACACTTATTCATAATGGCGCGTGTACCGCTTGCCTCTTCCAATAAAAGGCGAGCCCCTAAAGCAGAGAGCGGGCCTTCCACTGATCCCTGTACTGAATGTTTTTTGAGCACTTACTGCATGCCAGGAGCAGGGCTAGGGACTGCCCAGTGATGGCAGGGCTGGGTGGACGGCGCAATGAAAGAAACTGGTATCACAGACTATGATGTATTCTAGGGGGCATGTGGATACAGTGAGGAGGCCCCAGGGGTGGGGTTGGGGTGAGGTGGGGAAGGGTGTGCAGGCAGCTGAGCCATGTCAGGAAGAGCTTTCCAGAAGGTCAGAGGCTGGGGAGGCGAGCCTGCTAGGGATCTGGTAGATGTGACCACATCGTTCCGCTGCCCATGCTGCCTGTGGCCAGGTTTGCAGGGGGCGGGAGTGTCGTACAGGGGACAGGCGACATTTCCCCTGTTCCTCTCTTCCCATGGGGGAAGGGAAATAGAACAGAGGCTAAAAGTGCAGTGATTCTGTTATTGCTTTGCTTTTCTGGGTGAGAGACGTTTAAGGAGAATTAAATACAGAGGGAAAGGATGCTGTGCAGATGACCAGAGGGAGGACTGAGGAGGGAGGAGGGAGAGTGAACAGGATTGGGGGATGGAGGGGAGCTGCAGGCATGGGGCGGGGAGGGGAGGACTCACCCTCACTACTTGGAAGGAGCGAGGGATGTGAACTGACGCAGCTAGAGGGTCTCAGCCATCCACTTCTGTCTTCCCTGGGATGGAGACAGTAACCTCCCCCATGGGTGCTGACTCAGGCAGAAGCCGAGGGCAGAGAGGTTCATGGCCCTGCTTCTAGCTCAGATCATGGCCCAAGACTGGTGCCCAAAAATGTTTGCTGACCTTGACTGCACTGACTCCGGGACCCCTCCCGCCCTCTGCCTCCCCCACAGGGTTCCCACCAACCTAGCCCAAGTCTCACTATGGTCTGCAAGGAGCTGCCCACACCCCCTCATCAGCAAGGCTCCCCCTGCTCCCAGGCCTGCTGGGGCCCTCTCTGTGTCCTTCCTGCTCTGCCCTGCTGGGGGAAAGCCATTTTATCTGCCTGTCATCTGGTTCTGTGCAGTGGCTCCGGCAGGCTCATTCCTGCCCTGGCACCTGCCCTTTCCTCTGCCTGGAAAGCTCTTCCCCTAGGTCTCCCCAAGCCCACTCTTCTCTTTCAGCTCTGGTTCCTCCAGGCATCATCCTCAGAAAAGCCTGGCCTCTTAAGTAGCTGGAGCTTCCCACGCCTATCTACCCGAACGTCACCAATGACTGCCTCATGGCATGTACAACTGAGGGTATTGGCACCTGTCATTTACTTAGTGTTTCCTCTCTGGAGGATGTGACCTCTGTGAGGATTTAAACCAGTCTGCCTTGTCCCTGTCTGGTACCTCGAAAGCACCTAATGACTGTGGAATGAATGAATGAGTGAGTGAATGAATGAATGAACGAGTGAATGAATGAATGAACCTACAGACCCTGTCCCGGGCACTGCTGACCTCAGTTGTCACAGAGAGAGCAGCTGAGGCTCCCGGAAACCCCCTTGGTCCTCCTCTTCCTGTCTGTTATTTTCCTACTAAATCGTCTTCTGGGAATTGTGACGAGCTGGATTAGATAGCATAATCAAGATAAACTGGTTATTTACACAAGGCCCCCATGGATCACCCTATGGCTTTTCTGAAATGCTTTTTCATCAGGCATTTTCTTTTCAAGGGATTAGGGCTTGTGCGGCAGGCCTTTAAAATGTGTTTTGTTTTTTAAAAGCGATTTCCTATCCCTGGCCTGTCAGATGCACACAGCCCACTTTATCCGTATTGAGTAGACCACTTCTCAGTCCTGTGGCTCATGGAGACTGTGGAAGGCCCAGCATCTTTCCTCCTCTCCAGAGAAGCTGCTGGGGACCCGTGAGCCCCAGCCCCCAGGCGGAGCGGGGAGGACAACATCCGCTGATAATCCCTGGACCTGGGGCACTGAGAGAGGTTGACTGAGCGCCCAACACTGCTCTCCACGCTTTTCCACGTCACATTCCACAAGAATGCCACCAGATAGGCGTGTCTCGATTTTATAATGACGATGATGATGATGGCTGAAGCACAGAGACGCTAAGGAACTTGCCCTAAAGTCCACGCAGTGAGTGGAGGGGCTAGGACTTGGCTCCACGGAGTCCAGCAATAAGGCCAGCACCATACCACCTCTTTCACTTTCCCCAGCCTGTCCTAAGAACTGTGGACAGGATGAACAAGTGAGTGCAGGCACGGCCCTCTCTACCCCTCGCTCCCTCCCTCACAGGCCAACAAACAGGGTGGTGCCCTGAAGAGGGCGCGAGAGCCCACTGGGAACCAGAAGCAGCAGGATGCAGCGGAGCAGCCCAGCTGCTGGCGGCAGACAACCCGGCTCCGATCCCAGCTCAGCCGCCTTCTCCCCGCTCTCCGTTTCCGGGGATAATGCCCTGTGCTTCTCAAGGATACACTTCGTGTATGGCTTTGGGATTCTTTGGAGATGCTAAAAAGCCAAAAGAGATGCTAAAAAGCCAGACACTGAAACGTCAGAAAGGGCCCTCAGACAGGAACCTGGCTAAACACCAGGTTTTAGGGGTAGGAGATAGAGGCCCGAAGTGGGGAGCGGGCTCAGGATGTCAATGGAAGAGCAGAGCCCACTCCCTCCTCCCCTTCTCCTCTCTTGGCTCCCTTTCCTTGTAGATCATGAGTGGAGGTGTGCTCCAGGCCACACAGAGTATTTCTCTTCCTCCCTTGGAGAAAGGTCAACCCTGCCTGGCAGCTGGGACATGGAGAAGAGGGACCTCACGCTCAGGGGTCACTGTTCCTTTGCCCCTTGAGAGATAAGGACATGAGAATATGAACCAGATTGATTCATATTGATTCATATTCTCACATGATTGCTGAGGGAATCAGTTATGAGAGGAAAGGAAGGTCTTTCAGAATTTTTGCTGTGGTCTACCTATCTCCCTACAAGACAGTCAAGAAAAGTTCTAAGTGACACACCAGTTGTTAAATAGGGTGCTACTTGGGTCATAAACAGTTTGTCTTTGAGCACGAACTATGTTCTAGCACTCAGAACACCAAGCTGTCCTGGAAATCATGACTCAAAGTAGGGATCTGAGTCACTCAGGATCCTGCTCTTTATCCAACAGGTCTGAAGCTAGAAACTACTCTAGGAACGACTATTTCCAGTCCCTATAGAATCATGGCTATGGTAGTGGTCCCCCCCATCGCCCCCCACTTTCCACGTGTCTCTGTATATTTGTCAAAGAGCTTTGGCTGAAAATAATGGAGAACACAAGGCAGAGACTGAAAGAGGGATTTATTCTTCTCACTTTACAAGAAGTCTGGAGGCAGATCATTGCTGCTGGTGCTAATTAGGTGGCTCCATTCAGTCAGGGTCAATGTCTCTAAGGGTCTTTTGATCATTCCCTCATGATTGCAATATAGCTGCTGAAGCACCAACCATCAAATTCTCATTCACAACAGGAAGAATGGAGAAAGGATCAGCAACCTTACAGTAGAGTTCCATCTATGTCTTATTAGCTAGAATTGTGCCTCATGGCTACACCATAGGAAAGGACACTGGCAGGAAATAGGTTGGGAATGGGGTTTAGGTCAGGCAACTTATATTATCTGTCATACTCTCCTAGGCCACTTTTACTTCTGCCAAAGTCAGCAGAAGTTACTGTTATCTAAAGTGTAAGTCGACAAGAGCTTAACGGCCTGACCGTTTAGGAGGAGACTTCAGTGGTCTAGAATCTTCAAGACACAAAGATACAAAGCCACAAATATTATGAAAGCAGGTTGGTGGACAAAGACATTGAATCCAGTCCTGCCTCAAATTGTACTCAGTGGGACTTCCCTCGTGGTCCAGTTGTTAAGACTCCATGCTTCACTGCAGGAGGTGTGGGTTTGGTCGCTGGTCTGGGAACTAAGATCCTGCATGCCACACAGCACAGCCAAGAAAAAAGAAATTGTGCTCAGTGGTGAGCCCAGCCATGTCATCCCTTGATGTGCCAATCCAGCAAATGTGCCAGTGAGTGGTGAGCATGTCTGTAACTGCCCACTCTTTCAGGTCCCCTCAGTACTTCCAGAGATGAGAAAAAAGTGATTTCAGATGGGAAAGGGGTTTCTCAGACCATTTCCCCTCCAGTATCAATATAATCACCCAGGAACAGTTAGTTCGGCTCTATTCACAGAGACGTAGGAAGCACACGGTACATGCCAGGTCCTGGGCAAAGACACCTGGGATATTGCCACCCCTGTCTTGCCCTTGGGAAGCCCACAGTCTAGATCAGCACTGGATTAACCATCAAAGAAGACAAGACGTGTATCTAGGAAAGCCAGAGCTCCAATCCAGGAAGCTGTTTGATTTTTAGCATAGAAATATGTTTCTGATGTTTGTTGTTTTCAGATGTAGCATCGCTTAACTTGAATTGTCTATTATCGGAGGTGGGAGATACCTCTCACCACACATCCCCTCAGTGGGGCACTCCCCAAGGGCAGCCACTGTATTTATTCTCTTTTAGTCACCAGCACCTCGTATGTGAATGTTAGGGCTCAAACATTTTTTTTTAATAGATATTTATTAGTTTGTTTAGAAGCTACCTATAGATGGCTGCGGGCTTCCCAGGTACTAGTAGTAAAGAATCCACCTGCCAGTGCAGGAGACGTAAGAGAGGCAGATTCGATCCCTGGGTCAGGGAGATCCCCTGGAGGAGGGCATGGCAACCCGTTCCAGTATTCTTGCCTAGAGAATCCCATGGACAGAGGAGCCTGGTAGGCTACAGTCCCTAGGGTCGCAAAGAGTTGGACATGACTAAAGCAACTTAGCACGCATGCATGTATAGCTGGAGGAATACAGGAAGGAAGGCTATCTTAGAGGCTCAGAGAGTTTTTATTTTTTATTTTTTGTAGCTACACTTTATGGCATGCAGGATCTTAGCTCGTAGACCAGGAATTGAATCCATACCCACTGTAGTAAAAGCAAAAATTCTTAACCACTGGACTGCCAGGGAAGCCCCAAAGGCTCAAACATCTTAATGCAGCCCTGCAACATCTTGTCTGTCCTCCGGACACAGAAACGCTTTACACATCTTTCTCAACAAGTTGTGAGATATCAGGTTTGCCTATTGTGTCACAGATGAGCAGCTATGAAAAACGGTTTCAGAACCTAAGTTAGCAATGAGGTTTTAAAAATGATCAAATGGTTCAGACATACACATATTGAGACATTAGAGCCCATTCGGGCTGGTCTGTGTAATAAGGTCACGTTCACCACTCTTGCCTGATACATTTTCGAGGCCAGACAGAGGGAAGGAGCTCCAGGGCATGTGGGGAGAGGCTGTAAGTCACAGGCTTTGTCCAGGGAAGAGGCCGAGTCCCCTGTGATTTGAGACCATGGGCATATGGGGAGGGGTGGATCAAGAGGGCTGTGATTGGAAGTGCTGGAATTACAAGCAGAGGGGCTCCAGGTGAGTCCCCAGGAGCCTGCTCAGGGCTCTGGTGAAAGGTGGGAAGTGGGCAGCAGAGAGCCTCGAGATGCAGAGAGAAATGGACCTCTCCCAGTATGGCTTCTGTGCTCCTAACAAGAGCCAGAAACAGTGATGGTTCTCCAAGGCAGTCATGCATTCCTGGATATAATGGCCCTAACGATGGGTCTGTGTCCAAAGCGTGTAAACTATGCTGCTCCCAGACACCCTGAGAACTGCAAATTTAGCCAGACCTAAATAAATATTAATCGTCTGAGCTAGGAGTGGCTTATGCTTTGTTTTGCTTTCAGATGCCTCTTTCTCTGCTTTGAAGTCCTGAATACAAGCTCTACTCACAGAGATCCTGGCCAGGCAGGTGCTCTGAGCCTCTCTTCCTCATCTCTAGGGCAGGAAGGAGGGTGGGAGCAGACATGGTAAGGAGCGGGCCTAGGACCCAGAGGACATGGGCAGGTCTGGGCTGGAGTCTGCCCTCTGCCTTTTCTGCAGAAAGAAGGAAAGGAGAGTAAGCCAGTCCCCGTGGAACAGGTCGCTGGGCAGTCATGGCCACTGATGGTTCATCTCCATTCTAACCCTCACCCCCAACCACAGGTGACTGAAGCAGGGTGGGCAGCTGGCTCAAGGGGAATCAAACCACAGTTTGGTTGGTGACCTGAACAAGGACGTAGAGGTTAGTTTTTAATCAGGTCAGTAATTCTCCCACTTCAAACTTGAACTCAGAAATTCTCTCTCTAACCACTTAAAAAGAAAAAAGGTTAGTGAGCAGCGTATGCATGCGTGCACACTCATTTGCTTCAGTTGTGCCTGACTCTGTGTGACCCCATGGACTGTAGCCTGCCAGGCTCCTCTGTCCATGGGATTTCCCAGGCAAGAATTTGGAGTGAGTAGCACTTCCTTCTACAGGGGATCTTCCCGACCCAGGGATCAAACCCACATCTCTGCATCTCCTGCACTTCAGGTGGATTCTTTACCACTGAGCCACCAGGGAATCCCAGCGAGCAGGGTAAGCTGCAGCCTAAAGGACGGCTACTTGAGAGTGTGGCCAGCTGGGTCCTGAGCATGCTGTCCAACCTCCTTTCTCCCACCGTCACCATCGTGGAAGTCCTGAGACCTCTAGGTAGATGGAGGGCTGAGGATTGGGGAGAGAGGAGGCCACATGCTTCTCACTTCATCCTGCTGGGCTGTCCAAGGAACTGCCCTCACCAGACGTGAACTACTTCACAGCTCTCTTTCCAGGAAGCTGAGAGAAGCCAAAGAGGAGGTCTGAAGGTGTGCAGGAAGGAGACTCTCCTGGCAGGCAGGTTTTCAACTTCTCCCTCCTCTGCCAGCAGCCAGCTGTCATTTGGAGGCAAATGAACGTTAACCTGCCCTGGTTTTATCTGCGAAATGGACTAGCTGATCTTGAAGATCTTATTTGACAATCTCAATAGGTGAAAGGCATTCTGAGAGAATAACCAGGAGAAAGGAGTGTGTGTGTGTGTGTGTGTGTGTTGGTGGGTAAGCAGTTCCTTTGGTGGCTGGTTGAGGGGACCCTCCTGAGGAATGCCACATTTGTGCCGCAAGCAGGTGAGAGAGGAGAGAGTGGTGAGTCTTTGGGGCTCCATCAATCTGGCAGGAACACATCTTTCTTTCTTTCTTTCTTTTTTTTTTAGGAACACGTCTTTTGATGTGTGGGTACGAGGAGAGTTGGTTCCCAGTCGCAAAGTTGTCTTATGTGCCAAGGACCACAGTAGGTACTGGGGCTGAAAACAAAACAAAACTATAAACACAGTGCCTGCCTGTAGGGGGCGCTCTACTGACAGTGTGAAATAACGGCAGGAAGACTGCGGGTGTTTCTCAGAGCTGGTGCCTCCCCGACTGAGGTGGAATCAGGCGCTGACACCTTCCATCTTTTCCTTTATGGAAACGGGCAGCGCCTCTGACTTCCCAAGGAGGACACGACATAAAGAGGATGATGCTGACAGACCAGGTGGGGACAGGTACCTGTGAGAACAGGACAGGTGGAGTTCTGGACAAGAAAAACCTATCTTGGAAGCAACTATTTCTTCAACACATTTTACGGAACACCTGCTATTGCCTTGGTCCTGTTCTGAATCCAGGAGGGCTGGGACGTGGTGACTGGCCAGGTGAGGTGACATGGACCCGCGACCCCCAGATAAACCTCAGGCTCTGCAGACCCCCCGCAGCCTCACAAGCATCTCAAGTGCCCAAGACTCAGAGCCAGAGAGGTCAGCACCACAGGTGGAGTTTGTCCACAGCCTCCCTGCTTGTTTGGGGACCCCGAAGGTGTGAGGGCTCCTTGGCTGCCTTGCACCGTGTGGCGAAAGGGAGGAAAACGGAGGCAGAATTGTCAGGCTCCTCTGGTCTATAAACAAGCCCAGCCTGTAAACACACGTGCCTCAGTGCTGTGACACTGTCGTCTCTCGCTTCCCTCCGTCTGAAGAATAGCTGTGGCAGGGCCGGAGGAGAGAGGGGTGCGAGGAGGAGATACTGAGGGACTCAGAGGACTCTGCATGTTCCTCTCCTGCAGAAAGGGCAGATTCCGCACTTTAGGTCAAACACGCCCCCATTGCCTGCTACACACAGGCAGACGGAGATTTAAGAGGAAATCAGCGGCAGGTGGAGCCCTTGTGACGCTCCCCATGTGGAGGGGACACGTGTGCCTACCTAAATCACAGATTCAGGCTAGCGACACCTTACTCGTGGCACCCATCACAGAGCACTGGGGATGCACGCAGCAGAGGTTGGTTTGCTCAGTGGATGGGATGGGGGTGGGGATGGAGGGGGCAGGGGCAGGGAGAGGGGACTGGGAAGTCATGGAAGGTTTCCACAGGGACAGGGCATTCCTGATAGAGGGCTTAGCTTGTGAGCAGGCTGAGTAATAGGAGATTCAAGGGTGGTAAATACAGAGGCTAGCAATCCTTTATTTATTCAGCAAATATCTGCATGCCCCTTATGTGTCACTGCCGGGTGCTAGAAGCTTAAATGTCAGGGCCGGGGAGGAAGTAGAATCAGGCAGAAAGGTAGGGCTGGTTCATTTTATGAGGGCTTTGAAAATCAAGCTGAGAAAGCCAGTGGGAAATTCTCTGGTGGTCCAGTGGTTAAGACTTCATGCTTTCACTGCAAGGAACACAGGTTCAATCCCTGGTTGGGGAATTAAGATCCTGTGTGCAGTGCAGCCAAAAGGAAAAAAAAAAAAAAGGAAAAAAAGCTAAGAAAGCAAGTATCTTTGAAAAAACTGGGAAGGATAGGGCAAAGATCATCAGCGGGGGATGACTAAGGTCATGACCCTTTCTTTCCTGCAGAGTCCTTAGCCTGATCCTTTGAAGAAAAGTCCCTAAATGAGGAAAGGAAGTGGACACTCACATACAGAGTTTCACTGCAGTTGGAGCCATTACAGTTCTATGAAAACCCAACTTAGTGGAAGGCAAAGGACATTGGGGCTGCAGCAGTGCTCAGAGGAGGCGTAGGGAGCCTGTCACCTGTCAAGTCTTTGGGGATCTGGTATTGCTGCAGGAAAGATACATGCCTCACACTTAAGGCTGGTGGGAGTAGCTGGACAAGTCTCTTCTTGTCCAGCTTAACAGAATCTGAACATACAGAGAGAGAAAGAGAATAATGGCAACAGCCCAGCACCCCCTTGCTTTAAAGTCACCTGAAGGCTGGGAGGTGGTGGGGTTGGTGGTTGTTAAAGCCACACCACCATAGGGCTGTTTGGAGTGGAATTCACGCCTTTTCTGCAAGAAAATGTAAGAATATAGTGATACCACCAGTAACGTTTGGTGATGCTTTTGGCAAGTGTTGGAGAAATAGAATTATAACACAATATAGTATAATTAAAAACAAGATGCCCTGGATTTCCCTGGTGGTGCAGTGGATAAGAATCCATCTGCCAATGCAGGGCACACGGGTTCGATCCTTGGACTGAGAAGATCCCACCTGCCATGGAGCAACTGAATCTGTGCTCCACAATTGCTGAGCCTGTGTGCCACAACTACAGAAGCCTGTGCCTAGAGCTGTGCTCTGCAATGAGAGGCCACCACCAAGAGAAACCCAAGCACCGCAATGAAGAGTAGCCCCTTCTTGTGGCAACTAGACAAAGCCTACGGACGGCAACAGAGACACAGAGCAACAGGAAAAATGAAAAAACAAACAGTATGTACCAACTCAGATATCCTCTCCACAAAGGGAGTAGAGAAAGAAACCCCTGTGATGAGTGAACGAGCATGAAGCCAGAATATGATGTGGATCACAGGCAATCACTAAGAGACTGCAGAGACAGAAAGGAATCTCCCCCTTATCTAGCCAAGCAGACACAGGCCATTACGTGCATGTTCCCAAGGTGATCAATCACTAGTCTTCAAGGGAGAGGACTTGACAACACCTCTGTCATGCATGGTTTCTCCTAACTTTATCTTGGTAACTTGGGAGACCACTTGTGTTCACCTGATCCAGAGGCGAAAGAAACTTCTCATATTGTTAGAACAAAAGGTAGTTTTGCAAACTGGAGCATGGTGCCCATGAAAGGCTATTACCCTCCGACATGAAGTGCGAGATGGGGGAGCTGGCTCCCTGGATGTTTGTGTTTCAAAAAATGTCTTCCAGGAAGTCCCAGGTCCAGGAGAAAACATTTCTGAATTGGGACGCTGGCAAGAGGCTTATTTAGCCATTATGAAGATTTAAACACATTTGAAAAGGACAGAAAAGAAATTCTGAAAGAAAAAGGGAGCTGTCTTTTCCCTTAGTTTCAACATGAAGACTTAAGTCTCATTTTAATTTCTGTTTGTCCTTACAATCTCCTCCCTGTGTTACTACAACATAATAACCTTATAATCTTCTAGTTATTTCCTTTGTTGGTGTCTACCTTTCTCTGGGCATCTTACAGTTGTCTAAATATCCAGTAAGTTCATGGTAAGATAGGAACAAAGCAATTACCAGAATTACAATTTAACATAAGGATGAATCTAAATAATCAGTGTGACATATACAGAATAACCCAGTGTTAACCTGGTGACATCAGACCAGTCTCTCGCAGTCATTCTGTTTGTCTATTAATTAGATGCTCCTCTTTCCCACAGTATCTTTCTAAACAAAGCAGTTAACATTTTTTGTGTGTCAAATTTAGAGCTTGAGCACCTGGGTACATACTGCTTATTTTCACTTTGTTATCATCAAAACCTCTAGTGAAGATGGTCCTAATTGTATTCTGCTAATAATTGGGTTGCTGGACTAAAGTCCAGCCCATATCCATCCCGAGAGCACAATATAGAGCTGATGAGAAATATTTGGTTGTGGGGACCATTACTGGGAGTACAGAAAGAGAGAGTAGGGTGACAATATTGTTTGTTTTCTCATAAATGTGATTTTCAAAGGAAGTAGAATAATCATGGCTGTGAATGGGACAGCTAGGCAGCCTGAGAGAGTAGTAATACATTTTCCAGAATATTTCTTTACAGTTGAGGTCAATGCCAGTTGCTTCCTCTGGAAAAGTTAAGTGTTAGGTCCTTTGAAGCACCCACAGTCCAGTCTCCCATGGTACTAGCTTCACATGGGAAGCATGTCCTTCACTTTGGTGGCATATGGCTGGACAGCAGCAGAAAGCATCCCTCCCCACTCAGTGAGAGCCATCTTTCTTCTGTAGACGTAGATGAAGTCTCCCAGTTGACAGGGGTGGTCGACTTCATCTGGCAGATACTTCCAGGTGTTTGTAACTTTAACTATCAAGGTTTCTGGAAAAAGACAAGTCTTGAGCACAGTTTTAAGTATTGAACATATGCTGCTGCTGCTGCTGCTGCTGCTAAGTTGCTTTAGTTGTGTCCAACTCTGTGCGACCCTATGGACAGCAGCCCACCAGGCTCCTCTGTCCACAGGATTCTCTAGGCAAGAATACTGGAGTGGGTTGCCATTTCCTTCTCTATTGAACATATGAGTGGATTCCATTAAATTGGACACAGGACATGGCCTCAGACCCCAATTCATAGGCCTGACAAACGTAATTTCAAAAGAAGACAATCCATGCTTGCTTGTAGGGGCCATTCTAATTTCTAACAAGACTAGTGATAAAGCTCTAGGCCACTGTTGACCTGCCAGATGCTGAACCTTATTCAAAGCATGGTGGCACCAGTGGTAAAGAACCTGCCTGCCAATGCAAGAAGACATAAGAGACGTGGGTTCCATCCCTTGGTTGGGAAGATCCCCTGGAGGAGGGCGTGGCAACCCACTCCAGTATTCTTGCCTGGAGAATCCCATGGACAGAGGAGCTTGGCAGGTTACAGTCCATAAGGTCGCAAAGAGTTGGACACGACTGAAGCGACTTAGCACCCACACAAAGTTTGATTCACTTGTTCTCCTTGCCCAGAGGACTGGGGCTTATGGCAATCTGTAAACATTTGCGTAATTTCTGGAGAACAGTAGAACTAAAGTGACTTTCTCTGATTCAGTATAGTGAGAGAGCCTCTACCACTGCCTGGGCATCAGCTTTTGAAAAGGAGATGACTTCAGGACCCCAGAACATGGTACACAACGTAAGGAGACACAATCTACCCACCCTTCCTCACATTACTTCTATGATATCCAGTGGCTTTCCGGTTCCTGGTAAAGCTGGTCAGGGAGAACTTTCTGAACTTGCTCTCAGAATGGCCTGTAAAGAATTCTGTCAACAAATAACACATCTCTTCTTCACACGTTTTGAATTTATTTTGCCTTTTTGGTAAGTGTCGTATGAGCTTAGTGTATTTAAATTCTTCTTTTACTCCGCTGACTTTGTTGATGACATAGCATCAACCAAGCCAAAAGGCACGAGTTCGGGTTAGGTAATTACCATGCTCCATTTTCTTTTGCAAAGCATGGCATTACTGTTGGTAGGAATGTAAATTGATACAGCCACTATGGAGACCAGTCTGGAGGTTCCTTAAAAAACTAAAAATAGAACTACAATATGACCTAGCAATCTTACTCCTAAACATATATCCAGAGAAAAACATGGCCCAAAAGGATAAATGCACCCCAGTATTCATCGCAGCACTGTTTACAATAGCCAAGACATGGAAGCAACCCAATTGTCCACCAACAGAGGACTGGATAAAGAAGATGTGGTACATATATACAATGGAATAGAACTCAGCCATAGATAAGATCAAAATTGTGCCATTTGCAGAGATATGGATGGACCTAGAGACTGCCATACAGAGTGAAGTAAGTCAGAAAGAGAAAAACACATATTATATATTTATGCATTTATGTGGAATCTAGAAAAATGGTACAGATGAACCTATTTGCAGAGCAGAATTAGAGATTTAGACATAGAGAACAAACATATGAATACCTGGGGTGGGAGGGTGGTGGAATAAACTGGGAGATTGGGACTGACATATACATACTTCTATGTATAAAATAAATAACTAATGCATAGTATAGGGGAAAAAAAGAAGGTATAATCTGTTTATGGGACATATATTAAGTTAATCTTAAAAATGCATTCTAATATACACTCAGTTCAGTTCAGTTCAGTCGCTCAGTCATGTCCGACTCTGCGACCCCATGAATCGCAGCACGCCAGGCCTCCCTGTCCATCACCAACTCCCGGAGTTCACTCAGACTCACGTCCATCAAATCAGTGATGCCATGCAGCCATCTCATCCTCTGTTGTCCCCTTCTCCTCCTGCCCTCAATCCCTCCCAGCATCAGAGTCTTTTCCAATGAGTCAACTCTTCCCATGAGGTGGCCAAAGTACTGGAGTTTCAGCTGTAGCATCATTCCTTCCAAAGAAATCCCAGGGCTGATCTCCTTCAGAATGGTCTGGTTGGATCTCCTTGCAGTCCAAGGGACTCTCAAGAGTCTTCTCCAACACCACAGTTCAAAAGCATCAATTCTTCCGTGCTCAGCCTTCTTCACAGTCCAACTTTCACATCCATACATGACCACAGGAAAAACCATAGCCTTGACTAGACAGATCTTTGTTGACAAAGTGATGTCTCTGCTTTTGAATATGCTATCTAGGTTGGACATAACTTTCCTTCCAAGGAGTAAGTGTCTTTTAATTTCATGGCTGCAGTAACCATCTGCAGTGATTTTGGAGCCCCCCAAAATAAAGTGTGACACTGTTTCCACTGTTTCCCCATCTATTTCCCATGAAGTGGTGGGACCGGATGCCATGATCTTCGTTTTCTGAATGTTGAGCTTTAAGCCAACTTTTTCACTCTCCACTTTCACCTTCATCAAGAGGCTTTTTAGTTCCTCTTCACTTTCTGCCATAAGGGTGGTGTCATCTGCATATCTGAGGTTATTGATATTTCTCCTGGCAATCTTGATTCCAGCTTGTGTTTCTTCCAGTCCAGCGTTTCTCATGATGTACTCTGCATATAAGTTAAATAAGCAGGGTGACCATATACAGCCTTGACGTACTCCTTTTCCTATTTGGTGCAGACAAATAATGTTTGATTCCACTTATGTGAGGTACTTAGAATAGTCAAATTCAGAGCCAGAAAGTACACTGGTAGTTACCAAAGGCCCTGGGGCCGGGACAGGGGGGCTGGTAGGGAGGGGTGATGGACAGTGAGTATTTGGTGGGGACAGAGTTTCTGTTCAGGAAGGCGAAAGATTTGGGAGACGGATGACGGTGAGAATTGCACGACGATGTGAATGTCCTTAGTGCCACTGAACTGTACAGTTAGATATGGTTAAACAGTATGTTTTATATTATGTGACTTTAACCACAATAAAGTTTTTTTAAAAAATGAACAAACATTTCTTGTTGTCTTGAAAGTAGAGCTCTGCCATGTTTTGACAGCAGCTTTTGCAGTTCTGTCAGCAAAGTGAATTGCTGACATGTGAGCTGGCAGTCGTAAGGCACTTAACAGATCAGCTTTCAATTTGACAGGAGATTTTTTTCATTCTCATTGAAGTCAAAAGTCCTCTATTTTTTAAAAATTTTGCATGACAGACACCAAACACATATTTACTGCAAATACATATTTTTCATTGTAAGTCCAGAACCAAAAATTGCAGCTCTAGTAACCATTAACTCAGCAGCTTGTGCCAATTTAATTTTAGATACAACATAAGCCTCCAAGATTTCATGAGAAGTAATGACAGCATAGGAAACCTTAAAGTTGGCCTCTGGGTACACGACCCATCAGCAAATATTATCAAATCTGCTTTTTGATCTGAGACACCTGATAAATCACATCGAGGCCTAGTATCTTCTTTTATTACTATTGTATAATCACAATCATCTACTTGATCAGGATCTTAGAAGAGGGTAGTAGTTTAGGAGACTGTACCTCCCAAGCACAGTATGAGGACTGGATATCAATGCCTGCTCATGGTTGGCTTGAAGGCACGCTGACACATGCTGGGCTTATGCACTTGTAAGATTGCTGCCATAGCAGATGGGCAGGCATGTACGTCAGATGACCCAAGGTAAGAGACGGGGCCTTTTCAATAACAGTGGCTGTGGCCCCTGCCCCTGCTCTGAGGCACCCAGGCATTACCAGTGCTCCAACATCCAGAAAATCTGAGAAATAAGCTACTGGTCTATGGCCTAGTCCCAGTTTTGGGTTAATACTTTCCTAAGTAGTAGTTCATCATCAAACAAGTGGGAGGGTTTTTTTTTTGTTTTTTGTTTTTGTTTTTGTTTTTTTTCAAAATCTGGAATCCCCAAAGCTGAGGGAGAGGCTACAGCCAATTTCGGTACTGCAAAACTTCTTAGATTCTAAGGAGCAGACGAGGGGGTCTGGAGAGTTATGGAATTGATCTGCCAGAGGTTATGCACATTTGGCAAAAGCTGGGATCCATTATTGATAGCACCTAGTCAATGGCACCCTACTCCAGTACTCTTGCCTGGAAAATCCCATGGGCGGAGGAGCCTGGAAGGCTGTAGTCCATGGGGTCACTAAGAGTCAGACACGACTGAGCGACTTCACTTTCACTTTTCACGTTCATGCATTGGAGGAGGAAATGGCAACCCATTCCAGTGTTCTTGCCTGGGGAATCCCAGGGACCGCGGAACCTGATGGGCTGCCATCTATGGGGTCGCACAGAGTCAGACACGACTGAAGCGACTTAGTAGCAGCAGCAGCAGTCCCCCATACTGCCTATGTTTCTTCGTAGCAGGCTGCTTTACATGCAAATTTGGCTGCCTCCCAGACTGTGACACTTTTTGGCCTCGGCTGACAACCGAGGTTGTTGTTCAGTCACTACATCGTGCCTGACTTGATCTTGAGTTAAATTAATTCCTTCGGCCCAAAGTGATGCTTCAATTTGTTCCGGGGTGCTTTTCCAGCATGGTATGAGATTGCAGAGCCATCCCCTTTTTCTTCTGGAGGGCACATAGCAAACAATTCAAGTGTTTTTTTCTATTTTAGGGAGCTCCAAGAACACTCCGTCCAGGGTACAGAATAAAGTGGCCTTCGATCGGTAGAGCAGGTCTCTACCAAATAGGTTTACAGGAGAATCAAGGGAAAGTAAAGCACATGTGAGCCTCAGTGAGGGCAACTGCCTGTATGGGAATCACAGAGGAAAAGGAACAAGAAGGCTGACCCCAAATACCAACAGCTTGTACTATCTTTTGTCACATGGAAAGCAAGAAATTTCTGAGGAAACTGCATGATAAGTAGCACCCCGCTCTACCAGAAAAGGCAAGAACAAATTAACCTGAATAAAATTTATCAACATATTTGGTTCCCCACATTCCACCTCTGAGAGTCCCGCAATCTGTTCATCCTGAGCCATTTGCCAAATATTTCCTAGCAAAGGTTTTTTCCTGCTAGACCTTCCTGATTCACCCACCTCTGCAACCTCCTCATGTTCCCATCTCTCTTCACGGTCCTTCCA
This sequence comes from Bos indicus x Bos taurus, assembly GCF_003369695.1. NCBI lineage: Eukaryota > Metazoa > Chordata > Mammalia > Artiodactyla > Bovidae > Bos > Bos indicus x Bos taurus. The sequence continues at coordinate 56,461,244 of NC_040091.1, forward strand.
TGGCTTGGTGTTTTGCAGAGTCTTCCTTTGCTCTCTTCATAGGTTGGCCAGAGTTGGCATTATTCCCTTTAGTGAAGAGTTCTAAGTAGCCAACACAGCAGTCTTTAATCTCTCCTTTTCTTTGTCCTCTGGATTATCCCAACTGAATAGCAGCTGCTAAGGTTTGAACACTAGTCTGTGCTTGCCATCCTGCCACCTCCTCCTTAATCTTGGTTTGGAGAATAGGCAAGAGAGCTGAGAGAAAGGTTGCTAGGACTGGAGTGTGGATTTGATCTGACCCTGAGTCCATTCCCATAACGTTAGAGAAAGCCTCAACAAACTGAGCACAGAAATCAACAGTGAACTCCCTGTCTTCCGCATACACTGCCCATGACTTTTCCCAGCTCGCCTTTATTGGAAAGGCATCCAGTCCTGCCATGAACAAACCCTCTCCATGGGTCTTTAAGGCCATCAGTTCTTCTGTGGTTGCAGGGAGTGGTGGAGTATCGCCCTCTCTCAGCACAACGTCCTCCTGTAGGCGATCCTTTCCTGGTCCATGATGAGGTTGCTCCATCAAATACTTGAAATCTGCTGGTTCCCAAAGTCCCCGCAGCATCTAGTGCATACCTGGGGCTGTAAACTGAAAATATGCTGAGAAGCATTGCTGCCAACTTCTGTGGATCTTCCCGAAGTGTGTGTGTGTGGGAGCCTTTAGATGAATGACACTCGCGGGGGAGAAGGGCATGGTCAACTCAGTATTCCCTTTGTGCCTGAGGGGCTTGGGTGGCTTTTCAGCTGCACTAGCTTTGCTAGAGATCCGAATAGGAGGGCTGGTTTTCCTCACATTCAAACAGGAAACAGGATTATATGACACATTGGTTTCTCTTCCCATATTTGTATTTATCAGTGTAACTCCTTTCTCGTTCATCTTTCCAAGCATCTAGTCCAAACACTGTCCACCCTGCAGCTTTCATATAAGGACCCAGTTCTCAGTCACCCTAGGATCCTGATCATTTCTCATGTCAGCCTTTCTAGCTACATGCTGTGTGTATGAAAAGGGACTCTAGGAGGTGGAGTCTGGTCTAGGACATGAAGAAGACTCAGGGCTAGTCCAGCAGGCACACCGTTCTGCATCCTCCATCAGCAGGTAACACATTACCAGCTAGCAAAGTCCCATCTTTCTCAGGGAAACCCCCTCCTCGAGGGAATCACCGGCTACAGCGTCATCATCGTCATCATCTACTCATCCCCAGGAGTCAGTGTAAGACAGTGAGACAGCAGGAGCAGAGGGGTGAGACAGCAGACGCAGGTGGAGGAGAAAGAGAAAGCACCTCTGACTCCCACATCCCTGAGTTGTAAGACTAGGGATTTCCCTGGTGGTCCAGTGGTGAAGAACCTGCCTTTCGGCCGCTGAGCCCAAGCGCTCTGGAGCCTACTCACGACTACCAGAGATGACTTTCTGCTGTGATGAAGGCTAAGCACAGCCAAAACAATCAAACAAAAACAAAACAAAAAATATCACTTCCCTGAGCTGTGAGGCTGGTAAGAGGCTTATTTAGCCATGATGAAGACTTATTTGTATGTATTTGAAAAGGAAAGAAGTTCTGAAAGAAAAAGGAGAGGAAGTCTTTCCCCTTAATTTCAACAGGAAGAATTAAGCCTCTTCTTTTAAATTTGTAGTTGCCCCTGCAGTAGGCAGACAAGTATTCCACCCTGCTTTCCTTGCCCTCTGCGTCAATGAATAAGGATCATATTTTCAGATTTGAAACAGGTCTGAAAGGATGATTCCAAAGGATGATTCCAGGCCTCTGCCTTCTGGCTGCTGAGTGTCTGAATCATTTAGGACCAATAGTTGTGATCACCTCTGATGGACAGGTCACCCACTAATGTTGCTAGAGGCTTTTGGTGTTTCCGCAATCTGATAGGTACAGTTTTATTTTGCCTGTTTGAAGTCCTTTCTGCTACACATTAATGATCAGATAAACATCACTAGATGATTAATTTATCATCAAACTAGAAGATTCCTCGCTATCTTGACAGTCATGTGTACCTGGTCTCATCTTCGAAGATAACTCTCACACATGTCATTTGGCAGCTCTTTGGTCAGAAGCAAACTGGACATATGATTCAATATTTTTAGAATGTCACTGAAATCCTATATCCTCTATGGTTGGTTTAGTCCCTAAGTTGTATCTGACTCTTTGTGACCCCATGGACTGTAGCCCACTGGGCTCCTCTGTCCATAGGATTTTCCAGGCAAGAATACTGCAGTGGGTTGCCATTTCCTTCTCCAGGGGATCTTCCTAACCTGGGGATAGAACCTGGGTCTCCTGCACTGCTGGCAGATTCTTTCTGACTGAGCTACCAGGGAAGCTATATCCTCTATACAATCCATTTTAACACTCTAATCTGCCCTTTTAACTATCTTTCCACTATAACACATGCAGTAAATAATTTAACCCTTCTGAATATGCTTTAAAAATAATGCTGACTTCACAGGATTACTGTTACATAGAAATTATTTTCACATGTGTGTATCTTATCTGCCTAGGGCTCCAGGAAGGGGTCACGCCCTGTACTACTGGGTATCTTCCAGCATGCCTGGCAGTAAGATCTAGGCCTAGTGGGGTGGGTAAGGGGTATTCCACGGAGATAGAATTAAGCTCAATTCAGGGAAAAAAAACCCACCTAGCAATTAGAACCATCCAGGCAGGATGTTTCAGCAAACACTGAGCTCTCTCAAGTGCTAGATGTACTTCAGTAGACACTACAAGACTACTAATCACGGTGCCCTATGAAGAATTCCAACACTGAATAGGGTGTTCAGTTCACTGGTTGCTTTGGAGAGAGGGCTGGCTTTTTGACCCTGAGAGCAAAAAAGAAGGGATTACTTAACGAAATGTACTGAGATTGTATGGTCAGAAGGGCTAGATTTCTGCTCAAATGGCCTTCCCTCCCCATCCCTCAGCTCAGGAAGGTGAAAACTAATGTCAAGGTTCTGTGCAGATTCCCAGATAATGTAGAAACAAGAGTAAATAGTTAAAAATACTTGGTGTCACTAGACTGCTTACCCTCATATACCAGGGAGAGGTGAGGAGAGGGAGAGACAGAGACATTCCTCTCCTGTCCTAAAGATTTGTTATGACCAGAAAGGGTGTCTAGATGCTAGGAAGTAAGAACACTTCCAGGGAAAAGAAACCTGGGGGAACATCTTTGGCCTCCACTTGCGGCACCACGGATATCACTCTTCTCCACGATAACCAATCTCTTCTCTTGCCTGTGGTCACGATTCCCCCTCCTTCCCTCTGGTTGCCTGTGCAGAGCAAGACCCCAGCAAAGGTGTTCCAAGTTTGTAGCCTGTAGTCACCTAAATCCTACTCTAAATCTTCTCTAAGGAGAGAATGCACTGGGCATGTAGTAGGAAAAGGGACATTTCAGAAATTTCCCTGTGGGCACTTGCCTAACTTTTCAGGGCAGATACGATGGTGGACTTTTGGCAGGTCATCTCAGAAGTAGACGTCATGTTCAGAAAGTACAGGGATAAAGCCATTATATAGACATACTGAAGCTTCCAGAACAGCTAATCAACTTTGGCTATTACATTCTTCTGTGTCTGATGGCAATTTTTATAATTTATACTTCATTATTCTTCATAATGGAAAGAAACTGAAAAGTAACTATAATTTTAATATGCATATGCTAATATTACCCTGTATACAAGGAATGCTTTTTAATTTCCAAAAGTGCCAGAGGCCTTTCCAGAGAAGATATGTTATTGAAACTGCAAAGCTTTGCAATTCAGAAACACAGGAATACCACATCCCATTTCTAAGAATAGCAGGGTGCCCTTCCCAAGAGAACCACAGAGCTCATGAGAAGTTTCTCCTGGGACTGGTCAAAGAGAATTCAAACAGTGGAAATGAGGACTCTTTCTTATAGTACAACAGTGGTCAGAATTTGCTTTTTAAACATGAAAAATATTGAAAAAATATAAAGTGCTTGCTAACTGGGCTGGCATTTAACAGTGGTTAATTTGCTTAATTTAGGAAAAAAGTCATTTTGTTGCATTTTTCAAAATTTAACCTTTGAAACTGAATTCTTCTAAGAGACTCAGTCATTCCCAGAAAATATCTGTCAGGTTCCAATTCTCCATGAAAGTGCTATGAGCTGGCAAAGCTTTTATATTCAGAAAAGAAATTTCAATAGCACAGGAATGAAAGCCCCAGAAAGGAAAGGAAAGGGGCGGGAGAGCCAGCTTTGCAAAATACCCTTGGCTTTCACACAGAAAACAGGCTGCCTTCTGCAAAAATCTTTCAGAGTATTCAGTGAAAATAATCTCAACCCTAGGCCTCTCAGCCCTCTCTGTTCAAGGCATGCTGCTGCTGCTGCTGCTAAGTCACTTCAGTCGTGTCCGACTCTGTATGACTCCATCGTCGGCAGCCCACCAGGCTCCTCTGTCCCTGGGATTCTCCAGGCAAGAACACTGGAGTGGGTTGCCATTTCCTTCTCCAATGCATGAAAGTGAAAAGTGAAAGTGAAGTCGCTCAGTCGTGTCTGACTCTTAGCGATCCCATGGACTGCAGCCCACCAGGGTCCTCCGTCCATGGGATTTTCCAGGCAAGAGTGCTGGAGTGGGGTGCCATTGCCTTCTCTGGGTTCAAGGCATAGTTCAAGGCATAGAGATCTTCATATTCCATTCCAACAGTAAATGTCTAAAGTGTCTTACTGTTTATTGAGCTTTGACGGAGAAGAGTGTCCCTTGGTTCTGTGCAAATGCAATACCAAGGTGCATGCACACTACTTGTGTGCACTCCTGTGGAACTGCCATCAATACAGCAACAAAAAGCTTTAGTCATGTTGTGTGCCCTCCAAAACCGCGTCCCGGGTTCCTGCGCTAGAGACACACCATTATGGCAAGAGAATCCCATTACCGAAGAAATACTTTTATCCTCTTGAATGCAAGCTCCAGATTGATTGGATTTTTCACGGTTTTCCTTTTTCTCTGTCACTGCTGTTTGGTGGCACTTTAGAACACAGGTCACCAAATCTGGGCCTGCAGGCCAAATTCAGCTGGTGGAATTTTGGATGGCTCATGAACAACACATGGTTACTACATTTCAAAATGCTTGGAAAATAATTTTGAAAAATATTGTTGACACTTGATAGTTAAATTAAATTCAGGACCACCACTTCCCTGGTGGTCCAATGGCTAAGAGTCCATGCTCCCAATGCAGGGGGCCTGGGTTCGATCCTTGGTCAGGGAACTAGATCCCACATGCCGCAACTAAGAGTATGCATCTGCAATTAAAGATCCCGCATGCTGCATCGAAGACACCATGTTCCTCAAGGGAGACAGATCCTGGATGCCACAAACAATACCTACCCGGTGCAGGCAAAGAGTCACATCTCAGTGTCCATGCATAAAGTTTCATTAACACCAGGCACACTCACTTGTTTACACTTTGTCTGAGGCTGCCTTCACATGCTAAAATGGCAGAGTGAAGTCATGACAGAGACAATACGGCCCACAAAGCCTAAATTATTTATAATCTGACCCTTTACAGAAAAGAATTCTGCTCACCCCTAGCATGGAAGAGACTACCTCATAAAAGGGACTTCAATTTTTGTTGAATGAATAGAGTGGCCATCGGACCTTACTCATCTCTTTTGAGCAATAGCCCATATCCATTAATGGACCACTAGCTGAGGATACCAAACCCCAGAGTAAACTGAGTTATTGCTTATGTGCTCAGCCTTGTCCGACTCTTCTGTGACCCCAGAGACTGTAGGCTCTCTTTTCATGGAATTTTCCAGGCAAGAATACTGGAGTGGGTTGCCATTTCCTCTTCCAGAGGATCTTGCCCCCCCAGGGACTGAACCCACGTTTCCTGCATTGCAGGTGGATTCTTTACCACTGAGGCACCGGGGCAGTCCAAACTGAGTTGCTATTAGGTTGCAATTTCACTGAAGCTCACTTACAAACAGATTCTGGAATAGAATGGATTCTTTCAGGTGTATAAAACTAAAGGTAAATCTTTATACAAGTAATTAATTGTGTTTGCCTTGGTTCTTCCTCTGGAAAATCCTGAAGACTATTTTTATATGTTTTTCTCCAGAAAGCTCCTAAACCTCTGGTCACAGATTAGTACTGACAGTAGGGCAAAAGTAGGAAAATCCGTAAACTCACTTTCAGAGAGATTGCAAAATATACTATACAATAGTTGATTAACCCAGACTACTACCATTGTCTGGAATTTTAACGTAGAATTCATGAGCCTCCCTACCCAGTTCCAATGCAAGACCTCCTTCAGAACTTGGGCACTAGGGAGTTTGATTTGAAAACTGGTCAAGGACAAATGACTCACAGAGAAACAGGAAGACATTAAAACCACAAACAAATGGGAAGATTTCTTCATTCTCATATCGAGAAGCTGCAGTGATCTCAGACGAAAAGAAGAAACAGATGATTGTAGGCACTCAGATATCTTAGTGACTAAGTCACAAGAATGACAATGGACTTTCTATACTATAATCTATTATCAGAGATGAGCGTATTACTCTCAGTAAGTAGAATCTAGAGATAAATATGGAGTGTAGATGTCTACTTTTGCAAAACTCTACAGTTGTTAGTGATGAAGTTGAGACTTCACTTAGATCTCCTCTAAATGCCACGTTTGCCACCATTTTTGTTTTCATTCCCGTGGTAGCTGTGACAGATCACTGTGGTTTATCATATGCTCCTCCAGCTTTAAACCACACTGCTGTCTTGCATTTCATTTTGAAACTATCTTCATAGCTTTTGTTTTTGACAAACTTACCTTAGAACAGTACTTTTACATTTACAGAAAAATTGTGAAGAGTTCTTCATATAGCCTATACTCAATTGCCCTATGATTAACATCTTACATTAGCATGATACATTTTTTACAATTAATGAATTAACATCAACTAAAGCCCATACTTTGTTTAGATTTCCTTAGCTTTTATGTAACATCCTTTTTTGTTTCAGGATCCTGTTCAGGACATCACATTACATTCAGTCATGTCTCCTTAGGCTGTGAGCTTCCCATTTTCCTTGTTTTGATGACCTTGACAGTTTTGAGGAATACTGATAGTTTAGTAGAATGCCATTCAATAGGGATTAATATATTTTTATCATTCAGACTGGATTTATGAATTTCGAGGAAGATCACAGAGTTAAAGTGTCATTTTTATTATGTCATATCCAGGATACATAGTATCAACAAGACATAACTTTTGATGTTGACCCGGATCACTTGGCTGAGGTAGTTACTTGCCAGGTTTCTCCACTGTAATTTTTTTTTTTTTCTCTCTTTCCACATTGGACTCTTTGGAAGGAAGTCACTACACACAGCCCATACTTAAGGAGCAGGGAATTATGTTTCATCTCCTTGAGGGTTGAATAGCTATATAATGTTGAATTCTGCATGGGAAACTTTTCATTTCTTCAATTATTTATATAAGCATGGACTCAAAGATACTTAAATTTTGAGTTATAATCTATATTCCAACACTAATTTATTTTGTTGCTCAAATTGTTCCAATTTTGGCTACTAGAAACTACTCGAGCCGTTTTCTTTGCTTCCCTTGGCCTTGAATGTTTAGTCTTCAGCTGAGATGAAAAAAATTCCTGATATAACCCCTACCCTGATCCTTAATCCCTAAATGTATTTTCCAGTACATCTAAAATTTACGGCTACTAGGGTACTTACATATTTTTACTTATCTGTTTCTCCCAGTGGATGATAAACTTTTTGAGGTAGGGATTACATCTTTTTAAAATTTTATTTACTTATTCATGGCTGTGCTAGGACTGTGTTGCTGCCCAAAGGCTTTTCTCTAGCTGTGGTGAGCGGGGCCTACTCTCGACCAGTGGTGCTCTGGCTTCTCACTTTATTTATGGCTGTGCTGGGACTGTGTTGCTGCCCAAAGGCTTTTCTCTAGCTGTGGTGAGCGGGGCCTACTCTCGACCAGTGGTGCTCTGGCTTCTCACTTTATTTATGGCTGTGCTGGGACTGTGTTGCTGCCCAAAGGCTTTTCTCTAGCTGTGGTGAGCGGGGCCTACTCTCGACCAGTGGTGCTCTGGCTTCTCACTTTGGTGGCTCCCCTTGTTATGGAGCGCAAGCTCCAGAGTGTGCAGGTTTCAGCAGCTGTGGCACACGGGCTCAGTTAGTCCTCAGCAAGTGGGACTAAGGAGAGAACCCATGTCCCCTGCATTAGCAGGTGGATTCTTTTTCTCTCATTTGTGGCTTCGCTGCTGTGTACAGATGTTCTCCAGCTGTGGTGAGCAGGGGCTACTCTTTGTTGAGGGCTGCCCCCTGTGGTGGCTTCTCATCCTTGGGAGCACAGGCTGTGAAGAGGCCGGGCTTCTGTAGTTACGGCACATGGGCACAGCTGCTCTGCGGTATGTGGGATCTTCCTGGACCAGGGATTGAACCAATGCCCCTTGCATTGCAAGGGGGCCTCTTAACCACTGGACCACCAGGGAAGTCTCAGGGATTACATCTTATTTATTTAACACATCTAGTATACAGTATCAATACATAATGCCTCGCTCGTACAAAGAAGGAACTCAACAAATATTTCTAGAATGATCACTAATGGTTTTCTCTTTAGTCCAAGAATCCAGGGTACCTAATATGTTAACCAGAAGCCATACAGGAGTTGGTTATTAACTGTTCTGGTAGGAGCTACAAAGTGCTACTATTACAAGTGTCAAAGTCAGTCATGTAACGCAATAAGCTTGGGATCTAAGTTAGCACTTCCTCATGTCTCATTTCTAAGTAAGACTTTTCCTGACTATTAATTTCAGTTATACGTGCACAATTACATTAAGGGTAATGACCAATTACCTTTCTATTTAGAACCAAAGCTAGGCAGCTTCTAGTTCTGCTTAGCTTAGACAAGTGGTGTTCCCAAAACAGGACACAGGAATTTCAGTCACAAAGTTCCCAAGAGACTGACTGCTGGGTGAGGACTGCATGGTCACTGAAGGAAAAAAATGTGCTGAGCTGCACTCGTTGTCCGTACTTATGAGAAAATGACTTTAAAATTAATCAAGAATCTTCCAAGATATAGGAATAAGATGAACTCTTATAAGATGAAACAGATTTTTAGGTTGGATCATGCTACCACTCTAGTCCAAGCCACCATTAACTCTTGACAGATCACCTTTCCTAAATGCACTCATGCCTCCATCTACCCATTTACCATAAATGAGATCACGTCATTCCATTTAACATAACCACTTAACTGCTTTTATAACAAAATTCAAAATTTTACACATGCCCTAGAAGGTTCCACACTTTTTGGGCTCCTTTGTCTCTGCAGACATTCCACACTCATTCTTCCTTAACTAGTAATGGTCTAGCTACGCTTATCTTTCTAAGGTCATGGCATGGGCCCATAAATTTTTTGATGTCTACTAGCTCAATCTTCTTATAAGAACTTTTCAAAGTTTTTCAATCCTTAATGTTTCTTGTGCATGAGTTGTGTACCTAAGAACAAAGGCAACTTGTCTAAGAAACCCTCACAAACACATTGAAATAAAGACTAGATTAAAACATAAAAACTCATATTCTTCTCGAGTTAGAAGCTTTTCTGGTGTTAAAAATGTACATCATCTTTGAGCTTTAATTAACTGATGTTATTTTTCTGAGAAATAGTAATATTTGTTTGATTCTGACATCCTGCAGAGACTAATTCAAATTTTAAAATGTTTCCTATTTACAAGAAAGAGTTAAATACAAATTTAAAGAAAACCACCTTCTTAATAAGTTATTAAAGAACTGAGTTCCTTGGATAACTAATGGTACCCTACTGCAATTTTCCAAATGTATGGAAATTAACATAATCTTATAATGCTGACAGCTTAATAGTCAGACCAAATAAAAATCTTAATAGCCTGCTTCTATTTAAATGCATTCAAAGAGGCATTAACTCTCTGCTTCCTACTATGATGACTTTCTGGACATATGTGATTGAGGAAAGTTCTTTAAGTGAAGAATCTACACGTGAATCTTCTTTCTCTATTTTTGCAAAAGGTCATTCATTAATCTCAGAAAAGAATCCCAACCAACATTGTTCTGGTTGATAACAGGTGTAACTTTTGAATGACAATGATCCTTCCTCTCAGAATTGCGTCTAAAAATTTATCAGGTTTTTAACTCCCAGAAGTTGTTAGTTAAGACAAAATTGTCTTGAAGCTTTAAAAACTGAAAAATTTCACTTAGGTTTCAGGCTTACTCATTTGGCAGTAAAAACTGACCTGAACCGATCAAGACTATTTTTAGTCTTTATTAATCTCACATAACATGAACATTGATACATTTTGCTGCAGAAATATTAATGTGTTTAAAAACCTTCAGACTCTGTCAGAGGGTGTTATATAATACATAATATATGTACTCTAGGGCTTCTCTAGTGGCTCAGCAGTAATGAATCCACCGAGATGCAGGAGACTCAAGTTCAATCCCTGGGTCAGGAAGATGCCCAGGAGAAGGAAATGGCAACCCACTCCAGTATTTTTGCCTGGGAAATCCCATGGACAGAGGAGCCTGGCGGGCTACAGTCCATGGGGTTTCAAGAGTCGGACACAACTTAGTGACTAAACCACCACCACCACTCTATTGCTTTCCTAAAAGTCAAAAAGTTCTAAATCCCAAAACACATTTGGCCCAAGGGTTTCAGATAATAAAATGTGGACCTGTAGTAGTTTCAATAATTTTAAATAGAGGGATACATGGAATAGTCTGATCACCTTTATCAACTACTTATTTATACTGAACTATTCCAGGTGTCTATTTCTATAAAATACATGTGGTATATAATTCTGATTATCTTTATCTAAAACGTGTTCAGACTTAAAGTACCTCAAATAGAAAGCTTCTGTTTTTTTTTTTTTTACTTTTGCTTAACCTGCTACTCTTTTTCCCTTTTACAAACTGAAATTAATGTGCAAAATTAACCAGACAGTCTAAGAGATTATATGGCTTGAACATTTGGGAAATAGAGCTTCAATTTCTTTTCTTCTAAGTGAGAGGCTGGCAAATGATGGTCTGTGGGCTTCCGCCTATTGCACAGCTATGCCCACTTATTTATATATGGTCTGTGGCTGCTTTTCAGCCACAGTGGCAGAGCTGTGTAGCTGTGGCAGAGACCATATGACCTGCAAAGCCTAAAATATTTACTATCTGGCCCTTTATTGAAAAAAGGTTTGCTGAGCTTTGATCCAAGTCGATCACCCCATAAGGGTACTAATACCTATGACTACTTTATAGCCATGACTTTATAAAATAAGTTGGTTTGTCTGCATTAGTACTTATTTAGGGCTTCCCTGGTAGCTCAGCTGGTAAAGAATCTGCCTGCAATGCAGGAGATCCTGGTTCATTTGCTTCCTGGGTTGGGAAGATCCGCTGGAGAAGGAATAGGCTATCCACTCCAGTATTCTTGGGCTTCCTTGGTGGCTCAGCTTGTAAAGAATCTGCCTGAAATGTGGGAGACCTGGGTTTGATCTCTGAGTTGAGAAGATACCCTGGACAAGAGAACGGCTACCCACTCCGGTATTCTGGCCTGGAGAATTCCATTGACTGTATAGTCCATGGGGTTGCAAAGAGTCAGACATGACTGAGTGACTTTCACTTTCACTTTAAGGCCTTATGGGTGACACTTCAAAGGCAAAGACAGAGACAGCTGTCACAGACTGATATCCCCTTTCTGTCTGAATGTGGCCTCAATAGGTCAACGTGGTAGACCCTTGGCCAGATCCAGAGGAACTGAGGAATATACTACTTGCTGATGATACAACTGGTCAGAGGATGAAGACAAAACTTCATAAGGTGAAGTTAATAATGTCCCCATTGATTGTAAACATTAAATTTACTGAAAAGAATCCATATGCTTTACATTTATGTTGATATGCATAATTCCAAAGAGGTAGGAAATATGGATCTTACAAATTATTCACCAGTATATTGTAATTCAGGTGTGCTATGCTTCTTAAAAAGACAAAATTATCTTTTGCCACATTTGACAAAAAGTTTCCCAGCTCAGCTGTGGCTCAATAAACTTTTATTATTTTTTTGTTATTTATTTTTATTCAAAAGAATTTGTTTCCCTATCACAAAAATTAGATAAGCATACCACCAACAGCAGCAAAGTCCGTAGAGTTACATTGATGGTGGAGAGTTCACTGGGTATTCCCAATGTCCCGAAGGTCAAAAGGAGGAAAAACAGGGGGAAAAAAATACTCAAAACAAATCCAAAACCCATGGTGACTTTGGGGAGAGACACTGCAGGATCTGTCTTCTCTTATTGTCGGCTGCAGATGTATTTCAGCAGGATCTAGTACAATTTAACTTGAGCAAACCCTTCATACCAACTCTAGCACCTAATAGGGAGAAAAAAGAATCAGTATAAAAAAACAGTTTTACAATATAGAAAAAGTTTAATCAGTCTTTATTAAATTGTAAATAAAGAACCAAACCCAGTAATGGTTTCCCAATTGCTAAAATGCCAAACAATTTGAAGGGTTTAGACATTAATCCATTCTTACTTTCAATCTGATAGCTGCATGAACTCTTTCAGGTTAGTTATCTCTACAGTTAGCTAGGGTGCCTTTGAGATAAACTACATAAAAAATAAAGATAAATGACTGACTGATGCACAGCGTGAATATGATGTTTTTGGAATATTATGTTGGTATCTTTCCACAATCATAAGAAAAAATTTAACTATTACTGTTTAGAATTTTAATCTATTTCTTGCATTAACAAGTATCTCAAAATGATCAAGGTATTCAAGACCTAAAATTTAATCTTTCCCTATTGCTTCTTTTATTTTCTAGTCAACTGTCTGGGTGTCAAGATATTTTGTCAGCTATTAGAGTAGCACCTTATCATACAAAAAAAAATTGTGATATTGCTAAAACTAAAAATAAGAAAAAGCAATGATCAGTTATAAAAAGAGTAGAAGAAATGACTGTGAAAGGACACTGAATGTGAAGACAATTATGAGTACTGTCAAAAAGGATCATGTTAGGTAGAGACTGTAATTCTAGGTGGCTAAGAATTAAAGGAGCAACTTATAGCCTGCTGTGCTAAGGCTTGAGTTATACCTGTGTTTCCCTAATGTCTTTACATTTGGCAAGCACGTTACTTTACATAAGAGGTCAGGGCTGCTGAACAGAAATCTTAGATTTATCACTGAGATTCTATAAGTATGTATGTAGCTTTGAGCTTTCTGTAGATACATTAGCGATCCCAATTGCCTCAAAGGCCAAACATGTAGAAGAATAAAGTACAGCTTTTTCAATACAAGCCTTGCCATGAGAATAAAGAGAAACTGAGAGACTATAGAATCACTTAAAATGGAGAGTCTAAGATCTTCTACCATCTTGTATGAGGCTTCCATAACATAGCACTGGCTTTTGTCCATGACTCTCTAATAAGGCTTCCCAAATAAAAGAAAGCAGATACATAAAAGAAGTATGCCATGTACATTCATTTGACCAGCTGATGGTGCTGTCCTGCTTTGCGTTTGCTCCTTTCATCTCTGCAGGACAGTGTGTGAGGCTTGGATTTGCTCTCTTGATTACTGGGTCATTCTCCACTCAGGGTGAGTGGAAGGAAGCCATGGCAAAATTAATGTTAAGTGGCAGGGAAATAGATACATCTTATTTAAAAAAATGCATTTGGATACTTCTATATCAGCAGAGATTATGTGGAAAGAACTGGTACCCACAGACTAAGTGCTAGTCAAACCCATGTAGTAAAAACCCTTCTCCAAGACGACGTTTTGTTTAAAAGCTCGCTGCTTAGCTCAGGGTTTATTTATCCAATGTACTGGGCCTACGTGCTGAGCATCCAATGGTGCAACTAGATAAACTTTTTTATTTCCTTGAGCCCCTAACTACCAAGAAAAGTATGTGGAATACTGTATCTGAATTTGGGAATGAGACGTGAGTGAAGAGACTAAACGTGAAGAGGCTAAATCAAAGTTTTCAGATTATACCAATGGCATGATCACATGATCAATCAACTTTCAACAGAAAAGAAGAATTCCTTTTCTTCCCCTAGCAATTGAGGAAAAATCTACTTGTCAAGATAGAAAAGGGAGAAAAACTCGAGGAAGAGAAGAATACAATAAGAGTTAAAGACATTTTAACATTTGCCAAGTGTCTAAGCATCTGTTGCTGTATCCTGGATCCTGTCCCCTGAATATCCAGCGGGATAGCTGCACTGGGATAACAGAAGCTGAACAGTGAGCGGCCCATGGTGAGTGCTTAGTAGTCTTCATCTGGTTGTCATTCTGACCGCCTTTCAGGCCCTTCAGCATTTGTATAACATCTAACAAGTACTATCATCTTCTCCAAAGTTGCAAGCTACCTATTCTTTTCCCCTTCAATCAAAGCCATTTCCAAGCAGACAGACTCATGATTTGGCATGCTCTCTAAGGCTTAGTACAACTCTATATTTCCATGTTATAGTTACAGTCTGCTATAGCCTAAAAATGGAGATGTATAAAATAGCTTACCTTAATTGTACCCTGACTGTTAGCAGCAATCAGCACATTGGACTCCTGGAAAAGAACAAGAACTTTTAGAGTACAGAGAAGATTTCCTGCAGGGCAGCCCAGGAGAATAATTTCCTCTTCATCCTTCTTTCTTTCACTATACCCAAAGACACCAATACAATCTAAACTGGAGAACCAACTTTAACATGTTTTTAACTATGAATTATAAAATCAAAATCCCATATTGTGAGGATTAGATTTAATAAAAAAAAAAATACAGTTGGAAGCAGCATAGGAAACTTTCAAATGTAAAGAAAAATAAAAGAGAAACAGACTGTCACTAGGAGGAAAGCCAAGAGAAACAAAGACTGAAACAAAGCACAAATAATAACTTGAGAAAAACAAAGTACACGATTCTTTTCATAGACAACTTCCCCTTCATTCATTTTATCCTTAAGAAACCAGTAATTGGTATACATCTCTATGTACAGCTATTTGCTATTAGGAAAACAAAATAAAACAGAATGTGAATATTCATCTGGAGACAGATGGCTGTCTTTCTTTTCAACTATTCTATCACTCACTATATGCATTTTAAAAACCTTGGTGATTGCTTCAAACAGAATGCATGTGGCAACATATTGTTTAAATATTCTAAGCCTTAAGAAAAAACTATTTCTCTGGAAAGCAGAAAGGATGGAAAAGGAAATAGACACGACTGGGTTTACCAGAGAGAATCTCACTGAGTAGGAAGAGCTGGGACATGCCTTCTGTTGTAAAGAGTCTAATAGGCTTTGAGCTTTGGAGTGTATACAGGTCTTTTTGTTTTTCAGAGCAGGCAGTCAGAAGGAAGTAAACAGATTCAAAACTGCCATAGAGACCATTTGACTGATGTGAAGTCCAAGTCCAAATAATAGCTCTCAGAAACAGATAAAGTGGTCAAACGTCACTGAAGGATGGGATCTGCCTGAATATCCTACAGGTTTCATCAGAAAGTGATGAAAAGAAAGAACACTTTTGATTTGTATTCTGGGAAAGTTACTGCAACCAATCTTGAGTTAAACCTTAGTTTCTTTGATGCAAAGCATCTGTGCTCTACCAACATCTCTATTTCTATCATTTAACTTTCTCCTGGCTTGCAAGTAAAGTTACCTTTGAAAACTGTTCACCTGGTTGCTACTGGTATAGGAGGAAAAAAATCATCTCTTCCGCTAATCCCAAATTTGGGGATCAGACTATTTCTTGGATGCAGTCAGTGGTGACAGCATCAATGGTCAGCAGTATCAGGAAGGAATAGAGAGGACTTCCCTTGGATAGGAATCTGCCTGCCAGTGCAGGGGACGTGGGTTCAATGCCCGGTCCAGGAAGATTTCACATACCTCGGAGCAACTAAGCCCATGAGCCACAACTCCTGAGCCCACATGCTGCCACTCCTGCACTCTGTGCACCTAGGGCCTGCGTTCCACAACAAGAGGAGCCACGGCAATGAGAAGCCACGGCACGACCACCAGAGCATAGTCCCCACTGCCGTAACTAGAGAAGGCCCGAGCAGCGGTGAAGACCCAGCGCAGCCAAAAATAAACAAATAAGACATAAAAAGGAAGGACTGAAGCCATGCTTTTTCTGCAAGTGGGCACGGGCATTGCTGATGACAGGGTTTGGAACACAGAACCCTCAAATATGGCACATTGGCATATTGGATATTTCAAGCTAAAGGATTTCAAGAAAATGGCAGAAGCAGGAAGGCTACTCTGCACTTCCACACCTCCTTCCCTTCTCCCCTAAAACAAAATTCTCATGTGGGAAGTGTCCTCCCTATACCAAGGAAAGGAACATCCTTATCTCCAACAACAAAGGAATGCTAAGAACAATCAGAGTTTCCTGCGGCTTACTACTCCTGAGTACAATTACCTCATACTCCCTAACCTATCACATTGCTTCATGACCCCTCACTCTTCAAAAAAACACAGCAGAGAATACACAGGTCTACTTCCCTGGGTCTTCATTTCCTTATGGAGGCTTTCATGTCATGTAAAACATATTAAATAAATCTATATGCTTTCCCCCTGTTAACTTGTCTGTCAGCATTTACAGACCCAGTTTAGGACCCTAAGAGAGTAATGAAAAACCTTTTCTTCCCTGTTGTTCAATTGCTAAGTGGTGTCTGACTCTTTATGACCCCATGGACTGCTGCACGCCAGGCTTCCCTGTCCTTCATTATCTCCTGGAGTTTGCTCAAATTCATGTCCACTGAGTCGGTGATGCTATCTAACCATCTCATCCTCTGTCACCCCCTTCTCCTCCTGCCCTCAATCTTTCTCAGCATCAGGGTCTTTTCCAATGAATTGGCTCTTCACATCAGGTGGCCAAAGGACTGGAGCTTGGGCTTATTTCCTAGCTGAGCATTTCCCTTAAATCAGCACATAAGAGTTGGACCATAAAGAAAGCCGAGTGCTGAAGAATTGATGCTTTTGAACTGTGGTGTTGGAGAAGACTCTTGAGAGTCCCTTGGACTGCAAGGAGATCCAACCAGTCAATCCTAAAGGAAATCAGTCCTGAGTATTCATTGGAAGGACTGATGCTGAAGCTCCAATCATTTAGTCACCTGATGCGAAGAACTGACTCATTGGAAAAGACCCTGAGGCTGGGAAAGATTGAAAACAGGAAGAGAAGAGGACAACAGAGAATGAGGTGGTTGAATGGCATCACCAAATCAATGGACATGAGTTTGAGCAAGCTCTAGGAGTTGGTGATGGACAGGGAAGCCTGGCGTGCTGCAGTCCATGGGGTGACAAAGAGTCAGACATGACTGAGTGACTGAACTGAACTGAACAGCACATATATTCTTGAAAACAGTAACATAGGAAAATAGCATTCACTATCAGAATTATTTCAATATCCACTTTGGGGAATTATCGGCTATCACTGGGACTGAACATGCACAGAGTTAATACATCCATATGGGGGGCGGTGGTTGCGATAGGGGGTATTCCCAAATCCCTCTTATTTATCTACTCTTTTAGTAAACTAAGTTCAGAAATTGGTTGGAGTGAGTTTTAGGCATCTTTAGGGAATACAATAAGTCACTGTGAGCTTCTCAAGAGGCGGAATTTCTGTATGTGCAGCAGAAAACAACAAAAAGAGGCACTGTAGTATAATGTGATTTCTTCCTAGCAAGAACTTTAAACAAGCTGCTTAAAGCTAGATGCGGCAGTCACCAAGAATTGCTCATAACATCAGGATAATGAAAAATTTATGGCCCAAAGCTACCTCTCTTTCTGCCATTTTGGTTCGAGTCATCTTTCAATACAGAAGAAAGTAGAAAAACCTGGTGGAGATGAAGACTCATCCTGAGGGAAATCCACCTCCGCCAATTACAGAGATTATTAATTATACAACATAAATTTGTAATTCTTCAAAGGCTGGAAGAACCTCTGAAAAAACATGGTATATTACCATACAGTATGAAATTGTATGCTCAATATAAGAAAGTTAACTTGAAACACTTTTTCCTGTGGAGACAGATGAAATATCTCATTTACAAATAAGCTAACACAGAGAGTGACTGCCCAGTTGCAACTGTCTTTCAGGACTAGTATATAGGTAACTGAGTCCTAAGAACTTTTAGAAACACTCAAAACTATTAAACATGACAAAAAATAAAAGAAAAATAATAGGTTCACTTCTCAGTATGCCCCTCCCTCCAAAGCAAACAAATGTATTAAAAAGGGATTTAGGATTAAACTGCGGAGAAGGCAATGGCAACCCACTCCAGTACTCTTGCCTGGCAAATCCCATGGACAGAGGAGCCTGGTAGGCTGTAGTCCATGGGGTCGCTGGGAGTCGGACACGACTGAGCGACTTCACTTTCACTTTTCACTTTCATGCATTGGAGAAGGAAATGGCAACCCACTCCAGTATTCTTGCCTGGAGAATCCCAGGGACGGGTAGCCTGGTGGGCTGCTGTCTCGGGTCGCACAGAGTCAGACACGACTGAAGCGACTTAGCAGCAGCAGCAGGAGTAAACTGTCTTTTAGAAAGGCAGATAATAGCTTAAGATAAATGAATTTTTACATGCAAAAGAAAAATAAAACCAGGTATTTTACTTCAGCGTAGAGGTACAGAGGTGATAAGTACAAGGTTATTACTTAGCTTCTGAGTAATTCTTGTTTGCATTTTGAATGACTAGTAATTCTTGGCTGTAGCCTACCAGAGCGCTAATGTAAATAAATAAGTTCTGGCTCAATGTGTTGTTTTTACTCGCTAAATAAAATAAAAATGCCAGTCAGTAGTTCTCATTATTTTCTCCCTCTTAAAAACTGGCAGTTTTCCTATAAAGACTTCCTCAAGGTTAAGATAATAACGCTTCTACTATTTTCTTCTTAAGATAAAGAGATTAAAAAAGACAATGGAAAAATCAGCAGCAAGTCTTTTACAAAAGTAGAAGACAAATACATAAGCATATACCAACTTACTGAGAAAGCCGGAGATAGATACCACAGTAACTTACACTGCAACAAAACTAGCATCCACTGGAACTGTTTCTTCTTGGCCAGCTTGCCTACGAAAGAGCTACTAGCTACTACATTAAAATCCTGAGCAATTGAGAATTGACAATTACTTATTTAGCTTGAAACTGGAGGATATAGTCCTAGAGATAGTCATAATTGATTTTAAATGTGAAGTTGCTTACTAGATATATAAATATGTGATTAAGAAACTTCTATTTCTGGCTGGTAACAGAATAAATGGAAGGGATTTGCCCTCCTACCTTAAACAGGCAGAAAACTGAACAAAATATAAAAGACAGCACTGGACAACAGGCAGAACAGGACTGTGATTACAAGAGGAAAAACGAAAAAGGTCATCCTCCAGTCACCTCAGCTTTCTGCCTGGAGGCCATTTCTGGACCACAGAGCAAGGGAGGGGGATCCAAATAGAACAGAGAGGAATCTGAGAAGACCACAGCAGAGTAAGGTGAGGAGACAGAGGTGTAAGCATGGGGTATCTGTGAACAGCTGGAATTTGTAGGGCACAGTACCACAGAGGAGAAAGCTACTTAAAAGTACAGTTCCAGGAATCTGTATTGGGTGCCCTTGATTGTACATCAGAATGTGAGCACTGTGTGCTCACAGGGTGAAACTACACAAAGCCAGAAAAATAACAATGGAAAGCGAAAGTACAACTACTGAGAATATGCTAGAATTCACACAGGGTTAGATGTCGGAGTTTAGACAAACCAGAGTGAAGACAACATTCAATGCCCCCACTTAATAGAGTCCTCAGAGGGTCAGGCCTTATCAGTAGGGCTAACCTAGCCTTAAAACAAATGTTCCTCTAGACCAGAGATTAGCAAACTGACCCTATGGACTAAATCCAGCCCAAAGTGCCTGCGTTTTAAGCTTCACTTTTAGTAGAACCCAGCCGTAGGCATCAGTTTACAGTTGACTCTGGTTCCACATCTGAGGATTTAACCAACAGTGGATCAGAAATATTTTTGGGAAAAAAAATCTAGATAGATCCAAAATGCTAAACTGAATTTGCTATTTGTGGCATCATTTGATTTACAAGTATTTACAAAGCATTTACATTGAATTAGATACTATAAATGATACAGAGATGACAAAGTATACAGGAGGACGTGCTAGATTACATGTAAATACTATGCCATTTTATACAAAGACTTGAGTGTCTATGGATTTTGGTATCTGTTGGAGGTCTTGGAAGCAGTCCCCTGTGAATACCAAGGACTGTAGGTAAGTACTGTCTATAGCTGTTCTGGCACTACAGTAGCAGAATTGAGGAAGTGCAACAGAGACCATATGGCCTGTAAAGGCTAGAATCTTTGTGATGTGGTCCTTTAAGAAAGAGTTTTGCTAACTGCTACTTTAGTTATCCTGCTGCTGCTGCTGCTGCTAAGTCGCTTCAGTCATGTCTGACTCTGTGCGACCCCATAGACGGCAGCCCACCAGGCACCCCTGTCCCTGGGATTCTCAAGGCAAGAACACTGGAGTGGGTTGCCATTTCCTTCTCCAATGCATGAAAGTGAAAGTGAAGTCGCTCAGTCGTGTCTGCGACCCCACGGACTGCAGCCTACCAGGCTCCTCCATCCATGGGATTTTCCAGGCAAGGGTACTGGAGTGGGGTGCCATTGCCTTCTCCGTTATCCTAATAAAGTTTAAAAACCAAGTGTCAAAAGAATCAACTTTGTCTCCAAAAACTCAACTTTCTGTCAAAACAAACTTCAATACTCTTAAAAGAATTAAACAAAATCTAGACACTCAACAATAAAGCATTCACAATATATAGCATTTCAGAGGCAAAAATAGTCAGGAAAAAATTTCAATGAGTAGAACCAGATGTAGAAATGAAAATATAATAGAAGTAACAAATGAAGACTTTAAAGTAAGTATAATTATATTCAAATATTTAAAGGAAACAATGGTCTTAATGACAAAAGAAATGAAAGATATAATATAAAAATCAAATGGAATTTCTTCACTTGAAAAGGATAGTATCTGAAATGAAAAATTAATTGGATGGGCATAACAATAGATAAGACAGTGAAGATTAAAGTAACAATAAATGTGGCAACACAGGAAAAAAGAATCAAAACTGACACAAAGGCTGGAAAGAAAGAAAGAAAAAAATATTAGTATTTACGTAAACCATAGGACAATATGCAATCTAATAAAAGTGTAATTGGAGTTTCAAACAAAGGAGAAGGGACTGAAAAGGTATATGATGATATAAAACTAAAATTTTTCCAAATGTGAAAACCCATAATCTTGGAAGCTTAATATTCAAGTAGAAAAAGGCACAACACTAATATATTAAGATACATCATAAACTACTAAAAATGAGTAAGAAAATCTTGAAAACTGCCAGAGGAAAAAAAGGACATGTTGTATAAAATAAACAGAGTAGGAGAAGGCAATGGCACCCCACTCCAGTACTCTTGCCTGGAAAATCCCATGGACGGAGGGGCCTGGTGGGCTGCAGTCCATGGGGTCGCACAGAGTCAGACACGACTGAAGTGACTTAGCAGCAGTAGCAGCAGCAGAGAGATCAGAAAGGGGAGTGTCCACATCCTATCAAGATTCACACAGATCCCTTGGAGCCTCTTCCTCATATTAAAATGATGACAGCATTCTGACTCGTGTGAGGTGTGACAGCTCATCGTAGTTTTGATTTGCATTTCTCTAATAATGAGCAATGTTGAGCATCTTCTCATGTGTTTGTTAGCCATCTGTATGTCTTCTTTGGAGAAATGTCTGTTTAGGTCTTTTTCCCACTTTTTGATTGGGTTGTTTCTTTTTCTGGCATTGAGTTGTATGAGCTGCTTGTATATACTGGAAACTAATCCTCTGTCAGTTGTTTCATTTGCTGTTATTTTCTCCCATTCTGAAGGCTGTATTTTCACCTTGTTTATAGTTTCCTTTGCTGTGAAAAAGCATTTAAGTTTAATCAGGTCCCACCTGTTTACTTTGTTTTTATTTCCATTACTCTAGGAGGTGGGTCATAGAGGGTCTTGCTTTGATTTATGTCATCAAGTGTTCTGCCTATGTTTTCCTCAAAGAGTTTTATAGTTTCTGGTCTTACATTCAGGTCTTAAATCCATTTCTAGTTTATCTTTGTGTATAGTGTTAGGAAGGGGTCTAATTTCATTCTTTTATATGTAGCTGTCCAGTTTTCCCAGCACCATTTATTGAAGAGGCTGTCTTTGCTCCATTGTATATTCTTGCCTCCTTTGTCAAAAATAAGGTACCCATAAGTGCATGGGTTTATTTCTGGGCTTTCTATCTTGTTCCACTGGTCTATATTTCTGTTTTTGTGCCAGTACCACGTCTTGATGACTGTAGCTTTGTAGTAAAATCTGAAGTCAGGAAGGTTGATTCCTCCAGCTCCATTCTTCTTTTTCAAGACTGCTTTGGCTATTCAGGGTCTTTTGTGTTTCCATAAGAATGGACACTGGTCAGAATGGCCATTAATAAAAAGTTTACAAACAATAAATGCTGGAGATGGTGTGGAGAAAAGGGAACACTCTTGCACTGTTGCTAGGAATGTAAATTGATACAGCTACTGTGGAAGATGGTACGGCGATTCCTTAAAAAAAACTAGGAATAAAGCCACCATAAGGCCCAGCAATCCCACTCCTAGGCATATATCCCAAGGAAACCAAAATTGAAAAAGACACACGTATCCCATTGTTCACTGCAGCACTATTTACAAAAGCTAGAACATGGAAGCAACCTAGATGTCCATCGACAGATGAATGGATAAAGAAATTGTGGTACATATACACAATGGAATATTACTTAGCCATAAAAGGGAATGCATTTGAGTCAGTTCTGATGAGGTGGATGAACCTAGGACCTATTATACAGAGTGAAGTGAGTCAGAATGAGAAAGATAAATACTGTATTCTAATGAAAATATACAGACTCTAGAAAAATGGTACTGAAGAATTTATTTACAGGACAGCAATGAAGAAACTGTGTGGGTCACAATAAACTGTGCAAAATTCTGAAAGAGATGGGAATACAAGACCACCTGACCTGCCTCTTGAGAAATCTGTATGCAGGTCAGGAAGCAACAGTTAGAACAGACATGGAACAACAGAGTGGTTGCAAATAGGAAAAGGAGTATGTCAAGGCTGTATATGGTCACCCTGCTTATTTAACTTATATGCAGAGGACATCATGAGAAACACTGGGCTGGAAGAAGCACAAGCTGGAATCAAGATTGCCGGGAGAAATATCAATAACCTCAGATATGCAGATGACACCACTGTTATGGCAGAAAGTGAAGAGGAACTAAAAAGCCTCTTGATGAAAGTGAAAGAGGAGAGGGAAGAAGTTGGCTTAAAGCTCAACATTCAGAAAACAAAGATCATGGCATCCGGTCCCATCACTTCATGGCAAATAGATGGGGAAACAGTGAAAATAAATAAACAGACTTTATTTTGGGGGGCTCCAAAATCACTGCAGATGGTAACTGCAGCCATGAAATTAAAAGACACTTAATCCTTGGAAGGAAAGTTATGACCAACCTAGATAGCATATTCAAAAGCAGAGATATTATATTACTTTGCCAACAAAGGTCCGTCTAGTCAAGGCTATGGTTTTTCCTGTGGTCATGTATGGATGTGAGAGTTGGACTGTGAAGAAAGCTGGGCGCCGAAGAATTGATGCTTTTGAACTGTGGTGTTGGAGAAGACTCTTGAGAGTCCCTTGGACTGCAAGGAGATCCAACCAGTCCATTCTGAAGGAGATCAGTCCTGGGGGTTCATTGGAAGGACTGATGCTAAAGCTGAAACTCCAATACTTTGGCCACCTCATGCGAAGAGTTGACTCATTGGAAAAGACTCTGATGCTGGGAGGGATTGGGGGCAGGAGGAGAAGGGGACGACAGAGGATGAGATGACTGGATGGCATCACTGACTCGATGGACATGAGTTTGAGTGAACTCTGGGAGTTAGTGATGGACAGGGAGGCCTAGCGTGCTTCAATTTATGGGGTCGGAAAGAGTCAGACACGACTGACTGAACTGAACTGAACTGAATGAAGAAACAGACATAGAGAATAGACTTATGGACATCAGGAGAGGGGAGGAAAGGGTGAGATGTATGAAAAGAGTAACATGGAAACTTACATTACCATATGTAAAATAGACAGCCAACGGGAATTTGCTGTATGGCTCAGGAAACTCAAACAGGGGCTCTGTATCATCCAGAGGGGTGGGATGGGGTGGGAGATGGGAGGGAGGTTCGAAAGGTGGGGACATATGTATACCTATGGCTGATTCATGTTGAGGTTTGGCAGAAAACAACAAAATTCTGTACAGCAATTATCCTTCAATAAAAAAATAAATTAAAAAAAAAAAGAATGACGACAGCAAAGCCACAGGAAGACACCCTCTTCTTCCCTGGTAAGAGCTCAGCCAATGAGAGACAGGCACAACTCAGCTAAGAAAAAGTCATGGACTCTTGTCTACTGCAGCTCTCTCAGCTTCCTCTCCCCTCTCCAAGAGTTCTCCTCTCCATTTTGCTGGACACTTGCACATGACTCAACATAGCTGCAGACGCTAAATTGCAATTCTTTGATGATCCTGAAAAACTCATTTTTGCTGGAGAAATAGCTGTTTTATGTTAACAATTACATATAGAAGAACAAGGGCACCAACTGTCATCAGAGGTAATTTAAGCCAATAAGACATAGCTTTTTTAAGAGGATGAGGAAAAAACCTATCAACCTAGAAATATTATATAAAAAGAAAGATATTTTGACAACAACTAAAGCTAAGGGAGCAGCATAGATGCACTGTAAAAACTGTTTCAGGAAGTTCTTATAAAACATGAAACCTTAAATCTAAACAAAATGATGGAGAGTGCTAGAAATGATCGATATGTGATAAACATAAAAGATGTTTGCTTTCTTGTTTTTTAATTTTAACAGATAATCACCAATTAAAGCATAAATAATAACAATATATTATGCTATTAAAAATAGAAGCAACATGTCAGCAAAAGTACACAGGATAAAAGGGGTAAAAAACAGAAGTACACTGGAATGGTTTTCTGTAATATAAGTGGTATATCTGATGACAGATTGCGGTAAGTTAAACATGAATATTGTAAACCTTAGAGAAACCACTAGAAAAGGAAAAGAAACAGTACAGCTAATAAACTTCTAAAGGAGATAAAATGAATTATAAAATATTCAATTAAAAAATGAGAAACATGGGCACAAAGAACAGATAGGCCAAACAGACAACAAATAGCAAGATGGTAGACAATACCTAACTAGACTGGCAAGTAAATGCAGATGGTTTAAATACTACAATTAAAAGGCAGAGATGATAAGACTTGATAAAAGAGCGAGTTTATGTTGCCCACAAGAAACACACTTTAAAGAAAAACAGATATTTTTAAAAAGAGAAAAAATATACCATGTAAACATTAATCATAAGAAAGTCGGGATGGTTCTACTAATATCAGAAGTAGACTTCTGGGAATTTCCTGGTGGTTCAGCGGTTAGAATTCAGTGCTTTCATTGCCATGGCCCACGTTCAACCCCTGGTCAGGGAACTAAGATCCTGCAAGTCACAATGCACAGCCAAAAGGAGAGGGAAAAAAAACAACCAAGCAAAAAACGCATAGAAAGTAGACTTCAGGACACGAATATGACCAGGAATTAGAGAAACATTCTATAATTAAATAAGAGTCCATTAAAAAAACCCTCAATATGACATATAAATAAAACGCAGCTTCAAGACATATGAAGCAAAAACGGATAGAACCAAATTGAAACGGGTAGCTCCACACTGGCGTGTGCAGATTTCAACACTCATCTGTCAATAATTCAAAGAGCAAGGAGATGGAAAATAAAAAAATATATAAAAGACTTGAATAATACTATCAGAAACAAATTGAACAAATTAATATTTACATAAAATCTTAAATGGTAAAAATACACATTCTTAAGCTACCTAAAAAGTATATACCAAGACAGACCATGAGCCCAGACTATTAAACATATCTCGGCTCATTTAAAAGAATGAAACCATATAAGTGTGGACTCTGACCAAACAGACCTAAAGCAGAAATCAGTAACAAGAGACACCTGGAATATTTGGAGATTTTTAAACACTCTTATATGACATAGGGATCAAAAAAGAAATCACAAGGAAATAAGAAGCAATATACTGAAAGATACTGAGAAAACAATATGTTAAAATTTGTGTAATACACTTAAGGGCTTCCCTGGTGGCTCAGTGGTAAAGAACCTGCCCACAGTGCAGGAAACGCAGGTTCAATCCCTGGATCAGGAAGATCCCCTGGAGAAGGAAACAGCAACTCGCTCCAGTATTCTTGACTTAGCGACCAAACAATAACAAATACACCTAAAACAGTGCTTACATAGAATTATATCTCTTTATCCTTGTATTGGTAAAGCAGAAAGTTTAATATAAATGATGTAACAGCTTTTGGCTTAAGAAGCTAGGAAAAAAGCAAATTACATACAACAGAAGTATAAATATGGTAGTAATAAAAAGCAGAAACCAAATAAAATAAAAAGACAAAAATGGGCAAAAATTATTAAAAACAAAAGTTCTGGAAATAAAATTGAAAAATTTCTCCAAAAGGAGAGAAAGGGTAAGGTAATAATATCTGGAATGAGGGGATATCACTGGATATCCTACCGATATTTAAAGAAAAAGACAGTATGAGTAGAAAAAACTTAATGCTAATAAAGTTGACACACAATAAAATAAATGAATTACATGAAAGACAATTCAATTCCAAAATATGACAGAAGACCAAGTCAGAAAACAGAGGAGGAAGGAACACTTCCAAATTCAGTTTGAGTCAAACAAAGCAAAAGATATTATTAAAAAATTACAGACCGATTATCTTTATAAATAGATGTTAAAAACTCTTTAAAAATTCCAGTAAAGAGAATTCAGTCATGTATAAAAAGAATAATACACCATGCCCAAGTGGTTTTAATCCAGATATTCTAGGAGGCTTAAATTTTTTTTTTAAGACAATGAATGTAATTAACATTTTTAACAGAAGAGAAAAATCATATAATTACAATAGACATGGAAAATGCATTCAACAGAATTCAATACATATTCATAATAAAAACTCTTAGAAAATTAAGAATAGAAAAGAATTCCTCAAGGTGATAAGGAATACCTATGAAAATCTTCCAGCTAATGTCATACTTAATGGTGAAATGTTGAACTAATTCTCAGACTGGGAGCAAGGGCAGGATGCTTGCTATCATCACTTGCATCTAACCCTGCATCAGAGGTCCTACCCAATGGGCAACAGTCAAAGAAAAGAAAGGAAAAGCATACAGATCAGAAATAAAGAAGTAGAGCTGTCTTTATTTGTAAATGACATGGCTGCCTATGTAGAAAGTCTTTAAAAATCTTTAAAACAGCTGCTAGAACAATATTTTGACCTAGTAGGGCTATCAGCTCCAAGGTCATTATATTAAAATTTATTTCTATAAACCAGCAATGAATACTTAGCAAAGGGATTTTTCTAAAAATATCACTTATAATAACTGCTTAGAGACAACTAAAATATATGTAAGATCTACATGTTGAAAATTATAAACTAACACTGAGAGATATTAAGGAACACCTAAATAAACTGACAGAGATACCATGTTCATGGAGAGATACTCCCATAACATAAGGATGGATTTATGTGCAAGTCTTGGTACACAGGATGACAAACAATTTCTTTTTAACCCGAAGACATAGGTCCCTATTAAACAAAATCAGAATATATCCCTTTCCTTATTTAGTCTCCAAATGTTAAGCATGTTAAACTGATTTCTCCTTCGCTCAGAATAATAATTTTGCAGAAAAAATAGAAGATTTTATATTAACAAATCAAATATATAAACCAAGTGGAAAAGTTCCTATTAAAACTTGACCAAGAAGAAATAGAAAACATGAATCATCCTGTAATGTAAAACAGGCATTACATTAAAAGAAAAAAAAAGAAACTGAATCAACTGTCAAAAATTTTTTCTACCTCAGGCTCATATGATTTCACCTACACGTTCAATCAAATATTCAAGAAAGAGCAATTCCAATCTTACACATTTTTTTCCATAGGAAGGAACATTCCTTAACTTGTATTATGAAGCTAATATAACTATGAAATCAAAATTTGACAAGTACGATGCAAGAAAGAAAAATTATAAGCCTATGTTATTCATGAAAATAGATGGAAAAATGCTAAACAAAATAGCAGAAGTCAATTTTAACAATATATTGATATAAGGATACTATATCTTGAACAAGTTGGGCTTATTCCAACAACAAAAGATTGGTTTAACAGTAGGAAAAAAAAATGTTACCTGTTACATCAATATTTCAAAAAGAAATATTACATCAATAGGTACAAAAGAAAGCAATAATACACTTTAGCACTCATTAGTGACAAGAAAACTTGACAACTGAAAATGAAACTTCTTCATAAGGGTATCTACAAAAATCCTAAAGTAGAAATCATATATAATAGTGACATAATCAAGTTTTCCTCCTGGCAAGTAACAGGATAAGGATGCCATATATCAAAACCTCTATTTAATATTCTACTAAAGTACCTGGCCATTGGAATAAGTCTAAATGAACAAAATGTACCAAGGTATCAAAATTGGGAAGGTAGATTAAACTTTCTTTACTTGTGGATCATATTGTTGTATACATAAAAAAATCTGTAACATGAAGAAGTGCATAATTAAAATTGATAAGAGAGTCTAGCGAGTCTGCTGGATTGAGAAATGGGAACAATAATGTGCTATTCTTTAGGCACTGTTGATTCTCTCTTAAAATAAGAAATTAGTTTAGTTGAATAGGTAGAATGTGTGGTAAGAATCGAGAGGAAAAGTGAGTGTCTCCCACCTCTCTGTTCTGAGTTCCTGGAGCAATTACTATGATTGGAAATGATTAGATGTGAAATCTTTCCAGATAAATTAGCACCATTACTGTGAATTTCCATTGTATGGCAAAGCTTTCTTAAGATGTAAGGAAATGTGAGTTTTCTATCAGCTGATTCTTTTCTTGTTTGATTTCAGGATATCAAACAACTCTACCCCCAATTTGGGATCTCACGTTTGTAAAAGTGACAAACTGCATTTTATACTCAATTTTAAGTCCCCTGATCACCTCAGAGAGGTCTTTCAGCTTCTCTTACAAAATGAAGCACCTCCACAGAATTCACTTCTGAGTTCTGGGACATGTTAGTAATTGGCCTTCTGAGTGAAATGGACCTAAATCTCTATCTCTAAAATCAAATTGACAAAATATGCAGGCAAATTATGCTACATAGAGTGAAAGTCGCAGAGTGAAATAAACAGTCATTGTGGTCGGAAACACTTGAATTCAAAGCTCTAACATTTCCAAACTATGTCATCCTGGACAAGTTACCAACCTCTCTGACTCTCAGTCTCTTCAAATATCAAATAAAACTAAGCTAATGAAAACTGAGCTCACAGAGCTAAAGGAAGGAAAAAGGAAGGGGACGGATGGGGTGGGAAGAAAACTGAGCTAAGTGAGTTGTCTTTATGAACAGAGACACTTAATGTATCTGGCATATAGTATACATCCTATAAGGAACTGTTTCTAAGTGAGCAAGGTTTTTTTTCCCAAATAGAAAAGTCAGAAGTGTCCAAAATCATGAGAAAATGAATAAATTGTTTAATAGTATGTTATTAGATTTGGGCATTAGATGGTATTGGTGAATTCTTGCTTCTCAGGTGGCTCAGTGGTAACGAATCTGCCTGCCAAAGCAGAAGACTTGGGTTTGATCTCTGGGTCAGGAAGATTCCGTGGAGGAGGAAATGGCAATCTACTCCAGGATTCTTGCCTGGAAAATCCCATGGACAGGGGAGCCTGGTGGGCTACAGTCCATGGGGTCCCAAAGATTGGGAAAGGAGTACAACAAGGCTGTATGCTGTCACCCTGCTTATTTAACTTATATGCAGAGTACATCATACAAAATGCCATTCTGGATGAATCACAAGCTGGAATCAAGATGGCTGGGAGAAATACCAACAACCTTAGATATGCAGATGATATCACTCTAAAGGGAGACAGTGAAGAGGAACTAACAGCCTCTTGATGAGGGTGAAAGAGCAGAGTGAAAAAGCTGGCTTGAAGCTTAATACTGAGAAAACTAAGATCATGGCATCGGGTCCCATCACTTCATGGCAAACAGAAGTGGAAAAGTGCAAGCAGTGCAAGATTTTATTTTCTTGGGCTCCAAAAATCACTGCGGACGGTGACTGCAGTCATGAAATGAAAAGACACCTGCTCCAATGCAAACTAGTCCAGCCACTACGGAGAACAGTGTGGAGATTCCTTCAAAAACTGGAAATAGAACTGCCTTATGATCCAGCAATCCCACTGCTGGGCATACACACTGAGGAAACCAGAAGGGAAAGAGACACGTGTACCCCAATATTCATCGCAGCACTGTTTATAATAGCCAGGACATGGAAGCAACCTAGATGTCCATCAGCAGATGAATGGATAAGAAAGCTGTGGTACATATACACAATGGAGTATTACTCAGCCATTCAAAAGAATACATTTGAATCAGTTCTAATGAGGTGGATGAAACTGGAGCCTATTATACAAAGCGAAGTAAGCCAGAAGGAAAAACATAAATACAGTATACTAACACATATATATGGAATTTAGAAAGATGGTAACAATAACCCGGTGTACAAGACAGCAAAAGAGACACTGATGTATAGAACAGTCTTATGGACTCTGTGGGAGAGGGAGAGGGTGGGAAGATTTGGGAGAATGACATTGAAACATGTAAAATATTATGTAAGAAACGAGTTGCCAGTCCAGGTTCAATACACGATACTGGATGCTTGGGGCTAGTGCACTGGGACGACCCAGAGGGATGGTATGGGGAGGGAGGAGGCAGGAGGGTTCAGGATGGGGAACACATGTATACCTGTGGTGGATTCATTTTGATATTTCGCAAAACTAATACAATTATGTAAAGTTTAAAAATAAAATAAAGTTTAAAAAAAAAAAAAAAGAAAGCTATGACAAACCTAGACAGTGTATTTAAAAGCAGAGACATCACTTTGCCCACAAAGGTCTGTATACTCAAAGCTATGGTTTTATCAGTTGTCATGTATGGATGCGAGAATTGGACTGCAAAGAAGGCTGAGCACCAAAAAATTGATGCTTTCGAATTGTGGTGCTGGAGAAGACTCTTGAGAGTCCCTTGGGCTTGAAAGGAGATCAAACCAGTCAATCCCAAAGGAAATCAATCCTGAATATTCACTGGAAGGACTGTTGCTGAAGTTCTAATACTTTGACCACTTGATGTGAAGAGCCGATTCACTGGAACAGACCCTGAGGCTGGGAAGTTTGGAGGCAAAAGGAGAAGGAGGGAGCAGAGGATGAGACGGTTAGATAGCATCACTTACTTAATGCACACGAAAATGAGCAAACTCATGTCTGTTGAGTTGGTGAGGCCATCCAACTGTCTCATCCTTTGTCATCCCCTTCTCCTGTCCTGGGGTTACATAGAGTTGGACCCAACTTAGCGATTGAACAACAACGGTACTGGTGACCTCAGAAACAGCTCTACCTAATGTTCAAAACCTTTGCAAAAGTCCCTGGAGCTAACTCAGCTTCTAGAACTTCATTTTGACAGAAGCTTCTGGAAAAAGTTTTTCCTTATCTCCTAGGTGACAGGGACCTCACCAAATTGCTTCCATAGAGAGAATAAATGTCCATTATCCCACTTTCAGAAAGTGGCTTCACCATAATGTTTATTATTTTCATGCCATTTATAGTCATCTATCACTATCCATTTATCATCTTTAGGTGGGAGATAATAACTGTATCTTCAAAACAGCTCTAAAGATTTTTTTGAAGTGAATTATATTGAAATACCTTTAAATAAACAAGCTTATAATATGTGAGGGCAACTTTATCATTTTTAAAAGGAAATATAGAAAAATACTGATTAAATTATTTAATAATCTAACTGAACTCTCTACTTCTAATCTCCTCTCATTATAATGCATTCTATACACTGCTACAAAAATATTCTCATGGGATAAGCTCATCTCCTGGTACACTGGGCTTTAGGAGCTTACTAATTCCTACAGAATAGAGCCCAAACTTCTTTTCCTTGGATTATTCTAGACTGTATACTCTGGTACCTCTCTGGCCTCATTCCCCAAAAGAGTTTCTAATTCCATGGACAGAGGAGACTGAAGGGTTATAGTCCATGGAGTCGCAAGAGTCAGATACGATTTAGAGACTAAACCATAACCACCACCCACCTTTTTACGTGTACCACTCTATTAAAAGTGTTCCACACTTGCATTACAGTTTCCCTCATCAACATCTTTGTTCACACTTTCCTCTAACTACACAGAAGGCAGTGTAGCAGAAAGAATATGCATTTTGGAGTCAGGTAGACCTGGGTTCAATTTCCAACTCTATTTCTCCTTATTTGGTTGTGTTGTCTTGGGTAAATCAGTTAACCTCTCTGAACCTCAATTTCACTTTAAACAGACATCAGACAGACCTCAAAAGTATGTAACTTAAAAAGATTTCTAGTGATGATTTTGAATTCAGATAAAACTTACTGTATAATGCCTGGGTGGTAGTAACCAGATGCTGGTTTACAGTCTTCTGTCCAGGTATGGTCTTTCCACTGCCTTAAGCTTTCTGAAACTCTTTTAGTATTTATGAAGACCAGCACAGAAGCCAATATTCTCATAAAGTCTTTTAAAATTCTCCCTATTAGAAGTAATCTCTCCCCTCCAGGGCCAATATTTCCTGGGATAATTCTTTT
Source organism: Bos indicus x Bos taurus (assembly GCF_003369695.1). NCBI lineage: Eukaryota > Metazoa > Chordata > Mammalia > Artiodactyla > Bovidae > Bos > Bos indicus x Bos taurus. The sequence goes on from NC_040091.1 coordinate 56,494,125, forward strand.
TTAAGGATGTCTTTCATTCAAGCTTATACCACAGTTATTTGTTTATAAATATTTTGTGTTTACTAGGTTATAAATCATTTAAATGCAGAGAATATGTTTTGCATGCTGCAAAATTAATATCTGATCAATGAAAAACAAATAGTTGTCTAGCTATGTCAATTAATGTATACCATATTGAAGATGACAGAACACTTATTATTTATTGATTAATCATTTACCTTGAGTTTCCCACTTATCTCAATACTTTCTATGTATTTTCTAATTTTATTCCTAAATATTATGTAGAAGATACCATATTCTGATTTCATAGAAGAGGAAACTGAGGCATAAAAAGTTAGTAACCGCCCCCTCCCAACCCAAAGCTTTGGGGCTTCCTTCACAGCTCAGTTGGTAAAGAATATGCCTACAATGCAGGAGACCCTGGTTCAATTCCTGGGTTGGGAAGATCCCCTGGAGAAGGAAATGGCAACTCACTCCCGTATTCTTGCCTAGAGAATCCCATGGACAGAGGAGCCTGGCAGGCAGTCTATGAGGTCACAAGAGTTGGATACAACTTAGTGACTAAACCAACCAACCAACAAATCTTTGCAGCTAATATTTACAGTCTCAAGGAAGGAAACCTAGCAACCATATTCCAGTAATCTTAATCACAACACTACCCTAAGACAGAAGTTAGAAATGACACACACTGCCACTCACCCTTTAGATGTTTAAATTAAAAGCACAACCTTGCCAAATTAAGGATCTAAAAATTTCAGAAACATTTTCTCCCCACAAACAACTTTATGGTCTGTGTTGTAAAACTAAGGAAAGAAAGTTCCTCAAAGATCTTTTCTAGGGGCGAAAAATGCCCAGACATGGGATCCTTAAAATTGAGTCTCGTTAGAACACTATTAGTGACACAGCAAGTGTGAAGTGCACTGAAATACTAATCACATCTGTCCTCCAAAACAAGAGCTGCCCTTGAGGTCACCAGCAACAAGTAATGTAAGTGGTCTGTCCTACACACACTGAATTTTCTTACTGCAGTGTTCACTAAGTTAAAACTGAACATTCATTTCAGTCCTTCAGATAAGAACCTGACATAATGACAAAGATAAATCACTATGTACAACGTACAGTACCTGCAAATACAGTTCCCTAGGGGACACACAATAGTGGGGAGGATGGCTGAATTTAATAGTCTACCTTAAAGATATATATATATATATATATATATACACAAATATATATCTTTAAAGACAAATATTAACTATATATACAAAGAAATAAGTATATAAAAATTTGAGATAGTTAGGCTTTAAACAACCACAAAACAATAAAAACAATCTGCTACATTACAATCTTCATTTTATCTGTCAATTCCTTAATATTCTTTCCACAGAGGCTTGTGTCTTATTTGGTGTTTTCTTTTTTATAAACAGAGATATCTTTTTTCAGTTCAGTTCAGTCGCTCAGTCATGTCCAACTCTTTGCGAACCCTTGGACTGCAGCACGCCAGGCTTCCCTGTCCATCACCAACTCCCAGAGCTTACTCAAACTCATGTCCATTGAGTCAGTGATGCCATCCAACCATCTCATCCTCTGTCATCCCCTTCTCCCCCCGCCTTCAATCTTTCCCAGCATCAGAGTCTTTTCCAGTGAGTCAGTTCTTCGCATCAGGTGGCCAAAATATTGGAGTTTCAGCTTCAGCATCAGTCCTTCCAATGAATATTTAGAACTGATTTCCTTTAGGACAGACTGGTTGGATCTCCTTGCTGTTCAAGGGACTCTCAAGAGTCATCTCCAACACCACAGTTCAAAAGCATCAATTCTTTGGTGCTCAGCTTTCTTTATAGTCCAACTCTTACATCCATCCATGACCACTGGAAAAACCATAGCTTTGACAAGACGGACCTTTGTTGGCAAAGTAATGCCTCTGCTTTTTATCTTGTTTGCTTGTTGCTCAAAGAGTGTTAATTTCGAGTATGACTGCAGTGTCACGGCAAATAAAAGACCACTCACACTTTAGGTTCTTTTCATACCAAGCTTATAAACACAGAAATAAAAGTTAGGGGCTTTTGCCTCATTTTTTTTCTTTCTTTGAGGTGGGGTGAGAGGGTGGGTAACATCCTATTCAAAATGCATCTTGAAAATTAAAATGGCTTTCCCTGGTCAGGGAACTGAGAACCCACATGCTGTAGGTGCAGCCAAAATAAATTAAAAAAAAAAAAAAAAATTAAAATGGCTTTTGTCCTCAGGTAGGAGTTCATGGACTCTGTGTGGCTGAATTTGGTTTTCCTTCAGGATCCTACAGCCCATGTGCAGTATGGACGAGTATCTCACGTTAAGGTAAATGATCACTCTGGGTAAACTGCAAGACTCTCGATGAATCAGATCCAAACAAAAGTGAAATGGATATAACTCTGAGATCCCAAAACAATAGAAACTCGATAAAAGAGAACCTCTATAAGTGGGTTTAATAGAAAAATACTTTCAAATGAATTTGCCCTTTCAGTTTTTCTGTTTAAGCATGACCCACAGTTGCCTTATGAACATCCCCTTCCTTTCCCGTGAGATGAAATGCAAATATGATGATATGCAGAGATTCTGAGGAGGCTCTCTCCCATCAATGTTCTGTTAAGTGGTATTATTCAATTCTCCAATTTTTGCACTCTTTTATATTTCCTTCATATCATCCCAAGGCAGTTATATACTTTCCTATGGTAGCCTCTGATTTATATACAGAGAGAGAAAATACTCAAAGTGCTAACATTTCATTGCTTTGTCTTATTGAGCTGTAGTGGATTTCCTGACAGGCACAATCATTCTTCCATTAAAACCCATTTATAGAGGTTCTCTTTTATCAAGTTTCTGTTGCTTTTGGATTTTGGAGTTATATCCATTTCACTTTTGTTTGGATCTGATTCATCAAGACAGTCTCCCAATTTGCCCAGAGTGATCACTTACCTTAATATAGACTTTTGTCTATGCTGCATGTGGGTAGCATGTGAGAGCCCACACAAATACAGGCAAACACTGGCTCCAAGATGATCTCCAGTGGTTTTTAAATAAGTGCCATTGGTAAACCAGTTTCTTTTGACCCTGACCTTCCTTTCAGCATGTGGTTTTTCAGAAATGACTTAGTAAAAAATATGTAAATATGTCTGAGAGAATGAATACAAAAACACAATCTATCAATAAGAGGTCCTGCTCTTTAAATGAAAATGTTAACAGTCAGCCTTCCCTGCATTCTATGAAGGATCTAAAACTGAGTGAATTAATTGTTAGAACTGTATTTTCAAGACAGACAATTAATAAAATTTGTTTTCTTAGACTCTAAAGTTCTCATTTTACAACTGTCTCACTTTCTCATTTTACTATCTTATAGAGACAATGAAAAAAAAATTCTATCATCATCACATAACTAATTGTTGAGAACTACAGGCCAGTTACTGTGCTAAGGACTATATATTTCACTTAATCCACATACCTTCCACAGAGGAAGATAAGAGATAATATTTTTATCTTCAATTTAAAAAGAATAAAACATGGTCTTAAAGACACTTAATAACTTGTTCAAAGCCATACACACAATTATGAAATAGCGAAGCCATGAATCAATACGTGGAGACTGATAGAATATGTTAAATTTTGGTTTTAGGCATATTGCTTTGTTAAGTTTATTACATGACTGGCCGTGACTTGAATCTATTAACTTAGAAGGAGAAAGGGGTCTTAGGTGAGCATTTGATATGTATGGGAGAACCTCAGCTCTCAGACATTATATATGGATATTACACCTCAAATCTCATATGCCTAGATTCCTAACCATAAGTATGATTTCAAGTATAATACTATATAAAATTATTATATATTTTATATTTATTTATATATTTTTTAATAATATACAAAATTTCAAGTAAAATACCATCTGAGAGAAGGACTTGGCCACAAAAATAAGGCAGAAGGAAGTATACCATAGTCAGTATATGCAGTGGCTGTGCCAGGCTAATAGCCACCCCGCCAACCCAATTTAAGATCTTGGAGATTAGAGTTTATCTATCATAGGGAATGCTTTCAAGACTACTCAGTTAAACACAAATCCTCTCTTTCCCCCGCACTGGTACCCTTGCGTAGGATGATACTGGGTCCCTTTTTAATCCCAAACTATAAGGACTATTATGAACAGAAAAATATAGTCATAATGTATGATTAACAGAATAAAGGGTTATTGCTTTAATATGTTACCTTCATCACACTTTAACTTTTTTTGATTCAGTCAAATACCTACTCTTACAACTAATTTACCTAGCAGGAGGAAATGAATTACACTGCTAATTGAAAGAACTTCTACATTGGTTGGCTTATTACATTTTCAAATCTAAAATTCTTAAGCTTTATAAATGAGTTTCCTAAATAAATAATGAAAATATCCATTAATGTTGAAAATTCTTTACTATCATTCTAAGACAAGGTGTACCAGATATTTTTAGGGCAAAGAAATGGTATTCTAGGTGCTAGATATCTCCTATACTTCATGATTAGATTTAAGAAAAAGTAGCATTAATCACAGTGAGAGTAGCATCAGACATAAGTGTGTATGAAATTCAAATTTTATCTAATGATAAAAGAGCCTAAGGTGATCATGAATATAAATACAAAATAGTAGCTCACTAAATTTTTACCACTGGAATCTGTCTCTACCAAACAAGAAAATTAGCATTCTTTAAACATCATTTGGTATAATATGCTTCTCTCTCTGGGAATATGGCCATGCACACATATATATATTGGTCTAGTAGTATAATTTCTTGGTAGGGCTTCTTTTAAGATGTTTTACCATTTTGAAAGTCTAACTTAATACAGTAAGAAATTACTCAAATTTCCAAGTAGTAAAAAGTCATGTCTCAAGTCTGTTTGGAAAAATATGTGTGTATAGATAGAAACACAAACACATCAGGGAGGAATCACCTAACCACCTATACCAGAGTCACCAGATTATCGTATATCCTCCCTACCTTCAACTTACTTGCTTTCTGTTAAGACCTAATCTTTATATTATATAACTCAACATTGAAAAAAATACCAAACCTGATTAAGAAATGGGCAGCATACTTGATATTACATTTTTCCAAAGATGGCATAAAAATGGCAAACAGACACATAAAAAGATATAAACACTAGTCATCAAGAAACTAAAAATAAAAATCACAGTGAAATATCACCTCATACCTATCAGAATAGCTATTATTAAAAAGAGAGCAAATAACAGGACTTCCCTGGTGGGCCAATGGCTAAGATTCTGTTCTTCCAATACAGGGGACCCATGTTCAATCCTGGTCAGGGAACTAGATCCCACTTGCCACAAGTAAGAGCCAGTGCAGAACAAATAACAATTGTTGGCAAGGATGTGATAGATGCCAACTGTGTAGATGGCAATTCTACACAGTTGATGGGGATGTAAATTGGTCCAGCTACTATGGAAAACAGTACAGAGGTTCCTCAAAAAAAATTTAACAATTTAATTACCATATGATTTAGCAATTCCACTTCTAAGTATATTCCTGAAGGACAAAAAAAACACATATGACCACCCCCCCCCGCCATGTTCACTGCAGCATTATTGACAATAGTCAAGATATGGAAGCAACCTAAGTGTCCATCAAGAGATGAATGAATGAAGAAGATGTGACATACACACACTCACACGCATACACAACGGCCTTGGCTGAGATGTCCTAGAAAGTAAATAAAGAGTGGTGGGGATACCTCTCAAATATATGTGTAAACATATGTTTAGACAGGGTCAGTCAAAAGGCATTCTTTTCCCTTTCGAATTAGATCTGAATAATATTTGTGTTCATGATTCTTAGTTACAGACTATTTTAGTGAAGGGTCTTGAATCTAGATTTGAATTTATCATGCAAAGAAACAGAGCAAAAATAAGTGAGTAAAAAACCATGAAATGGTTCATTACACTGTAGACCAAGGACTTCTAAAGAGCCTAGAAAAATAAGACTACTTATTCAATAACGGTCTGATACAAGAATCAGTCAGAATAACAGATTTGGGATTTCAGAACCACAAACAAGGATTCTCACACAATTAGTTACAAATAAACCCAGCAGTGGCTTGCATACCCTGGTGCTATACACCACACCTCAATGTATTAGAAATGCCACCACAGTTCTTTCCCCTGTTACCATACCCCTCCCCACAACTTACTGCAGAACACACACAATGAAAAATTTAGTACTAAAAATTTAGATTTCAAATTTAGTACTAAGCTAATAGTAGCAAGCTTTTCCATGAAACAGTCATTCCTGAAATTTAGTTATAGACTTACAAGATTACATAAACTATATTTTGGAAAAATCACTTTCTTAATGACAATCAATTCTTAATGATGCATGGAAGCTAACTCTGAATAGCTTCTTCATATCCAAAATATTGACTGACCTTTACTGATAACCCTGGATTAGTTAAGCCGATGTGGTCCCTCAGAAAAATCACATTTCTGTGTTCATTCTACTTCCTGGTTGTGGTTTCCTTAATCAAACAAAAAAGAATCTATTTTTAAAAACTGTAATATACCTCAATCACTGGTTAAGACGGATGCAGAAGTAATCTCACCTGGCAGTCTATTAATAATCTAGTACACTTAATTAGCAGAGATAGTAAACAAAATGGCCAGGAAAGCAGTACTCAGGAGTGCTGGTTTTAAAGGCTGTATGGAGGGGAACGATCAGACTTAGCCAGCTGTCCTAAGCCAGACAGAGACCTCCATGTTAATGTAGGATCACTGCAATTTGTAGACAAAAGGCATTCTTTCATTTGTCCACATGGTTGGTTGCTGCAGGTTCCATTTTTACTGTGTTTCATTATTAAGAAGCGTTTTGTTATCCAGCCTTTTCTATACCAACTTCCAACTGCATCAAATCCTCATTTAAATACACTTCAATACATTCAAATGAGTTATAGAACAAACAACCATGATTCAGAGAACAGAAAAAGAACAATTAAGAAGGTACACTTAGCACAGAAGCTCAAAATGACCCTTACTCAGCAAGAAAAGGTATAAAAAACACGTACAAGGGAGAGAGAATTGAGATACACAAAAATATCACATCATTTTCACCACCCTTCCTTCATTCCAAATGCTTTCCAAAGTCTTCTCCCTTCTCGCCAAGCAAGCCACACCAGACAACTTCTCTCACGTATCAATACCTCTTGAGACAGCTCTTCTGAATAAAGTCTGAGAACAATGTGCTTACAGTGGCATATCTGACAGGGAAAAATGACTCTTTATTGCTGATTAACATAAAGGAGGGCTTCCGAGTATGGAACTGTTCATTTCTAACGGTGCTATTGGATAAATTCCTCCAGGGTACTCTGGCAAAGCTGTTTCAAGAGTTCTGTATTATTTTAGGGATACCATGTAACGAAGTAGAAACAGCAGTTAATTTAAGACAAGGAGAACTAGACCTGCATTTTGGTTCTGCCATAGTACTGGTCAATCCTCCTAGAAACTCAATTTCTTCAAGTATAAAACAGATAATCTTAAGAATTTCAGAGAATTTTTATGATGATTCAAAGAAAACACAGCAACGTATCTAACCAAAAAAGAACTTGCATATTTCAGGCACCAAAAAAATAAGTGGTAGTTATTCTCATTGAAACACTATAACTGGGACTTCTCAGGTGGTCCAGTGGTTAAGACTCTGAACTTCAAATGCAGGGGCCAAGGGTTCAATCCCTGGTCAGGGAACTAAGATCCCATATGCTGTGTGCAGTGTGCCCAAGAAAACAGAAAAAGACACTGTAACCTAAATTTCTTTACAATTAAAGGGCAGTTTTCTCAAATATGAGTATATTACTGTATTATTTTCAGCATCAGATTTATGATCTTATAAAACTGATTAAAAACATAATGCAGGCTTTTCAGATTAAGACTAAATTTTACCTTAACTATAACTTCCCCAGAAAATGAAGTAGCTTTTATCATGGCAGTTGCTGGTGTTGATACTTTTTGCTCTCAAACTAGAAGCAAGAAATATAACTAAGGCAACACTAACGAAATACAACCTTGGAGAAAAATATACTTTTTCACTGGTACAGTGACACCACCTTTATGGCAGAAAGTGAAGAAGAACTAAAGAGCCTCTTGGTGAAAGAGGAGAGTGAGAAAGTTGGCTTAAAGCTCAACATTCAGAAAACGAAGATCATGGCATCCGGTCCCATCAGTTCATGGCAAATAGATGGGGATACAGTGGAAACAGTGTCAGACTTTATTTTGGGGGGCTCCAAAATCACTACAGATGGTGACTGCAGCCATGAAATTGAAAGATGCTTACTCCTTGGAAGGAAAGTTATGACCAACCTGGACAGCATATTAAAAGCAGAGACATTACTTTGCCAGCAAAGGTCCGTCTAGTTAAGGCTATGGTTTTTCCAGTGGTCATGTATGGATTTGAGAGTTGGACTATAAAGAAAGCTGAGCGCCGAAGAATAGATGCTTTTGAACTGTGGTGTTGGAGAAGACTCTTGAGAGTCCCTTGGACTGCAAGGAGACCCAACCAGTCCATCCTAAAGGAGACCAGTCCTGGGTATTCATTGGAAGGACTGATGTTGAAGTGGAAACTCCAATACTTTGGCCACCTGATGCGAAGAGCTGACTCATTGGAAAAGGCCCTGATGTTGGGAAAGATTGAGGGCAGGAGAAGAAGGAGACGACAGAGGATGAGATGGTTGGATGGCATCACCGACTCGATGGACACGGGTCTGGGTAGACTCCGGGAGTTAGTGATGGACAGGGAGGCCTGGTGTGCTGCGGTTCATGGGGTCACAAAGAGTTGGACACGACTGAGTGACTGAACTGAACTGAACTGAACAGTGCCTTCAGTATGGACCATCACAGAAACCAGAAACCAGGGAGATGAAATGGGTAGGAGAGGGATAGAAAAACAGGGTTTGGAGCTGGGACAGGATGAAAGGATTTAGACAAATGGCAGAGGCAATATAGAAGACAAGGCAATATAGACACTTAAGGAACAGCATCAGCACAAGTCTAGAGGTAAAAATGGAAATAGTCTGGGACAATGAAGAAACCTTCCCAATAGATGCTTTGTGCTACAAAACAAGCAAACAAAACAAAAACAACAACAGAAATAAGGTTGGACAAACAGAATTATCCTAGATTCTTGAAAACCTTGAACACAAATAACAGTTTAGATAGGATGCCTAAGATCAAACACTTGAGGAAATAAGAGTCATTAAAGGAGCAGAAAGAGGAGTAACAATTAAAAACTATGTCTACCATTCCTCTATACTATTTTAAAGGCTGACTTCCTAACTAATTACTACTAAATTTGGTTTTGAGCTACCTTTGAATCAGTTCCTCTACTATATTTTTTCTATAATTAGAATCGGATTTTTTTTTTAAGGATCATATCTAATAGTGAGGGTAAAATATAATCTTTAAATTAGATAAAGGTATTTGAAGTGAAAAAGATTAAAAAAATGAACATGTTCAGATAATATATTTATCAAATTTTCCTCTAATTTTTAATGATGGCCAAATATACAAGCTGAGTTACACACAAATACTGAGTTTGAAAGAAACTTTTCTGGGTTAATTAAAGGTAACAAGCAATGTTTAACTCCATCTGAATTAAAATAGAGAAATGATTATAAAGATACAATGGGATCAGAAGTAATCTATGGTGGGGGTGGTGGGGGGGAGTGAGAAGAAACAGGAATGAGGAGACTAAATGCACAAATGAATGAGACAAATATATGACACCAAAAGACAGCTTTTCTTTGATGAATAATTGGAACAAAAAAGATTAGACACAATTTAATTTGTGAAATTCAACAAATACTTACAAGGAAAATAAACAAAGAGAAACAAAGCTCAAAACTTGGTATCTCACAGCACTCAGACGCTTGCCCAGAGAGGGTATGGAGGAAGCCCCTTGCCCCACCACTCCGGCCTATGCCTTTCCCTATGCCTTTTTCCCATTTGGCTGTTCCTGAGTTGTATCCTTCATAATAAATTGGTAAACACCGAGTCAAACCAGGCTGATTAAACATAAGGATGCCTTTGGGAGTCAGATCTTTGACTCCAACTTTAAGACTCTGATTTACCACAAGCAATACAAGAATGTTGTAGCCTTTATTTTTGCAGTGAGAGATCAACTAGAACCTCAATACCCAATGCTTCCCTCACAGTTGGTCTTTATAGTTTCTGAAGTAACCAACTTCCAAAGGAATCCCAGAAGGCCTCCTAATGTGGCTCTTGGAAGGGTGTGAGATGTACCTACTTACTCCTGGGAGATGAACAAGAGGTATCTGGTGGCCACTGTCAGAAACACTTTAAAAACACTTTTTCCCCCTTTCCCAGATGAGAACACTGTTGGAGCTCTATAAATTTCCACAGGTGAGAACAAGACTGATTAAAAGAGGGAATGAAAAATGTTTCTCCCTATAATTCTAGGTTTTTTTTAATAAAATGAAAGAGAATTATGCATTCCATAAGAAAAAACAACAGCAAGTAATGGAGGTTCCTGGGTCTCTCTCCCTCAAATTCTGGCTTAATAAGTCTGGGGTTTAGAAATTTGCATGTTAAATACATACACCAGGTTATTAGTAATTCTGAAGTAGATGATCAGTAGACCATACCTTGAAAAACACTAGTACAGATACTAGAAACTGTCTATACATGTTGAACTCAAGAGAAAGAAGAAATCTGCATCTTTCTATTTTTGGTCAGGGGGCTGGGGAGAGGGGAGTAGAGAGGAAAGATTTACTTGTTTGTCTGTCTCTTTTCATTTACTGAGTGTAAGGCCAACGTAATACCAAGATAAACAGGACAAGACTTTTTTAACCTATGGAAGCTTTTGAGTTCAATAAGAATGATTATACATGTAAAGGTTATTGGTAATATTTTTTACCCATATTATATACATTTATTTGGTTGAAAGATATATTCCATACTGGTATTTGAATTACACTAGTGGCTCACAGAAATTTAGTTAGTTTTAAGTTCACTTCACAAGTGGAAATCTATAAGAATTTAAAATAAGTAAAATGTAATGGGAAACTGAATATGTAAAATACTAGTGTAGTTTATGTATACTAGTAATTGCCTTATTCTTCTCTTTTCAGTCTCCTATTCCCATATTTTAAACTAGTTCATGAAAGTGTAAGTAGCACATGAAATCAGCAGTTTTGAACTGTCTACAAATTCAAGTAACATTATACCCCCAGAGGATTCAAGTAAGTCGGAAGTAAAGAGCAAGTTAGCACAACGAAAATTAATACAGAAAATGCTGATCTTTGCTATAAGCAGAGCCACAAGTTCTTGAACATTACACACTTAGAGATATTTACTGTTTATGAGGTGATGGGGAAAAAAGAGCTGTTCTTTTACCAAAGTTGCTCTTTTACCAAGTTTTACCAAAGTCAACTTGGTAAGATTTTGAGTTAAGGAAAAATATAATAGACTTCCTTGTGAATCATAAGCTCTCTGTCATCAAATGTTCAAAAAGCCTGAAGGATATTAAATATGATATAAATCATTTCACCAATGGGCAAAAGGTAGGGCTAGGCAGTTATCACTCCACTACTTTTGTGATTACAAAACCCAGCACTTTAGTAAAAGGACCTCCAGTCTAATGACATTATAAGATGGAATAAAAAGAGGTATATGAAAGAATAACTGGGCTCAGTGAACTGCAAGGTCAAAGGCACAAAGGTTAAATGCAGAGAAATAAACGTAAAAACCCATCAGAAGTGTTGGAGGATTTATAAGCAATTTGGTGTTGCTGAAGTATAAAATATGCCTATGCAAGTGGTAGGTGACCATACTGGAAAGGTAGGTGGGAAGTCTGAAGAAGGAGGGTGTTGTTAGACATCACATCAAGCTTAGATTTTATTTTATAACCACTGGGACACTACTGAAGGATTTCAAGCAGCACAGGTACTACTGAGAGCTAATTGCAGGGAATGATGAAAACTTGAACTAGTGATAAGTGGAAGAGTAGTAGGAGTAGAAATGGATGATGGATTCAAGATGCACTGAAAAGAAAATGAGATCATATTTGTGCTGAGATTACATACCGAAACTTATTTTACATTTGTAAGACTCCAGTTTTAATGGTTAAAACTTTATATGTGAATAAATTTGATTTTAAATTTACAAAATGCCAAAGAATAGAACTGTGCTTAATAAAACTTAAAAATTGATCCAACATTTTCTATGATATAGTAAATCATAGCAATAGCCTATATTATCGGAATTTCTACAGCAATTCATAAGTAGAATGCCAAATTGGCATGTCTTCATACCTGTCAGCTACATATAAGAAATCTGGCAAAATTTTAGAAAAACTCAATATTTGAGACTAAATAATTAGAAAGTCCCTAACTGTTAAGATCAGGTAATGTCACAATTTCTGGATAGCCTAAATATTTTACTCACACTTTTAAAATTCCTGCCCTTGGCTAAATTTATACTGAGACTTTTATTAGAAACTAATTTCAAACAGATGATTCCATTGCCACTACCGATTCAGATACTAAATCATCTTTTTTAATTGAGATACTTAAAGTCAGATTGACTTTCTATACAAAATCTATCCCTAAAGCTTCCTATTTTCATTAGAATCAAAGATCTTGAAGACAAATACAAACATAACTAACTACCTATTCAATTCTCAACAATATGTACATACTCTGTCATTAAAAACAAATGATTTATTTTCTGCCTTGTCTTCATTTTTGGCTTGGCTATCACAGTTCAAACAAAAAATCTATTTTCATCAAAGCTGATCTTCTTATATACAGTTAAAAAAAAAAAAAGACTAGTATAAACAGGCACAAAATTACACGGCTTCTTTACAGCAATTATAATGAATGACTTTTCTACATAATCAAATTATTCCTATGTTCAGCAGTTAATTATTTTTCTACCATCCTGGGACTAGCCAATGTCAACTTCTGATAGCTTTACTTGGAAGAAATGTTGCATAAAATGGGATTTAAGATATAATAGAGTAAGAGATATGGAAGGCACAAACCTCCACAAGGATCACATCAGTATGGAAGACTATTCCAAGAACAATGGAAATTAACGTGGGACTGTGGAAGTAAGATATAAAATCACATATCTTTTCCTCGGATAAACTGCAGGAAACACTTTCTCTCAAACAGTTGCTGTCTTTGGTTAACACTGCTTTAAGTAATTGTTAAATATATTTTTATTCAGTTAGAAAAGAATAATCTTTTTTTTATACTGTCTACACTTCAGCATATTAAACCAATTCAAGCAGTATTTGTTAAAAATGTTTAAGTCAAGGAAATGCTATCCAACATTCACTCTCTTTCCTTCTACTAGTGTTATAAAAATTTATAGGAAATAAAAGATAAACATTCAGAAACCCAAGTTAAATTTTTTCCCATCTTAAAATATTTTTGACACTTTAAAACATGGTGGGGTAATAATGAAAATTATTACTAGGCTAACAGCATCATTCAGAATGCACTCTCAAATTAACATTAATAAATTTCTTTTAAAAAAGCAAAACAAAACCCATAATCAAGTCGCTTAAAAATCTGTGTGATTCTACTCTTCAAAACTGGCATATTTTAGAAGGAAAACCACTATTTTTAAAGAAGCATTTAATGAGAAAAAGAAATTATAAGAATCATTCTAATATAGGTCAAATTCCATTACAGTACATATAAAAAGGAAAATAAAATATTTAAAATATCACCATAGAGACCCACCACATTATTTTGTTGATTTCATTACATTTTCATCATGAAATACCTAATGCAACAAATGTTTTCATAGAAACTGTCCATACAGTAGTGGACACTAAGGTTAAGGAATACTGACACTTAATATAATTTAGAGAAGAAATAAACTACAGGTTTGCTTCCATTTTCCACAGCCTTCTGGTCTCTATTTTCTACTTTCCCACCCAAATCTAGTCTGAACACTAAGGGATGAGTTGGGCACTTAGGAGAGACGGAAGCCACAGTCTTCCTGGAAGGCAGGGTCCCTGCTCAGAATCTCCTTTCCTTCCATGCCCAAGACAGACAAGGATCATTCAGATTGGCCCTCTTCCAGTCAGGAAAAAATTTTAAAGTGTTATAAACCATCCGGCTAGAAGGAAGAAGAAAGGAAAGATAAAACGGAAGGAAAGAAACAGAGATGAAGAAAGGAAAGAAGAAAGAAAAGAAAGATCCCATGTTGTCTTCTCAGTGTTCATTGAAGAATTTAGGATGAGAAATAGTTTGTAAAGTTGGGAAATCAATATATATTAAAGGTAGCTTTTTAAAATTGAATAAAAGAAAAAAGACCACATCTTATTCTTTTGAGTGTTTCTTCCTGAGAAGCATAAGAAGTAGCAAAATCTAACAGACATCAGGTATTCATAATTATAATTATTCCCTCTTTAACAGATGCTTGAGAACCATTAATGCCTCCTGGTTACTATGCATACAAACCTTCAGTGGTAACATACATCATCTGTTTCCAAACCTGACTGTTCATATAATTTTCTATAGAGACCTGGGGAACTTTCCAGAATACGAATCTTTACTCTCTTTCCCACCTCCCCCAAGGTACAGACTCAGGGGTCTAAGAGGAGAGCTGTTCTGTTACATACATTTTTTGAAAAGATTCCAAGGTGATTCTGATGATCAGTCAGGTCTGAGAATCACTGTGATAAATAAATTTTTATCATAGATGCCTTCTGCATTTTAATGGACATAGACTGGCTTTTCATACATGCTTTAGCTTCCCAAGTTTAGTGGAATTTGGTGCTCTATACATAGTGTTTACTAAATCGGAGAGGGAATGCCTATCTCTTGGATAAAAGCATATATAAACTGGAAAATAGATATATTATGTAAGGCTTTTTTAGAGAAGACTGAGTTGTGAAACACTACAAATGCAGTGGAGAAAGGGAAGGACGAATAATAAATACCAATTCCTCCATAGCTGCACGCACTCTAATGTTTTCATTGTTTTTGAAAATGTGCAAGAGCCTGGAGATTATATCCCAAGGACAACATGGTAACTATGAAATAATTATATAGGTATCCAAAATGTTAATGTCGAGAAAACTATTTTTCTTAAACTGATACAGTCTTCATACTACCATTGAGTTTTAAGTATTAGAAATATCTCTCCCCTTTACTCCAGTATCTCCTTGGTTTCAAAAAACAGTATTTAATTAATTATGCAACAAACAAGTGAAAGGACAAGGCTGAAGAACTGTATCATTCATTACAAAAATTATATATTAATTATACATTATGTGCACACCATCTGTTCAGTGCTAGTGGTTTAAAAAAAATTTAATTGGAGGATAACTGCTTTACAATGTTGTGCTGGCTTCTGCTATACATCAACAGGAATCAGCCATAAGTATACATATATCCTCTTCCTCTTAAGCCTCCCTCTCACTCTGCCCCTCATCCCATCCCTCCCCTCTAGGTTATCACAGGACACTCTCAAGCTGAGCTTATGTGCTATACAGCAACTTTCTACTAGCTAGCTACTTTACACACGCGAGTGAATATACGTCAGTGCTACTCTCTCGGTTGGCTCCACCCTCTCCCTCCCCTCCTGTGTCCACAAGTCCCTTCTCTCTCTCTATTCCAGCCCTGTGAATGGGTTCACCAGTACCATTTTTCTAGACTCCACATATATGCCTTAATAAATGATATTTGTTTTTCTGACTCACTTCACTTTGTATAACAGGCTCTAGATTCATCCACCTCACTAGAACTGAATCAGGTAAATTCCTTTTTATGGCTAAGTAATATTTCATTGCACATATGTACCACAACTTCATCCATTCATCCGTCAATGGACATGTTAGTGATATTTTAGAAAACAAAAGCTACCACTAGCAAACATTCATATAATTTGCACTATTTAAAACCCTTTATATACATTAACTTATTTTAACATTATAATGACCCTAGTTGAGTTCAGTTCAGTCGTTCAGTCATATCTGACTCTTTGCGATCTCATCAACTACAGCACACCAGGCCTCCCTGTCCATCACCAACTCCCAGAGCTTACCCAAACCGATGTCCATTGAGTCGGTGATACCATCCAACCATCTCATTCTCAGTTGTCCCCTTCTCTTCCTGCCCTTAATCTTTCCAGCATCAGGGTCTTTTCAAATGAGTCAGCTCTTTGCATCAGGTGGCCAAAGTATTGGAGTTTCAGCTTCAACATCAGTCCTTCCAATGAATACACAGGACTGGTCTCCTTTAGGATGGACTGGTTGGGTCTCCTTGCAGTCCAAGGGATTCTCAAGAGTCTTCTCCAACACCACAGTTCAAAAGCATCAATTCTTCGGCGCTCAGCCCTCTTTATAGTCCAATTCTCACATCCATACATGACCACTGGAAAAACCATAGCCTTGTCTAGACAGATCTTTGTTGACAAGGTAATGTCTCTGCTTTTTAATATGCTGTACAGGTTGGTCATAACTTTACCACAAGGAGTAAGCATCTTTTAATTTCATGGTTGCAGTCACCATCTGCAGTGATTTTGGAGCCTAGGAAAATAAAGTCAGCCACTGTTTCCACTGTTTCCCCATCTATCTGCCATGCAGTGATGGGACCAGATGCCATGATCTTAGTTTTCTGAATGTTGAGCTTTAAGCCAACTTTTTCACTCTCCTCTTTCACTTTCATCAAGAGGCTTTTTAGTTCCTCTTCACTTTCTGCCATAAGGGTGGTGTTATCTACATATCTGAGGTTACTGAAATTTCTCCAAGAACACTTGATTCCAGCTTGTGCTTCTTCCAGACCAGCATTTCACATGATGTACTCTGCATATAAGTTAAATAAGCAGGGTGACAATATATAGCCTTGACATACTCCTTTTCCTATTTGGAACCAGTCTGTTGTTCCATGTCCAGTTCTAACTGTTGCTTCCTGACCTGCATATAGGTTTCTCAAGAGGCAGGTCAGGTGGTCTGGGATTCCCATCTCTTGAAGAATGTTTCACAGTTTATTGTGATCCACACAGTCAAAGCCTTTGGCATAGTCAATCAAGCAGAAATAGATGTTTTTCTGGAACTCTCTTCCTTTTTCAATGATCCAGCAGATGTTGGCAATTTGATCTCTAGTTCCTCCGCCTTTTCTAAAACCAGCTTGAACATCTGGAAGTTCACGGTTCATGTCTTGCTGAAGCCTGGCTTGGGGAATTTTGAGCATTACTTTACTAGCATGTGAGATGAGTGCAATTGTGTGGTAGTTTGAGCATTCTTTGGCATTGCCTTTCTTTGGGATTGGAATGAAAACTGACCTTTTCCTGTCCTATGGCCACTGCTGAGTTTTCCACATTTGCTGGCATATTAAGTGCAGCACTTTCACAGCATCATCTTTCAGGATTTGAAATAGCTCAACTGGAATTCCATCACCTCCACTAGCTTTGTTCGTAGTGATGTTTCCTAAGGCCCACTTGACTTCACATTCCAGGATGTCTTGCTCTAGATGAGTGATCACACCATCGTTATTATCTGGGTTGTGAAGATCTTTTTTGTACAGTTCTTCTGTGTATTCTTGCCACCTCTTCTTAATATCTTCTGCTTCTGTTAGGTCCATACCATTTCTGTCCTTTATTGAGCCCATCTTTGCACGAAATGTTCCCTTGGTATCTCTAATTTTCTTGAAGAGATCTCTAGTCTTTCCCCATTCTGTTGTTTTCTCTATTTCTTTGCATTGATTGCTGAGGAAGGCTTTCTTATCTCTCCTTGCTGTTCTTTGGAACTCTGCATTCAAATGGGTATATTCTTCTTTTTCTCCTTTGCTTTTTGCTTCTCTTCTTTTCACAGCTATTTCTAAGGCCTCCTCAGACAGCGATTTTGCCTTTTTGCATTTCTTTTTCTTGGGGATGGTCTTGATCCCTGTCTCCTGTACAATGTCACGAACCTCTGTCCATAGTTCATCAGGCACTCTATCAGATCAAGTCCCTTAAATCTATTTCTCACTTCCGCTATATAATTATAAGGGATTTGATTTAAGTCATACCTGAATGGTCTAGTGGTTTTCCTCACTTTTTTCAATTTAAGTGTAAAGGTAGTCATTATTATCATTAGCACTTTAAAGATGAAGAAATTGAAGCACAATGAATTAAGGCACTTGAGCAAGGTCAAAGATCTAGTAAGTGGAAAATCTGATTTGAACCTTAGTCGTTGACTCCATGGTCTTTGCCCTTGTTCTGTACACTATGTTTGTTTCCAAAAACGTTACAGACTAGCAGGGGACAGGAGACATGAACACAAATAATAGTACAAAGCAGTGTATTTATTCATTCAGGAAATATTTTAATGGAGAGCAATTATGACAGATTTAGGTAAAGAAAAGATTTCCATAAGAACACAAAGTTTCAGTTAAAAACATTTTATAATAAATGTCTCATTATATAAAGTTTTATTTGTAAGAAGTAAGAATATATTTTATTATATAACTAAAAAAAGACGCCTCTTCCTAATATAGTTATAACTTTGCATAGTATGGGTGATTAACACTGTTAACAAATTTCCATGCCAAGTCTTGCTGGACTTGGTTTCAGGAAGGGAAATTAGGGATATCATTAGTCTGACATCCTTTACTACTGAGTTATAAAAACTTTCAATATGACTCCTGGTGTTTTAAGCTGCAAGAGGAAAATCCACCCTTAATAACCCTTCAATAACTAACTAAAGCTTTTTCTGAGGATATAGTATATACATACATTTGTCACTTTTGAAGACCTATGAGAGTCTTTAAGTATCCTTTACAAGCTTTGTCTTTCATTAGTAGATATCTATTTATAACTGGTGACTCAAGACTAGATAATTATATATGACGTACAGCCTCAGCAGGAGTCACCGCGGACTCAAGGTCTGCCAAGGTCAACAAAAATATAGTGTCCCTTTACACAGATACGATTATTTAACAGAAAATAATTTGCCTTTTGTTAAATTATATTCAACATAAATTTGAAACAATTTATATTTCATACCAATTGTTTCAGATAAGAGATATGCCACAGAATTGATCCACAGATATAGAACATATATAGTCTCCTTTACCTAACTTTCAGTGTCTGAATAAAGCAGTGATGATAAAAAAAAGATACAACAGAAATAAAGAATAAGACTATCATTCCAAATTTACTTTCACTCTATAGCATTAGTTTTAAGGTAGATGTGGGATGTAGAGGATAATGGAATAGATATAAATTACTAACATCAAATTGCCACAGGACTATAATTATAAAATATCTCAGTTGTATTGAATTTCCTGTTCAAGCAAGAATTTCTTAAAAAAAAAAAGAAAACTTTTCAGTACATAAACGTGAAATTTGTAAAAAATCAAAAGCTAATGTTTTAGAAAACTGTTTATGGAAACAACTAATAAACATTCTTTTACTAAGAAGATTATTTTCTAACTGGCAAAGATACTGGCATTACAGTCCATGTTTTATGGGTATGGTCAAACGCAACACCTGGACTTTCTCTGTGTAAGACCAAACGAAACTGACGGTACTATAAGGCAATCTACTAATTTTAATCAAAAGCCTTAAAGCTATTCATTTCCTTCAAATTAATAAATCCCTAAAGTTCGCTCCTAAAGAATTAATTAGAAATTTAAAGATTTACTAAAAAATATTCAGAAGCATTATTCACAGTAGTAAAAAGTAAAGTATCTTCAGCAAAACAATAGTATACCAGTTATGGTAAATCCTTAGAATAATATGGAACCACTGAAAACTCTCTTTTCAAAATATATTTAGATTTGGGAACTGTTCATGACAAAGGCAAAAGGTAAAGAATACATGATAATATATAAAATATTCACTGCTATTGGGGGAAAAAGTTCCTATGAATGGAAAAAATTACATGTTAATTATATTAAAATGCCCATATTAGTTATTTCTGGATAAAGTGATAACAGATATTTTCTCTTTTGTTGTTATTCTAAATTCTCTAAAATATACATGTATTCATTACTAACGGTTTCTTTCAATAATAAGCTACTGTAACTATTTGGGGAAGAAAACAAAAATCAAAACCTATGCACAGTTTCAAGATGGTGACAGTATTCTCTGATGATGCGCTTGCCAAGGAAATTCACTGACTTCACACTCTCCTAATATTCAGCTGCAAAAGAACTTTCTTTGGAATCAACTCTAAATTAGTTTAAGGATAATTATTTAAACTAATCATATCACTACTGCCTTTTGGGCTTCCCTAGTGGCGCCTTTTAGGAGGAAGGGAACAAAGAAATAAATGTTATGTTAGTCCATATGAATACTTACTAGAAATTGTGAGTAAATAGAATATTTTAGAAGAAAAGGCTGAAACTAGAACTAACATGAACAGATCCAGGTAATGGCTTGTCCAATAAGTATCAGACAGCAAAAATTACTACACTGGGATACAAGAGGTTAAAATAAATTATGCGATACTTTTCAAGGAAGAGTCACAAAATGAAATTATAGTCCACTAGCCCACCATTCTCTATAATCAAAAGTACATAGCTGACTGCTATACATGGAAATAAAGCAAACCACACTATTTCATAGATTGTGTAATTATTCAATGGAATGTATTCAGATGTTCAATCATATATGGATATACTACATTCAAGTACACAGTTTTAGACTTTACAATTGTTTTTTCAAATAAATGGATAGTAATTTTTTTTATTACAGCAAGTTAAACATATGATCAAGCTCACTTCATTTATATTTAAAAACCAACCAATGGGGAAATTAAATTTCAAAGTCTAAATAAAAGTAGAGTGGTAAGTGGTAGTCCAAGCAGTTATTTCATACAAATTCCCTCCTTTAAAAAAAATCACGACATTAATACTGAAATAGGCAATACAAATAAGATTAACTCTTGGGGGTTAAAATCCTAAGAATCTGGCAATAACAGAATATTCATATGTCAATAATTCTAAATTACTAAAGTTTAATTAAAATATCTTCAAATGAATTAAAATAATAAAGTAAAAACAAAATATAAAATGAAGACTTCTGCATTCTTTATTAGTATAGAATAAATATTACCATTTCTAAGTATCCTAGAGAGGACCTATGTTGTATAATAAAAAAATTCTTCTTCTAAAAAAAAGAAAAAAGTATTTTTGATACAGTTCAAACTTATCTTAAAACTCTTGAAAATTTAATGTGGTACAAGAGGTTGTGGCACTCTAACAGTAGAAATGCTAAAGCCACTAACAGAAGAACAAAGGACAGAAGACTCTGACGTGCTTTTAGACATGCTAAGTCACTTCAGTCGTGTCCGATTCTGCGTGACCACATAGACGGCAGCCCACCAGGCTCCCCTGTCCCTGGGATTCTCCAGGCAAGAACACTGGAGTGGGTTGCCATTTCCTTCTCCAATGCATGAAAGTGAAAAGTGAAAGTGAAGTCGCTCAGTCGTGTCCGACCCTCAGCGACCCCATGGACTGCAGCCCTCCAGGCTCCCCGATCCATGGGATTTTCCAGGCAAGAGTACTGGAGTGGGGTGCCATTGCCTTCTCCAACTTTTAGACACAGGGAAGGTATTAGGAAGATAGAAAAAGAGAAAGGACAAAGTACTGTCCCTCAGATGAAAATAAACAATTTTAGACATTTTCTGACTTTAAATGGAAGGAATTAAAAAGCAAATATTATAAGCCTAGAAGAAAAAGTGGACTTTAAGAACCTACTTTGGAGGTTATCCTATGAACTATAATATGCACCCTTTCTGTCTAATATTAATTAGTTCTTTTGCCACCTTCCTTGACAAAGCAAGGGCTTGAGACAGTTTAACCACATTTATTCTTCTGACTTATTATTGTCAAGTACTTAATTCTATGTGTGTATTATGTCCAACAGACATCATTGCTTTAGATTTACTGCATATTTACCATTTCTATTGCTTCCCATTCGTTTCTGCAACTATGACCTTCCATCTTCTGCATTTTTTTTCCCTTCTGTCTTAAGAATATCCTTTAAGATTTTCTTTAGTGTAGAAAATTTTCTACTGGTGGCAAATGCTTCATCTTATTTATCTAAAAAAGTCTTCATTTACTGGATACAGAATGCTAGATTGGCAGGTATTTTTCCTTTACACACTTTAGATCTGGCTCCATTATCTTTTGATTTCTATTGTTTCATTGAGATGTTGTCAGTCCAATTACCCTTTCTTTGAAGACAGCTTTTCTTTGCTTTCTTTTAAGAATCTCCCATTGTATTTTTTCAGCAGTTTTAATGATGTGTCCCACCACCAGCAAGGGTCACAGGAGCAGACACAATTAGTTTTAAATCTAGCACTTCGTTAGCTTTATAAAAGGATATAAGATAGGATATTCAGTATGCACAGCATCTTCAAAACCATGCATAGCTTCTTGGATCTCTCCCCAAACCACAGAAAGTGAGCACAATTGCCAAGGACAGCTGAGATGCAGGTGGTTCACTTCAGCAAGAGAGGTGCCTTGGTTTCCTGCCAGTCTTATATTGTTCACACTGCACAGATGTAAGGCCAGTATGTCAACTCACAGTTCTCTCAGTTCAGAAGCAATGTAACAGATGAGGTTTCAGAGTAAAATTAAGAGATAACTAGCTCCTAACACATAACATTCCCTATTTGTCTCAATACAGCTTATTTCCACAGCAAAGTGCTATGAGAAGGTGGACCCAAGGTCAGATTTTCATGTAGGTCTATGTATGTTCAGGGTCCAGATCTGATATTAAATCTCTACTCACAATGTAGGTTTCAAGTCATTTATTCTCTGGGGTATGAAAGTTTACTGAATCTCTGCCTTAATGTCTTTCATCAATGATGTAAAGCTTTATCAACAATAATCCTTTCTAATATCTGCTTTGGGGCTTCCCAAGTAGCACAGTGGTAAATAGTCCACCTGTCAATGTAGGAGGTGCAAGAGATGTGGGTTTGAATTCTGGGTGGGGAAGATCCCCTGGAGGAGGAAACGGCAACCCACTCCAGTATTCTTGTCTGGAAAATTCCATGGGCAGGAGCCTAGCAGGCTGCAGTCAATGAGGTCACAGAGTCCAACGTGACTGAGCGTCAACTTTCTTACTTCAACTTCCACCTCCTTTTTTCATCATTTTTTGTCTCTCCATGCTTACTTTTGTATATTTTCTTCTAACTATACTACAAGTTCATTACTTCTCTTTTCAACTGTGCCTCATCTTCCACTCAACCCATTCACTAAGTTCCTAATTTTGGTAATTATATTTTCTTAGTTCTAGAATTTTCATTTTAAAACTACTTTTTATTTCCCAATTGAAATTTTCAACCTTGCCTTTCATTTTGTCAGTATGGTTATTTCCAGGCTATGTCTGATAATACCCAGAGTTGCTGTGATTTTGTTTCTATTGTCCAATTTTTACACTAAATTTATTCATGTCATCTTGCCTTTCCTATGTCTGTTTACATTTTATTGTGCCTAGTTATTACATTTGCAATTTTGAAAAAGAATAAAATTCTTAGGTGATCTTCTTTTGAAGGCCTTCTTGCATAGAGGATTTCATTTTACATCCTGTGAACCCTAGAAATCCATGATAACCTCAATTTACTCAGGATTGATGTGACCTGAAATAGAGTCAGGGGGGCTTATCTTCGACTGGTTTACTCTAGACTAGAGCCCTTTGGGTACCAAGACCAAAGTGAGTTCACCCATATGGTGGCGAGCACTAGACTGCATTCCTTGTGATCCCATGAAGCTACCATAAGTATTCTCAGACATTCCACCAAAACTGGCAAACGTGCCCAGCGGAGAAAGAATATTCAAAAGCCAGGCTCACATTCCTAGACTGCTAATTCTTTTCTATCTTGTTCATTTTCCAATGACTTAAAATAGGTTTTGGTTTTAAAATACATATACTTCATCTAACTTTCTAGTTATACTCAGAGGAAGTATATACTCCAAATCATCTTGAGGAAATACATACTCCAAATCATCGTGTCTGCCACTACCAAAACTGAAGCTGAGTAACAGAACTTTAAACAAGATAGCCTGAATACATCTATTTAAACTGTATAAGAACTCAGAAGTCTTAAAGTACCTATCAAGTAGAATTTTTTTTTGTTAAAAATAAAACTAAGTAAATACCTAAAAAGTTATTTAAAAAAAAGAGACATTAACAGATGACTAACATTTACAAAATCAAGATAATAAAAACAATCACTTCTTCATATAACTTAGGAGAAAGCTTGTACTTTAAAATGCATAACTGAATGATAAGTTTGAGGAAACTTTTTTGGGCAACCTGGAAATAAAACTTTGTTTAGAAATCAAATGTGTTGAAATATTCTCATATAAATGTATTTTGTATAGAGAAATTCTGCCCTGAAATAGTACTTAACTAGGTATGCATATAGGCCACTCTCCTTTATCCACATCAAACTTTTTCCTCCTAATATAATACCAGGTTCAGCTGAATGTTTATTTAGCCTATACTGCAAGTGATTAAAAAGGGAAATGAGACACAGTATGTTTCCTGGATAAATTTCCAGTCCTGTAGGAGAGATACAGAGATAATCTGATAATGATGTAACAGAGGTATGCATATGATGCTATGGGTACACAGGAGAGACATCATGTCAGCATGATGTAACATTTCAATTACTGTTCCTTTAGTGACAATTCAATTACTACTTTCTAAAATGTCTATTTCCTTTGGTGATGTAATACTAAGCAAAAAAGAAAATATATGCAACAATTTATATCTTAAACTTACAAGGCTCACCTGTGTATATATAAACACAGTGCATCATATGAGACACCAAGGTGGAAAAACTGATACAAAAACTCACCCCATCTGGAAGTGCCCTCCAGCACACAGCACTAACAAATTCATTTGTGTCATCTTCCTTTCGGTCTTTGTCCAGAACACTTTTGACTGTGTCGAACTTAAAAGTTAGCAAAGTCTTAGAAAGTCCTTTATAGTACAGGTAAAGAGAGTTGTTCTCACTTCCTAAAACAAAAAAATCCAATAATTATTTTAAAATATCTTTTTTTGTTTAGAATGGAAGAACTTAGTATTAGGACTTCATATTCATAAGTTAACTATTACTCAACATTTAAGTTCAGAGACTAATAATCTTTTATAGTAAAATATGAAAGACCAGAGCACAGGACTTCTTGGGAATCATGTGAAAAAAGGATTCCTAGGAAAAAAATGTATATTTTCCTAACCTAAAGACATTATCATTGTCAAATGATTTAACAATATTGATATAAAAATCATTTTTAGCAGAGGACACGACTTAAGTGACTTCACAGCAGCAGCAGAGAAGAACCAGAAATTTGTTATTACAGTATAATCTTAAAGTACATTTAAAAAGATTTCTGCCTAGAGGGGGAAAAAAAAGTTGTAGCACTTATAAACACAGATTTTAATAATCTACAAAACTCATTTCCCATTTCCTAACAAAAGCTAAGTGGTCTACAAACCTATAGTTTGAACAATCTGTCAAAGTAAGAGATTTGCTTTGACAAGGTTTAGGTTCATACACATGTTCAGTTCAGTCACTCAGTCATGTTCGACTCTTCACGACTCCATGAATCGCAGCACGCCAGGCCTCCCTGTCCATCACCATCTCCTGGAGTTTACTCAAACTCATGTCCACCAAGTCGGTGATGCCATCCAGTCATCTCATCCTCTGTCGTCCCCTTCTCCTCCTGCCGCCAATCCCTCCCAGCATCAGGGTCTTTTCCAATGAGTCAACTCTTCACATGAGGTGGCCAATGTATTAGAGTTTCAGCTTTAGCATCAGTCCTTCCAATGATCTCCTTCAGAATGGACTGGTTGGATCTCCTTGCATTCCAAGGGACTCTCAAGAGTCTTCTCCAACACCACAGTTCAAAAGCATCAATTTTTCGGTGCTCAGCTTTCTTCCCAGTCCAGCTCTCACATCCATACATGACCACTGGAAAAACCGTAGCCTTGACTAGATGGACCTTTGTTGGCAAAGTAATGTCTCTGTTTTTCAACATGCTATCTAGGTTGGTCATAACTTTCCTTCCAAGGAGTAAGTGTCTTTTAATTTCATGGCTGCAGTCACCATCTGCAGTGATTTTGGAGCCCCAAAAAATAAAGTCTGGCACTGTTTCCACTACTTCCCCATCTATTTGCCATGAAGTGCTAAGACCAGATGCCATGATCTTCGTTTTCTGAATGTTGACCTTTAAGCCAACTTTTTCACTCTCCACTTTCACTTTCATCAAGAGGCTTTTTAGTTCCTTTTCACTTTCTGCCATAAGGGTGGTGTTATCTGCATATCTGTGGTTATTGATATTTCTCCCGGCAATCTTGATTCCAGCTTGTGCTTTTTCCAGCCCAGAGTTTCTCGTGATGTACTTTGCGTATAAGTTAAATAAGCAGGGTGACAATATACAGCCTTGACGTACTCCTTTTCCTATTTGGAACCAGTCTGTTGTTCCATATCCAGTTCTAACTGTTGCTTCATGACCTGCATATAGGTTTCTCAACAGGCAGGTTAGGTGGTCTGGTATTCCCATCTCTTGAAGAATGTTCCACAGTTTATTGTGATCCACACAGTCAAAGGCTTTGGCATAGTCAATAAAGCAGAAATAGATGTTTTTCTGGAACTCTCTTGCTTTTTCCATGATCCAGCAGATGTTGGCAATTTGATCTCTGGTTCCTCTGCCTTTTCTAAAACCAGCTTGAACATCTGGAAGTTCATAGTTCACGTATATATATGTAGAGATAGTTAATTTTACTGAATAAAGGCCAAATCATTTAAAAATACTAACGGAAGTTCATATACTCAGGAATCAAATGTATTAAAGCACTTCAACAGTACCAAATTTGATTTTCATATTTATAATTTAAATTTGTACAGATTATCAACAATGAGAGTCCTAGAATAACAGATCGAGACTACCCAAACAGACTGTTTATTGAAGGGAACATTATACAGGGGGAAATGAACATCAGACTTAAGAACACAACTGTCTCCAAAATTAAGATATCAGCAGAAATGTCTTCTTATAATACAGTTAACAATCTTATGCTGTTTCACATGGTTGGGGCTTGTGCTCAGTGATGGAGAGAAGGACTAATGCTTTTCTAATCCAAAGAAAATTCAGCAGGCTACCTTCTGAATGTACAGATCATTTCCTGAGTTGGTATGTCATCTATTCCACTGAATGCAATTTTGGTGAAAGATACCTATTTAAAAGTTCCAGGAGAAAGTAGTTTCACTTACCACAAGCTATATAATCTCCATTGGAAGCAAGGCCTACGAAGTTTTTTTCATTGATATGGCCCTTGAAGGAGCGTAGGCAGTATGGCTTCCCTACATTCCACAGCTTTAGCTGGCTGTCTGTTGAACTGAGAGAAACACAAGAAGTTAGAACACCTCTAAGATTTCATGACATGAAACGCATCACTACTACTAATCAGAGGCAATCCAGTTTGGTGGTAGGGAATGCAGACTCTGGAGCCAGATTGTCTGAGTCAGAATGCTCAGTATGCTATTATTTGCTTTTGACCTTAGGAAAGTTAATACAAACTCTTTTGCCTCAATATTTTCATCAGTTAAATATGAAATATAGTTTTTCCTATTTTACATGATTAGACGAATCCTAGAAGAGATTGAAAAAAAATTACATTAATTTATTTAAATGCTTTCAATAGTCCCTGGGCACGTAGGAAGTATAACCATTAGCCATCAATAACACCATATGACCACCATCAAACAATAAGAAAGCTCTATTGGGAGTTGTGTTCCCAATTTCAGTTGATTTATTTTTTCAACTGTTCAATTATATTAGTACATTAAATATAAACTATCTTCACAGCTGAGTTGTACCTACAGGCAAGGAATACTATGAGTGTTTGGTCTATACAGTTTACCTTACTATTATGCAAATGCAGCTGTTAATCAAAAAATAATTGAATATAAAAATCAACACTAATCCTATCATGCAAAGACAGTCTGAGGATTTGAATAAAATACTCAATACTCCTGACTTTTTATTATAAAAATTGAATCATACAGCACATTATTTTTGCAAAGTGCTTCTTCCTCATCCAACAATTTGTTTTACATTTTGTGTGAAATAAACACATTTCTCTATTAATGACTATATAATAAATCATCTTTTCTCTAACAGTCACAGACTAGGGCACCATGCTAAATGTTTGACATACAATGTTTTATTCAAAGAATCACAGCATATAAGTAGTATTCTCAGTTCCATTTCAGAGGTGAGGGAACAGATATTGAAGGTTAAGAATATTTTTAAGGTAACACTGCTAGTAAATAGTAGAGCCAAGATTGAAACTCTTATTTCACAGGCCACATTCCAAATTTCCAAAACTCTATTGCTTCTCATTATTTTTCAACATAGATTTATTCTCAGACATTTATGCTGTTTTTTGGTTTTGGGGGTTTTTTGGCCATGCCATGCAGCTTGCGTAGTTCCCCGACCAGCGTTCGAACCTGGACCCTGGCAGTGGAACTGCAGAGCTATAACCACTGGACCGCCAGGGAATTTCTGACATTTATGTTGTTTTAAATTTTTTTTTCTGCTAGTCAAAGAATTCAGAGGCTGCAGCAACATGTATGCGTAGGATTGTTTTAATATTACTTTTTTCATATTTCCAAATATACTTGTGGGTAAACTTGTCTCACATACTTTTAAACACCAAATATGTTCAAGAGGAAAATCATCATGATTTATAAACACCAAAAAGGAAAAAAGACTGGTGAATATATATACCACAAATCTACATTAAAAAAGGTCGACTAAGATTTCGAATTTATACAGTTAAGCATACATATACTTCAACTTCCTGGCTTCCCTGGTGGCTCAGACAGTAAAGAATCTGCCAATCTGCCTGCAATGAAGAGACCTGGGTTCAATCCCTGGGTAGGGAAGATCCCCTGGAGAAGGAAATGGCTACCCACTCCAGTATTTTCGCTTGCCTGGAAAATCAGACAGAGGAGCCTGGGGGGCTATGGCCCTTTGGGTTGCAAAGAGCTGCACACAACTGAGCAACTAACACTTCACTTCTTACTTCAACTAGTTGAAATCAAACTAACTGATTCAACACTTATAAGTCTGAAATTTAAGAAAGAACATTTTTGCCATGTATCGTTCATATTTGAATCTGAATAAAGTTTTCGTTATTTACTGCCCATTATTACTTCTAAAGAAGGAGACTTTTTGACTGGTCATCATTTTAATATACATTTGTGAACTAATTTTCTGTTAACTCCCCTTAGAAATTCAGCTCTCATTTTCTTTTTTCCCTTTTTTCTTTTTTTTAAATAACAATCAAATTACCTTGTTAAATCAACTCAAATTACCAAGTTCTTATCTAGAGCAACCAGTATGGAGACAGATGTGGTGGGAGATCCCAAGTATAAGGCCCTGGTGTTAATAATCTCCTAGGATATATTAGAAACTATGTGAAAGAAAGAAAACAATGTATGATTAAGCTTGAGAAGAAATAATATATATGAAAAAAGGAGACTGAGAATGGGCTTTTACTAGGGTAATATAAAGAGAACAATAAAATGGATAACAGAAGGGACTGTCCCTGTTGGTAGAAAAGCTTAATCAACACTATTTTAGCAACTGAGATGTACTTTTCTGGTTGACACCTTTTTTACCTTCAACAAAATAAAAGATAACTAAAAGCTTATTTATGGCTCTCTAGTTCAGAAGGCGTCTTAAAGAATATTTGTCAGGTATAAGCAGTCATATTTAGAAAGTTCTCTTCAAAATATAGGTAAAACTCACCATGAAATCATAGGGAGATCAAGTAACATGGAATCATAAAATACTGATTCCAAGTTTAAAACAATATTCAATCAAATATTGCTTTAAACCCCAAATTATACTACTGTGCCACAATACAAATATATAAAAACATACAGTGCTCTTTAGTAAATGAAACTCTTCTCATTATTATATTGTAGCAACTGTTGTTTCTCTGTTTTTTAAGGAGCAGGGGCTGAAATTCAATCTGAAGTTCAAATGTTTAAGGGGGCAACTTTAAAAAATATAGCATCATCTGGATTTTCTTCACAAATAACATATAAAAGAGAGCAATACAGATGAAAATACACATGTATTTTAATTAAATAAGTTATAAAATTCTACTATTTTAAGAAAAAGTACATATACCACAGTGTTACTCTTCAGAAAACCCATGGTGACATTACAAACCAGTACACGATGACATGTTAAACTCAATTTCTGAAAAGAGTAATACTCACGCAGAGACGATTTCCTCACCACTCACAAACTTCGCGTAAGAGACAGCTTTTCGGTGTCCTTTGAATACCATGATTGGCTGTTTAGTGTTACGAAGATCATAGTAGTGAACACAGTGATCTAAAAGAAAAACAAACAGAAAAGAAGAAAAAAATGCAGTAAATGAAGAAATGGAAAGCAAAGCTAATTTTAACTTTGAGGGTTATTTTTGAGGGTATTTCATCAATGTTTCAGAAACAATATCCAACCTATAATACTCAGAAAACTAAGGGTAACGACTCATTTTCAAAGATAAGCAAATAGAGTAAGTTTTGTTTCGCAGCTAGGAGAATACGGTTAGTACAAAACAGTGTATACACATATGCCAATGTGAGTGTGAAAGGGAGTCCCACTGATATTTCTTGAGATCCTGGCCCCAGAAATAGTATTAAGAGTTCCAAAACACTGGAAAAATTTTAATGTATCCTTACGTTCTGATGGCTTTAGAAAAGTAATGTAAACATTTTGGGCTTCAAGTTAAACAAAATGCAATACAATTTTGCTTCCCACATTTGCTTTTTAAAATATACTTTCTTGAGATACATTTTCCATATCGTAAAAATCTACTCACTGCAAGTACATGGTTCAATGATTTTTATTAACTTTACCCAGTGGTGCAAGCATCATCATAAATCAGTTTTAGAACATTTTCTTCATTCCAATAAGACCCCTCACGCATATTTACCACCCACTACCCTAGGCAACTGCTATATTTTACCTCTATAAATTTGCCTTTTTCTGAAAACTTTTATACAAATGGAATCATACTATATGTAACTTTTATGTATGGATGGCTTCTTTACCTAATGTTTCTACAGTCCATCCACAGGTTTAACTGTGTTAGCAGTTCATTCTTTTCTGTTGCTAAATAGTATCCACTGTGTGGATATACCACATCTTGTCCACCCACTCACCAGTTTATGGATATTTGTTTCAATTTTTTGATTATTGTGAATAATGTTGCTATTAAACACTCACATTCAAATCTTTGTATAGACATTTATTTAGGTCTTATGCAAATACCTGAAAAGTGCAAACTCTGTATCATGTTACAATCTTGTGTTTAACTCTGAGAAACTGACAAACTGCAGGATATCATTTCACACTCCCACCAACACATGACAGTTCCAATCCCATTATTGAGTTCTTTGAAACTCTTGTATACACATCGGAAATGCGTTTTGCAAATATTTTCAACCATTCTGTTGCTTATCTTTTCAGATAAGTACAGAAGCTTTTGTACTTTGATAAGTTTTTAACTTTATAAGGTTCATTTTAACTTTTTTTATAGAACACTCGGTATTGTAAATATAAAAACTGACTAACCCAAGTTCTTAAAGATTTTTCTATTTTTTTTCCCTAAGTTTTATTGTTTTGGTTCTTACATTTAAGTCTGTGATCAATTTTAAGTTAATTTCTGTGTATGGTGTGAAGTAAAGGCCTTAGTAAATATTTTTGCATGTGGATGGATATGAATCCAGTTGTCCCAGTATCATTTGAGACAGACTACTTTTTCCCCAATGAATTGCTTGGCACCTTTACTGAAAATGAATGGACTATAAATAAGGATTTGTTTCTGGATTCTTAATTCTTAATCAATTGATCCATGCATATCTAATCTTCTGCTAGTACAACAATGTCTTAATAAATAGAGCTTTATAATTCTGAAATAGGGAAGAAAAAGTCCTCAAACCTTATTCCTTCTCAAAATTGTTTTGGTAGTTCCTGGTCTTTTCCATTTTGAGTTTATTTTAATTTGAGTTCGTTGAGCTTCCTGGATGTGTAAAGTGATGTTTATTAAACAATTGGGAAAGATCTAGGCTATTCTTTCCTCAAATTTTTCCTGGCTCTTCTCTCTCACCTTACCCTCTGTGAGTCTGCACTGTATGTACTGGTATGTCCGATAGTGTCTCACAGGTTTCCGACGCTTCATTCATTTTTCTCTTCATTCTTTTTTCTCCCTGTTACTTAGACTGAATAATCACTATTGATCTGCCTTTTGAGTTCACTGATTCTTTTGCCAGCTCAAATTTGCTCATGAGTCCCTCCAGTTATTTCTTCTTTTCAGTTACTACACTTTTCAACTACAGAGTTCTGATTTGATTTTTATTTCTATTTTTAATACTATTTGAAAAGATATATTTGTCATATTTCCCCTTAACTCCTTAATTATGGTTTAATTCATTGAATATTATCTATAAAAGCTGACTAGTCTCTATCTAGTAAGCCCAACATATGGAATGGAGAAGGCAACGGCAACCCACTCCAGTACTCTTGCCTGGAAAATCCCATGGACGGAGGAGCTTGGTAGGCTGCAGTCCATGGGGTCCCTAAGAGTCAGACATGACTGAGCGACTTCACTTTCACGCATTGGAGAAGGAAATGGCAACCCACTCCAGTGTTCTTGCTTGGAGAATCCCAGGGACAGAGGAGCCTGGTGGGCTGCCGTCTATGGGGGTCGCACAGAGTCGGACACGACTGAAGTGACTTAGCAGCAGCAGCAGCAGCAGCAACATATGGGATAGTTTTTATCGATTGAATTTTTCCTGCTTCTTGGTATATATCATAAACTTTTTTCTCAAAAACTAGACATTTCAGAGAAATGGATAAAGAAGATGTGGTACAAATACACAATGGAATATTCCTCAAGCCATTAAAAAGAATGAAATAATGCCAATTCAGCAATATGGATGGACCTAGAGACTGTCATACTGAGTGAGGTCCAGTCAGAGAAGGAGAAGAATTCTATGACATCCTTTATATGTGGAATCTAAAAAGAAATGATACAAATGATCAGATCAGATCAGATCAGTCACTCAGTCATGTCCGACTCTTTGCGACCCCATGAATCGCAGCACACCAGGCCTCTCTGTCCATCACCAACTCCCGGAGTTCACCCAGACTCACGTCCATCGAGTCAGTGACGCCATCCAGCCATCTCATCCTCTGTCGTCCCCTTCTCCTCCTGCCCCCAATCCCTCCCACCATCAGAGTCTTTTCCAATGAGTCAACTCTTTGCATGAGGTGGCCAAAGTACTGGAGTTCCAGCTTTAGCATCATTCCTTCCAAAGAAATCCCAGGGCTGATCTCCTTCAGAATGGACTGCTTGGATCTCCTTGCAGTCCAAGGGACTCTCAAGAGTCTTCTCCAACACCACAGTTCAAAAGCATCAATTCTTCGGCGTTCAGCCTTCTTCACAGTCCAACTCTCATATCCATACATGACCACAGGAAAAACCATAGCCTTGACTAGACGAAGCTTTGTTGGCAAAGTAATGTCTCTGCTTTTTAATATGCTATCTAGGTTGGTCATAGCTTTCCTTCCAAGGAGTAAGCGTCTTTTAATTTCATGGTTGCAGTCACCATCTGTAGTGATTTTGGAGCCCAGAAAAATAAAAGTCTAACACTGTTTCCACTGTTTCCCCATCTATTTCCCATGAAGTGATGGGACTGGATGCCATGATCTTCGTTTTCTGAATGTTGAGCTTTAAGCCAACTTTTTCACTCTCCACTTTCACTTTCATCAAGAGGCTTTTTAGTTCCTCTTCACTTTCTGCCATAAGGGTGGTGTCATCTGCATATCTGAGGTTATTGATATTTCTCCCGGCAATCTTGATTCCAGCTTGTGTTTCTTCCAGTCCAGCATTTCTCATGAGGTACTCTGCATGTAAGTTAAATAAACAGGGTGACAATATACAGTCTTGACGAACTCCTTTTCCTATTTGGAACCAGTCTGTTGTTCCATGTCCAGTTCTAACGGTTGCTTCCTGACCTGCATACAAATTTCTCAAGAGGCAGGTCAGGTGGTCTGGTATTCCCATTTCTTTCAGAATTTTCCACAGTTTATTGTGATCCACACAGTCAAAAGCTTTGGCATAGTCAAGAAAGCAGAAATAGATGCTTTTCTGGAACTCTCTTGCTTTTTCCATGATCCAGTGAATGTTGGAAACTTGATCTCTGGTTCCTCTGCCTTTTCTAAAACCAGCTTGAACATCAGAAGTTCACGGTTCAATATTGCTGAAGCCTGGCTTGGAGAATTTTGAGCGTTACTTTACTAGCGTGTGAGATGAGTGCAATTGTGCGGTAGTTTGAGCATTCTTTGGCATTGCCTTTCTTTGGCATTGGAATGAAAACTGCCCTTTTCCAGTCCTGTGGCCACTGCTGAGTTTTCCAAATTTGCTGGCATATTGAGTGCAGCACTTTCACAGCGAACTTACTTATAAAACAGACTCACAGACTTAGAGACTTATGATTGCTGGGGGGAATAACGCGGAGATGGGATAGTTAGGGAGTTTGGGATGGACATGGATACACTGCTATATTGAAAATGAGTAACAAGGACCTACTGAATAGCACAGGGAACTCTGCTCAATGTTATGTGGCAGCCTGGATGGGAGGGGACCTGGGGGAACTATGGCTTCACTGTGAATGATGACTGCAGCCATGAAACTAAAAGGCACTTGCTCGTTGGAAGGAAAGCTATGACAAAACTAGACAGTATATTAAAAAGTAGAGACATCACTTTGCCAACAGAGGTCCACATAGTCAAAGCTATGGTTTTTCCGGTAGTCAGATATGGATGTGACAGTTAGACCATAAAGAAGGCTGAGCACCAAAGAACTGATGTTTTCTAACTGTGGTGCTGGAGAAGACTCTTGAGAGACCCTTAGACTGCAAGGAGATCAAACCAGTTAATCTTAAAGGAAATCAACCCTAAATATTAATTGGAAGGACTGGTACTGAAGCTGAAGCTCTAATATTTTGGCCACCTGATGTGAAGAGCTGACTCACTGGAAAAGACCCCAATGCTGGGAAAGATCGAGGGTAGGAGGAGAAGGGGATGACAGAGGAAGAGATGGTTGGATGGCATCACTGAATCAATGGATGTGAGTCTGAGCAAACCCCAGGAGATAGTGTAGGGCAGGACCCCAGCACCCTGGAGTCCATGGGGCTGCAAAGTCAGACAGGACCAAGCAACTGAATAACAACAACAACATGACTTGTTGGTTTTAATTACCTCTGGTGGGAGAAATGTGTTTTCCTTAAACTCTTTCCCTTAAAAGTGTTTCTCAGACTGGAAATAGGGAAAATAGTGTTTAAATTTTCATACTCAGTAATAGGACCTAGTACATGTTCTATGCATAGATATTAGCGGCTAAACAATGATAACACTGTTAAGTTTTATCATTGAAAACAAACAAATTTGTATCAAATATAGAAAAGTTTTAAAATTTGTTTCTGGTATTTGAATTCACTTGAAAGTATACACAACAAATTACTTGTGGAATATATAGTTTTATTATCATACTACTGTAATATGGCACAACACACAATCTAGAATATTCAGTGGCTTATAAAATACTAAATAAGCACAAAATGCTAGCAAAATTTCCTGGTTTCACAGTTTACCTGCTTTGGAATCAGTTCCTGTGCAATAAACTGTGTGTTAATCACCAGGGAAATTCAAGGATCTGTTTTCCTCTTCAACTTAGTAGGTGACTTTTTTTACATTAAACTTTTATAAAATTATTCAATCATAAATATAAATTCAGAGGCAATGCTCTGCAAATCTTAATGGCTTTAGAAATACAAAATCAGCATTGCCACAAGAGAAATAAAATGGAGTAGTAATCTATTTCCTAGATTGCTAAGTTTACACACAGGCAAATAAACACCTGCAAAAATATGTGTTTATTCTTTGAGAATGAATTTGCTTCCATCTTCACTGATCTGCTTTACTTCAATCTCTTTTCAAACACTTTTGCTTTAAGGAATCAATGTAAACAATGCTTAAGTAATAACTAATAAACACTGGGGATACTTTAAACTATTTTCATTACTAGAAAGGCAATAAAGCCAAAGTAAAAATAAACCATATGGACAAGTAAAGATTGTAAATAAATCTACTGATTTATTTCAAATATCTAGAAAATAGTTGTCTAAATTAGTGATAGTAGGAAAGAACCAAAAAAGCTTAGACAGGGTTCTTATACATACAGCATTTAGCTGATCATTTTTAAATTTTTAGTAAAATAACCCAATCAGGGGATTTGGTTTTTCAAATGGTAAATTCAATCTGTTTAAATTTACTGTGATCAGATTAGTCAAATGTTTGGATTAACTCTCATCATTATTTAGTTTTTTACTTTTTTTATCCTGGCGTTTTCTGTGGTTCTTCATTTCCTGCCTTGTAGCTGCTGCTGCTAAGTCGCTTCAGTTGTGTCCGACTCTGTGCGACCCCATAGACGGCAGCCCACTAGGCTCCTCTGTCCTTGGGATTCTCCAGGCAAGAATACTGGAGTGGGTTGCCATTACAAACTGAGTTTTCTCTCTTATTGTAGGTTTGAAAGTAGAGTTTCTACTTCTATTCTTTAATGATTTAAAATTTGAGAATGCAGGCATGACTTTAAGGACAAAGTTAATTAATAGTTATACAGACTATATAAAAACCTTACATTGTTTCCATTTCATGAATACTCCTCCAAAACCTAGGTTACATTTTAATTGTCCAAATTTTTACTTCCACCTTTAAAAAATCCCCAAAAATGGCACCCCACTCCAGTACTCTTGCCTGGGAAATCCCATGGACAGAGGAGCCTGGCAGGCTACAGTCCATGGGGTTGCAAAGAGTTGGACATAACTTAGTGACTAAACAACAACAACAACAATAGATGTTAACTTCGGAGAAGGCAATGGCACCCCACTCCAGTACTCTTGCCTGGAAAATCCCATGGACGGAGGAGCCTGGTGGGCTGCAGTCCATGGGGTTGCGAAGAGTCGGACACGACTGAGCGACTTCACTTTCCCTTTTCACTTTCATGCACTGGAGAAGGAAATGGCAACCCGCTCCAGTGTTGTTGCCTGGAGAATCCCAGGGACGGGGGGGCCTGATGGGCTGCCGTCTATGGGGTCACGACTGAAGCAACTTAGCAGCAGTCTTATTTTTCTATTATTGTTGTTTTA
Organism: Bos indicus x Bos taurus; assembly: GCF_003369695.1. Taxonomy (NCBI): domain Eukaryota; kingdom Metazoa; phylum Chordata; class Mammalia; order Artiodactyla; family Bovidae; genus Bos; species Bos indicus x Bos taurus. The sequence continues at coordinate 56,531,402 of NC_040091.1, forward strand.
TAGACTCAATACTAGCTAAGATTTACCCACATATATGAATCTCTTTGCTCACAGGATTTCATTCCTTACATTTTATTCAATTCTTGATATAATTCTCTTCTTTTGTTTATTTCTCTGTGATGGGGTAGGAAGAAGAAGCATCCCATACCATGAAGGCAGTGGTTAGAATTCTCAGAGTCAAATCCTCTACACCATTCAGAGCCCAGGCTAAGATGAAGTTTCCAGAACTGTCACCTTGCAAATAAGCAATTACAACACTCTAGGTACACAGTTCCCAGGTCCACACCATCTGTTCCCTCCCTACTAACTCTTCAACATCCAGAGCCCTGGATTACTGAGGCCAGCAACTTCCCATCACCAGCAGGGAACAGAACTTCAGCTCACATGTCTAATTCTCTGGTTTTTATATTCTGCTTTGTTTGTGACCCTTCACTATTTCAATACTCTGTAAGCTATGTATCTAAAAGAGTATTTTATATATTTTACCTAAAGTAGTGTTTAGCTAAAATATAAATGTTCACTGACAGAGGATTTTCGGTTTATCTAGTCTATCACACGCTGGGCTGGAAGAAGCACAAGCTGGAATCAAGATTTGCCAGGAGAAATATCAATAACCGCAGATATGCAGATGGCACCACCCTTATGGCAGAAAGTGAAGAGGAACTAAGAAGTCTCTTGATGAAAGTGAAAGTGGAGAGTGAAAAAGTTGGCTTAAAGCTCAACATTCAGAAAACGAAGATCATGGCATTCAGTCCCATCACTTCATGGGAAATAGATGGGGAAACAGTGGAAACAGTGTCAGACTTTATGTTTTTGGGCTCCAAAATCATTGCAGATGGTGACTGCAGCCATGAAATTAAAAGACACTTACTCCTTGGAAGGAAAGTTATGACCAACCTAGATAGCATATTCAAAAGCAGAGACATTTGCCAACAAAAGTCCGTCTAGTCAAGGCTATGGTTTTTCCTGTGGTCATGTATGGATGTGAGAGATGGACTGTGAAGAAGGCTGAGTGCCGAAGAATTGATGCTTTTGAACTGTGGTGTTGGAGAAGACTCTTGAGAGTCCCTTGGACTGCAAGGAGATCCAACCAGTCCATTCTGAAGGAGATCAGCCCTAGGATTTCTTTGGAAGGAATGATGCTGAAGCTGAAACTCCAGTACTTTGGCCACCTTATGCAAAGAGTTGACTCATTGGAAAAGACCCTGATGCTGGGAGGGGTTGGGGGCAGGAGGAGAAGGGGACGACAGAGGATGAGATGGCTAGATGGCATCACCAACTCAATGGATGTGAGTTTGAGTGAACTCCAGGAGTTGGTGATGGACAGGGAGGCCTGGCGTGCTGCGATTCATGGGGTCGCAAAGAGTTGGACACGACTGAGCAACTGAACTGATGCTGTTTTTAAAGAGTCATAATGAATCATAATATCTCAATAATAATAGTTCATTAAAAATACTAGTTCATAAGAAAAAACAATTTGGCTTTTCTATTTTACTAGACAGATTTGGTCCTTATGTTTTGCTAAACGATATTAAAACAAAGACAATACTTTAATGCAATGAAGTTCATCAAACAAAGATTTCTATGACATATAAAATATCTTCATTATTTAGCCTTTATCTGCATTTCCATATTCTTGTTTCACCAATTCAGTAACCAGTAAATACTTTTAGCAAGAATAGTTATTCCTGTCCCAGGAGAAGTCAGAGGGGTACACATGAAAACAATCTGAGGAGCAATTCTGAAATGCAAATGCTTGGTCTCCTCTCTTAAGAGTCCAATTCAGTAGGTCTATAATAGGGCCCAGACGTAAATAATGCTTCAGCTTTTTAAAAAAGACTGATACATTTCAGATTTTTAAAAACACTATTTTATTACTATTTTTTTTACAACATATTATATAACTTACTTACTTGTCTACCTTTCTGTGATTTCCTGAATTTTAGGATTATTTTTTATTTTACTTTAATTTTTTATTTTATAGATGGTAACAAATACAAAGTTATTTTAAAAATAAGTGTTCCCCTGCCTTGTGACCTCAGCTCTCTGAGGGGATCAGGAAAAGTTATAATTTTGTTTCTCATAAAGTGTTTTTTGCTTTTAAGATGAAGGTAACATTTTTTTCGGTAGCTTTCTATAAACTAAGCCAAAGTGCTATGTTTTGACAACATTTCCTCATCACATCTATAGAGCACACATTCTTGCACACTTGTAAGAAAACTACACTGACCTGGCCTGGTGTAGTGTTTCTTCTCATTCACACCAGCCTACCAGAGTAACAGCTCAGTCTTTCCTTATTCACTTTGCAGTAGCATCTATAAGTATCTTGGCTAGAAAATTTTAATATGTAGAACAATTTAATATATTTAATAAAAAATTAATATAATTTAATATATTGGCAATCCTGGTCTCACAATCAGTTGTCTCTGTGACATAAGTATCACTATATACCCAGTTAGAAATAAAGTCTGACAAAATGACTCATAAAAGGAATAAACATAGGGAAGTCAATTCTAAGCTAATAGAAGACAAATAATTTATTATTTTGTCAGCAAAATCTCAGATTTCTGCTTGATTAGTAGTCTGAAAAAGGCATTTACTCAATTTTTCTGGCATGGCAGAAGAACTGTAAAACAAAGAGATAACAAGAATTGAAGAATGAACTGGTGGCAATGAAAGGAAATCAGGAAATGTATATGTAAGAGACTCAAGCACGGGCTTGAGAGCCACTGGTAAAGGGGGCATAACACATAAGACTAGAGGAAAACAGGAGAAGGAAGAGGAACAGGACGCAGGGGAGAAGAAGAAGGGCACTGATAGAAGAAACGGAGGCTGGTAAGGGAGGAGAGAGGAAAGGAGAATCACAAGAGTGAAAGATCAGGGAAGAAGGGCAGAACGGAAAAGGGAAAGATGGAGGGGAAGAAGACAGAGGAAGGAGAGAAGGAAACAAAAGAGAGGGAGAGAAAAGGAAGGAAGAGAAGGAAGGGCAGCTGAGAGAGAGCACTAGAGAACATGAACAAGCAAGAGGCAACACATCTATAGGCAAGAAAAAATTTTCTCTGATTCTGAACTACAACCACAGACAGTTCTATAATGGCAGTGTTCTTTTCACACTCATGTGTGAACTTATGAAAAAACCCACATCTTACTAAAACTTCTTCATTTATATCATAAAAATACATATTTCTTAATAACTACAAATGTTCTTTTCATTTAACGTTGTGTGATAACTCATTTAAAGACTAACCAAAGTTAGATTCACTGGTGGTTCAGAGTGGAAAGAATCTGCCTGCAATGCAGGAGACCTGGGTTTGATCCCTGGGTTGGGAAGATTCTTGCCAGGAGAATTCCATGGAGTGAGGAGCCTGGCGGGCTACAGTGCATGGGGTCACAAAGAGTTGGACACAACTGAGTGACTTCCATTTCACTTTTCAATCTAACAATTTTAAAGCATTTAGCACCTGTTTTTTGACAGGTAATAGCTATGAGTAATAGCTACTCATTGATTCTTTGCTGACTACAACTATCTACCTACATCTGTCCCCAAATTAACTAACCAAGTAGACTTCTATGTTTCCTAAATGAATACTGAAAACTATAGCCTCATAAATTTTAAAATCAAAGTCTAAAATTTTTCATCATAAACTTTCAAGAGCTGCCGTCTACAACATATTTAAATAATAACATTTTAAAATATGAATTAAGTATATCTAATGAAATCTAAACATCACAATAGTTTGATGTTGAACATCACCCATTAAAAATACACATAAATTATTATTTAATAATGGAAAACTTTGTGTAATCTTTTCTTTGAATTTTGTTTCATTTCCTTTGCAAAATAAAATGTATCCAGTCGATTTTATACTGTCTTTTTAGACTGTCTTACTTAGCATTCTCTCCTTTGAAAAAGAAAAATGTACACAATACAAACATTAATTTTCTGTGACCAAAATGCTCTAATTGTAAGACATTTTTTCCACTTGAGTTACGATTAAAGTTATCAGTAAACAATTGATAAAAACCAATAAATTTTGATAATTATTAAACAAAAGTAGTATTTTATCAGGGCTTCCCAGGTGGCACAGTGGTAAGAAACCTGCTAATGCAGGCGACACAAGACATGTGGGTTGGGTCCCTGGTTTGGAAAGATCCCCAGGAGTGGGAAATGGCAACCTGCTCCAGTTTTCTTGCCTGGAAAATTCCACGGACTGAGGAGCCTCGTGGGCTACAGTCCATGGGTTCACAAAAGAATTGCACACGACTGAGTAACTAAGCACACAGCACACAATATTTTATTAGAAATACATGTCTTCGTAAGACGGTTGTAGCACAGCCTCTCCCTCTGCTTTTTGTCTTGGTAACTACAAATGAGTTTACCTACTCTTAGAATTCCATTTTTATTGTTGGTATTAATTTTATTCCTATAGTTTCATTTATAAATTTATACAGATACAGTCATAAAAGATGGAAAATGTCATAGTAATGTCATTCAATTTTTTAAATCCCATGTCTGTGCCCCAAATCACAGTCACCTATTGTTAAAAATATTTTTAATGATTTGACATCTTGATTGGACTGTGCCTTAATTTTTTATTTAACACGAGGAACTACAATCATCTACCTTGTTACCTAGTAATTGAGAGTATTTTACAAATCACAATTTTTGCAAAGTAATAAAATGGTTTTAACAACATCAAACCAATGTGCAGAAATACAATACCTTATCCCAAGCACTTGGGACAGATAAGCTTCATAATTCTAAACTTTTCACTTTTTGAAAGGAAATATGAAACACTCCAAATAAGGGTTGTGTCTGCACTCTGTAACCAAATACATTCATGTTTCTACTGGAAAACTTGTGAACAATTACACGAAGTGGGATATATAAAGATAAGCAGATATCTAATCATGCCATCAAATGAAATGAATTTTTGGTATTCAGAACTTCCAAGATTTTCAAATTGCAGATAATGGACCACTGACCAGTATTAATTGTATCTGTTTATTATCCAACTGAAGTAAGAAGATCTACATCAATACTTAGTGCTAAAGGCTACTTTGATTTGCTCCCATGGAACTTGAAAATAAGGAACAATGTATACACTTTTTGACAAAACTGAAGAAAGAAGTCCTTTAAAGAAAAAAATAAATTTCACACACTTTCACTGTTTCAAGAAATATCTAAAGTAAAAGAACTAAAACAAAGTACAAAATATACTTTTTCTAACACAATGTTTCACTCTTAACAGAAATATTTTTAAGACAAAGGATGACAGCAAGTTACTCAGTAACATTTAGGAAAAAAGAGTTCTTTGTTAGGTAATCCTGAGGTTTTTACAACCTGGCAAAATGTATCATCTTAAGACTCATAATAATGAGTATGCCTTTCTTCTGTAAAACAGAAAAAAGCTATTATAGAAGCTGAAGAAGACAAGGAGGCACTGGCATGGTATCTTAGGCTTCACTGCCAGGCATACCAACTTATATATGAACTTTGAGGATCTACATAAATTCTGAATGCCTTCTACAGAAACCCTGAATACCTCCAGTGTTCCATCAGGGTTTTCTTACTTCAGTTTGGAGACCTTTGCTTCAGATTACATGTCATGTATTTAAGTATGCATTTTTACATGTGAAGATTATAAAGCATACACACAAAGGTAGTAGAGTATTTTTATGTAAAATTTCCCCTGTGATTTCACACAAGGGGAAGCCAGTGAAGGTAATATAATTAGCTAACGTACATTGACACTCAATAATTAACAATTCTTTCATAAACAGAAGATGATTAGAGCCTTGATAATTATGTAGCCTTTATTCACTCAGTATCATAAAATTTCTAAGAACAGAGCATTAATTAGTCATTACCACAAAATTGTGGTATAACAAACTATTCTAAAATTTAATAGCTTAGAGCCATCATTTATTTTCACAGATCTGAGAGACAGCTTAGTGTTGGCTAATTTCAGTAGCACTTCTTTATGAGGCTGAAGGTTGAATGATTTGGCTGGGGCAAATCAGCGCCACTCCAAGTGGCTTTCCTCCTCTCACTGGGACCAGCAGCTGGTTGATCATGTTCTCTTCCTGGTGATGGCAAAGGGGCAAAAGTAAGCAAGCCCAACTGGGAAAGTGCATTTCAAACTTTCTGTCAATTTTATATCTAACATAACTGGAGCCAAAGCAAGTCTCATGGACAAGTTCAAGGTCAGGGTGGGGTTGGTTCTGACAGTGGGAAAAAACTGTTTCATATCAAAGCACATAAGTACACAGAGGAGTAAAGAGCTAAGACCAATAATGCAATTTAATATAAATATTAAAATCTGAAACAAATCTTTCAGCATTAACAATAGCTTAATATTTAAACAGGCCAATTTAATTGGCTCTGCTTTTAATGTAAAATTCGTAGAGTTTAAAACACAGTTTATACAGCTTAAGAGTAATTCAGAACCACTAGAGGAAGAAATAACACTTGAAATATTAAGAGGTACAAGCACTACACATTCATATGTTGAATGGTCACAAAAAGATGAAATAATAATCACTAAACAGAAAGAAAGCTAGCTTAGTGAAACTTTGGAGCTCATGGCTTGTAATACTGACATGGCAACCTATATATGTTTCAAACTAAGATCTCTAGGGGGAAAAAAGAACAATCACATTTTATGTAATTCAATTATGTCCTTTAAGATAATATGTTAACCATGGTCTCTGTCTAATGATATCTGGAACTAAGATACTACTAGCTAAATTTTATTGTCTAGAGCAGTCTTTTGTAATATAGCCTCTTCTCCAATACTTATCCAAATTTTCCCACTAAAGAAATAATATGTAAATTACATGATTCATTACTCTACTGTATTTAGTATATCTAAAAAAACTAACCTTACAAACAAAATGTAAAAACACCAAATAAATGTTCAAGTTCAGAAAAATGATTTCAACTTTTAATGTAAGTATTTCAAAAATATTTAAAGTATTTCATTTGACAGATTTACAATAATCTGCAACAGTAAGCCCTATTCAGAAATAACTTAAAAAAAACAAACAAACAACAACTTCAGGAAAACACACTTTCTGGAACCCATTAAGTAAATCACAAATAACAGGAAGTAAAAATCTTTCTTATTGAGTGAATATTTGAATAAACAATGATACTCATATTTAATCTGGAATTGTTGCTGTTTAGTCACTAAGTTGTGTCTGACCCTTTGCAACGCCATGAACTGTAGCCCACCAGGCTTCTTTGTACATGGGATTTCCCAGGCAAGATTATTGAAGTGAGTTGCTACTTCCTTCTCCAGGGGATCTACCCAACTCAGGGATGAAACCTGTGTCTCCTTCTTGGCAGACAGATTGTTTACCATTGAGCCACCTGGGAAGCCCCATTCTTGCATTAAGCTTATTCTAACAATTCCCTTAAACATAAATGATCATGTCTTTGATGGCGGTTTAGTCACTAAGTCATGTCCGACTCTTGTGACTCCATGGACTATAGTCTGCAAGGCTCCTCTATCCATGGGATTCTCCAGGTAAGAATACTGGAGTGGGCTGCCATTCCCTTCTCCAGGAGATTTTTCGGACCCAGGGATTGAACCAGGTCTTTCTAGTCAAGACAGTAACAGGTAAATTTGGCCTTGAAGTACAAAACGAAGCAGGTCAAAGGCTAACAGAGTTTTACCAAGAGAACGCACTGGTCATGACAGCAAACATCCTCTTCCAATAACACAAAAGAAGACCCTACACGTGGACATCACCAGATGGTCAATCTGAAATCAGACTGATTATATTCTTTGCAGCCAAAGGTGGAGAAGATCTATACAGCTAGCAAAAACAAGACTGGGAGCTGACTGTGGCTCAGATCATGAACTCCTTATTGTCAAATTCAGACTGAAATTGAAGAAAGTAGGGAAAACCACTAGACCATTCAGGTATGACTAAATCAAATCCCTTAGGATTATACAGTGGAAGTGACAAATAGATTCAAGGGATTAGATCTAATAGAGTGCCTGAAGAACTATGGATGGAGGTTCATGACATTGTACAAGAGGCAGTGATTAAGACAATCCCCAAGAAAAAGAACTGTAAAAAGGGAAAATAGTTGTCTGACGAGGCCTTACAAATAGCTGAGAAAAGAGGAGAAGCTAAAGGCAAAGGAGAAAAGGAAAGATACATGTAGTTGAATGCAGAGTTCCAAAGAATAGCAAGGAGAGATAAGAAAGCCTTTCTCAGTGATCAGTGCAAAGAAATAGAGGAAAACGATAGAATGGGAAAGACTAGAGATCTCTTCAAGAAAATTAGATACTAAAGGAACGTTTCATGCAAAGATGGGCACAATTAATGACAGAAATGGTATGGACCTAACAGAAGCAGAAGATATTAAGAGGTGGTAAAAATACACAGAAGAACTATACAAAAAAGATCTTCATGACCCAGATAACCACGATGCTGTGATCACTCACCTAGAGCCAGATATCTCAGAATGTGAAGTCAAGTGGGCTTTAGGAAGCCCACAAAGCTAGTGGAGCTGATGGAATTCCAGGTGAGCTATTTCAAATCCCGAAATATGATGCTGTGAAAGTGCTGCACTCAATATGCCAACAAATTTGGAAAACTCAGCAGTGGCCACAGGACTGGAAACGGTCAGTTTTCATTCCAACCCCAAAGAATGGCAATGCAAAAGAATGTTCAAACTATTGCACAATTGCACTCATCTCACATGCTAGCAAAGTAATGCTCAAAATTCTCCAAGCCAGGCTTCAACAGTACCTGAACTGTGAAGTTAGAGATGTTCAAGCTGGGTTTAGAAAAGGCAGAGGAATCAGAGATCAAATTGCCAACATCTGCTGGATCATTGAAAAAGCAAGAGAGTTTCAGAAAAACATCTACTTCTGCTTTATGGACTATGCCAAAGCCTTTGACTGTGTGGATTACAACAAACTATGGAAAATTGTTCAAGAGATGGAAATACCAGACCACCTTACCTGCCTCCTGAGAAATCTGTATGCCGGTCAAGAAGCAACAGACAGAACCGGACATGGAACAACAGACAGGTTCCAAATCGGGAAAGGAGTATGTCAAGGCTGTATATTGTCACCCTGCTTATTTAACTTGTATGCAGAGTACATCATGCGATATGCCAGGTTGGATGAGGCACAAGCTGGAATCAAGACTGCTGGGAGAAATATCAATAACATCAGATATACAGATGATACCACCCTTATGGCTGAATTAAAGAGCCTCTTAATGAAAGTGAAAGAGAAGAGTGAAAAAGTTGGCTTAACACTCAAGATTCAGGAAACTACGATCATGGCATCTGGTCCCATCACTTCACAGATGGGGAAATAATGGAAACAGAAACTTCATTTTGGGGGGCTCCAAAATCACTGCAGATGGTGACTGCAGCCATGAAATTAAAAGACCCTTGCTCCTTGGAAGAAAAGCTATGACAGACCTAGACAGCATATTAAAAAGCAGAGACATTACTTTGCCAACAAAAGTCCATCTAGTCAAAGCTATGGTTTTTCCAGTAGTCATGGATGGATGTGAGAATTGAACTGTAAAGAAAGCTGAGTGCTGAAGAACTGATGCTTTTGAATTGTGTTGTTGGAGAAGACTCTTGAGAGTCCCTTGGACTGCAAGGAGATCCAACTAGTCCATCCTAAAGAAAGTCAGTCCTTAATATTCATTGGAAGTACTGATGCTGAAGTTGAAACTCCAATACTTTGGTCACCTGATGTGAAGAACTGACTCATCTGAAAAGACCCTGATGCTGGGGAAAATTGAAGGAAGGAGGAAAAGGGGATAACAGAGGATGCGGTGGTTGGAATGGCCTCACCAATTCAATGCACATGAGTTTGAGTAAGCTCTGGGAGTTGGTAATGGACAGGGAAGCCTGGAGTGCTGCAGTCCATGGGGTTGCAAAGAGTCGGACATGACTGAGCGACTGAATTGAACTCCCTTTTTTAATGGTCTGCTCACATTTCCTATGGTCAATGTACATATTCCTAAACAGTGCAGTCTGTTTTGCATGCTCATAAATAGAACTGCAGTGTGTTTTTCTGACACTCTTTCATTCAACATTTATGCTCATTATTCATCCGCATCATTTCATGGAGATGCAGTTCCTTCATTTTCAGTGCTGAAAATGTTCTACAATGTGAATATGCAAACAATACAACTATGTACATTAATTAAATACATGTTTCCCTGGGGTGAGGTTTCTCAAACTTCAATGTGAATAAAAATTATATGGGGAGCCTGTTAAAATAGCTGTTTCCTGTGTCTACCTCTGGAAACTGATTCAGTAGGTGTAGGTCAGGGTGTTAGAATTTGCATTTCTTACAAGCTCCTAGGTGATGCTAATGTTTATGCTTTGAGAAGTAAAGCTGTAGGATATATTTATTATTTCCTTATTTATTTGAAGAGTTTTTCATGTAATATAGACATGAAGATTTTATCACTTATATGTGTTCTAAATATCTTCTCCCAATTAATAACTTTTAAAGAAATTATGTTTTAGGTATTATTTGGTAAATAGAAGTTTTTAATTTTGCTGCAGCCAAATTTATCCACCAAACATTTCATACTTCTCAGTGTTTGCAGTGATTGCTCAATTAGTTTCAAAAAATGAATGATCATGTGCATTATATTAGTAACAGCTGAATAATAAATGCCTGACTTTAAAATATTTCTGCATTTAATGTGAATATAAAATTTCTTGTGAAGTGTATTTTTAATAAAAACCTAGCTAAATGCCACTTACAGGCTGGAAGGCAAGACAGATATAAATAGGTGAAAGATTTACTAGGTGCCTCAAAGTTGCTCTTAAATTCTAGACTATCAAAGGTAGATTTTATGACAAAATAACAGTTTGTTCTTGAATATTGGTGTTAATGCATGCTACTTCCATTTGCATTCACAGAAATTACTTAGAAACTTGAAAACAAAATGTCCTTGACATAGTATAAATAACTGAAACACATGTTTATGAATGCTGTGATGCTAATTAAGATTAAGTAAATATTCAGACACTTAATTTATTTAAATGTGAAGGAAAAGACATTCCCACTGGCAACCACTATATAAAATAAAACACAGACTCTTAGTCTTCAAAAGAAAAAATAACCTTTTTGTTATTTTGTCCAAATCACAAAAATTAGAAAATACTGAAAATGGGGAAACAAATGGTGCATGTTTATATGTATGAAGTGTTTAGTTTGCTGACAGTAACATTGTTTACAGCAACCAAAACTGAAAAGTCTGTTGAAAACACAGTTTAACTAGAATATTTCAGAATTGCTATTTGTTCTAGAAACATTACTCTTTCCCAGTGAATATGTTTATGAGTATAAATATCACTCTTGAATCAGAATAATATGAATTTTACCTTTGACTTACATTAATACCAGTAATTTCTTGGGGTAGGGGACGACACAACTTTAAAGAGTATTACTCAGGAGTACCCAAATTTCCTACCTGTTATCATAATTACAGCTTTAAAATTTGCAAAATGCTTCAAGTTAGTAGTAAGCAAGCAGGTCTACCATTCTATTAAAACCACAGAGTGTTAAGAGTTCTATTTACTTTAGGGTAACAGTGCTCTCTCAAACTGGCTTTAGAGAGGATGAACCGGAGGAAAAATAGTTTTCCTTTTTCTACTCAATAAGAAAACACCATGTAGTAATCTAGTAAAAAGACAACTAATAAATGCCTTTACCCTTATGTCAAAAATTGTGTTCTCTCCTCTGGCAAATGCTTCAGAAAATCTCAGGGCTTAAAAACAGATTTTAAATGGTTTAAAATAAAATCTAAAGCCTTTTTCTCAATATTTAATACAAAAAATATAGTTTAAAACTCTGTAGTCTACTTTTTTCAAGGGGACCATGACCTAGAATTCAATATTTTAAAAGAAGTACTTGCAAACATTTAGTCCACCTTAAGAAATTTTTCATGCTCTAAGTTCTAGTAAAAAAAAAAAAGAAAAAAAAAACTAACCAACCAATCAATGCCCCCCAAAAGCCATCTTTTTATATTATGTTAAAAGGTGAAAGAGCAAAATGATGAGCACAAAGAGAGAGATGAACTCGTTATCAAATGGAAATATAAGATCTAAAAAGCTTAGAATTAGCATTAGGCATCATTACCCAAGTAGGATCCACAGTGCCCTTTCAACCAGGAGTCAATCTGTAATTGGTGGGGAGTTCACATACTAATTATGTATTATCATAACTTCAAAAGCAATGTTTAAAAATGTACAGCCCGTTCCCAACGTCGAATTCATCATCACAAATGATATTTAATAAGCAACCTCATGATAATGATTCTCTAAGTCTCTCAGGGGCAAAATAAATGGTACAGCTGAAGAGAGGCTGATGTTTTATAGTTTAAGGAGAAACATCTAGGTAATAGCCTGCATTCTAAGAAATATTTCAATTCTAAATGAAGATGATTCAGTATCAGTCACTGTCTTCCAGTAATAGTTTGTTTTTGTTTTTTTTTTACTATGATTAAAGGCATTGATTCTAACCCCTATTTCAAAGCCAGGAAAAGTAAGTCCTTAACTCACATCAACTATTCAGCATTATGAAGGATGGGGCAGATGACATTTAGTATCCGTTCCCAGCACCTTATAGAATTTACAGCCAATGGAAGATGGAAAGTAAAAACTATATTGCCCAGATTCTCATGTAGCTATGCTTCTAGATGTGAATCAGATTTCACAATGGGATGCACTTATGTATGATTTGAAAGGTTGGAATTCTGTGGTCATTCTGCGTTGGAAATATCTGTTGCAAGCATCACTGTAAAGATGTGGATGTTCTCTGGAACAGATGCAATACTGTGGCAATTACAGTGTCTGCTACAGAGTCTGCGGCTCTGTGGCAATTACAGTGAATTTTTGATCCTTTGGTTACAGCCATGGCATCACATTCTCGATCTCAACAAACGTTGATCACAACAGTTCCAATGGCCAAGAAAGAAAGAACAGTTCTCCTAGCTTACGTATACTGAGAGTGAGTTAAGAGTCATTCTAGAAGGTTCAGTTTGCATATCTCCAACTCTTCTAATAATCAAATTTGCATAAGAACATTAAAAACAGTGGGAATGTGTGGTGTTCTGGCCCCTGAAGCACCACCCACCACACACAACCCAACATAAACACACACACATACATGCACTTTGAAGAAGGTAACAAATATTTAGCTAGAACAACGAAGAAGAAAAAAGACAGAAGACAGAAATGACCAATCAAGAATGAAAGAAGGAATATTACAACTGAAACTACAGAACACTAAAGGAAGAGGAAATTTAAAGGAATTAGATCACAAGAGAATGTTATGAACAACTTTACGCCCACTAATTAGAAAAATTAAATTTACAAGTTCCTAGAAAGGCAATGACTACCAAAAAGAACTTCAAGAAGAAATAGACAATCTGAATAGACTTATAAAAAGTAAAGAAACTGAACTAGGTAATATAAAATTTTTCCACAAAGAAAAGTCCAAGTCCAGAGGGTTTCACTGATACACTCTGCCAAGTATTTAAAGAAGAAATAATAATAATCCTTAACAAACTCATTCAGTAAGCAAATGAGGAAACAATTTCCAAGTCATTCTATGAGGCCAATAGTACTTTAGCAAACTAAATCCAGCAACAAGTAAAAAGAATTTCACAATGTGATCAAGACGGATTTTTCCCAGGAATGGAAAGTTGCTTTAACATTAAAACAACAACTCCCCCACTTCATATTATTATAATAAATAACATAAAAAACAACACCCCCCCCACCTCATATTATTATAATAAATAACATAAATCACAAGATCATCTCAATATAGGTAGAAAAACCTTAGACAATATCTAATAATATAATAATACATACTTTTCACAACTAGGAATAGAAGGAAACTTAACCTGATAAAGGGTATCTACAAAAACTCACAGCTAACATCACACTTCATTGTGAATGAATACTTTCCCCCAAGATAAAGAAATCCTTTCTGCCAGTTTCATTCAGTATTATATAAGAGCTTTTAATTCATACAATAAAGCAAAAAAGCATTAACATAGTAAAAGAAGAATTAAAATTATTCTTATTCACAGATGATACAATCCTAAATATAGAAAATCTCAAGAAATTCACCTTAAAACTATGAAAAAACAAAACAAAACATGAGTACCAAGATTACAGGATGCAAAATCAATATGCAAAAAACTGATTGTATTTCTGAAGCCTCGCAACAAACAATCCAAAAATAAAATTAAGACAACAATGCCATTCAGTAATAAAACATTTAGGAGTAAATTTAACAAAAGAAGTTCAAGACTTACATACTGAAAGTTATAAAATACAGATGTTAAAAATGGTTAAAAAGGAGACAGAGGATTATAGACCAATTTATGTTTACAGGTATTAAAAATATAAGCCAAAAAGTCTAGCAATTTATCAAAAGAATTCCACATTAATGCTAAACCTAAATTTTAGGTTTACTCTAGAAACACAAATAAGGTATCAGAAAATGTATAAGCATATCTCAACAAATTAAACCATATGATTATATAACATGATGCTGAAAAGGCACCTGATAATATACTGAATTTGCTCTTAACTAAGAAACAGTTAAATAAATGATTTGAATTTAATGAATGCTATTCTTCAGGGAATTCCCTGGCAGTCCAATGGTTAGGACTCTGCACTTCTACTGTCAAAGGCCTGGGTTCAATTCCTGCTCAGGGAAGTAAGATCCTGCAAGGCATGTAGCAAGGCCAAAAAACTTTTAAAAACCCACAAAACTATTCTTCAAAAGGGGATATCATGAACAGAAAACCACTAAAGCTGATTCAACTAAAGGAAATACATGGGAAAAGTACCTATAATTGTATCATATAACATGCCTTTTAACAAAAGAGAATGTAAAAAATCATTACAAAAGAAAAAAATACAACCATCATTTTTGGCTACTACCAAATATAAACAGATAGCCCAAAGGCTATCTGGTAATAAAAAGTTACCAGATTTAATAAGAACAATGCCTAGATATAATACAAATATTCAAATATCAACAGTTTTTTGTTTTTTACTCTCAGCAAACAGTAGTTAAAGGAATGGAAAAAAATAACAACAAAATTATAGAAACAGAAAAAAATTAACCAGAAAGACCTAAAACCTAAGCAAAAAAAACTAAAACTAAAAATCTCTTTGAAAGATAGAAAATAATCCAAACAAACAAAAAGATATCCCATGTAACTATAGTAAGATGAACTATCTTAATAGCACTGGTTCCAAAATTAACTAATAAATATAGGGTAATTCAGATGAGAATACCAGAAGAATTTTTCTAGAACTGGAAAAATATAAATCTTAAAGCTTACATGGAAATGTAAAAATTAACTAAGAAATCCATGATAATTTAACACAGTGAGGACAAAACTGCCTGCCAGACAGTTGAGGCATTTTTAAAGTAGATCCTTTCCAGGAAGGAGAAATTTTAAAGATGTTCATGTCTGGCATTTGTACATATTTTATATTGATTATAAATATGATCATCATTTTTCTATTAAAAATGATGACTAATAGTGTGTTTATAACATTAAAAAACTCAAAAAACTACTTTATCTAAATGACTGATAAGTATTAATTAATGAAAATACCTTAGCAATTATTGAGCATCATATTCTAAGAGCTTTACAAATAGCATCTTCCTTTCATAATCCTCATAAGAGTCCCAAAAGATGTATCTCTATTTTAAGGATAAGGAACTTGGGGAGAGAATTTAATCAACTTGCCCAAAGTAACATTTCTAGTCAGTGAAAAAGAAGGATTTAAATAGAGAATACTAGTTCCCAATGGAAAAGAGCAGCATACTGGGGGGAAAAGGTATCTGCTAATGAAAAGGAATTCTACCCACATATACATGTTCTCCTGGAATTTAACTATGAAAGTATGTTAGTATCCAAGTGAAATACACAGTAAGTTGGAATAAGGAAAAGATGTAATGACAAATTAAGATTTAAATTTACCTTTTAAAAAAGTAATTACTGTGTTCATGATATTGTGCTGCTGCTAAGTTGCTTCAGTCGTGTCCGACTCTGTGTGACCCCACAGACGGCAGCCCACCAGGCTTCCCCGTCCTTGGGATTCTCCAGGCAAGAACACTGGAGTGGGTTTCCATTTCCTTCTCCGATGCATGAAAGTGAAAAGTGAAAGTAAAGTCTCTCAGTCGTGTCCGACTGTAGCGACTCCATGGACTGCAGCCTACCAGGCTCCTCCGTCCATGGGATTTTCCAGGCAAGAGTACTGGAGTGGGGTGCCATTGCCTTCTCCGTGATATTGTGCTAGATTATGTTTATTTTTTTAACCGAGATTATCAATAAAAAAAAAAATGAATCAAGAATCAAGGAGATTTAGCAAAGCAAAAGTTAAAATACAAGTGTTCACAGAATCTCACCAATTCCTCAATAGTATTGATAAATTGGAGTTTATCAATTTATCACAAAATGCTAACATGATTTATTAATAGAGCTGCCAAACAAAACTACAAGATGCCTAGTTAAATTTGAATTTCATGTAAATAGTAACATTTTTAGATCAGCATGTTCCAATATTGCATGGGATATAGTTTTACTAAAAAGTATTTGCTGTTTAATCTGAAATTAAACTTAACTGGATGTTTCTGTATTCTTATTTGCTCAATCTTAGCACCCTATTATCTAAGAAAATACACAGATTTTCCAAATTAAAAAAAAAAAAAAATACAAGTGTTCACTGTTTCAGTAAACACTCAAGGTAGGAAATCAGATAAGAAGACAAAGGAATTAAGAGTAGAGTGATCACATAATTAACCATTCAACCCAGAACAGTTTTGAGAATGAAAGAAGGGCCTAACAGTTATTATAATGGTAAGACAAATATAAACTAGGACTTCCCCAGGCAAACGCAGACATTTGGTCATCCTAGTTAAGAAAAATACTTTTAACAAAAAATTCTTTGGTATGACTTTTTTTTAGTACTTACTATGTTAGCATGTACTCCACAATATAAGATTTAATCTATCTTATTCACTGTCCCTAGATGGGTGCTTTGTACACAGTAGGCACTCAATAACTGTTCAAGGTTTTATAGTAGGTTTCCTTTCATTTAAAAACAAAAGGTTTCCTGTGTCTATACAATATTTTAAGCATCATTATGACCTAAATTTGTAAACAAGCATAAATCCAGGTATGCAAAGACTTAGAGGAACAAAAATAATCAACAAACACATCTTTATGTATTAAACATGGGAGATGCAATGCTAAAATTAAAGCACAGCAATTAATGAGTAAAAATGGTATACTACATACTTCTAATTTAGAGTGCAATAATGAAAACAAAGTTTAAACCTACAAAGAAAGGCAAAACTAATACAATATTGTAAAGTTTAAAAATAAAATCAAATTAAAAAAATAATAAATAAAGTTAGTCATGAAAACTGACACCAAAAGAAGACAAATCTTTCATTTCTTACCTGCACAGCCGAAAGCCAAATGGTATCTAGAAGAAGGACTGAATTTAACACAGCACACATTAGCCTTCGCCTCAATGCTTGCCACTGAGTTATCCAGGTTGGTAGACCATAGCTTCACTAAGAATAAGTAACAATAAAAACGAAAATAAACAATACATTAGCCAATACTTCTACAAACTTCCTGCTACAGCTGTCTTTTCATGGTAATCTAAGTATTTTGATTTAGTAGGATCAAAAATATTCAAACTAAATGAATAATGTTCAATAAAACAGTATATTTAAGCCAACAGAGCTTAGTTTCAAAGTCAGAAAACCACATAGATAATATATAATGAGAGAAAATATGATCTATTAACTAAAGCATACAAGACAGGTTAAAAAAAAAAAAAGTAGTCTGGAAACACGTGTATATTTGTTTTAGCATTCTTTAAGTTGTGTACATGTATGAGCAGGGAAACTAGATGGCTTATCTTCCAACCTATCTAACTTTTGAGAACTTCACACACACATTTTCACATGTATGATATATATATATACGTGTGTGTGTGCATATATATATATATATCACATTGTATATATGATATACACAAATGTCACTTAAAGTACCTAGAAGCAGTTCTTATTTTATCTTTCACTTAAGAATTCCATGATTTTAAAATTTTATGTGGGAAACAGAAAGAGACTCACAGACTTAGAGAATGAACTTATGGTTGCTGGGAGGAAGGGAAACTTAGGGAGTTTGGGATGGACATGTACATACTGCTATATTTGAAATGGATAACCAATAAGGGCCTACAGTATAGCATATGGAACTCTGCTCAATGTTATGTGACCGCCTGAATGGAGAGGAGTTAGGGGAAGAATGGATACACGTATATGTATGACTGAGTCCCTTTGCTGTACACCTGAAACTATCACAACATTGTTAATTGGTTATGTGTGTGTGCTCAGTTGCTCAGGCATGTCCGACTCTTTACAATCTCATGGACTGCAGCCTGTCAGTCTCCTCTGTCCATGGGATTTTCCAGGCAAGAATACTGGAGTGGGTTGCCATTTCCTCTTCCAGGGAATCTTCCCGATCCAGGGATTGAACCTGTGTCTCCTGCATTGTCTGGTGGATTCTTTACCACTGAGCCATCTGAGAAGCTTTTAAAGTCAGTACTATCTCAATCAATATCCCAGCAGAATTTTCTATAGATACTAGTAACTTGATCCTAAAATGTTTGTGGAAAAACAGAAACTGAAGAGTTAAAATAATTTTCAAGAATAAAGATGAAGGGCTCACACTAAATGATTCCAAGACTTAAGCTACAAAGCAAGACAATGCAGTACAGTAAAGAAGAAATACAAAGATCAATGTAGAATCAAAAAAGTGTCATACTCCTGTATCAGAAATGGACAGATCCAGGAAGCAGAAAATCATAAGAATGTAGTTGAACTCAATAATAAATCAAACTGGATATAACTGATATCTACATATTACTTTAACAACAGTAGGATACACATTCTTCCCAAACTCACATGGATAATTCATTAAGACAGATCACACTCTGGGCCATAAAACACCTTCACACACACACACACACACACACACACACAAGAAACCATGTATTGCTCAGACTACAACGGATTATATTTGGAGATCAAACAACATACTTCTAAGTAATACATAAGTCAAATAAGAAACCTAAAGCAAAAATTAAGAATATTTTGAACTAAATGAGAATGAAAATATAATTTAAAAAAGAAATCTGTGGGATGCATCACTCAGAGGAAAATCTATAGCACTGAATGCATATATTAGCAAGAAAAATGATCTAAAATCAATAATCTTCCAATTAAGGGAACTAGAAAAAGAAGAGCAAATTAAATCCAAAGTAAGCAGAAGAGAAGTAATACAAATCTGAAGAAAAATCAGTAAGTTAAATCAGAAAGTCAATAGAGAAAATCAATGAAACCAAAAGCTCATTTAAAAAGCCTAAACTGACAAGCCTCAAGGTAATCCTTAACAAAATCTCAATGAAGTTTTTTGCAGAAATAGAATAAAACACATTCTAAAATTCATATGGAATCTCAGTAGGCCTAAAAGAGCCAAAACAATCTTGAAAAAGAAGAAAAAATAATGGAAGACTCACTTCCCAACTTCAACACAAAGCTACAGTAATCAAAACAGTGTGGCAGTGGCAGAAAGACAAACAATGGAAGAGAAGAAAGTTCAAAAATAAACCCTCACAGATATGATCAAATGATTTTTAACAAAGGTGCTAAGATCTTTCAATGGGGAAAGGATAATCTTTTCAACAAGTGGTGTTGGGAAGACTGGATATTAGCACGTAAAAAATGAAGTCAGACCATTACTTTATACCTTATACAAAAGTTAACCCCAAATGGATCAAGGCCACAAATGTCAGAGCTAAAACTATAAAACCATTAAAGAAAAAGCTTTATTGCATTGGATTCAGCAGTGCCTTTTGAACATGATGCGAAAAGCATAGGCAATAAAAGAAAAAATAGGCAATCTGCATTTCATCAATATGAAAAAGCTGTGTAGATCAGAGCACACTATCAACAAATAATATATCTGATAAGGAATTAATATCTAAGATACTGAGAGTATGCTTGAAATTCAATAGCAGTGAGAAAAAATACAATCAAAATGGGCACAGGGCTTCAATAAACTTTTCTTCCCTGGTGGCTCAGATGGTAAAAGCATCTGCCTACAATGTGGGAGACCCAGGTTCGATCCCTGGGTTGGGAAGATCCCCTGGAGAAGGAAATGGCAGCCCACTCCAGTATTGTTGCCTGGAAAATCCCATGGACAGAGGAGCCTGGCAGGCTGCAGTCCATGGGGTCGCAAAGAGTCGGACACGACTTCACTTTCACTTTCTCAGAAGACATACAAATAGCCAATAAGCACATGAAAAAATGCTTGACATCACTATCATTGAAGAAATGAAAGCGAAACAAAACCACAATAAAGTACCACTTCACATCCATTAAAATCATTTTTAAAAAAGAGGGGAAAGAACAGGTATTGGCAAGGAAGTGGAGAAACAGAAATAGTTGGGTGCTGTTGGTGGGGATATAAAATGGTGCAGCCATTTTGGGAAACAGAATGGCAGTTTCTAAAAAATTAAGTATATATATCATATGACCCAGTAATTTCATTTCTGAGAATATGCCCAGAAGAACTTAATACAGGGATATGAAGAGATATTTTGCCATTCATATTCATAGCAACGTTATTTATAATACCCCAAAAGTGGAAGCAACCCAAGATCCATCCACCAATCAACAAATGAAACAAAATGTGATATATCTATACAAGAGATTATTTTTCAGTCTTATTAAAGATGGAAATTCTAACATAAGCTACAACATGGAAAATTCTAGAAGACATTATGCTGAGTAAAATACAACAGTCACAAAGGACAAATGCTCACATACGACACTGAAGAGTGCTAGTAAATTTCACAGAGACGGAAAGGAGAAGGGAGACTGCCAGGAGCTGGTGAAGGGGGAAGGAGGAGTTACTGCTTCAGTAAAACAGAAACAGTTTCTGAAACAGAGTTTCAGGTTTGCAACATGAAAAAAGTTCTACAGATTGACAATGATGAAGACAAATTGAAGATAATTAATGCCACTGAATAGTATACTTAAAATGGTTAATTATATGTGTATTTTAAAACAATTTAAAATCAATAAGTAATTAAAAAAAATCTCTTCCTAATTAAAATTGTTCTGCTAAAATTACTTATATTTTCCTGAGGAAACTAGCCAGTCACCACCTTTGAACAAATATTAATCTTCAGTACAAAAACACAGTACTCTCAATAAAGGCTACCCCATTACATTATTTTTAAAAAGTATTTAACATTGATTAGTGAAGCTCTGTATTACAACATTAAAAAAAAAATCAATTATAACACAATGCTCTATTTTAGAAATTCAAAGATAATTTCTTACAGCAATCATGAAGGAAAATGTTACAATCCATATATACTGTGGATAAACAACTTGTTACCTCTCTTTGATCCAAAACTTTCTGAAGGGCAGTCCAGTCACGTCATTTCTCTTTTACAGAATAGGACAGCTCTATCATTCAAACTACTGCACAATTGCACTCATTTCACATGCTAGCAAAAGTAATGCTCAAAATTTTCCATGCTAGGCTTCAATAGTACCTGAACTGAGAATTCTGAAATGTTCAAGCTGGATTTAGAAAGGGCAGAGGAACCAGAGATCAAATTGCCAACACTGCTGGATCATAGAAAAAGCAAGAGAATTGCAGAAAAACATCTACTTCTGCTTCACTGACTATGCTAAAGCCTTTGACTGTGTAGATCAGAACAAACCATGGAAAATTCTTAAACAGATGGGAATACCAGACCATCTCATCTGCCTTCTGAGAAACCTGTATGCAGGTCAAGAAGCAACAGTTAAAACCGGACATAGAACAAAGGATTGGTTCCAAACTGGGAAAGGAGTACGTCAAGGCTGTAGACTGTCACCCTGCTTATTTAACTTACATGCAGAGTACATCATGTGAAATGCTGGGTTTGATGAAGCACAAGCTGGAATCAAGATTGCGGGGAGAAATACCAATAACCTCAGATATGCAGGTGACACCATCCTTATGGCAGAAAGTGAAGAGGAACTAAAGAGTCTCTTAATGAAGGTGAAACAAGAGAGTGAAAAAGCTGACTTAAAACTCAACACTCCTAAAACAAAGATCATGGCATCCAGTCATAGATGGGTAAACAATGCAAACAGTGACAGATTTTTATTTTCTTGGACCCCAAAATCACTGCAGATGGTGACTTCAGCCATGAAATTAAAAGACCCTTGCTCCCTAGAAGAAAAGCTATGACAAACTTAGACAGCATATTAAAAAGCAGAGATATTACTTTGCCAACAAAGGTCTGTCTAGTAAAAGCTATGGTTTTTCCAGTAGTAGTTTATGGATGTGAGAGTTGGACCATAAAGAAAGCAGAGCTGAAGAATTGATGCTTTTGAAATGTGGTGTTGAAAAAGACTCCTGAGAGTCTGTTGGGCTGCAAGATCAAACCAGTCAATCCTAAAGGCAATGAGTCCTGAATGTTCAATGGAAGGACTCATGCTGAAGCTGAAGCTCCAATACTTGGGCCACATGATGTGAAGAGCAGACTCATTAGAAAAGACCCTGATACTGGGAAAGATTGAAGGCAGGAGGAGAAGGGGACAACTGTGAATGAGATGGTTGGATGGCATCACCAACCCAATGGACATGAGTTTGGGCAAACTCCAGGAGATGATGAAGCACAGGGAAGCCTGGTGTGCCGCAGTCCAAGGGGTCACAAAGAGTCGGACACAACTGAGAGACTGAACAACAAAAACAACAATCATTGTGAAATAAAGTTTTAAATGCTAGAACTACCCCTGCCTATGTATTCACTAGTCTGCAAGTTACATATTGAAAAGAAGGAAAGGGCCAAGATAAAAGAAATCTGTTACCAGGGCTTTATAAATCTAATCTTGAGAAGAAACAGGCCAAAACAAGACAATAACAGAAAAGAATGAACAGTAAAGACAGATATACACACACATACATACACAAAAATAGAAAGATCAATTAAATGGCAGAAAGAAATATAGAATTTCTGCCTTGAAACATGATGAACTTCATTAAAAGATTTTGGTATACACTCAGAATTTAATACAATTCAGAATGCAGTGATGTCTAAATATTTCAACGAAAAAGTTCACTTCACAGTATATATAAAGGAACTGGTTATAAATACATCACAGTGTGGCATGAATTCAGAAAAAATTATTATAATGAAGATGCAAAATATTCATTTTTCTTTCACTCCAAGAAACATAGGTTTTTGTGCTTATTAGACTATTTTTAGAATAATCAGTAATTGCAAAGGATCACTATGGGTTTCAATAAATATCTGTATTTCTGTTAGGTTTTAAAAGGAATTAAGTCAGGGGAGGAGACCCAAATAGTACCTTTTGCATCATCAGAACCTGAAGCCAAGAGTTTAGGATCCATCAAATTAAAGTCAACACTCCAACATCTCTTCTCATGCTCCTAGATGTAGAAGGAAGACAAAGTAGTCTCAGAATATAGATCTTAAATAAAGCAAAATAAATAAACATAGTTGATACCAATTTATCACTATGGTGGGAGGGAAAAAGAACTGGCTATGAAAATAAAGGAGATGCAAAGTAGCTCATAAACTTTTTAAATATACATTTATATAATTACCACTTTTGGAAATTTATTTGATATATCCTACTGCAAAGAGTCTGAAGAGATGCATCAGAAAAGCATTACTGGAATTACATAGGTAGATGTTGGATAGCATTCCTGACTAGATGGACATGAGTTTGAGCAAGCTCTGGGAGTTGGTGACAGACAGGGAAGCCTGGCGTGCTGCAGTCCATGGGGTCGCAAAGAGCAGCTGAACTGAGGAACTGAGGAAATGCTAAATAATGATTTTAAATTTGTAATTATAAAATGCATGAAGCTCTATAATTATTAAAAAGTACAAATGTGATTCTTGCAACAAGCTCCAATATTTTGGCCACCTGATGCAAAGAGTCACTGGAAAAGACCCTGATGCTGGGAAAGATTGAGGGCAGAAGGAAAACAGGATGACAGAGGATAAGATTGTTGGATGTCATCATCGACTCAATGGACATGACTTTGAACAAACTCTGGAGATAGTGATGGACAGGGAATCTGGTGTGCTGCAGTCCATGGGATTGCAAAGAGTTGGATACAACTGAGCGACTGAACAGTAACAACAACAACAGGTAAGTAGTATTCTTATTTACCTGATAGACCTTTGACCTCTGTCCTGTGAATCCATCCCATAGAATGACGGTGCCTTCATAATCACTGCTGGCTAATAGATTCTTATGATAACTACTCCAACTGATACAGCTGAAAGAAAGGGATATTAAGTTAAGCCTTATTTTACATAAAAATAAACAGCAATGGATACAAAGAATTTGGATGTGGTCAGAAAGATTAGAACCCTTTCAAAATGGTCTACATGAGTTCACAATAATTATTCTGCCCACAATCCATCAAGGAAGAAGGCATCAAATAATTCCCAGATTTTTCAATTGAAACTACCCAGTTACAAACCATAACCACTCTTCACTCTCATCACCAGTTAGAAGACAGATATGGTGTGCCTAAAGTTGCTACTGGCCATCCTTGACACATGAAGAATACATGTGTCGATACGGTAGGTGGAGATAACAGAGGCCAGGGGGGCACACATGTCACGGCAGAGACCAAATCAGACCCTTCAGGCCCCTACATCCAGTTGTGTCAGATCATACAAGCCAGTAAACTAGTCTGAATTGAGTCTCTGTGTTTACAGACAAATGTTGACTAATGTAAGTGTATGACTCAAATTTCAATAAAATGCATTTAACAGAATTAAACTTCTAACACTTATGGTTTCGGCTATTCTCAAATGTTCCAACATTGAGAATGCAACATCTAAAAATATATGCTTTTGGTTAGATATATATGTGCATCACACATACAGTAAAGCTAATGTATATTAAAGGAAAAAGTCACTTAGAAAGCAAAGCAGCTGGCCTAGGTGATTTCCAAGCACATGAACACAAAGCCTTTTTGCTGTCTTCTAGCTGTACTCGTGCTACATTTTAGGCTTTGAAGAGTTTATTTGCAACTTTAGATGTACTTATTAGAATTTCTGGGAGAAATTACATGGAACAGTCAAGAGCCTTGGATTTAGTCAGACCTGAGCTTAAATTCCAGATCTGCAACTTACTAGTTGTGGCTTTGGGTAATTCAGTTCACTTTCACAACTGGTGTGCTCCAAATGGGTTTCAGGGAAGCTTACATATTGACCCTTTCAGCCCCAAGTCCATTGTTTCCAGATTTGAACAGTTTCCTTCTCTTTATTCCAAGGTGCATAAAATACTACCACATTGCTTTATATCTGTCAAGACAGACAAGGTAAACCCTCTAATCCATATTTTCATTATGGTAACATTTATTATGAATTCTTGATATGGGTCAAGTATTGTGCTGAGTGCATCATGTGGATTTATTTTAAGTATAATCCTATGAAATAGGTATTACTATTAGAGCCTCTATTTTACAAATTAGTAGCATGATACGGTTAAGAGCAAGATTCTGTTTGAATCTTGGCTACTCCAGAGACGAGCTGTACAACCATCAACAAGTTAATGAACCCTTTCTGTGCTTCAGCTTTCTTGTGTATAAAACAGGGTAATGATGGTCTGCATAAGACACAGAACTTATGATAATGCCTGCCACTGAAGAATTCAATAAAATTATGTCTCACTCATGCTGCATTCTTTTCACTTAGGAATAAAGTATATAAACTAAGTAGATAACCATTATACATTCTCAATGATGAGCACCAGTTATATCAGTCTACCATTTTTATATGAATTAGGAAACAGAAAAGAAAGTTATACAAATAAAGACTACAGTACTTGCTATATTATTAACATTATTAAAGTGACCATATATATTATGTGTCATTCATCCAAATAAAAAAGGGATAAGAATGACTAGAAAATGTTCGAAGTTTTAAACAAATTTACTATTAGTTTCTTGATGTCACTCCCTTTGAAGCCAGTGCCTATGAAAATACCTTAGGAAGTTTGTTTTAAACATGAAGATTCTAGCATTCCTTTTAGATTTTGTGGGGGCAGATCAGAAGTTGGGTCTAGTTTCTGCAGTTTGAACAGTACTCCAGGTTTAAAAAGCACTCGTTATAAACTCTAACCCTTAATACATGAAACTTAAACATTATGCCCTCACAAAAAGACACATACCATTCTTGTGAAAAGAATTCTTAAAATTATAAACAATTATAATAGTTAGAGATATGTGCATGCTAGAGGAAAAATTCCAGACTTTGAGATACTATTCACTGGGCATATAGTAATCCATGAAACATCATCTACAGTAGAGACATTTATTTGATTGAATGAAAGAAGATTTTCATTTGGCAAATAGAAAAATAGAAAAACTACTAACCCCCACAGGGAAAAAGTGATCAATATCTATAAAAAAGATATTCTGATGTATCTTCTATATATAATTAATAATGTTTATCTCGAACGAATAAGATGTCACATGAAAAGGTAAAAATAACAAACAAACTAATCACAGATACTGCTACATACACACTACATTATGCCAAGTAAATAATGTAAATACCTGATTTTGGAATTGCAGGTCATTTCATTTTCAGGGTAATGAATATCCACCGCATCCTGAATGACTGTGCCATACTCATAGACTTTGATCTTCTTTGTAACTCCAGCAATTGCAAAGTAGTCACAATCCCGGTCAAATTCAATACTAAGGAACGAAGTACATACTTGGGTCAGTAAGACTATTTACCTATCCTTGTGATGTTACGATGAAAACATTTCAAATTTGGTTTTTTCCTCCCCAATTTCTAAAGTGATTCTATCTACAATGATACTAGATCTACTTGAAATGCCTTCAAACTGTATTAGGCTTATGGAGATTAAGTCATTATCAAGACATGTAAAATTAAGAGTGGCGGAGAACTGCATAGCTATACAATTCTGAACCACAGATGGTTTTTTGGTTCGTAGAAACTTGACATGATTTTCAATTCATCTTTAGTAACCATATTACAACATACCAAACTGTCAAGGCTAACAAGCTACACTGTAAAAGTAGTGAGGGAAGATTTAATGGTTTGGTATATTAAAAATACATCAAAAGAGAAGAGTCAATAAGCCTTTTCCTTAATTTTAGCTTTTTCTCTATCTACCATTCTGTGTAGATGACAGAATTTCACAATATTTAATGTTGTTTTAATAAATTAATGAGTACACAAGCTGAATTATGACACAACTAAGAAGGTATAACAATAAAGGATAAAATATACATATGAATGGAATCATTAAATAATCATTATGTTTCCTCCAATCATTTCTCACCTTCCAATCTCTGACTTATGAACCACAAACAAACAGAGGAAAACTTAAGTAAAAATTTTTCCTTCTTTTCAAGTTACTTAAGAGAATTCACCTCTCTTACTGACTTTTTATACAAGTTTCAAAATAAGTAACTCCAAAGCACAACACAAGGTTTTATTCATCTTTAAAGACCATAACTTGGAGTCCTAAAAAAGTTATTATATAATCGACAAGAATGTTAAGTAAACCTAATGGAATTAAGAGTAAAATGAATCATCACACACATTATTTCTCAAAGAGTTAAATATCCTTTCTAGAAGCTCAGTCATAAAGTTAGAGAATACATAAGAATTATTGATCTTTAACTAATTACATAATAATACCAATAATAGATAATATTCATTGATCACTCACTCACTATAATCACTATACAAACTAACTCCTTAAATTCTCATAATAACCCTATGAAATAGGTATTAATCTATCCACATTTTATATATGAGAAAACTAAGGACTGGAGTTGAGTAACTTGCCCAAAGCATCTTATAAGTTGCTAAAATGATATGGTAGTGCTCTGCATATTTTAAGCATTCACCAAGGGCATACAAATAACTACATGACATATTTTTCTTTATAGATTAACTGTGACATCTTTTTACCAAAAAGTATATGGTTAATTAATAATATAGTAAGAAGCTTTGCTAAGCTGACAATGAATAAGGAAAATAAGTACACATCAAGAATAGTTCCCATAAAAATACATGTTGAGATGCTCACTTTTCATTACAACTTTAAATCCTTGCTCAATTTTATGCAATTTTTAAAGACATTTCATGAAATGTCATTGACTATTGCGGCTCAGACGGTAAAGCGTCTGTCTACAATGCAGGAGACCTGGGTTCGATCCCTGGGTCGGGAAGATTCCCTGGAGAAGAAAATGGCAACCCACTCCAGTACTCTTGCCTGGAAAATCCCATGGACGGAGGAACTTGGTGCAGGCTACTGTCCATGGGGTCGCAAAGAGTCGGGCACGACTGAGGGACTTCACTTTCATTGCAAAATTCAGCAAACATTCCCTTCAGTACAGTATGACTGTGTAGCAAAGCAATAAACTGACTTGCACAACCATTTCAACCTAACTGCTGTCTCAGCTAATGTTATCTGCCCTGTGGACCCTAATGCAATATAACTGTATCGATGGCCACTATTCATCTATCCCAACTCAATTTATACTCACAACCTCACACCACTGAAGAAGAAATATTACTGTGTCTGGTAAAGGACAGAGTTATTGGAACTGAAATTCTGTCCTTAACTTAGGAAATTTTGTTATGGCTGAGAAGTCAAGGGAAAACCAGTTATATTATCTCTAAATATTTTTTCTTCATCTACAAAAACACATGGCTAGTAAATCAAAAATATTCCAAAGGTTGTACTAGTAAAAGTTAACACACTACTTCCAGAACTATTTGTTTTTAATATAAAAAAGTTTAAACACTAACTTATTAAAGACACTACAGGAAGAAAACTGGCACATAAATTAAAATACTGTCAAAAGAATGGATTTGATGATATAAACAAGTAATTAAATCTATTTCCTCTGCTGCTACCCTGTTATTCGACCCAGCTCTCTTTTTTCAACAAAGGTTATTTTTTATCTATATCAGATCATTATTAACTCTTATACATTTTGTTTTGTATAAAAGTTGTTAACTTTTTGTTAATAAAAGTTTCATCTCATTATTAACTTTTTGTTTTGACTTTACTGCTATTGTTTTCTTACATTCTGGTTATGTTTTCTTCTTAATACATTAGTATAACAAGGACCTAGATAGTATCTTTATTTTAATATTCTAAGATATAGAGCCTCTAGTTTAAAAACAAGATTTTAATAGAAATACTGATCAAAAAATATAAAGAATAGCATTATTTCTGATTAAAAGGGAAAGGAAGAAAAACAGCTACCTTAAAAAAAAAATGCAAGCACTTTCACATAATTAAGACTCAGAATTTAAGTAGTTCCAAACATGAGTCATTTGTTCCCAATTTCAAACAGATTTAATCATATCTGTTCCCAAAGACAAACAAAGTCAGACTCTAGAAACCAATCATGGAATAACTCAAAAGAATAATGTAGTTTTCAGACAGAGAGCTTTTCAGAGCTAATTCAAAATAGATGGTCTCTCATTTCACAATACAATATTTCAGCTGCCTTAATTTTTGAAATCTGATAAAACAAACAAAAGTAATAAACAATGACTAGTTAGGCTGAAATAAAAACAAAATAAAAGGTAAACAAATTAAAACACATTTGACGGTGCAATTAAATTCAAAAAAGAACTGCAAGAAGTCTTGTGATACAAAATTCATTTCTGCTATCCACTATCACCAGTAAGAAAACAAGTAGTTTATGAAAGTTAATCAGTTTCACAGAATTTTTTAAATTTAAAAAATAAACATTGAAAAATTATCTGAATGGGGACTTACATGAAAATAAACTGCATTTTTCTTTCACACTTCGAACGTTTCAACTGTTTTTTAAAAGTGATTTATTTAAGCAGCTGTAAAATGAAACTCAGCTGTTTGAAACTGGCTATATTCTTTGTCAAAAGGGCCATCAGTCAAGTGATGAAGCATCAAGGCAACAGACCACACAGGACACCTGATTAATGCACACATCTAGCTCAGAGTAGCACAGAGCAACGTCAACACATCAGTATCTCAAGAGGGGAATTTTGTCAGGGTTCCCACTGTCTGTCATATTTTTTTGTAATTATAAAATGTATTAGTGAACAAGGTGGATTAACATCCCTGAACAACAGAATCCAATTTATCAAAAGAAAATATAAAGTAAACAAAATTGTTAAAGGTCCAATTCATTACCATGTTAGTTTGCCCCAGGAGACAGGGGCTGCTATAATTTCAAGGAAACAAAGAAAGGCTCAGAAATGGCCTTTTTTTAAAAATGAAAACAGAAGAGTAGAGCTTTACATAATACAAAAAGGATAAGTAAATGATAACTGAAGATATTCAACTGTGACTTATTTTCAACTCGATCAACAGTATTGGCAAAAACTTCCATAACATACTAAACACTCACTATGTGTCAAGCATTGTTTTAAGCACTTTACATTAAATATATTTAATCTTCAAATCTCCACTGCATAGATAAAGAAACCGAGGTATACTAATGTTAAGTAATTTGCTCAAGGTTTACTGGAAAATTCCAAGTCATCAAGTTTCAGAGTCTGTGCTCTCAATCACTATGCAGAAGTCTTATTTTAATGAGAACAGAAGGGTTAGTCTATAAGAAACACATACAAAGGCAAAATAAACAATAATCATAACATAAAAATGGTATCTCATGGCATACATATGACAGTAGTAGTAATAACATCATAATTCATCCTGTACAACAATTCAAACAGAGAGAGAAAAAAGTAGCCTGGCAGGGTTTATAATTAGTGGGCAAGGTCATTTATTACTAAAATAAGCAAATGCCAAACAATAGGAACAAAACACAACACAGGAATTCAAGAGTCAATGATTACTAAGACTCACTGGGAGAAAATGTACGATGCTTGGATATTCTCATCCATATGAGAATATTCGTATGGGTGTGCCTGCTATCTGCTGAACATTGACCAAGCTGATGGAAAACCAGGATGTTGAACCAAAACACATTTGAGAAATGTGCATTAATACAAACCTGGGCTACTGCAACAGCCTCCTTACAAGTCCACCAGTCCTGACTTTTATCTTTTCTAATCCATTTGAAGGATGGCTATTAGGGAAAATTTCCAAAAACACAGCTCTGTTCACATAATTATCATTACTTTGTTGTTGATGTTGTTGTTCAGTGGCTAAGTCATTTCTGACTCTTTGTGCTGCCATGAACTGTAGCACGCCAACACTTACTACCATATAAAATTCAAACTTCAACCATTAAGAAAGGTTTGTCACAATCTGGCTTGAAGCTTTTCTTAAAACTTATTTTACTTTTTAAAACTACGTATATAGGCAGTGGTTCAAAAACTGTACAGACAAAAGCAAGTCTCCCCCCCAATTTTACCAAATAAGCACCTGACTGGCCTCCCTAGAGACAATCAATAGTTACAGGTCGTGCATCCTACTAGACGTGAACAAACAGGTGGGTATTCACGGTCTTTTTTTTTTTTTTTAAACACATGGGATGATATAATAGTATCTTGTCAATCATGCTATATCAGTACATATTAGGGATACCTCATTTTTTTCTCAGTGGTTGTACAGAATTCCAACATATGGGTATATCATAAATTATTTAATAAGTCTAATGAGGAACACTTACTTTCTAGTTTTTTTTTTCCTACTGTTAACAACAATACTACAATGAAATAAATACCTTTCTATGCATGTCATTTTTCACATATGCCAGAATATCCCTAAATATACCTGGATTATGAAGGGCTATGTCAAAAATCATACCTTGTTAATATAGTTAAATAAAGCTAAACCTCTCTCCATCCAGATCAACACCACTAATAATTTTGTCTCCAAATGTTTCATTATCTTCTAAATCTAACTAAAACCCAGCTCTTCTCTGAAAATGCTGATTCCTCTGAGGTCCTCTCACGTTCCACATTAAAACACACTTAGATAGAAAGTCAGAGTCCTCCTTGCTATGCACAACTTCCCCAGGTATTCTTCCTCCTCCCTAAAGCCTCCCAGGTCAAAACATCCTGTTAACTTTTATCACATAATACTGCTCCTTATTACTCCTTCTACCAGTCCATGAGTTCTTGGAAATTTTAACTTTTAGCTCAATATCACTCTCTCCAAATCTACCCTTGTCATAATTCTTAATAATTTCAACAATCCCACAGATTCTAATATCCTGGTCTATCAGTTGGACTTTCCTTTCTCCAAAGATCTTTTATTGTGCTCACCTCCACCTCACACAACCATGATTATGCTTTTTCATTACCAATAATGTCATTTCTCCATAATCGCATTTTCACTTTCTGACATATTGCTTTCTGACAACCACTTCCATTCGCTCCAGCTAACTCACTGTTAGCAACAATCCTTCAGGCCTTCAGGCCCATGAGGAATCTAAAAATTCACCACTGTCCCTCCCCTGCCTTGTATATTCCCTTTTCCTTTACCCACCATAGGTTACACAGTGAATAATTAAGATGCCCTCACATATAACTCTACTCCTTTAACATTTTTACATCTCTTTTTCCTTATACCTAACTTCCTTGGTAAAACTCGAGTTAATCTAACTCTCTACTCACTCTACACTTGAAATGGCATGGCTGAACATGGCTAGAGAAAAAAAAATGTTCTGATTATGACCACTATCCTCAAGTGGAGCTCTCACACTGCTCAAGTTTATGATAAATATTCCCGGTCCCATAAAATTTGCTAAAAATTTGTCCCACACTATTTGCTTTAAAAAAAAGGTACATAATTTCTCTATTCTTCTCAAACTTCCCATATCTCTTTCCTCTTAATAACTCTCAGCAGATTATTTTGCTCTCTACAGTTTATCATACACACACACACACACACACACACACACACACAAAGAAGAAGCAGGTAACTTACAATGGCTACCACCATCACATCCTCCACTTACCAGTATATACCCACATACTTTGATATACTGTGCCACCTCTCTGGTCACTGAGTGAAGGATCCACACCCCTAGATGGATCCAACAGGTCTACTTGTACACTGGATCCCAGCTTTGCTTGCCTACTCTAGGACTGCTTCCTAGATTGACCTCCACTGCTCTCCTATATCATTCATTTCTTCCATTCTCCTGGATCTTTTCCACGAGCCTCTCAATTTCAACGTTTTCTTCCTTTAAGTGAAACACAAACAAAACAAAACACCTCTTAGAACCCTAATTCTGTTTTAGCTATCATGCTATTCCTTTCCATTCTGATCACAGAACTTCACCAAAAAAGTGGTCCAAACACATCAATTCCTAATTCCTCTCCTCCCTTTCTCTTTAACCCAATGGAATCAAGCTTTCACCTTCACCACTGAAAATGCTGTACTAAGGTCAACAATGACCTGCTGTCCACTAAATCTGAATTTTTATCTTACCCAAATATCAACAAGAGCTGGTTTAAGCTCATATAGCTCAGTATCAGCAAAACAAACAACCCAATCAAAAAATGGGTGGAAGACCTAAACAAACACTTTTTTTCCAAAGAAGACATATAGATGGCCAACAAACACATGAAAAGATGCTCAACATTGCTTATTATTAGAGAAATGCAAATCGAAACTACAATGAGGTATCACCTTACACCAGTCAGAATGGACATCATGAAAAAATCTATACAATAAATGCTGGAGGGGATGTGGAGAAAAGGGAACTCTCTTGCACTGTTGGTGGGACTGTAAACTGATACAGCCTCTATGGAGAACAGTATGGAGATTCCTTAAAAAACTAGGAATAAAACTACCATATCATGCAGCAATCCCACTACTGAGCATATACCCTAAGAGAACCATAATGCAAAAAGACAGATGTACACCAATGTTCACTGCAGTACCATTTACAATAGTCAGGACATGGAAGTAATCTGGATGTCTATTAATAGATGAATGGATAAAGAAGTTGTGGTACATATATACAATGGAATATTACTCAGCCATTAAAAGGAACAAATTTGAGTTAGTTGAACGGAGACAGCTAAACCTAGAGCCTGATATACACAGTGAACTAAGTCAGAAAGAGAAAAACAGATATTATATATTAACAAGCACATATGGAATCTGGGTTTCCCAGGTGCACTATGCAGCTCACCCAAGAGACTTGGGTTTGATCCCTGGGTTGGCAAGATCCCCTGGAGAAGAGAATTGCAACCCAATCCAGTATTCTTGCCTGGAAAACCCCATGGACAGAGGAGCATGGTGGGCCACAGTCCATGGGGGTTGAAAAGAATGGGACACAATTGAGTACTTACGTGCTTGTGCATGTGTACACACACACACACACACACACACACACACACACACACAGAATCTAGAAAAATGGTACTGATGAACCTGTTTCCAGGGCAGGAATACAGATGCAGACATAGAGAACGGACTTATGGACACAGTGAGGCAAGGGGGAGGGTACAAATTGGCAGAACAGCATTGACATACATATACACAGCTGCTGCTGCTGCTGCTGCTAAGTCCCTTCAGTTGTGTCCGACTCTGTGCAACCCCATAGATGGCAGCCCACCAGGCTCCGCCATCCCTGGGATTCTCCAGGCAAGAACACTGGAGTGGGTTGCCATTTCCTTCTCCAATGCATGAAAGTGAAAAGTGAGTGTGAAGTCGCTCAGTCGTGTCCGACTCTTTGTGACTGCATGGACTGCAGCCTAACAGGCTCCTCTGTCCATGGGATTTTCCAGGCGAGAGTACTAGAGTGGGGTGCCACTGCCTTCTCCCATGTATACACTACTATGTGTAAAACAGATAGCTAGCAGGAAGCAGTTGTATAGCACAGGGAACACAGCTCAGTGCTCTGTGATGACCTACAGATATGGGATGGCGGGGTGGGAGGAAGGCTCATGAGGGAGGCTCACAGGGAAGAGGACATACATATACTTAGAGCTGATCCATGCTGGTGTACAGCAGAAACCAACACAGCATTGTAAAGCAATTATCTTCTGATTAAAAATAAATTAAAAAAAAAAAAAAAAAAAAAACCACCAAGAGCTGACTTAAATGATCACTCCCTCCTCCTCAACACTTTATTTTTCTCCGACCTCACTAGCAGCTCCATCTTAGCATACACTGTTCATCCCTCCTCCTGTGTCCACTTTCATACTCGTATCCCCTAGTTCAGTTCTGGCCCCTCATCTCCTTTGAATCTCCATGGACTTCTTTGGGAATCTCATCTAATCTTTAGGTTTTAATCTATACACTAATGATTACCAAATGTTATCTCACGTATCAGATCCCTCTGTACTACTGGCTCATGCCTATTTGACAGCTCAATTTTAATCTAACAGGCATCTTAATTCATACTAAACTGAGTTTCTGAATCCCCTATCAAGCACTTCCCTCATCTTATTTACTAACCTCGTTTCTCTTTTAATTAACTTTAACGTCAACTCTTTCAGCTCAACCTTCAAAATACATATAGACTGTAACCACTTTTCACTAGCTCACTGCCACCACTCTCATCCAAGCTACCATTATCCCATGTCTATATTATCAAACAGGCTCCTTACTGGCTCCCCTGCTTCCATATTGGGCCTGTACAGTCTGTTTGCAAACAGGTCAAATCACCATTCCTTTGGATCAAAATTCTTTAATGGCTTCTGATTTGGTCTCATGAAAAAGGCAAAGTGAATATAAAACAGTGTAAGTGATTTCCTCTCCTTCTCCCTTGTTTTGGTTACACTGGCCTCAGGTAAAACTAGGAAATTCCAAACCTACTCCCACGTCAGAGGCAGTGCACCTGACAAGCCTCTGATCCTGAAGTGGCCGAATATTTTCCAAATGGAAGCTTTCTACTCTCTATCCCTTACTTCCCTGAATTATCTCCCTCTCTATTTTGCTTTCATAGGATTTACAGAACTTATATCCTATACTTTCTTCTAATATGTTATCAGTTTCTTTTCTTTTTATTTAAATATTCATCCCACCTGGAATTTATTTAAAACCATGAGAAGAAATGTAAATTTGTATTTTTCTACATCATTACTAAGGAAACCCATTTATTTAATAATCTCTTTCCCACATTTATTAGAAGTGCAGAAAATGAAGAGGAACTAAAGAGCCTCTTGATGAAGTCTGTCATGAACTGAGATCTGATCTAATTTAAAGTCTCATACAACTTGTGTTTTTATTTTGTCTTACAGCTAACTAAGGAATTTTCCAATGTATAATGATATTGATAACTACTTAAACGTCATCATGGACTGAACCCTCATCATTATGAAGTGCCAGGGCAGGAGGAAATATGAAGAGAAAATGAAATTTAATGCATCTAGCCTGAATTAAACCTTATTTTCAACATTTACAGCTCCAAGTTTTTAGAACTCTTATATACAGAACAAATCTATGCTTCATACTGTGATCTAATGTGAAAATATCTCCCTTTTGATGGGAGGTTTAGCCTATTTACAGTTATTTATCAAGGACACATTTGCTTTCAATTCTCTTTTATGTTGTGGTATGTATTTTTAACTGCATTTTTAATTAAAAATATTTTTCACTATTTGATTTCTTTCTGCTTTCTATGTGCTAGTTTCATAAATGAGAACTGTAGTATTTCTGTCTAGTGTCTATTTTTATGACTTGAAGAGTTACCATAGAAAGAAATAAAGGATTGAATGCATCTATTAAGTCTCTAGAGGAAAACAACAGAATGGGAAAGACTAGAGATCTCTTCAAGAGAATTAGAGATACCAAGGGAACATTTCATGCAAAGATGGGCTCGATAAAGGACAGAAATGGTATGGACCTAACAGAAGCAGAAGATATTAAGAAGAGGCGACAAGAATACACAGAAGAACTGTACAAAAAAGATCTTCACGACCCAGATCATCACGATGGTGTGATCACTCACCTAGAGCCAGACATCCTGGAATGTGAAGTCAAGTGGGCCTTGGAAAGC
This sequence comes from Bos indicus x Bos taurus, assembly GCF_003369695.1. Classification (NCBI taxonomy): domain Eukaryota; kingdom Metazoa; phylum Chordata; class Mammalia; order Artiodactyla; family Bovidae; genus Bos; species Bos indicus x Bos taurus. The sequence continues at coordinate 56,568,497 of NC_040091.1, forward strand.
ATCACTACAAACAAAGCTAGTGAAGGTGATGGAATTCCAGTTGAGCTATTCCAAATCCTGAAAGATGATGCTGTGAAAGTGCTGCACCCAATATTGCAGCACATTTGGAAAACTCAGCAGTGGCCACAGGACTGCAAAAGGTCAGTTTTCATTCCAACTCCAAAGAAAGGCAATGCCAAAGAATGTTCAAACTACCACACAATTGCACTCATCTCACATGCTAGTAAAGTAACGCTCAAAATCCTCCAAGCCAGGCTTCAGCAATACGTGAACTGTGAACTTTCAGATATTCAAGCTGGTTTTAGAAAAGGCAGAGGAACCAGAGATCAAATTGCCAACATCCACTGGATCATGGGAAAGGAAGAGAGTTCCAGAAAAACATCTATTTCTGCTTTATTGACTATGCCAAAGCCTTTGACTGTGTGGATCACAATAAACTGCGGAAAATTCTGAAAGAGATGGGAATACCAGACCACCTGACCTGCCTCTTGAGAAACCTATATGCAGGTCAGGAAGCAACAGTTAGAACTGGACATGGAACAACAGACTGGTTCCAAACTGGGAAAGGAGTACATCAAGGCTGTATATTGTCACCCTGCTTATTTAACTTATATGTAGAGTACATCATGAGAAACACTGGTCTGGAAGAAGCACAAGCTGGAATCAAGATTGCCAGGAGAAATATCAATAACCTCAGATATGCAGATGACACCACCCTTATGGCAGAAAGTGAAGAGGAACTAAAGAGCCTCTTGATGAAAGTGAAAGAGGAGAGTGAAAAGGTTGGCTTAAAGCTCAACATTCAGAAAACGAAAATCATGGCATCTGGTCTCATCACTTCATGGGAAATAGATGGGGAAACAGTGGAAACAGTGTCAGACTTTATTTTTTGGGGCTCCAAAATCACAGCAGATGGTGATTGCAGCCATGAAATTAAAAGATGCTTACTCCTTGGAAGGAAAGTTATGACCAACCTAGATAGCATATTCAAAAGCAGAGACATTACTTTGCCAACAAAGGTCCATCTAGTCAAGGCTACGGTTTTTCCAGTGGTCATGTATGGATGTGAGAATTGGACTATAAAGAGGGCTGAGTGCCAAAGAATTGATGCTTTTGAACTGTGGTGTTGGTGAAGACTCTTGAGGGTCCCTTGGACTGCAAGGAGATTCAACCAGTCCATTCTAAAGGAGATTAGTCCTGGGTGTTCTTTGGAAGGACTTATGCTAAAGCTGAAACTCCAATACTTCAACCACCTCATGTGAAGAGTTAACTCATTGGAAAAGACTCTGATGCTGGGAGGGATTGGGGGCAGGAAGAGAAGGGGACGACAGAGGATGAGATGGCTGGATGGCATCACCAACTCGATGGATCTGAGTTTGTGTGAACTCCGGGAGTTGGTGATGGACAGGGAGGCCTGGCGTGCTGCAGTTCATTGGATCACAAAGAGTTGGACACGACTAAGCGACTGAACTCATTAAGTCTCTAATCTGAGCAAAGAACAAAATTGCTTTTGCCTTTCTTCTTCCTAGTCTATTGATTACATTGATTATCTTAAAATTTACTTTATACATTCAAAGATATTTTTACCACTCATTTCTGTGCAAGTAAAAAACCTACAAATAATTATCTGAGCATAGAAATGAATCTCATTATACATATAAAGACAAACTAGCCATGGCATTTCTGACTGCTCTACTTATTCATTATAAGTAGGTTCAAGTATCTGACTACTTCATTATATCATCTAATGCAGCCATATCAAATAATTTACATACTAAATATACATTACATTTAAAATTATTTTCCTTTTATCTCTCTCATATTATAGCTAGGGCACTATAATTTTTTAATGTGTATATAGGTTGTAATAACTATTACTTTTACTTCAAAATAGCATCAATGTTCAGTTGAAGTTTATTTGTGGATGCTGAACTTTGAATTTCATATAATTTTTGTCATAAAATGTTATTCTTTATATTTTTTCAATATTATTTATTTATATTTTTTATATTTTCTTTTTAAAAATATACAGACTATTCTTAGCTTTTTGGTGTACAAAATTAGACAATGAGTCAGAACTGGCTTGCAGGTCTTAATTTACTGACCCTTGTCTTGAATGAATGGATAAACTTGATTCTACAGGCACTAAAGTGAAGCCACATTTAAATTCTGTGTGTATATTTGTATGATTATTTATATTAACCGGCCTTTTTGGGTTTTAATTCCACAAAGCTATAAGATGTTGCTTTAAAACAACTACTTTAAAATTTTTTCTTTTTCTGTTCCCTCTGGCTATCACAGAATAGCTAGGACAAATATGTATACTATCTGACATATATTCTGTAACACTTGTGTGAATGCCAAGTGTTTCACACTGTGATAACATCTTTCTGGGCTTCCCAGGTGGCACAGTTGTAGAGAATCTGCCTGCTAATGCAGGAGATGCAAGTTTGATTCCTGGGTCAGGAGATTCGATCAAACCCAGTTTGATTCCTGGGTCATTCCCTAGAGTAGGAAATGGCAACTCACTCCAGTATTCCTGCCTAGAAAATTCCATGGACAGAGGAGCCTGGCAGGTTACAGTCCATGGGGTTGCAAAGAGTCTGACATGAATGAACACAAAAATACCTTTCTATTCAAAGTATTTAAAATTAAAGACACAACTGGAGGCCCTTTAAGATCAATGTACCGATTATTAAATTTTTCTCATTTAAGTCTATAGCAAGTTATAACTTATACTCACTTAAATTAACTTAGTTATAGATTCTTCATCTATCTTAAAACACCTTTCTATGTACAATATAACAATATCTTATAATCGATGGTGTTTATTAGAGAACTTTGGAAAACTAAGAATAACTTCTGAAACAAGGATTAACAGAAAGATAGTATAAAAACATCTACTAGAGAAAAAAAACCAAGAGTTAAAAAGCGAAATATCTTTTTGTTCCAAAAGTTACTATGATACTGTGTCCTCTTTGGAATGTGTCTGTATTTAGGAAAGTGGAGGGAACCATAGGCAAAGAAAAAGTTTCAATTCTTTACTTTTGAAATTGAAGTAGAAGATACATCTAACCGTTTAGTATCCTCAGGTAGCATTTACAAGCAACCAATAAGAATACAATATTAAATCATTAATTTTATTAATGCTGTGATGCTTCATCAGAAAACAACACAAGTATCATACAAAGAAACTATTCAACACTGCTGCTGCTACTGCTAAGTCGCTTCAGTCATGTCCGACTCTGTGCAACCCCATAGACGGCAGCCCACCAGGCCCCACCGTCCCTGGGATTCTCCAGGCAAGAACACTGGAGTGGGTTGCCATTTCCTTCTCCAATGCATGAAAGTGAAAAGTGAAAGTGAAGTCGATCAGTCGTGTCTGACTCTTTGCAACCCCATGGACTGCAGCCCACCAGGCTCCTCTGTCCATGAGATTCTCCAGGCAAGAGTATTGGAGTGGGGCGCCATTGCCTTCAACACTACAGACGGGTAATCTAAAGTGAAAATGTATAATCTAGGAAAATTTTCACATATAAAATATATGAAAGTATGTTCCCAAAATAAGTTAGCCAGATAGACTTCAATAAATCAGAAATCTACCTATTTCTTACAGAAACAAGTGGACAAAACTACTGAGAAAAAACTAAGAGAAAATGTTTATGAAATGTGACTTTTATTAGATTAATCCTTTCAATTAAAGAAAATGTGACTTTTATTAGATTAATCCTTTCAATTAAAGGGAGGTGGGGGGAGTCAGCCTGCCTTTGGACAGATGTCCACCACCCTCCCCCTCAGTTGCCAGCATCTGAAAATAAAGCAAACCTTCCTTTCCCCCAACCTGGCCTGCTTATTAGCTTCTGAGCAGCAAGCAGGTGGACCTCCCATGCATACCTTTTGGTAACAGATTCGGCACCCAACATGGGGCTGGCCACTGCTGGGTCTCCTGGCTGGCTCTCCTGGGTCTTCCAGGAGAGAGCTGTGGCTATGATAGTGTATTAGCCTGCTGCTTATGGCTAGCTAGCTGTAGGCAGGGGATCTGGGGACATTCCTACTGCTGCTGCTAAATCACTTCAGTCGTGTCCAACTCTGTTCGACCCCATAGACAGCCTCCTACCAGGCTCCTCTGTCCCTGGGATTCTCCAGGCAAGAATACTGGAGTGGGTTGCCATTTCCATCTCCAATCCACAACTAAGACGCTCAGTCGTGTCCAACTCTTAGCGACCTCATGGACTGCAGCCTACCAGGCTCCTCTGTCCATGGAATTTTCCAGGTCTTCCAAAGGAGAGCTGTGGCTATGATAGTGTATTAGCCTGCTGCTTATGGCTAGCTAGCTGCAGGCAGGGGATTTGGGGACATTCCTAGCAGCTGCCAAAACCATCTGAGGATCCTTCCTGTTTCTCCCCTGCTCAGCACTGGCTGCCAACTTACGCTTTTTCTTGGCGGGATGGAAACTTGCATTTGGGACGAACCGATGAGCTCCAAGACTGGGTAAGTCCACCGGTGTGCATATAGGCAACTTTCCCATTTGTGAGTGGCTAGTGTTATATGGGCATTTTGCCAATGGGTTCTGAGTGCAGCTGAATACTGTTTGTGAGTGCTCATGCTATTTGGGTATTTTTGCCAGTTGGTTCTGATGTTGAGAACTGTTTGGGAAACGGGGTGCTTCCCTGGTGGCTCAGATGGTAAAGAATCTGCCTGCAATGTGGGAGACCTGGGTTCAATCCTTGGGTTAGGAAGATCCCCTGGAGAAAGGAATGGCTACCCACTCCAGTATTACTGCCTGGACAATTATATGGATAGAGGAGCCATGCACAGAATGTTGGGGGGTCGGGGAGAGGGAAGAAAAAGAGAGAGAGTTCTTGTTCTAAAATTTTTATAGAAATGCAAAGAATTTAGAATAACAAACAACTATGAAAAAGTGTATCAAAGTTGTAGGATTTACATTACCTGATTTGAAGGCTTATTATGAAACTACAAAAAATAATCAAGAAGAGTGTAGAACCAGTCAAAGAGCAGACATACAGATTAACACAACAGAACAGAGAGTCAAGAAGCACATTTATACATACTTGCTCAATTGGTTCTAAAGACAGAAGCCAATGGGAAAGGTTCACCTTTTAAACAAATAATGCTTGGAATAAGTGGATATCCATACTGGGGGAAAAACTGATTTTAACTTTTACTTCAAAATCTAAACAAAAATTAACTTGAAATGGATTACAGATTTATACATAAAAGCTAAAACTATTAAAATTATAGAAGAAAACAGGGGATAAAAATCTTCATACTTTGGGACAGGCAAACATTTCTAAAGGAAAGAGCCTAAATCATTTAAAAAAACTAACTGGAATTCATAAAAATTAAATACTTATGTTATTTGAAAGACAGCATTAATTAAAAGGCAAATCACAGACTGGGAGAAAATACTACCAAGACATATTCCTAGTACATAAAAAATTCTCACTACTCAGTGATAGTAAAGGCTGATTTTTAAAAAATGGGCAAAAAATTTGAATAGGTGCTTCATAAAAGATACACAAAATGGTCAATATGCACATTAAAAAGCATTAGTCACAAGGGAAACACATAATAAAACAAGCAAATATCTATATATCCACAAATCAAAAGACTGACAATGCCAAGAGTTATTGAGGGTTTGAGACAAATGGAACTTTCCTACACTGCTGACTGGAATGTTAAAATAACTCAATCACTTTGGAAAATAGTTTGGCAGTTTCTTAAAATGTTAAGCACAAACTAATCATACAACCCAGCAATTTCAATCCCAGGTATTTACCCCAGAGAAATAAATATGAAAATGATATCCAAATAACTAGTATGTGAATATTCATAGGAGCTTTATTCATAATAGTCAAAAATTAGAAAGAACTCAGATGTCCATCAACACATGAAGGATAAACCAACTGTGGAATATTCATTAAATGGAATACTGCTAAATAATTAACTAACTAACAACTGATGCAGAAAACATGGATGAATCTCAAAACATGCTGAGCTAAACAAGCTAGACACAAAGGAGTACATTCTGCATGGTTCTATTTATAATAAACTCCAGAATGACTAAACTACTCTATGATGACAGAAAGCAGATAGCCAGTGGCCTGGGACAGGAGTCTGGAGAATTAAAAGCAAAGTGGCAGTAAATAAAATCTTTTGAAATGTTCTCTATTTATTTATTTATTTTTTTGAAATGTTCTCTATTTAGATTGTGGTTTATACAACTGCCAAAATTAAACACTTTATTGTAAATTGTACTTCAACAAAGGTGATTTTTAAAACTACCCAGTTTGTGATCCTACATATATTAAACTTAAATTATGTAAATAATAGAACAACAAATTTAGTCCTCTCAAGGATGGATCAAAGAACAATGTTTTATAACTTCAAGTGCTATCAACAAAAATTACCTATGCATGTGCGAGAGGAAAGGGGGAGAGAGAGACAACTACTACCAGCAGTGGGAAAGCAGCCGTGTAAAGCCGAGTGTGATACAGCTAGTCAGAGCGCAGGCCTGGGTCTTATTTCAGGGCATTTTCCAGCTCCACTCAATAAATCATTTTTAAAAGACACAAACAGGAAACCTGCTGCTGAACCAGTTAGAATTGGTTATTACAAGACTACTAAAAACCGGTGAGGAAGCAACAGTTAGAACTGGATATGGAACAGACAGGTTCCAAATAGGAAAAGGAGTACATCAAGGCTGTATATTGTCACCCTGCTTATTTAACTTATATGCAGAGTACATCATGAGAAATGCTGGGCTGGAAGAAGCACAAGCCGGAATCAAGATCGCTGGGAGAAATATCAATAACCTCAGATATGCAGATGACACCACCCTTGTGGCAGAAAGTGAAGAGGAACTAAAAAGCCTCTTGATGAAACTGAAAGAGGAGAGTGAAGAAGTTGGCTTAAAGCTCAACATTCAGAAAACTAAGATCATGGCATCCAGTCCGATCACTTCATGGCAGATAGATGGGGAAACAGTGGAAACAGTGGCTGGTTTTATTTTTCTGGGCTCCAAAATCACTGCAGATGGCAACTGCAGCAATGAAATTAAAAGATGCTTACTCCTTGGAAGGAAAATTATGACCAACCTAGATAGCATATTAAAAAGCAGAGACATTACTTTGCCAATAAAGGTCCGTCTAGCCAAGGCTATGGTCTTTCCAGTGGTCATGTATGGATGTGAGAGTTGGACTATAAACAAAGCTGAGCACCGAAGAATTGATGCTTTTGAACTGTGGTGTTGGAGAAGACTCTTGAGAGTCCCTTGGACTGCAGGGAGATCCAACCAGTCCATTCTAAAGGAGATCAGTCCTGGGTGTTCATTGGAAGGGCTGATGTTGAAGCTGAAGCTCCAATACTTTGGCCACCTGATGCGAAGCGCTAACTCATTTGAAAAGACCCTGATGCTGGGAAAGATTGAAGGCGGGAGGAGAAGGGGACATCAGAGAATGAGATGGTTGGATGGCATCACCGACTCGATGGACGTGGGTTTGGGTGGACTCCGGGAGTTGGTGATGGACAGGGAGGCCTGGTGTGCTGTGGGTCATGGGGTCGCAAAGAGTCGGACACAACTGAGCGACTGAACTGAACTGAACTGAACTGAAAAACTATAGTTATCACTCAACCAATGATGGAGTGCTTACAGGCTGAGTGATAGGTCATTTAGGTTAAGTAACGATGAAGCATATAAAATAGTCAGCCAGTCACCCCTAGGAGATCAGAAAATCTGACACAAACCCCCTTTTCTTTCATAGACACTAAGGCCCCCAAAAGATGACAGAGCTTTAATAAAGTGGAGTAGTACATCTTTAGAGCCTAAGCAAACCCACTAGTTCAAGAGTCAGCAAAACTGTTCTGTAAAAGGGTCAGAGAAGCTGTGTGGGTCTCTCTTCAAACTACTCAACTCTGCTGCTGCAGTTCAAAATCAGCCAGAGACAATATGGAAAGGAATGAGCAAGACTGTGTTCCAATTAAACCTACTTATGGACACTGAATTTAAATGTCATATAATTTTTATGTCATTATTCTACGTCATGTTACTGTACATCACTATGTTATTATTTTCCTTTTGTTTTTTTCAACCAATTAAAAATATAAACACCATGCTTAGTTCCTGGGTCATTCAAAAATAGATGATGGCCACTGCTATATCTAAAATGGATAACCAACAAGGACCTACCTACAAGGACCTTTGCCTTGCCATGGGAAGGAAACTTCCCATTGAAGTTTCTACAGAAACTGTGAAAGGAAACTCTCCCCGACGTTATGAGGCAGAATGGATGGAAGGGGAGTTTGCAGAAGAATGGATACATGTATATATGGCTGAGTCCCTTTGATGTTCACCTAAAATTATCACAGTATTGTTAATTGGCTATTCCCCAATACAAAATAAAAAGTTAAAAAAGAAAATAGGTGAAGGACCAAATGTGAGTCCCATGGGTCATAGTTGGCTGATTCCTGTACTAAGCATAAAAGTCCGTATTTTTCTTATTCATAACATCTTCTTTTATATAAATAAAATCAATAAAATCAAAGCTTGAAACTAAAATTTTTAAAGCCATTACAAAGAAATATGAAATTTCATATTACACTTATGCAAATGGCAGTATGTATATTTAAAATTATTTTTAAAAGATAACAGAATAGTATTATCTGGACATATCAGTCTATTGCTCTAAGTCAGAGTACGTGCCCAATAAACATTAGTTAAATAAATTTTAGAACCAACTTTTGATCCTTTATGAATACAATCTATCAAATATAATATACTCCTTACTATCTTTATATGAACACACTGAGCATAGTAAGGTGAACAGCCCTGATGACATTAGCTACCACATTCTATTACACCTCAGTGATCTCTCATATGGCAAACCACGTAACCTCATATTAAATAGAAAACAACCTGCTTTACTTTTTAGCTCCTATTTGCAGTTTCATCGTTTCTTCCCCTTGTCAAGCTAGGTAGCTATCACTTCTTGCTGCTATCACTGAACCTATCTGGAGAAGCTGCAAACCAAGCTTTATTTTCCCCCAAACTTAAGCAAGTACAATGACAACCAGACTTCAACAATTACCATTTCCATCGCAGACTGCAGCAACACATTACAAAAGAGGGGATTTTGAACACAGTGAAGAAAATAGAAGTATATTAATGTCACTTCCTATCTTAAAGACCAAGTAGAGAAAGAATAATCTACAGAAATTCAGAAGAAAAAAATTAAAAGAACCACCTCCAATACCTTCAGGAACCTGAAGTTCAGCCTAAAGTGAACTTCATCTTTAGCATTTTATCAGATTCCTACAAGCATTTATTATTTACTTTTTACCTTGCATTTTAGTTTATTCTACGATTGGGTCAACAAACAGGACAGCCCATTAGATATCAGGCAAATTACCCAGTGTTACGAGCACAGAGATGAAAAAGAATTTCCTGCCAAAAATGCAAATAATTCTCAACCACAATCTCCATACCAACACTCCCTGACTTGCTGTCTATTCTCACAATCCTTTATTTTCAGCCTCCATACAGCTGATTCCACCACTTTGCCTCTTTCTCAACACCTTGCCTATCTTTATTTCCCTCAGTATGCCTTTTAAGTTCCATGGTCCATAAATTTAATCATTTTAGTCATATAATATCTTTTTCTTTTACAGCCAAACATATACGCTAACCACCCTTTCAATGTGTCACTCTGAGATGACATGGAAAAAATATAAACTCTTAAGAGAAGAACTCTCTTTCTCTCCTTGTCACTAAATACACAAGCATACCTGTCTTTGAACCCATTCTCTTCTTTCCCTACTATTATGGAGGAAGTGTCCTCCCTTTAAATGAAGGCAAAGTCTCACTTTGCTTTGGATGCAATCCTGCACATGATCTAATCCTACAAATTATCTCACCGTTCCTCATTCATTAGTTTGCATGGCAATAACCTCTCTTAGTTTTTGTTTTCACCTAAAAACCTCCTTGATCTGCTTTACTGGTTCCTCTTCGTCTACCTGAGCTTTAAATGTTGGAGCTCTATGAGTTTACAACCACAATTACCAACTGTACAAATCCCCATATTCACGGATCTCGTCTCTGTATAATAGAGCCTAAGCATAAGATCCCATGTGCCTCATTACCTTTAAACCTACCCTTCTTCCAGGATCCCTGTCTCTGTAAATGCACCCAAATTTTTCTGCCCAGCTACTGAAGCCTAAAACCTGGAAGTTATCATCCTCTGCTTCAAAGACAACATCATCCATCAATCATCAAGTTCTGTCTACCCTAGGGCCCACATATTTTTAAAACACTTCTTCACCCAAGCCTCACTGACCTCACCCACATAAGCAAGCATCATGTACTATGCCTGGCCAATTTCAACAACTATCTACATATTAGATCTCCCTACTTCCTACTCTTGCTTCTTTCAAATCCATTCTCCATACTGTACCCAGTAAAGCTTTCCTAGCATTTACTACACTTTATTCTATATATTTGCTTATAAGTTTGCCACTATGTTGTATATCACTCTTATCTGTACTCTCAACATGACAGTATTCATTATAAATACATACAATTAAAAGTAAAACAAAAACAATACCATAAAAAATACAGATAAATATGTATGACTGATCTAAGGATTGTAGAAAAATTTTCTAGATTAAAAAAAAAAAAACCTAGAGCTTAGTTTTTAAAAAATTCAGAAGAGCAAATCTTCCCTGTATTAATATTAAAATGACTAAAATGTGGCTTCCAGTGGGTTATAGCGCACTGGGTCGCAAAGAGTCAGGACCGAATGACTAACCCTTTCACTTTCACTTTCTGGCCATTAGTCCTACTTTTGTCTCTTGGTACCAAACAGAATCATTCTAATTCCTTATCTACTTTGATAATTTGAAAACAGTCATTAGTTTAACAAACTCTATCTAGTCTTTTCCAGGTAAGTAATTTTATCATGAATAGAAGGTAGGATTCTTTGTTGCTGGCTTTTTGTTGATTAGTGACAAAGTTTCACTAGCCTATTAAAATCTCAAATGCTAGCCTAATCAATACTTTATGGTAATAAGCATAAAATGATTTGAGTGTATTGCTTCACTGTACTATTGACAAGCCTCAGCCTAAGCAAGGGCAAAAGAAAATAAACAGGAAAACCAAGAGGAATTGAGATGAAGAGGAAAAAGTTAGGACAGAGGCTTATGGGGTAGGGAGGGTATGTAGCAATTTCTAAAGCTTAAATGTAGACTGTTCCTTATTTCGTCTTTAGACTGTGTCTTGAATTATCACAGAACTAAAACTCATTAACACTTGCTGACAAGCTTGGATGTCTCTATTTTAAGTTGTTAACATTAACTTATTTTTCTGTCAAGTGTCATTGGTGATTTAAAGACTTCTTTTTTAGCCTAGAGATACTTTATTCAAAGGAATACTTATCAGCAAGCAAATATATAAAAGCAGGTGAAGGTTGACAACGGCTGGATCCTTGCCTGCTCTGAGCCCTTCTAGGGCCTGCAGACAGTTTTCCATTCATGCATGCATTCATTCAACAACTATTTACTAATGAGTACCTACCATGTGCCAGACATGGAGATGCAGCAGGGAATAAGGCAGATAAGATCCCTTCCCTGATGAAGCTTCTAGCCTAGAATACAATGTTTTAAATTACTGCTTCAAAAAACTGGCCCCGGGCCAAATTCTGAAGGGAAAAAAAAAAAAATCCTTTGCTCTGCATTTCCACTCCTCTCATTTCTCACCAACCCCAGATGGCCCACTAACTCTTAAGACAGTAACAGAAATATGGTCTGAAAAACAGAGGAATGCATAAGCAGCCCTAAAAATCATACTTCTTCCCCAGGAAACAAGTCACTAATTACCTGGAGACAACCTATTTTTAAGCACAAATTTAAAACTCACAGTATTCTGCAATAAAGAATATATTAAAAGGTATCTTAAATCTGGATCAGCACTGACTGTCATTAAAAACAGAAGTTAAAGCAATCCTTATAACTGGCTACTACAAAAAAAATAAGTATTTAATTTGAATATTTTCAAACTAGGGCAAAAGTGACATTGGAACATCATATCTACATTAAATTAAAAATAAATTTTCATTATTAAAGCCAAGTTAGATGTAATTGGGATACAAAGTATCAGAAGCTCACAAGAACTACTTCTTTTGGCTGTCTCAAAAGTAAAGCGCTTTCAGAAACTTGCCCAAGGTTTCAGCAGATCTTGAAGGGACACTAGAACAGCAGAACCAAGGGCCCCGAACGTCTTAGTTCAAATCTTAGTTCCGTCATTTCGTAGCACTGTGTTGACCTTGGACAAGTTAGGAAATTTCTATCTCAATTCCTCCAGTGTAGAATGAGATTAATGACAATGCCTTACTCCAGAGGGCTGATATAAAGATTAAAAGAATTAGTGAAACACTTACAATGTCATGTAAAATACTATAATGGTGTCTGAAGAAAAGTAATCAAACACTACATCGCCAGCAACAAAAAAATGCCACGATATATAACCATTTTCTTATGAATTTACTAATGCCTCATGTAATTCTATTTCAAGAATTTGAGAAAATATAAACAAAAATGTTAAAATAATCTCTAAACTACAGATGGAGAATATAACAATTTTAACCAAAACAATCTAGGTATGCATAATTCAAACCACGAATTCAACAAAGAGCCACTGCCACCAAGTATTCAGTAAGTTTAAACAATGCAGCATCAAAGCATTTCCTCTCGGGGCCGCTGAATACCTAATTTAAGAAAAAATGCAAAATGTACCATTATTGCTGTGTGTCAGAAAAGTTCTCTGTCCTTTATATTAACTGTTGATGGTAACCGAGGACTATCTAGTATTCATGAGAATGAACTTCACTTATAAGTCACTAATTTCCATACCTTGTCCATTGTCTAATAGTTGAGATATTGTCAAAGTAAACAAATGCTGCCACCTTCTGGACTAATGAACATGGTGTTACTTTATTTATTTATTTATTTTTTTGGTGTTACTTTAAATAACCCAATGTGATCCATAAGCAAAGGACGACAAATTTTAAAAGCAAAAGTTTTGGTTCAGCTTTTATTCTCAGTGAGATTTTCACTGCAATAAATGACCAAACACTGGACGCATTTCATGTAATTTCACAGAAAGAATAATTTCTTCTGTAATGCAATGAATTAATGTACCAAATTAACATTATTCGTCATCTCTAACATGTCTCACCTCTCTTTCCCAAAGAAATTCATTAAATGTCCTAATTAGCAAGGAACTGAAAGCTTTTAAAATGAATCTGTTATCAGAATGAATCTTATCAATGATGTGTTTGAATGTGAGAAACTAGAAAAAAACAAAAACTACCAGTGTTGTGAAAGTTTCAAAACCCCTTGATACTATGGATTGTATGTTTCTTTGTATGGATTGTATGTTTCTTGTACGGATTGTTTTATAGTATTTATCAGTTCTGCCTTATGCACTTTTGAAATTGGAAATTTTTCCTTCAGAAAATTAATTCAATGTAAATATGAGAAAAAAATGGACATTTACATGCAAGATGAAACAAAAGCAGCTTTAAGCTTTTTGCTTGAAATATTTTGATTGAAATATTCTGATACAACTAATCTCACTTTTAGTGAGATATTTCCAAACTGAAATCTTAAATTTTCCTATGTAAATGTCTGCCTCAGAAAACACAGCATTCTATGTAAGTGTCTTTCTATGATCAAGGTTTACTTATTTTTTAAAAAACAGAATTACATTAAATCAAGCTAAAATGGCTTTCAGGAAAGAACAGCTTTTATTCTTTTTTGAATACCTATGCAGGTTCAATCCCGGGGTCGGGAAGATGCCCAAGATGCACTGGAGGAAGGCATGGCAACCCACTCCAGCATTCTTGCCTGGAGAATCCCATGGACAGAGAAGCCTGACGGGCTATATAATCCATAAGGTCACAAAGAGTTGGACACAACCGAAGCGATTTAGCATGCATGCATGCAGAAGTGAATAACCAATCCTACATTTTCTAACTAGAAATGCTGCTTTTGTAATATGAAGTTAAGAAGGAAATTTTTATTTTGTTTTTGGTTTTTTGTTCATTTTTAAATGGAGAAGAAAATATAATTCAGGATGAATTCACGATGGTCTGGGACACTAATCAATATTACAACAGATTTCTAACCTGCATTACATTTCAGTTGGGTAGAGCCATATAATTATAGGTAAATGTATACACAACAGGTCAATATGATTTATTGTATAAAAGCACTGAAATAAAACTGAGAGTTCTGAATCCAAGCATCAAAGCTGACCTGTTCATGGCTATATGCCTAGCCTCGCCTATACTAGGTGGTCAATGAATTTTTGTTAAATAGGTTAATTACTATTTTAATTAATTAGTTAAGCAAAACCCACAAACTTCTACATTTTTAAACTTTAATCATTCCAGGGCATGAAAAGGAATGCTTCTATTTTCAACCTATAGAAAAATAAATAAATGTATGATTTTTGTCTTATTTGTTACCAAGTTAAACAAGCTTGAATACAGTAAGATTTAATGTAATCATCTTTTTAGCTATTGGCCTGAATTTCAAGATGAATATTCATTACATAAATAAAAATCTGAGTCATGTAAATGAAAAAGCACATGTAGTTTTACTAATTTCTAAAAAGTTAAAACTTATCAAATTCCTGAACTGAATCAAAAATATCTTTTTTAAGTCTTGTCTATTCTATGAAGAAAATTTGAACGTACACTAGCAATTTGATACTTCCAAGGGGCTACTGCTAATTGTGTTAGATGAAATACAGCCCTGTAGTTATATAATGTCCATATTTTAAGACACAGATATTCTTAGGACTGTATTGTTGAAATGACAAGATACCTGGCATTTGCTTCAAAATACTTAAGCCAAGAGAGTAAGAATAAAGAGTATAAACAAAGAAGGTAGAGCAAAATTTGGATCACTGATGAGTCTGGGAGGTGACTGTTACAAAGGATTCCATTCTCTCCCATCTTATGTATATTAGAAAATTTTGCTGAAAAAAATTTAAAGAATGGTCATCAAGATGATGACAACAAAAATAATATAATAACAAAAAGATAACTAGAAAAACCCAATATTTGAAAACTATTAAGTCTCACCACCCTTATGGCAGAAAGTGAAGAGGAGCTGAAAAACCTCTTGATGACAGTGAAAGAGGGGAGTGAAAAAGTTGGCTTAAAGCTCAACATTCAGAAAACGAAAATCATGGCATCTGGTCCCATCACTTCATGGGTAATAGATGGGGAAACAGTGTCAGACTTTATTTTTTTGGGTTCCAAAATCACTGCAGATGATGACTGCAGCCATGAAATCAAAAGATGCTTACTCCTTGGAAGGAAAGTTATGACCAACCTATATTGAAAAGCAGAGACATTACTTTGCCAACAAAGGTCTGTCTAGTCAAGGCTATGGTTTTTCCTGTGGTCATGTATGGATGCGAGAGTTGGACTGTGAAGAAAGCTGAGCGCCGAAGAATTGATGCTTTTGAACTGTGGTGTTGGAGAAGACTCTTGAGAGTCCCTTGGACTGCAAGGAGATCCAACAAGTCCATTCTAAAGGAGATCAGCCCTGGGTGTTCTTTGGAAAGAATGATGCTAAAGCTGAAACTCTAGTACTTTGGCCACCTCATGCGAAGAGTTGACTCATTGGAAAAGACTCTGATGCTGGGAGGGATTGGGGGCAGGAGGAGAAGGGGACGACAGAGGATGAGATGGCTGGATGGTATCACCGACTTGATTGATGTGAGTTTGAGTGAACTTCAGGAGTTGGTGATAGACAGGGAGGCCTGGTGTGCTGTAGTTCATGGAGTCGCAAAGAGTCGGACACGACTGAGCGACTGAACTGAACTGAACTGAGTAAGTCTCAATAATCCATGAGTCAAAATAAAATCAAGTTTGAAATTCAAATGTGTTTTGAACTGAGTAAAAATAAAAAATATCATATCTTTGATACAATTACAATGAACAATCTAATAAGAAAAACACCAGCAACAAAAAAATATTTAGCAATTAACAAAGGTGATGACTGTACAACAGTACTACTAAACATTGCTGAAAGAAACGAAAAAAGATATAAATGAAAACACATCCCATGTTCATGGATAGGAAGGTTGAATATTGTTATGATGTCAGTACTACCCAAAGTGATGTTCAGATTTAATGCAATTCCTATCAAAATCCCAATAACATTTTTTACAGATATATAAAAACCCATCCTAAAATTCACATGGATTTCCAAAGGACCTGAAGTAGCTAGAGAACTCACACTTCCTGATATCAAAACTTACTGCAAGTCTATAGGAGTCAAAAAACATAGATCAAAACAGAGATATGCACTAGTGGAACAGAAGAGAGAATATAGAAATAAACCTTTGCATATATGATCAAAGGATTTTTGACAAGAGTACCAAGCCCATTCAATGGAGAAAGGACAATTTTTTCAACATATGATCCTGAGAAAACTAGATATTCACATGCAAAAGAATGAATTTAGATCCTTCCTTAAAACTATATATAAAAATTAACTCAAAATGGATCAAAAACTGAAATCTAAAACCATAAAATTCTCTTTACAACTTTAGATTGGCAATGATTTCTTGTATGCCACCACAGGCACAAGCAACACAAAAGAAAAAATATGACAAATAAGACTGTAAAATTTTTAAAATTATGTGTATCAACAGACAATATCAACAGAGTAAAAAGGCAACTCACAGAATGAGAGAAAATATTTACAAATCTGAGAAAGGATTAATATTCAGATTAGACTGATTTGTGCTGCTCTACAGCAGAAACCAATACAACACTGGAAAGCAATTATCCTCTAAAAATTCAGAATGTATCAGAAATTCCTGAAACTCAACAACAAAAAAACAAATTCAATTCAAAAATGGAAGAAGCACTTGAACAGACATTTCCTCGAAGAAGATATACAAATGACTAGTGAAAGTGAAAAGTGTTAAGTGAAGTTGCTCAGTTGTATCTGACTCTTTGCAGCCCCATGGACTGTAGCCTACCAGGCTCCTCTGTCTGCGGGATTTTCCAGGCAAGAATGACTAGTAGGCATATGAAAAGACCATCACTAATCATCAGGGAATTCAAATTAAATCTAATCTCAAACTCAATAAATAGCTATGATCAAAAAAACAGAAAACAAGTCCTAGCAAGAATGTGGAGCTAAGTGGTATAGCCCCAGTAGAAAATAGTACGGCAGTTCTTCGAAAAATTAAAAATAAAACTACCATGTGATCCAGCAATTCCATTTCTGAGTATATGCACAAAAGAACTGCATGCAAGGTCTCAAAGAGATATTTTTACACCCATGTTCATAGTAGCATCTTCACAGTAGCTGAAACATGGAAGCAACACAAGCATTCATTGACAGACAGATAAATGTGTGGTGTATATATATATATATATATATACACACACACACACACATACACATACAACAGAACAATATTCATCTATAAAAAGGGAATTCTGTAAGATGGATGTACACTGATGACATCACCCTAAATGAAATAAGCCAGTCACAAAAAGAAATGTATTGCACCATTCCACTTATATGAGATACCTGAAGTAATCAAAATCACAGACAAAGAAAGCAGAATGGTGCTTACCAGGACTGGGGGGCAAGAAAAAACAATGAGTTATTTGTTTAATGGGTACTGAGTTTCAGTTTTATAAGATGTCAAGTGTCAAGGAGATAGACAGTGATGATAGGTGCACAGTATTATGAATGTATTTAATACCAGTGAACAGTTCACTTGTTAAGATGGTAAATTTTATGTCCTGTGTATTTCCCCAGAATAAAAGAATTTGGGGAAAAAAGAAAAGATACCACACAAAATATTGTGGGATGTACTTAATACAATGCTTAGAGGGAAATTTACAATACAAATTATATTAGAAAAGAAGAAATGTTTCAACTCAGTCACTTTAGTTTCTACCTTAAGAGACTAGAAAGATAAGAGCAAAGTACACATAAAGAAAGAAGAAAATGGGAAATAATAAAGTTAAGAGTAGAAAATCAATGAAATAGAGAACAGAAAAATAGAGAGTATCAATAAACCAGAAGCTGGTTCTTTGAGAAGATAAAAATTGCTAAGCCTGACTATTAGGTTGGAAAAAAAAAAGAAACAAATTTCTAAAACCAAGGATGAAAAAAGGAAAATCACTATGGAATATAAAGATATTAAAAGGATAATAAAGAATACTATGAATACTAGTATGCCAATAAACTAAACAACCTAGATGAAATGGACAAATTTCTTGAAAGGCACAAACTAATGTTCAATCCAAAAGAAATGGATAACTTGATTAGCCTTAAATCTCTTTTAAAAATTAGATTTGTATTTAAAAATCTTCCCTCATAGAAAACTCTAGACCAAGACAGCTTCAATGGAGAACTGCACCAAATATGTAAAGAAGAAATAATACTAATTCTTTACAAATTTTTCTAAAAAACTGAAAAATAGAAATATATATATATACATATGTATATTCTTATATATTCTTATAAGGATATAAGCTTATATAAGAATTATAAGATAAATTATAATATTATAAGACTATAAGAACTATATTCTTATAAGAATTTAAGAGTTCTTATATCCTTGTATTTATCTTAATTCTTATATCTTAAGAATATAAGAATTTTTATATAATAATTATAGGCTTATAATATATAAGAATATACCTTGTTATCAAAACCAGACAAAAGAATTATAAGAAAACAAACTGCAGCCCTATGAGGTGGATACTAACAAACATTCCATTTTACAGATAAATCAAGGACTAAAGAGATTCAGAAATCGCCAAAGACCACAGAGAGAAAAATTGGCAGGCAACCTGGATTTCAGAACATAGGCTCTTAACCATAACACTACTGCTTCTCAAATTCAATTAAATTCTAGATACTTCTGCAAAAGAAAATAATACAGAGTGCTGCCCAATACTTACCTAGAAACTATGCTGGAACCATTATAGAGATCACTAGCATATGACAATGTAGCCAAAGGTCGTACTGAATTATATCGAGTGAACTTGGACAAGCATTCCTGAAATTCATCCAACTGGCTTGCAGTTCGACTGTCATCTATATGAAGAAAACAAAATAAACAAATAGAACTGCAACGTAAGTCAAAGAGCAATAACCACAGATTAACAATTATATTCTAAATATAAACAACAACTCATATTTAGAGAGGACTAATGTATTAAAAAGCAGGGACATTACTTTGCCAACAAAGGTCCGTCTAGTCAAGGCTATGGTTTTTCCAGTGGTCATGTATGGATGTGAGAGTTGGACCTTGAGGAAGGCTGAGCACCGAAGAATTGATGCTTTTGAACTGTAGTGTTGGAGAAGACTCTTGAGAGTCCCTTGAACTGCAAGGAGATCCAACAAGTCCATCCTAAAGGAGAACAGTCCTGGGTGTTCATTGGAAGGACTGATGCTGAAGCTGAAACTCCAATACTTTGGCCACCTCATTCAAAAAGTTGACTCATTGGAAAAGAACCTGATGCTGGGAGGGATTGGGGGCAGGAGGAAAAGGGGACGACAGAGGATGAGATGGCTGGATGGCATCACCGACTCGATGGACATGAGTTTGGGTGGACTCCGGGAGTTGGTGAGGGAGGCCTGGCGTGCTGCAATTCATGGGGTCGCAAAGAGTTGGACACGACTGAGCGACTGAACTGAACTGAATGTACACAAATTAATTAGCTGATCTTTCAGTTTTCATAAAAATTTCTTAGTGGTTCTTGAAAGACACTGTCTCTTTGAACACCAATAAGACCATACTATGAATTCTCTTTCTTTTTTAAGCAATCATTTCTTGCAAAACAAAGGAAAAAAAGTACCTATGATCAAGAAAGGTTAAATTATTTATTAAAATAAAATCCCTTATCAATGGAGAAAGTGAGAGTTTTGTTAGTTTGAAGGAACATATTTACAGGGATACATTATCATGCTCCTGTTTACTAGTCAAAACACAATTTAGATTAAAAAATGAATTTTTAAATAAAAAGCAAATGAAGTATTTGTTCACATAATACATTGAAGTGTTTCAAAACCAATTATGGGATGGGAGTAAAACTGCAACGTATTAATCCTTAATTTTCAAAGTCAAATTTAAAATAGGTTCATGCAAATATCTTGGTGGAACATGGAAAACAGTAATTCCATCCAACAGAACTCTACAAATACTTTGAGTAAAATCCATTTCAGTAAGCTATTCATAATTAAATGACGTAGAATTTAAATCACAAAGTCAGGTTATGAAAGATCTAATCTACTCTTCTAATGAAGAGAGCTAATCTACTCTCCAATGTAGAAACAGGCCTACAACGAAAAAGCATAAATAAAGAACATTGTTTTCTAAAATTGATTAAAGTTTGGACTTGCATTTTCCTTCCCAAAGAAAGAAAAGTAAAGCACACAATTACGTTAGTTAGCCTCCTATATGGAAACTTGAAATAAGCCTGTTACAACAATGTTTTTTTTCATAACTTCCTCCTTATTCTTAGCTCATATACATACATAAACACACACACAATCTTTTAAAGTTTTGTGATTTTCCTTCTCAAATGTTCTCTGAAAAAACAGTAGGCTAAAAGAAATTACACTGTAAGTATCATTAAGCGAAAAGAATTATTTTACTTTTACTATACTATGTGATATATAATTAAGAATTTATTTATCTGGAGATTTCCAGTTATCTTAAATTCTTGACATGAAGAAATTTATCTAACAATTATTATAAAGGAAAATAATTGAGGAAACTAAGCTTCTGTCTGCAATATTTTAAATGTTAAAGATTTAAAAGCTAACTTCACACAGTCATCTAATGACCTACATTAAAAGGGTTCAATTTTGTAGTGTTTCCATTCTGGGAAAAGTAAAAGGAACAAACCTAATTAGCATGCAATATCAAAATGTTATTGGGCTGAAGCTCTTAGTTGACAAAAATTATTCTCAGGAAGTTCAACAAATTATAAATAAAACATAGGTTATTACAGGGAAAAATCAGCAGGGGGGGAAGATATCAACTGTACTACAAAGTAGTTTGGATACAATAGCTAACTGGTTCTTTTTCTAAATTGCTGCTGCTAAGTCGCTTCAGTTGTGTCCAACTCTGTGTGACCCCACAGACGGCAGCCCACCAGGCTCCCCCGTACCTGGGATTCTCCAGGAAAGAGCTCTGGAGTGGGTTGCCATTTCCTTCTCCAATGCGTGAAAGGGAAAAGTGAAAGTGAAGTCGCTCAGTCGTGTCCGACTCTTCGTGACCCCATGGACTGCAGCCTACCAGGCTCCTCTGTCCATGGGATTTTCCAGGCAAGAGTACTGGAGTGGGGTGCCACTGCCTTCTCCATTTCTAAATTAAGACAACCCTATTACTGTGAGCTACTTAATATAATACTAAAAAGACAGTTACTTTAGATATCCATTTAAAATTTGGTTTAATGTTAATCTATTCTTTCAACCTTTTGACATCAATCTCTAAGTACATAAAATCCACAAGCATTCAAAAATGTATATTCTGTAGAAGATTATAATCTTTTTCTAAGGTAGCTGAACTTCTGGCCATCATACCAATTATATTGAAATAATTGTTTTTAAATTTTTTTTTATAACTTCTGTTGAAAGTTGGTGTTAAACTATTGGGTATGATGGCCAGAAGTTCAGCTACCTTAGAAAAAGATGGTTCAATGCAGGATACAGGATGCTTGGGGCTGGTCCACTGGGATGACCAAGAGGGATGGTATGGGGAGGGAGGTGGGAGAGTGGGTTCAGAATGGGGAACACGTGTACACCCATGGTGGATTCATGTTGATGTATGGCAAAACCAATACAATACTGTAAAGTAATTAGCCTCCAATTAAAATAAATAAATTTAAATTTAAAAAAACAATTATTTCAGTATCTGAAAGCATAGATTTCACTTATCTGGTTGTGAAAAGGTAGGATTCTGTTTGCTTGGTTGGTTTTTGATCAACATCCATATATATCTTCTGGCAAATCACCTCTCCTATTCTAATTACAGATTATTCTGTAAAAGTGTATTCAGTGTCTCTTTTCTGTCTTCTAATGCTTCATAATTTAGCTTCTTTTCCAATTACAATTAAGAATTCAAGATATTAATTTCTTAGTTATCTCTCATTTTCATAGATGAAAATAGAAGCGGGGATGGGGAGTGGGTTCTCAGTTGAACATAGACAAAAGGACAATCAAACTCTTAGGTACCCATTACAAAGAAGTTTCAAGGTCTTCTTCACAGCCAAGAAAACTAGGAGAAACTTCATATTCAGCAATATGTGTCATCAGTGTACAAATTTGATAAGTTAAATTCGAGATTCCTAAAAACTAAGACAACCATGTGTGGAGTACAATACAACCATATCTATTAAGTATAAAACTAAATTAATCTTCCTCCTGATTTTAACTTACTAGTCTATCTTCCTATAAAGCTATATCGCCAAAATAAATTAGTTTGTGATTACCTTTACTATCCCATAGCATGCCTATGTTATAGTTACTTAAAATTATGAATCACTAGCCTTTTCCAATCTCTCTTTACTATCTCTCTCTTTTTAATGTCTGCCATTTACCTGTGGTTGTATTTCAACATCATACCAACAAATAAAATCTGGAAGGCTTAACATGTACCCTCTGCCAGCCAGAATGTAGGTCTCAGACCACTTTCAAATTTACAGCTTCATACTATAGTTTATAGATTATTACAGAAGTTTAATAAGAGGCTTAATTCTCAGACAATACACAGAAAACTTTCCATCTGAATGAAAACTATTGACTACTGACTATGAATTTCAAACACACTTATAAACAAAGCTTGGCTTTCTTCTAGTCTTCACAGGAAAAACGCCATGTTGAATCTATATATTTTGCTTTTGTCCACCTCTAAACCTGAGGCAAATGTGTCCAAAGGTTCTCTCTCTATAATGTGTAGATTATAATACAACCATGCTTATTCAAGAGAAATTCAAGGCCAAATTTTTAACAATTAATAAAATATCATACATTTCTTTCCTTGGTAATGCTCATTTTGAGCAGGTGTATTAAAAATAACATCAACTAATTGAGAATCTTATACAAAGCACTATATTTTATGTGCATCATAAAAAAAAAAAAAAAAAAGACAAAAATTGTGCAGGGTTGGTATAAATGTCCCCTCCTCAATGGTGAGCAGAGACACCAAGAAAGGCTAAAGATCAGAGAACTAACAAAAAGGGCACAAAACTATCCTACAGCAGTAAAACTATTCTATCCTACTGTATACAAATCTGCGCATAAGTTATTTCCTCTACTTTGAATATGTTTCTATTATCCTTTTTTAGTTAATTAATACTAGCTTTGATGAAATACAACTTCTCTGAAATCCCTACAGGAATCTTTCTCTTACATTTCCCCATTTTCAACTTGGCATGGCTTTTTCACCTCCAGTTATATTAGTCAATTATTCTTCTCTATTCCCTTAATGCCCTTGGCATATTTATATAAGACCATGTAGCATTAGGTAAATAACCTATTAGGCTATTAGCAAATTACCTGTTGCTTCCCTTCAATAAATTTATAATACTCCTGGACAGTAAAACAAGTTCTTTCATCTTTTTATTCTTAGCACAGATGATAGTGCTTAGAACTTAACAAACATTGAAAAATAGAAGGCAACTGAATGGAATTTATTTTTGCTAGCTACATATTCATGGCTGATTTGTTTTTAACTTTATATAGCTAAGTATATACAGATTAAAAATTCCCAAATAGAGAAAGAGAACAAAAATAGTTATAGAAGAGCAAAGTAATCCAAGATGTCTAAGAACCTCCAAAATGCTGTGCTAGACTATGTTGAAAATAGACAGTTTTGCTTTATGAATAGAACTTTTCATAAATCCAGCATAAGAAGCTAGACATGGACATGAAACATGAACTTGAGATATTTTAAGAATTCTTGAATATGTACCTGAGATACGAGACATCCTTGTAGAAAAGTAACATTGCTCTAAGTCTTCAAAATGAGCAGTGAGTCGTTTTCGTCTTGATGCTAATGTGCTGTTATACCAGGGCTGTTTCTTTGTCTAAGGTGATAACAAGAAAAAGACACGTGTAATTCTGAACGAAGCATACTATTTTTTCTGCGGAGAATATCTAGATGCTTGAATATTTAATTTCAAAAGTTCACATTAAAATAATTACAAATGGCAAAATCCTGTAGTTCCTAAGACCATATTTTCGAATTCTTATTTTAAAAGGAAAATAGGCCCATTTTACAAGAATAAAATGAGAAGCATCTTTCAACTCTCCAAATTAATGAAGATAGAATCCATTATAAATGCCAAACTTAGAATTTTAAGAATTTGAATATGCATCAACTGTTAGGAAACAATTACCAAAAGGAAACTAATTACTTTTCAGAATTATAGTGCAGCCCTATATATTTTGAGTAATAGGAATAGTGCTTAATTATATAGAATAGATATTTAAATTAGTATTTATTATTAGGTTAAGGGATAGTCAACATGTATATACTAAATAGTTTGATATATACATTAGAAAACCAAAATAACTAAATCTTGTATATATATTTAGACAACAAAAGCAAATCTGAAATATACTAGCATATGAACTCTATTAAAGTCTATAATCCTAAATATATATCCCAGCACTATGTTAACTAAAAGGGTATGAAAACTCTTCTACAAATGGTTTCTATCAATTATGTGTGCGGCACATTAAGAGACAGAAATAAGCTACATACTGAGATCTTTGGATGATACAAGTTAACCAATAAGAATAAAACAACTGCTAATGTATTAAGAAATACTAAGTTACTACCATGAACAAGACACTTATCTAGAGTGAACTCCTGCTACAAGTAGATGGCTATTGTCCTCCAACTAAAAATAAATACTTTTTTTTAAAGAAGAAGTACATTTTAAAGCAGTGTTTGGATCACAAGAAAAAAAGGCTATTTTACTAAAAGATTAACAACCAAACAGGAAGCCAAACTCAGAGAAGTAAAGGTAAACAACACAGAACAATGTAGAAAGGGGGAAAGAAGAGGACAGTCTGAGGACAAATATGAACGAAAGGGCAAATACTAGATCTGGAAAATAAAAAGAGAATTTGAAAACTGGAAGACAAATCTAAAATAATTACCCAAAATGAAGGATAAAAGTCAGGAAGACAGAAAAACTTGAAAGAAAAGAAACATGAAAGAATAATAAGGTTTAAACATGGGCACCCAGAGACCCAGAAGAGAGTAACAGACAGAAGAACACATATTTGAAGAGCTAATGTTGACAATTTTCCAAAACTGAAAACATACATGAATATAGACAGGGAAATTATTCCTATCAAGGAAAAATAAAAAGAAATCCACAATTACATATACTAAAGCAAAACTGTGTTTCTGTCCAAGAGAGAAAGATTTTAAAATCACAAAAACAGAAAAGATAATTCACTTAATAGGAACAATCAAAGATGCAAAACACTTCTCAAAAACAGTAACAGCAGCTAGAACATCCTAAGCTTTGGTTATACTTAAAAAGTTGAAAGAAAATAACCTCAAACTAAAATTCACATCCAACAAAACTATCCTACAACAACAGAATGCTGAGCAAAATGCTTTTTCATCTGAATGAAAGCAAGGATTATCATCAATAAGCCATTTCTTTAAAAATGTCTGAAATTTTATAATTGAAAAGTTCAGTAAAACAAACTAGAAGACTGGAGACACAGAATGAAAGAGAAGCAAGGATACAGTAACCAAGCAAGTGATTTCAAATACTGTTTGTATACATCAGCTATAATATCTCATTTATGGGATTTAAGAATAAGACAGAATAAGTACACCAAAACCCAGCATATAACTCTAAAGAGAGGGCCCGGATACTTTTATTTGAAAATCCTACCAAATATTCATGGAAGATATAACATCAATCTTGCACAAACCTTTCAGAAAACACCTCCCCATTTGTTTCATGAGGCCAGCATAACTGTAATACCCACACCCAATGAGGATACTGGAGGAAGGGAAGGAAAAAAGAAGGGGAATAAGAACCTTCATGAAAACAAGCATCTACAGCAAAATAGCAAATCAATTCCCAAAACATGTAAAAAAAGTAACTCATCATGACTAAATGGAGTTTAGTCCAAGAATGCAGGGTTGTTTTCATATTTGAAAATCAATCAATGCAATTCACCAAATGGCCAAAATAAAGGAAAATAACCATATAATAATTCCAAGAGATGCAGGAAAGACAAAATTCAACACCTATACATGTTATAATTTCTCAAAAAATTAGGAATAGAAGGATACTTCCTCAAGGGCATCTACCAAAATGTAGAGCTAACATATAAGTTGAAGTATTGGGAAAGGGAGGGTAAAAGGAAAAAGAGAGAAGAGACGGGAAGGAAAGGATAAGAAGGGAGAAGGAGAGGAGGGGAGAAGAAGTGAGGGAAGGAAAAGAGAAGAGAACACAAAAAGATTAGAAAAGGCAAAAATAGTTTTGCTGATCACATGATTTTACACAGAATTTCATAAGAATCTACAAAACAACTAGAATTAGTAAGTTTAGCAAGGACTTCCCTGGTGGTCCAGTGGTTAAGAATCTACCTGTCAGTGCAGGGGACATGAATTTGATCCCTGATCCAGGAAGGTTCCACGGGCCAGGGAGCAACTAAGCCTGTGCACCCTAGAGCCCAAGCTCTGCAACAAGAGAAGCCATCACAGTAAGAAACCCATGCGCCGCAACTAAAGAATGGCCCCCACTTGCCTCAACAAGAGAAAGCCCAGTGGGAAAGCCCAGAAGACCCAGTGCAGCCAAAAATAAATAAATGAAAATGTTTTCAAAAATTTAGCAAGATAATAAGAAATAAGGTTAACATACAAAAATCAATCATATGTTTATATATTCACAACAAAGTAGAAAATTTTAAAACTGGATCAATAATAGCATCAAAAAAGAATTAGAAATTAATTTAACAGAAGCATGGAAGACCTCTATATTACAAACACAAACACTGCCAAGAGAAATTTTTAAAAGACCAAAATAAATGGAAAGATATTCATGGACTAGAAAGTTCATTATTATTAAGGTGTTATCACTAGGGTTACTGGGCAAATAGGCTCTCTGATTTTGTTTGTTTATGCTTGTTTTGTTCTGACTTTACCACCTAGCTTTTGAGATCTTAGTTCCCTGACCAGGAATTGAACCCAAGCCCCCATCAATGCGAGCACAGAGTCCTAACCACTGTACCACCAGGGTATTCTCATGCGCTATCTCTGAATTATTTTTTTAAAACTGCATGTGAATCTACAATTACCTTGAAATTTAAAAATCTTTACAACTGTAAAAAAAACTTAGGAATAAACTTACACAGAAGTAAATAAAACCTAGACTCAACTCAATATCATCAACATATCAGTTCTCCATAAGGCAATTTATGAGTTAAAGGCAGTTTGAATAAAGATACCAAGAAGCTTTTTTATGCAGCTATAAAAACTGATACTAAAGTTCATGTGAAGAAACAAAACAGGAAAGAATTTCTGTAAAACACTGAAAAAGAGAAGCTAGGGGGTTGGGGGAATTAATTTCTATCAGACATTAAAACATAAAGAGGTGACAGTGAAAGATGAAAGAGAAATATGTCAGTAGACAGAAGAGAAAGACCAGAAATAAATCCATATACACACAGAATTTTTGATATAAGAAAGGCTGCATCTCAAAACACTTGATCAAAGAAAGACTTTTTAAGAGCACAGGGGACTTCCCTTGTGGTACAGTGGATAAGAATCTACCTGCCAATGCTGGGGACACAGGTTCAATCTCTTGTCCAGGAAGATTCCACATGCCTAGAGCAACTAAGCCTGTGCCCCACAGCTGTTGAGGCCATGCTCCAGAGGCGAATACTGAGCCCATGTGCTGCAACAGTGTAGCCCCTGGTTGCCACAACTAGAGAAAGCCCACGGGCAGCAACAGAGACCCAGTGCAGCCGAAAATAAAAATAAATAAATAAATAAATAAAAAGTGAGCTAGGACAACTAACTAGACATTTGGATAAAGATAAAATTAGGTCCACACCTCAAAACATATACCAGAATAAACTCCAAAGAGAACAAGAGTCCAAACGTAATAAATGAAATGAAACAAGAAAATGTGGATAAATTTCTCTACATCCTAGTTAGAGGTAGACGTTTAGAACTATGACTCAAAACCCAGAGGCAACAAAAGATTGCTAACTTTAAATAATGATTTAGAAATTTTGAACAGTTTAAACAAAAACAGAAGAAAATATAGGCAACATTTATCACAGATAAAGTGCTAATTTTCCTCATATACGAACTACCAAGTCTTAAAAACTGAACAAAACAAATAAAAAACTTTATAGAAAAAAATAGGCCAGAAATATGAATACATAATCTACTAATAAGTATATTAATATACCAGCAGTCATATGATATTTGTTCAATCTAACTCATAATTACAGAAACACAAAACTATTCTGAGATACATTTCTCTCTTGACAGATAAGCAAAATTTTTAAAGTAAAACTCATTCTATTAGAGAAGCTCTGAGAAAGATTCTAGGAGAGCAGACACATTCATCTACTGCTGGGGAAAGTATTCTGAGATATATTTCTCTCTTGACAGATTAGCAAAATTTTTAAGAAAACTCATTCTATTAGAGAAGCTCTGAGAAAGATTCTAGGAGAGCAGACACATTCATATATACTGCTGGGGAAAGTGCAAACTGGTACAATCCTTTGGGGGAGGGAGATGATTTGGCAATATCAATCTCTCTGTCTGTCCATCTATCTATCCATCCACCCATCCATTCATCCGTCTTTGACCCAGAAATCCCACATCTAGGAATTTACCCTGAAGATACTACATCCAATGATATGAAAATATGTATGTACAAATTAATCACTGCAGCACTACTTTGTAATTACAAAATAATGTAAACTATCTCTCTTTAACAAATTGATTAAATAATCCTATGCAGCTATAAAAATAAGGAAGAATTCTATGCACTTCTATAGATTTGTCTTCATGATAAACTGTTAAATAAAAGAGCAAAGCACAGAAGAGAATCACTAGGAAACCCACCCTTTGTGTAAAAAAGAAATAAGAATATGCATATGTATCATGATATACTGGTTACCAACAAAGGGTAAGAAACAACGTAGTGGGAAAAGATAAAGGATACGGAAATTGGTAGAAAGGTTAGAGGGGTGGTATTTATTGAATATGACTTTCTGTAAAGCTCTGACCTTCAAAATCAGGTTAATATTTCATATTTTCAGAAAAAGTTTCTATGTAATAAAGGTAAGGGTTGGTGATGGCACACAAACGGAAGCAAATGAACTCAACTGTATTTCAAAGAAATATTACAGCTAATACTGATGAAAAATTAACAAATCAAATCCAAGTAATTTTTGAACACACTGAATTTTTGTAACTGTATTCTCAGACTAAAGATATAAAGGAATTTAAATAAATATTCACCACTAGTTAGTAGATCTGCTTTCTTAGTAATTTCCATACTAGTTTATGTGCATATATATATACACACACACTAATAAGACTATGACAATAAGTAAAATGTATATTTTGATATGAGAACTAGGTTTCTGTCAGAATAGGGAATTAAAGATATGGAAAGGTTCACTAAAGCTACAATGAACCCTGTGATAGTAAACTGTAATGGGAGGTCATGAGCATGAATCCATAGCTTTTATGACAGATACAGAAACACAGATATGTTACATACATAGATGATTATATACATGATGTTCATCAACTGAATAGTAGAGAGTAATCTCAGTTGGTCTGGGTTGCCCACATGGTTATTTACAGAGCTACTGACTCTTAACCTACACTGCAAAATGTATTGAAATAAAGATAAATGGTATTCCATAACCACAGGCCTGAGAGTTGTTTGGAAAGAGATTGCATCACTCTGTCAGTATTGTTTAGTAATAATAATTGAATTTATGATTCACCTATTTCAGTGAAGTCTGTGAGTTAATAATTGGTCACATAACTAGAATGCACTGCCCATGGGACTAGCTTAAAATAAGAGATCTGACTATAAGCCAAATCTGCACTTCCCATTACTAAGGTGCTTGAGAATGTAAGCAAGTAGTCATTCTGAACCTGGAGACAAAGCAGTTCCTCTGTGACTCAGTGGTACCAGGACAAAGAAGACTGCCTGAAATCTCCACATCCTTTTCAATGAGTGCCCTTCTTCTGCTTGGTTGTACTGTATCCACTGCCTATAATCAAGTTCCACAAGTATAAACTCCTTGATTCCTGTGAGTCCTTTCATCAAACACTTAAGGTGATTAACATGTAATTAATAAATATATAATATGTTATATATACAGATAAGCGTGCTTCCTAGCTCTGTCGACCAAGAAGGCCTACAAGCAATGACACTCTACGAGCAATGAGCATACTTAAAACCCAGGTCTCTGTTTTGAAGTATCATTCTCCATTAAAAGAAAACAGGACTTCTTGGATACATGGCTGATTACAGAACTTGGGCAAGATAAGTACAAGATGATACTGGTACATCTTATTATCTAAGAATGTAAGAAGGTACTTAAAAAATGATAAGAACTTGAAGATCAGCTTGGGGGAATTCCAACTAGCCAAACAGGGAACAGACTGAGCTTCAAAATGATTAACAGAAAAACTTTTAAATCCATGATTCCATAACCATATAAACAAAGAGACAGAAGGAAAGATCTCTCTTAGAATGGAAATCCTAACTAGTAAATGAGGAATTATTACTCAGGCATTAAAAAAAATGAAATAATGCAATTTGAAGCAACATGGACGGATCAAGAGATTATTTTAAGTAAATTAGAGAAAGAAAAATATCATATGACATCACTTACATATGGAATTTAAAAAATGGCACAAATGAACATATTTACAAAAGAGAAACAGATCCCAGACTAGAAAGCAAACTTACAGTTACCAAAGAGGACAGCATAGATGTGGGGGGGCGGATAAATTAAAAGTTCGGGACTATCATATACACATTACTGTACATAAAAAAGGCAAACTACAAGGACATACTGTATAGCACAAGGAACTATGCTCAAAATATTCAAAATAACCTATAATACAAATATATATATACATATATATGAATCATTTTGCTATACACTTGAAACAAAAACACTGTAAATTAAACTTCAATAAAAAATTTAAAAATTAATGTAGAAAAGAAATGAAAAATTATCATTTGGGCAAAAAAATTTATTATTATTTCAAGTAAAATTCATTAATAAATGCTCATATGGGAGAAAAATGATAAATTTATAGCAAACAAATCTGGCAGGCACCACCTTAATCAAATGATCAGAGGTAACATCACCAAAATTGAGCAGATACACCATATCCAGATGTGACAGACTAACAAAGGATACCACACTGGGGGCTGTAGCATTTGTGATAAAAATGGGTAATCAGAATCCAGTTACAACGAAATATCAGACAAAATCATACTGAGGAATGGTCTACAAAATTAATAACTGACACTTCAAAAATGTCAACCTCATGTACAACTGAGGAACTAAAACAATTTAGAGGAGATTAAAGAAACATGACAACTAAATATAACCAGTGATTCTGGATTCACTCTGGACAAAGAAAATTTTCCTTTTGTTATAAAAGAATATCAGTGGCAAACCCGCTGAAATTTAAATACATTGTCTCAGATAATCATATTATATTAACATTAACTTCCTGATTTTTTACTAATTGTACTGCTGCTGCTGCTGCTAAGTCACTTCAGTCGTGTCCGACTCTGTGCGACCCCATAGACGGCAGCCCACTAGGCTCCCCCGTCCCTGGGATTCTCCAGGCAAGAACACTGGAGTGGGTTGCCACTGCCTTCTCCAATGCATGAAAGTGAAAAGGGAAAGTGAAGTCGCTCAGTTGTGTCCGACTCCCAGTGACCTCATGGACTGCAGCCTACTAGGCTCCTCCGTCCATGGGATTTTCAGGCAAGAGTACTGGAGTGGGGTGCCATTGTTATATATAAAGACTCTAAGACAAAAACAGGCAATTATAAAAATTCAGGGGTATAAAATAATTACTTCTGGCTTCACCTACATTATATTAACTTTTTATCAATTCCATTTCAACTATAAACATTATTTTTAAGAGTAGCAAAA
Organism: Bos indicus x Bos taurus; assembly: GCF_003369695.1. NCBI lineage: Eukaryota > Metazoa > Chordata > Mammalia > Artiodactyla > Bovidae > Bos > Bos indicus x Bos taurus. Next base: position 56,600,777 of record NC_040091.1, read on the forward strand.
TAGTATACTCAACAGCTGTACCAGTCTCTGAAGCTGTTCTACTATGACTGGGCATATTTATTTTTCCAGAATTTTTGCTTGTATAAATAATATTGGTATATAACTTTTAGATAGTACTTTGAATCATTTCTTATAAGAAATTTCTATGTTTGTCACTACCAAATCACACAGTAGAGTATTATTTTACATGTGAGTGGGCCATTTGGATTTATCTTTTTCCCCATGTTCTTCATCTACTTTTTGCCTGCTGGTGCTTTCATCAAAAACATGGAATTGGTATAAGAAACCTTATTTATTTTGAAGCAATTAAACCATTTGCCTATCAAACTGATAATACCTTTCCCAGTCTGGGTATAAAATTTTGTTTGTGGTACTTTCTTATATACTGTCTCTTTCTTAATTTCAACAGTTCTATCATTATCTAAATCATTATTTAGCTGATCTGAACTCTTACAGTAAAAGATAAAATAGAAAGCCAATTTCCAGCAAATGGTTTCCTGGGTATCGCAACATTTACTTAATCTTCCCTTTTACCACTGATCTGCATAACCACCTTCACCATAGGGTAAACTCTTAATTACCTTTCAGTTAGATTTAAAATTTTTATTGTGCCCCATTTGTTAGAGCAGTGTTAGAATACATTAAAATAACCTGTTGGGTAAATGCCCTTGTAATATACTTCTGAAGCATTCATTCTACAAATAACCATTTAAAGTCAGTTGGTCACACTCTCTACAAACCCTTAAAAAATATTCTTGAGGTTTGTTTTTTTTTTAATTGGAATCACAACCAATTATGGTTACTGGTCTATTCAAATTGTTCAATTTATTAAGAGTTCTATTTTTATTAGTATGTACCAGCACCAAGTTTTTTAATCTACTCAATACTATAACAGTCCATTTCAATTATATATTGAAACATCTTATATATAATCTTCCTTTTTTAATCTCTCTACATTTACCATCTTAAGTTTTTCCCAGTTTCTTGAGTTCAATGCCTGGTTCATTTTGTTTTATTCTCATCTAAAAATGAATCCATTTACTAATATAATTTTTAGGATACTTCTGACCAAAATTTCACAAATTTTGACATATAACATTTTCAAAGCAGGAGTTTTTTAAGTTGTTTGTAGCAACATTTGTATACTCTTTGACACAAAGGTATTCAGAGGAGTCTGGTTACTCTCTTCCAGATTGTCAAAGTAGCTGTTTACTCGAGGTTCTGATTCTGACAATGTAGATGGTGTAATTTATCTTGTTTTAGAATCAATCCAGTTTTCTCGGTGCTCCAAGATTACTAATAATATGTATATCCCTTGATACAAAGTATAAAGTAAGGCAAGTACCCATTAAGCTAAGTTTGACTCATTCAACCAAAGAATAAAAATCCAGAGTCTTTATAATGACTAAGAAAGTTACACACTAAGTGACCTCTGTTATTTACATTTCTTACCTCATTTCTATTTTTCTCCCCCTTGCTCATTCCTCTCCAGTTATAACAGATATCTGGGCTATGTCAGGCAGGCTTCTAGCGCACAGCTTATGTACTTTCTTTCACTCAGCTTAGATCTGCCCAGAGATATTCACATAGCTTGCTCCCTTACCTCCTCTTTGCCAAAGATAATCTGTCTTTATTACTATTAGTATACCTCCAACTAGACTGAAAGCTGGAGAAGGCAATGGCAACCACTCCAGTACTCTTGCCTGGAAAATCCCATGGACGGAGAAGCCTGGTAGGCTGCGGTCCATGGAGTCGCTAAGAGTTGGACACGACTGAGCGACTTCACTTTCACTTTTCATTTTTCACTTTCACGCACTGGAGAAGGAAATGGCAACCCACTTCAGTGTTCTTGCCTGGAAAATCCCAGGGACGGTGGAGCCTGGTGGGCTGCCGTTTATGGGGTTGCACAGAGTTGGACACGACTGAAGTGACTTAGCAGCAGCAGACTGAAAGCTGGGTTATAGCAGTAATTTTTGTCTGCCTTGTTTTTATTCAATAACCCGAGCCCATCATAGTGTCTGGTAAATAGAAAGTACTGGGGAAAAAAAGCCAAAACTGTTGGCTTTATAAGTTAATATTTAAAAGCACAGGTCCTGAAGCCATAATGCCTGGGTTAGAATATCTTAACTTCTGCTTAACTTCTTTGCCCTAGTTTCCTCCTTGGTAAAATAGAAAATAATAATAATAGTACGTATCTCAAGTCCTAAGAATTAAAGTAGTTAATGCTTGTAAAGCACATTGAGCAATGTACATGCAATGCATAGTAGGTAGAAAATAAATGTTCCTAAATACCAATATTACTACTTTAATTATTTCTTGAGCTATACAGTCGGAGAAGGCAATGGCACCCCACTCCAGTACTTTGGCCTAGAAAATCCCATGGATGGAGGAGCCTGGCGGGCTGCAGTCCATGGGGTCGCTAAGAGTTGGACACGACTGAGCGACTTCACTGTCACTTTTCACTTTCATGCACTGGAGAAGGAAATGGCAACCCACTCCAGTGTTCTTGCCTGGAGAATCCCAGGGACGGGGGAGCCTGGTGAGCTGCCGTCTGTGGGGTCGCACAGAGTCGGACACAACTGAAGTGACTTAGCAGCAGGAGTGAACTATACAGTAGGCCTTCCATATCCACAGGTTCTATAAATACAAATTTAATCAAACACAGAAAATATCCACCCCCACCAAAGGAAGAAATTCTGGAAAATTCCAAAATGCAAAATGAATTTGCAGCTGCACTGGCAACTATTTACATAGTATTCACATTGTATTTAAATTTTTTTACATAGCATTTATGTTATACTAGTTATTATAAATAATCATAAAGATGACAAAGTATACAGGAGGATGTGCTGCAGAGGTTTTATGCAATTATACCACAATTCATGTAAGGAACCTGAGCATCTTTGGACCCTGGCATCTGCCACAGCTCTTGGAACCAATCCCTCATAGATACTGAGGGATGAGTATACTTTAAAATCTCCTACCATGTTAAAGTTTTAATCAATTTTTTAAAATTTCTAATAAAGTTTTGCTTTATATAAATATCAATCCTTTATTTATGTCACACAAATTACTACTAGCTTGTGGGATTATATGTTTTATTATGTGAAAACATGTATCTGTCTTCTAATGATTTTTCCCTTGAGTTCTATTTTGATCTGTACTTTACTTTGCCGTTGTTTTTGTCATCTTCCTTACCATTCTTGCATTTGCCAGGCTTATCCTCATCTACTCCTTTGTTTTCAATTATTTTTATGTCAATTTGTTTTAAGTCTGTGTTTTATAAAGAGTATTCCTAGAAACGAAGGGTAAGGACTTCCGCACAATATGTCATATTAGTTCTGTCCCAGAAGCCCTAGCAGGTTTTCCTCAACAACTTCCCCCTCCTCCGGCAGATGCTAAGGTTGGAGTCTCCTGGGAGACCCAGACGACTTCACCAAAACACTCTTTTACTCTGCACATGGTGACTCACGTTAGGCAGACTTCTTCAGTATTCTTTTTATCATCTATAAAGTCTTTTTAAGTTTTCCGTACGAGGACAGCTATACGTCAATGGGATTTCTAGTGGGTGGAGGTTGGAGAGACCACAGGCTTATTGTACCATCTCAAACTAAGTCTCCTTTATTACATGCAAAGAGTAAAAACTAAAAAATGAAAAACAAAAACAAAAAACCCACACACAGACAAAAACACTATTCTGAATGTTTTTTTTTCCCACCTAGGTTCAGTTTCTATAATTTCTAACTCATGGAATTTGCTAGAAATTCCAAATCAACGTCCTATAAATGACAATAGGAAAAAGGCTTTCCTTGTTCCTCTATGTAGAATTTGTGAAAGCCCTGCAACCAAAGACCAATAGGAATACACCTGTAGCTGAATAAGTTTTATTACTGCTCATTGCAATGAAGAATACAGCATACTATGGGTTAAGGTAGGAAGATGTTATGTACTACTTATAGGATACAGGCTCATGTTAAGTGATTTGGGGGAGGGTTCAAGGAAGTAAGGCTATGCTCTGGATTGGATACTGTCAAGAAGGGGGAAAATCCTGTGATGGGGTATCTTAATGAATCGTACCTGGGCAAACAGAAAACTACAGTGAGATTAAAGCCGTAACTAGTAGAGATGCAGCAACTGCGTGCATTAGTCAGGACACGGGTGTGTTTGGTATTTTACGTATTTGGCATAGTGACTTTTTCAAATGTGCTCAGTTAAGTTTATGAACTGATCTTGATTTTTGTTTCATTTCTTCCTAGGCCCAGAGTGACTGTGTCCGATGCGGATGTTCTGTGAGATTACATTTGAAAGGAGAACACCAAGGCCTAGCTATGAGTGCCAAGCCTATTTCCAGATTCTGCTTTCCCTCTTCAAGTTCTTAAAAATGTTTCCATTCAATTCTTAAAAATTTCTCCTGAGGGACTTCCCTGGTGGTCCGGTGATTAAGAATTCTTGCAATGCAGGGGACATGGGTTCCATCCTTGGTTGGGGAACTAAGAGCCCATAGGCCACAGGGCAACTAAGTCCATGCACTGCAACTAGAGAAATCTGTGCACCACAGGAGACAGGAGTTTGCTCCCTGGTCGGGGAACTAAGAACCCACAGGCCAGTTGGCAACTAAGTCTGTGTACTGCAACTAGAAAATCCGTGCACCACAACTGCAACTAGAAAATCCGTGCACCACAACAGAAGACTCCACATGACACAAAGAAGACCCGACACAGCCAAATAAATAAATATTAAAATAAGAGAGAGAGAATGAGAAGCCCATACACCACAACGAAGAGTAGCCCCTGCTCATCATGACTAGAGAAAGCCTGTATGCAGCAACAAAGATCCACCACAGTCAAAAAATAAAATAAATAAAACTTAAAAAAAATTTTCTCCTGATATATCTCATTACGTCTGACAAAAACACCTAGATCTAGTGCATTTGTGGCTCTTCAGGAAGAGATACAAACAAATCTATGAACTTGCCAAATCTAAGCACGCAAATGAAGATAACACGGGATATGTAGAGGCGTTATGCAATCTAATCATAACAGTCATAGAGGCAGTCATCTAAGCAGTTGGAAAAGAAAAACACAAATAAAAGCTGTATGATATGAAAGATTTTCTTTCCACTTTGATAAAAATAACTGCACTATCACATAAATGAATATACAAAAATTGCCTTATTATTTCCTGTTATGAAAAAAAGGAGGTAAAGGATAATTGTAAGAACAGTTTGTAAAATCTGAATAAGATATAGAAATTATATAAAGCATACCAACATTAACTTCTTGAATTTTAAAATTATCTTGTGATTACACAGGACAATATTTTTGTTTTTAAGGAAACACAAATTGAAGTACATAAAGGAACATTATGTCTGTACCTTCTTAAACAATCCAAAGGAAAAATTTTATGTGCATATATGTAAAAGAGAGAATGAGAATGATAAAGCAAATATGATCAAATGTGAACACCTAGATTACCTGCATACAGAATGTAAAGGAATTATTTTTAACATTCTCATAACTTTTCTCTAAGTCTGAAGTTATTTCAAAGTGAAAATTTAAAAAAAACACAGTCTGGCCTCAAAATTAGACTTGACAAATACCAGCATCCCCAAGTCCTAGATGAAGAGAGTAAAAATCAAAATAATCATACAATTAATTAAAGAAAAGGAGAGGCCAGAGTCGATTTTAATAAAGCCTGTAGTTTACCTCCCAGAAAAAAGCTTCATGTTTCAACATAATAACAGGCAATTCATCAATAAATTATAACTTTATCTCCGAGAGAAACAATGTCCTGATTACTCATAATTTGCTCTTACAGTATTTCCTTCCTCTCAAGGCCTAATGTTACTAGCATGCTAAAAAAAATTTTTTGACTCAATCAGTAATGAGCAGATATACAGCTGATTGATTATTCACCAGAGCTATTCAAGCACTAATCAATGCTACAGCACACCAACAGCTGTCTCTAGGATAGGACTCATCTGTGATTTTATAACTCAGGTGATTAGATTTATGGCACCACTAGAACAGATCGTTAGATACATCATTTACCTGAGAACTGCCACTGAAACCTGGAGGTTGGCTGTATTCTGTGGAATCAATAATACTACTGCAAAATGAAGAAAAAAAAATGTGATTTCAGTTTTTACATTCTCTTTAGCAACAGAAAAAGTAAATGTAAAATATATCATATATAAATCCAATATTTGTCAATAATTTATAAGTCAAACAAATACATATTCCATAAATTAAAAAATTAGGAAATAAACAATCTACCCCTTCATCCCACCACCTTAAATATACCCATCTTGAAAACATGTCAATAGGGAATAATCACAAGACAGGCATATACAATTGAAGTACTTGCTACAACTTCATTTTCAGACAGTTGTTTCATTTTCAGTTAAGTTGTTTGAACTCTAAGGAAAAGAGTACTTAGAATACTATAAAAAGAGCACAAGTATGCAATCAAAAGCTATGATGAACAGATCGTGTCATGACACTAGAGCTATGTGCCCTTGGACAAACAGCTTATAATCACTCTGTTTCCTTATCTGCAAAACGAGAAGACTGGAGTAACTAGCTCTATCTATAGTCACTTCAAGCTCTAAAATGCTATGATAACCATCTCATGTGAAAGAAAACTATCAAAGGAATGGAACAAAAAATGGTAGAATTCCAATAATCTTTCTTTTATAACCCAAAATCTATATTCTAATTTCCTCTGCTCTAGTCAAACATAATTTGCTTTCTCTATTGGTTGTTTCTATTTGATTATATTTTCTGTGCATTCTCCTACTTATCTTAGTAAACCTTTTTTAAGTACAGACTACCTTTTCTTCCTAAGAGTTCTACCTTACCATGTCTATCTTTTCACTTCACTCTTCTCCCCCTCCCATCTTTAAATAAATTAGCCTGAGGACTACTAACATCTGAAAATGGTATTAACATATACATCAACAATGACAGATCAACAGCTACTACATTTTTAAAAATTCTTCCCTATTTCTACTATAGAAATGTCTGTATTTGTCCACCTTAATGAAATTTAAGCAATTGAGAGCACCAATTTCAGTGTATCTCTTTACATAAATACACAAAATCATTATTCACTTTAGTCCAATAATCACAAAGGTTATAATATAAGAGGTACTCTTAAAGAGTACAGAGAGGGTGTGAATTTCACCTGTTAGCAGCTAAATGACTCTGGGCAGCTATGGATATTATCTGGCCTCTACCTTCTCCATCTATTAAGTGAGCAAGATATTTGAGAGAGGTGTAAGATTTATTGAGTTAATATTCCTCAGTACAAGGCCAAAAAATGGTAGGTATTCAATAAATTTTATTCTATTAATAAAATTTGTCAATAACATACAAACTTAAATTTTCAAAAAGTTAATGAATCAGAAGGAACTGTTCTCACAGTACTCCAACACATAATAATAGACACTAATTTGTTGTGTTCTTAACCATTCCTATAAGACTCACATAAGACCCTCAAAGCAGCTGCACCATAAATTAAAGAATTAACAGGATCTGGTAATTAATTTCTTCTGATGAAATATTACCAATGCCTACTTTCCTTGAACAGGGTCATGAACTGATATGACAAGATCACATGCTATTTTCAGAATACTCTACACAGGGACTAATACGGCTAAAAATGAGGAGATGCCAGGTATTTAAAATCTGTGCTCCTTCCACTAATGAAACCCAATCCCCTATTTGTATAAACATTAACGAAATTATAAAGCTTCACATTTAGAGGTTGATAGAACAGAACTTTTTCATTTTATGGGAATGTAATTCAGACTTCTTTGATTGCAAGCTGGAACATGATACTGATATCTTAATGTACATAGTGAAATAACACTACATTTCAAATACATGTCTAAAACTAGTACTGATCAGGGTTTCCCTGGTGTCTCAGAGATAAAGAATCTGCCTGCAAATGCAGAAGACACGGGTTCAATCCCTGATCCAGGAGGAAAGAAGTAACTAGGTCCATGTGCCACAGCTACTGAGCCTGTGCTCTAGAGCCCAGGAACCACAACGACTGAGCCCATGTGCCACAGCTATTGAAATCCATGTGCCCTAGAGCCCATGCTCCGCAACAAGAAAAGCCATGCAATGAGAAGGCCACGCACCACAACTAGAGAGGAGCCCCCACTCGCTGCAAGTGGAGGAAAGCCCACAGAGCAATGAAGACCTAACACAGCCAAAAACAAATAAGTAAAGTGAAAAAAAAAATAGTACTGATCAGAAAGCATTGAAATTACAGGTTTTAAGTGAAAAGTTGGTAACAATCATTGCAGAATTTGAAATTTAATTTATATTTATATTAATTTATATTAGATCTTAACTTTATTCACTAAGAAAAATTTATTAATGCATACACAACTGCAACAGAAGCAATCTGAAGAAATAAATCCCTTTAATTTTGCTTTTTAAATGTGTCTGTGTATACGTGTGTATAAAGTAAAAGTGATTAGACGACAATATCAGAAAGCATTGACCGGGCTGGTTCCTCTTGATTTTGGTGCTCTTCTACTTCTTATCTCTGAGTTAGCCATAATCTACAGATGGTGATAAAAACAACAAGATTTCAAATCCCTTATGATTATACAGTGGAAGTGAGAAATAGATTTAAGAGACTACATCTGATAGATAGAGTGCCTGATGAACTATGGATGGAGGTTCCTGACACTGTACAGGAGAAAGGGATCAAGACCATCCCCATGGAAAAGAAATGCAAAAAAGTAAAACGGCTGTCTGAGAAGGCCTTACAAATAGCTGTGAAAAGAAGAGAAGCCAAATGCAAAGCAGAAAAGAAAAGATACTCCATTTGAATGCAGAGTTCCAAAGAATAGAAAGGAGAGATAAGAAAGCCTTCCTCAGCAATCAATGCAAAGAAATAGAGGAAAACAACAGAATGGGAAAGAATAGATATCTCTTCAAGAAAATTAGAGATACCAAGGGAACACTTCATGCAAAGATGGGCTCGATAAAGGACAGAAATGGTATGGACCTAACAGAAGCAGAAGATATTAAGAAGAGATGGCAAGAATACACGGAAGAACTATATAAAAAAGATCTTCACGACCAAGATAATCACGATGGTGTGATCATTCACCTAGAGCCAGACATCATGGAATGTGAAGTCAAGTGGGCCTTAGAAAGCATCAGTACGAACAAAGCTAGTGGAGGTGATGGAATTCCAGTTGAGCTATTTCAAATCCTGGAAGATGATGCTGTGAAAGTGCTGCACTCAATATACCAGACAATTTGGAAAGCTCAGCAGTGGCCACAGGACTGGAAAAGGTCAGTTTTCATTCTAATCCCAAAGAAAAGCAATGCCAAAGAATGCTCAAACTACCGCACAATGGCACTCATCTCACATGCTAGTAAAGTAATGCTTAAAATTCTCCAAGCCAGGCTTCAGCAATACGTGAACCATGAACGTCCAGATGTTGAAGCTCGTTTTAGAAAAGGCAGAGGAACCAGAGACCAAATTGCCAACATCCGCTGGATCATAGAAAAAGCAAGAGAGTTCCAGAAAAGCATCTATTTCTGCTTTATTGACTATGCCAAAGCCTTTGACTGTGTGGATCACAATAAACTGTCGAACATTCTTCAAGACATGGGAATACCAGACCACCTGACCTGCCTCTTGAGAAATCTGTATGCAGGTCAGGAAGCAATAGTTAGAACTGGACATGGAACAACAGAGTGTTTCTAAATAGGAAAAGGAGTACATCCAGGCTGTATATTGTCACCCTGCTTATTTAACTTATATGCAGAGTACATCATGAGAAACGCTGGGCTGGAAGAAGCACAAGGTGGAATCAAGATTGCCAGGAGAAATATCAATAACCTCAGATGTGCAGATGACACCACCCTTTTGGCAGAAAGTAAAGAACTAAAGAGCCTCTTGATGAAAGTGAAAGAGGAGAGTGAAAAAGCTGGCTTACAGCTCAACATTAAGAAAACTAAGATCATGGCATCCAGTCCCATCACTTCATGGCAAATAGATGGGAAACAGTGGAACAGTGGCTGACTTTACTTTTCTGGGCTCCAAAATCACTGCAGCCATGATTTTAAAAGACAGATGGTGATTGCAGCCATGAAATTAAAAGACGTTTACTCCTTGGAAGGAAAGTTATGACCAACCTAAATAGCATATTAAAAAGCAGAGACATTACTTTGCCAACAAAGGTCCGTCTAGTCAAGGCTATGGTTTTTCCAATGGTCATGTAAGGATGTGAGAGTCGAACTATAAAGAAAGCTGAGTGCCGAAGAACTGATGCTTTTGAACTGTGGTGTTGGAGAAGACTCTTGAGAGTCCCTTGGACTGCAAGGAGATCCAACCAGTCCATTCTAAAGGAGATCAGTCCTGGGTGTTCACTGGAAGAACTGATGCTGAAGCTGAAACTCCAATACTTTGGCAACCTGATGTGAAGAGCTGACTCATTTGAAAAGACCCTGATGCTAGGAAAGATTGAGGGCAGAGGAGAAGGGGACGACAGAGGATGAGATGGCTGGGTGGCATCACCGACTCGATAGACATGGGTTTGAGGGAACTCCAGGAGTTGGTAATGGACAGGGAGGCCTGGCGTGCTGTGGTTCATGGGGTTGCAAAGAGTCAGACACGACTGAGCGCTGAACTGAACTGAACACACGCTAGCAAAGTAATGCTCAAAATTCTCGAAGCTAGGCTACAATAGTACCTGAATCAAGAACTTCCAGATGTTCAAACTGGATTTAGAAAAGGTAGAGAAATCAGAGATCAATTTGCCACCATCCACTGGAACATAGAAAAAGCAAGAGAATTCCAGAAAAACATCTACTTCTGCTTTATTGACTACACGAAAGCCTTTGACTGTGAGGATCACCTGTGGAAAATTCTTAAAGAGATGGGAATACCAGACCACCTTATCTAAATCCTGAGAAGGATTTATTTAGATAGAAGCAACAGTTAGAACCAGAAATGGAACAACAGACTGGTTCCAAATTGAGAAAGTAGTATGTCAAGGCTGTATAATGTCACCTTGCTTATTTAATTTATATGCAGAGTACATCATGAGAAACGCTGGGCTGGATGAAGCACAAGCTGGAATCAAGATTGCCGGGAGAAATATCAATAACCTCAGACATGCAGATGACACCACCCTTACAGCAGAAAGCAAAGAACTAAAGAGCCTCTTGATGAAGTGAAAGAGGAGAGTGAAAAACCTGGCTTAAAACACAACATTCAAAAAACAAAGATCATGGCATCCGGTCCATCACTTCATGGCAAATAGATGGGGAAACAATGGAAACAGTGACAGATTTTATTTTCTTGATCTCCAAACTCACTGCAGATGGTGACTGCAGCCATGAAATTAAAAGATGCTTGCCCCTTGGAAGAAAAGCTATGACAAACCTAGACAGCATATTAAAAAGCAGAGACATTACTTTGCCAACAAATGTCCGTAAAATCAGTTACAGTTTTTTCAATAGTCTTGTATGGATGTGAGAGTTGGGCCATAAAGAAAGCTGAATGCTGATGAACTGATGCTTTTGAACTATGGTGTTGGAGAAGACTCTTGAGAGTCCCTTGGATTGCAAGGAGATCAAACCAGTCAATCCTAAAAGAAATCAGTTCTGAATATTCATAAGAAGGACTGATGCTGAAGCTGAAGCTCCAATACTTTGACCACCTGATGCAAAGAAATGACTCACTGGAAAAGACCTTGATGCTGGGAAAGACTAACGTCAGGAGGAAAAGGGGACGACGGAGGATGAGATGGTTGGATGGCATCACCAATTCAATGGACATGAATTTGAGCAAGCTCTGGAAGCTGGTGATAGACAGCAAAGCCTGGCATGCTGCAGTGTGTGGGGTCACTAAGAGTTGGACACAGCTGAGGACTGAACTGAACTAAACTAAAACCAGGTTAGAAATAATACTCATGATGAGGAAAATAAGATGATAAAAAAAAAATTTAATGTTCTTGCTGATGACAAGGAGGAGCTCAGCTAAAAACATATGAAAACTAAACTGCTGTTAATTCAAGTTACAAAGGAAATTCAGTTATGCAAGCAGATGTCACAAAACTACTCTCACTTAAAATTGTTTGCTTCTAAAAACAAGGATATACTTTGTAATTAAAAGACATACTGTTACAAATGAACTTATACACAAAACAGAAACAGGCTCACAGACATAGAAAACAAATTTATGGTGCCAAAGGGGAAATGGGGCAGAGGGATAAATTACAAGTTTGGGAATTAACATATACACACTATATATATAAAACAGATAAGCAACAAGGACCTACTATATAAGTACAGGGAACTATACCCTGTATTTTGTAATAACCTGTAAGGAAAAAGAATCTGGAAAAGAGCATATGTATATGCATTTATGTATGTATTTATGTCTATATGTATATGTATGGATGATGTGTATATATGTGTGTGTGTGTATATAGAAACTGAATCACTGTGCTGTACACCTGAAATTAACACAGCATTGCAAATCAATTGTCCTTCAATTTAAAAAAGAAATTTTTAAAAATCTAAATAATAAAAAATAATAGACTGTTAAGTCAATTTCACATGTAAGATACACATATAATAAATAGGAAGCTAAGAGAAAACAGTGATTCACCCTTGGCAAAAATACTAAGTAACTAGTTTTAGACAGCTTTTTTTGAAAAAGGAGGATTCACATTTAAATTACCAGTAGGTACAAAATCAACTAATTAAATTATAGAGAATTTTAATATGTAAGCAAAATAAAGTATATTAAGATCATTTAAGGGTGAACATAAAGAAAATAAACTAAATAAATGTTTAAATTAGTAAATTGAATGAATAAAAAAAACAAAAAAAGCTGCACACACGTATGAAATTAGACTAAGTGCTGTCACTAATTTGTTTTTTCATTAGTATAAACTTAAGACAGAAGAAAATAAACTCTACATTTAGTAAACAATATGGGCCTACAGCCAAACCCTGTTCCTTTTCCAGTATAGTTTTCCTGGTAAAATTATTGAATCTGTTTTCTCAAAACAAACACATACTGACCAACATGTAACATGAACATAATCTGACTTATTTTAATAATGATTAATTAAAACAGAATATGTTTTTAATGTTTTTCAATAGCAAAGTCTGTTACTATTTTATTTCCTTCCTACCAACGCAGTAATCCCTAGTATTATAAACAGATCAAAAGCTAAACAACTTGCTTTCTTCAAAATAATGGTCTTCTGTCAGTTATTTAAAACAGATGCACTGAATTTCAAATTAAGGGTAAATCCCATTTACTAACAACCCAAATTTTCACGGCCCTAATTTTTCAGGCACCTTAGGAGATACTAGAAATCGCTCTTCATTTTTGAGTTTTCCTTTCTAATTTCACATACTCCTACATTTGATACAACTATTCAGACAAATCACAGAAAATCAACATGACTAATCTACTGAGTGCCACCATCTACTGAGTGCTTAGTATGTGTCAGGTGTTATCTCTCATTTCTTTAAATGTACTATTACATTGTATTAGTCAAGATAGGTATTATTATCCTTATTTTACTAATGAGAAAACTGCAGTGTACAGAAGTTAACAATAAACTTGCCTAAGGTCAAACTGCTAATAAGGTGTGGAGCTGAAATTTGAACCCAGGCAGTATAATTACAGAATCCTCACCAAAGACTGCCGAAGTAACATGTTTTCTCTTCTTGCAAACTCACTACCCTGTCATTTTTGAACTGTAAGTTTCTACTGATTTTCTTTTTTGACCTTTATTATCAACTCGATGATCTCTAAAACTCTTTTACCTCCCAAGGCTTTATAGGCTCTAGAGTAAGGATGCCCGCTTTAGAATACTGATTACGCTACTATAACTGTGTGATGCAGCACAAATGCTTCATCTCTATGATTCAATTTCCTCATTTGTCAAAGGAAAAGGATATATGGCATCTATTCTGAGGGCTGTATGAGATAATACATAAAATTATAAAACAGTACCTAATACACATATGCTCTACTACTCTGACAGTTACAACTTTTGCAAGTACAAGTCTCCTCTAGGGCAGAAATAATTTCCTGATTTTGCTGCAAATTCAACTGAAAAATAACATGAGATATTTTCTTCTACAGTGTCTTGGATTATTAGAATAGGCAGTACTACTACTACTCATTCATGGCATTTATAAGAATTTCAACAAGGTATTTTACAACAGATTTTATATAAACAAACACTGGTGATTACAATGGCCTTTTCAGCAATATATAGTCTGGATTTTTTAAAATATTGGGCTTAAAAAGATTACATAAAACTTCAATTCCTAAAACCCAGAACTATGAAAATCAAATACTTTGTGTTACTTTTTTGAAGTGAAAACCTGATCAGACTACATTTCATACCATTTACCTCACTGTTAACGTGTATGTTTCAATGGGGAAATTTTAATTTGCTTAAGGAACTGCCTATTCCTCCTCCATCAGTATATGTGATATATGGCATACATACTGTGTTACCTTTCTAAAACTGGTGAAGGTATACGGGCACAGACACAACATTATATACTGAAAGACATCTGACTTCAAAGGGCTCCCCAAAACTCATACAAGCTTTGGATTTACTTGAGGAACACAAAGGTAGTTCGATAATAAAAAACACTGGGCTCCAGAATGCACATCTATAATCTTTAGGGAACAGAGATTCAATTTACTCTTCAAAGAACAGAAGTTATCAGAGTATTTCAGATATACAGGAAAAACTTTTCCCAACACCCTCTGTTCCCTTTTAATTGTAGATGGTTAGAAAGAGTTGTAGTTATACAGTGCATAGGAGGACTGCATGAATCTAATATTATGTTGCCTTTTAAAAGGTCTGTAATTCCACAATATCGCTAAAGTTTAAAAAGAAAAGCAAAGGGGAAATTCACTTTAAAGTTTTCCTTACAAGAGCTTTCTCAGAGAGAAACTTATTGCTGCGGATGTAAAAAGCAAATGTGAAGGAAAATTTCTGAAAGATGGAATAGGTATGAATCTACTGCATTACTGCCTTTGAAAGTAAATAACTTCTTTGGAAATTTTTCAAAAACAGTATAATAAGCTCAAAAGAAAAAGACTGACAAGACAGATCTGCCTCCAATGAAACTAGCAGAAGTCCCAGTTCGTTAGGCTAAGTGCTGCATTTGATTTCTTTATATTCTATTACCACTTATCAAAGAGTGGGAATAGATTACAATTTAGTTGTAATTCATAGGGGAGAGATTTGTAATTATCAGATGATATAGTTACCACAAATCTTAATGTTACAAAAACCCAGTTCTCTGAAATAATCTCAGAAAAAAGTTTTAAAAGCAAAGAAAGTAGAGGAAGCGTTCCAGAAACAGCAACAAAAGATTCACGGGTGGAGGATCTGGAGAATGGGAAAATACACTGGAACTTGGGGACGGGAGAGACAGGTAATGCAGAAACAGAACATGGGGACAGCACATGAAATTCTCTCCTTGCTTCCAGTGATACTTACATCTAAGACACTGTTACAATGTATACTTTGGTTTTCCCAGCCTCTCCCATCCGTGACCTTCCAGAATCAAGGAAAACCCATAATAAGCAAAGGGGTGCAAAGTTCCCTATATGACTCTAACCTGAAAGGGCAAAAAGCCATCAGCAAGAGGCTCTAATCAGAGTAAAATCAGGAATGCCAATAGAACAATTTGCTTCCAATTTTTAAACTTTTCTGGTTTGCTCAAGCCAGGAACATAACTTGAGGCATTTTTGAGACATTATAGAAAGATATGTAACCTAACAAAGTAGACACTAAAATAAACAGAAATCTTTACTCTTTCTCAAGGATGAAATAAGCTTAAGATAATTTAAAAAAATTAAAAAAAGAAAAAAATTCAGTGTTGGACAACAGAGATTTCTTTTATGAAAAAGAAAATAAGCATATCTTACTTAGAGATTTTTAAAACATATCAGTAATACAGAGATATTCACTGCCCACTAACCATACCTTTTAAAGTATAATCCTCCAGGCTAGCATTTGAAATTCTGGAACTCACCTCAGACCTAATGATCAGATTTCAAGGGCATGGTTCAAAAAACTACATGTCAAACAGGAGTCTTGGTTGATACTCAAGCACATGGAAATCTGTCCTATTCACACCTCAGCTTTCAGAATTAGAAAGAACTGCTAGTATCTTCACTAAGCAGTGGCAATTAGTTTATAACAAGAAGCCAAAGATTTTTTTTTAAAGTCCTGACATACCTACTCTACTAATGGTCCTTAGGAAGCATCACTACAGACAAAGCTAGTGGACGTGATGGAATTTCAGTTGAGCTATTTCCAATCCTAAAAGATGATGCAGTGAAAGTGCTGCACTCAATGCCAGCAAATTTGGAAAACTCAGCAGTGGCCACAGGACTGGAAAAGGTCAGTTTCATTCCAATCCTAAAGAAAGGCAATTCCTAAGAATGTTGAAACTACCACACAATTGCACTCATCTCACATGCTAGCAAAGGAATGCTCAAAATCCTCCAAGCCAGTCTTCAACAGTACGTGAACCATGAACTTTCATATGTTCAAGCTGGATTTAGAAAAGGCAGAGGAACTAGAGATCAAATTGCCAACATGTGTTGGATCATAGAAAGAGCAAGAGAGTTCCAGAGGAACATCTACTTCTGCTTTATTGACAACGCCACAGCCTTTGACTGTGTGAATCACAACAAACTGTGGAAAATTCTTGAAAGAGATGGGAATACCAGACCACCTTACCTGCAAAATCTGTATGCAGATCAAGACAGAACAGTCAGAACTAGATATGGAACAGACTGGTTCCAAATCAGGAAAGGAGTACATCAAGGCTGTACATTGTCACCCTGCTTATTTAACTTATATGCAGAGTACATCATGTGAATCACTGGTGATTACAACAATAAACGCCAAGTATAGCAGAGATTTCTTAAGATCTGTTCATAACCATCTAACTTTGGAGATACGGAAAATAGTGTCAGGCTGTGTATGGAGAATTTTCTATATTGTAGAATTCTCCTCCTGGATAAACGGAAATGTTACGTTAAAAACTCTTTAGATGCAGCTGGAAAAGCTGCTGCCCCCTCACTTGTCACACGCCGCATGTTCATGGGGAACCTGGTGCTAAACCACCCACAGACGACCTGCTTCGGTCAGGCTTTCGTATATAGTACAGCAGCTCCCTAGCTGTGATCTGCTCAAAGTCAGCCTTCAACACAAGGGTTCGTAAAAGAAAAAAAAAAAAGAAAATTTTTTTAAGAAAAAAAGGAAAAATAAGAAGAAATACAAAAAATTAAAACAAAAGAAACTTCTAGGTTTATGTAGAAGAGTTGTTTAAAATATATAATAAATTAGCGACCAATCTGTAAGGCACTGAGTTAGACTTGACCATAAAAACATTTTAACTCCTACATTTTAATAAAAAGTTTTCTTGGGGAATTCCCTGGCAGTTTAGTGGTTAGGAATCCATGCGTTCACTGCCAAGGGCCCAGATTCGAACCTATCTGGGGAACTATTTATATCTCACAAGCTCTGTGGCACAGCCAAAATAAATAAATAAAAATTAAAGTAAATAAAATTTTAAAAAGTTACCACCCCAAGTAAAATAAAAGCAGTTGAACCAATAATAATTGCAAAAAAGTACCAAAAATGTAAGCATTATTATGTGAATAATAATACCATTGATACTACTCTGGTTGTGGGTCATCTTCCAGTCAAAGACCCAATATGCAGTAATACAGAAGATGAGATCATTTTCATTCATTACACCAAAGAGCCATTATAACCACCATCCACCCTTTCCCCACCACACACACATTTTTTTTTAATGACCCTGGAGAAGGCAGGGTGTCACTGGGGTAAGCAAAACTACATAGAGTTCTGTGTGAGTTAAAGAGTAATTTCTTATCCTGGTCCAGGAGCCATTACATAATACCAAATTCCTTGAACTTTATCAGTTTATTCAATCAAATTATGAAATTTACAAATTCATAAGGTACTGACCCACAAGTGTATGTCTGTGTGTGTGTATCTATCCATCTATATATATATATACACACACATGTAAGAATATTCTTAATAATAGTTCAATAATTCTAGCATCTCTAAAGTGACCCCTGGCTTTTCCCTTCATTTTGATTTATCTGGACCTTTGTCAAAAATGACAGACAAATGAAAGTTTAAGTCTTAAAAATATCTAATTAAAGTAGTTAAATAAAAACAAAAGTGTCTTATATAAAAGTCTTACCTATAAATTTTATTCTGTTCTATACTACAGAAAACTTAAATAAGCAATTCACAATTTAAACTTACGAATGTGTCTTTAAAAAATGAATTAAATATGATCAATAGCAAGTCTATTACTGGCAAAAGCATTTGAAAGATCAGAGATTCTAGATAAATCTTATTTACTATTTGTTTTGTATTTATTTACTATTTTACCACAAGAAATCAAGAGTTATCCTGCAAATTTAACTCTAGTAACTATCTGGATCATATTAAAGCATATATTCACCTCCAAGCAAACAGAGAAGCTTCAACTAATACATTATCTTTAAACCAGGTTCTTTGGAGTTCTAAAACCAGAGGTTAGCGAATAATAAACAACAGTTCTGAAATACTTGCTTGATTAAAGACAAAGAATGAAGCAATTATGAGACAATTATTTCTAAGACAGAAATCACGTCATTGAGACGCATTTTAAAAATTACAAGCAAAACCACTGGCAATAAATGGCTTTGAAGAAGACTAAAATCTAAACTTTAGACTTTAGGTTTTTTCAGTCTAAGAATATTTTAATCTAAACCAAATTATCACTGTCATTGTTGAGAAGAAGATTTGACTAAAATATTTCATACTCTCGGATTAAAAAAAAATGTCATTTGGCAAAAGCTAAACAGGACTGTGCTTGCCTATCACTCTCTAATTTACTCATAATTTAATACAAAGAGCCACGTAACAAAGAAATATAAGCTATAGTTTATCCTCTGAATTGTGAAGACTTCTTTCCTCAGAATCTAAAGAACTAAAAATGCCCTAAAGGCAGCAATCTTCAGGTTTGAACTAATTCTAATAAGAAAAATTTGCAATGAATGAAGGCTTAAAAGTTTTACTAAATTTAAACTGATTTTATTAAGGAAATAATCACATACTCACCTCCAACTTCACTCACCCCAATGAAGCCTGAGTTTTTTTTTTTAAAGATTAATTAGTTTACTTATTAAGTATACTAAAGATCATGCTTCAATCAAGTTTTCACAAGCTATGAAAATTAAACTACATTCTAGGTGACACATACACTTACTCAAAAACCTATTTTAAGTTCTATTATGTATAAATGCTCATATAAAAATGTGGGAGTGTAAGAAAATCCCAGTGTTAACAGCATTATAGTACAGCACGGAAAATCTACCCAAACTAGCACACACAGTGCAGAACAGGAACAAAGTAAATAGAAAATGTTTTTAAAAACTGGTAGTTAATTCTACCTTGCACTTCCTTCCTCCACTTCATTTTCTAAGGGAACTGGTGTATCAAAAAAGAATAAAGCTCATCCTTGGCTGGATTGTTGGGGATGGCTAGAGGATGAGGAGCTACTTAAGAGAGGAACAGAGGAGTTTCTCAGCAAAAAAATAATATATAAGTAAAGTTACCCTAATAGCCCACTTGGGGAGTTAAATTCAATTCTAAAGCACAAAAATAGTAGGCAAGGTAAAGGGGATTATGGAAGGCCATACAAAAGCGATCTAAGCCAATTTAAATACAATGGAAAGTCACTTAATGATTTTAAGGAAAGTAACATGATGCGATTCCTCACAATACACTGTAGGAGTACAGTTAAAAGACTATTGCATGACTCTGTGAGATACCTGGGGTCTAAACAAGGCAGCTGGAAGAGAATAGACAGGATATGACAATTAAGGTATACAGAAGACAAATTCCTGGGGAGGGAGGTGTAACATCAATACTTATATGTCTTCTGTTTCTCTTTACATTAAATACATAACCCTCACCATAAACCCAAAATCAATGTAAGGGATTTACCCTGAATCCACAAAAAATGAATGAATCCACAAAAACTCTTTTTTAAAGTAAACCTCTTAAAAAGAGACCAAAACATTACAATGAGGAATAAGAACAAAATCTGGCATTTATATAATGATGATAATAATTATTGGGGGGGATTATATTTCAATTGTATACTATTTCTTAAAAATAAAACAAACTTCAATATTGATAGCATAACATTCTTCCCATGTTTAATTCCACATCTTAAGGGTCATTTCCCAAGAATATTCAAAGCTACCATCGTTTTCCCAAGTGTCTCTCTCAAATCTTGTGATAAAGAATGTATTTTAAGAAAAAATCAAAACACTCTTTTGAAGAAAATCATGTTTGCCTGTTTTTCCATCTTTAACTGTGAACCAGTCTAACTGACCACATCATCTGACAATAGTGTTCCATACGATTTTAGTAATTCAACAAAGTTTTCACAGACATCATGAATTCCTACATCTCTCATGGGACTGGCCACTTTATAATACAACCACTTCTCTTCTCTTCCACCAATAAAATCCTATAAAATCCAATAAAAAGTCCACCATTTCCTCTTTACGGATTCTTGCAATATTCCTAACATTCCTCCTAGCTTCCAATTGCAGGGGATTGGGAGAGACAGAAAGTCTAGTCTCTGTCCTCTACATGTGAACCCCATAAGTATTTTATAATCTAAAACAGACCCTACTCAAAACTACCCCGTGACTTTTTATTATCTCTTCTCTTCACTTCATTCATGTGTCAGCTTTCTAATACGTCTAACTTCCTTCCTAGGATACTACTTATATGTCATGTACAAATATTATATTTTAGTTTTTCTTATTTAGCATCTCCCTCAACCTCCACACACACACAGACACACACACACCCAAAGGGAAGTTCCATAAAGGGAGGGACTTTCCAGCTACATTCAACACTTAAAACAGTGCCCAGTGCATCAGAGGCATTAAATTTTAAAAAGCCAGTTAAATGAACATAATACTATATTGTTAATATGTTATTAAATGTCACCAGTGAGAGATTAACAAAGATCAGTGAGAGATTAACAAAGACCAGGGGCTTCCCTCATAGCTCAGATGGTAACAAAGACCTGGCCACAACAGATAGAAAGAAATAAAGTGATATTTATATAGAAATAAAGTGACAGACTTAGTCATAGACATAGTCATAGACAGAGAGTGATATGATAATGAGAATTATCAGTTTATTAGAGAAGACATTGTGATGTGACAACTTTTATTTGCCTGGATGCACTATAATAAATATTCCTTTTACACAGATCCCACGTATGTCAGGAAGTGAATGCTAAGCTAAACTGAATCATTCCCAAGTGTAAAGAAAATAAAATATGGACAAAAACAAACTGAATTACACAGGTAAAGTGACCCCAGAATCACTCAGCACTCATGCGGATTCTCTATAAAACAGTTCATGAAATATATTAAACACACCAGGAATGTTATTTTACTAGAATATTCCTTGTGTCCCTTCCCCATTATCACCCCAAACTAGATGTAAAATGGCTTTCCTGATCTGGCACCGGCCGTGAAGTTAGTGTTATCTCCTGTACTGTCACTGGACTGCTTGAAAATCCATGTGTTATCCTAAAACTATCTGTCTAAAAAGCTTCTGTTGGACCACAATCGTGAATGGATTAGCAGTGGATTAAAAACACGTAAAATTTCTCTTGCTCTGAACACAACAAAAAAATTCAAATTCAAATGTTAGGCAGTAGATATTTCATAAATAGAACTTTAAATTTACATAGAGACCATAGACATTTACCATATTTTACAAAAACATACTGAAGGAGGCCAGTCACTACCACTACTTAAAATCTAGGGAAACAGTCATGAGCAAGATATACGTAATTCCTGCTCTATAGAGAATACAGAAGGGAAGACTTAATTAAATTAATAATGGGGAGTTATAAAGAAACTAGCAGAGATGTCTAAACAAACAGATCTACCTAATTCAACAGGAACAGTGGCAAAGACAAAGGTATTAGTTTAACTAACTTTTCCCTAATATTACCATTTCATTTTCTCAAATTATAGATTTTCAATGTCATCTGATTTTAATTCACAATATTATTCAAAGCTACCATTATTTTGAGAAATCCACCAAACTATTAATTCATTACTGAATTCACAGTATTATAATATTCTACTAACTATCCCTGGCATGAAATTTAAAGCATAAAGGAAATAGATGGGCCATCTGAATCTCATTTCTACATCATGACCAAAAGTAATTTCTCAGGAGTTGTGTTCATTACATGGAAAAGGCTACCAAGGACTAATACCATATCTGCACTTTATAATATAAATCCAAAGCAATTACAGGTTTCAAGCTTTGTACCTGTGTGATGGAGAAGGAGCTTCAAATTGAGGCACTGTGCTATCCTCACTGACAGGAGAATATAAGCCGCTCATTTCCTGGAAGCACAATTATTAGAGTTATAGCCACTCCAAAGAGACGATGTATAAGTCAAAAGGAGCTATTTATTTCTTTCCAATCCCAGGTTTTATCAGTTCCTTTTTGTCTCAACATCCAAATTTCTCAAGGTTTCCTCTCCATAGAGTACAAAAGCAAGGATATCTGAAACTTACGAGACAAGTCTTTTTCATGACATACATACTTAAAGAACTAGAAATTCTTTAATAAATATTATTCATTACTAATGAAGCCATCAAATGCAGAAAAAGACAAATGTAAATATTTTTAATGAGACACACTGTACATTATGTGAACAGTGAACTAGCTAATCATTTTTAATCTAGGTGAGAACCTACTGATAAATATTAAGATAAGTATGGCAACTGACTAAACAGACCTTTGTTGGCAAAGGAATGACTCTGCTTTTTAATACGCTGTCTAGGTGTGTGTTAGTCAATCAGTCATGTCCAACTCTTGGCAACCCCACAAACTGTAGCCCTCTAAGCAAGAAGAGTGGAGGGGATTGCCATTCCCTTCTGCAGAGGATCTTCCCAACCCAGGGATTGAACCTGGGTTAGTCATAGCTTTTCTTCCAGGAGCAAGCATCTTTTCATTTCATGGCTGCAATCACCATCTGCAGAGAGTTTGGAGCCCAAGTAAATAAAATCTGTCACTGTTTCCATTTTTTCTCCATCTATTTGCCATGAAGTGATGGGACTAGATAGCATGATCTTCGTTTTTTGAGCTGAGTTTTAAACCAGCTTTTTCACTCTATTTCACCTTCATCAAGAGGTTCTTTAGTTCCTCTTTGCTTTCTGCCATAAAGGTGCTGTCATCTGCCTATCTGAGGTCATTGATATTTCTCCTGGCAATCTTGATTCCAGCTTGTGCTTCATCCAGCCCAGCATTTCGCATGATGTACTCTACACATAAGTTAAATAAGCAGGGTGATAATATGCAGCCTTGACGTACTCCTTTCCCAATTTTAAACCAGTCCATTGTTCCATGTCCAGTTCTAATTGTTCTGTCTTGACCTGCATAGAGGTTTCGCAGGAGGCAGGTAAGGTGGTCTGGTATTCCCATCTCGAAGAATTTTCCACAGTTTTTCGTGATCCACACAAAGGCTTTAGAGTAGTCAATGAAACAGAAGGAGATGTTTTTCTGGAATTCTCTTCCTTTTGCTATAATCCAATGCATGTTGGTAATTTGATCTCTGGTTCCTCTGCCTTTTCTAAATCCAGCTTGAACATCTGGAAGTTCTTGGTTCACGTACTGTTGTAGCCTAGCTTGGAGAATTTTGAGCATTCCTTTGCTAGCATGTGAAATGAGGGCCACTGTATAGTAGTCTGAACGTTCATTGGCATTGCTCTTCCCGGGGACTGGAATGAAAACTGAACTTTTCCAGTTTTGTGGCCCCTGCTGAGTTTTCCAAATTTGTTGACATATTGAGTGTAGCATTTTCACAGCATCATCTTTCAGGATTTGAAATAGCTCAGCTGGAATTCATCATCTCCACTAGCTTTGTAGTGATACTTCCTAAGGCCCACTTGACTTCACACTCTGAGATGTCTAGGTCTAGGTGAGTGATCCATTGTGGTTATCCGGGTCATTAAGATCCTTTTTGTATAGTTCTTCTGTGTATTCTTGCCGCCTTTTCTTAATGGCTTCTGCTTCTGTTAGGTCCCTACTATTTCTGTCCTTTATTGAGCCCATCTTTGCATGAAATGTTCCCTCAGTGTCTCTAATTTTCTTGAAGAGATCTCTAGTCTTTCCCATTCTACTGTTTTCCTCTATTTCTTTGCATTGATCACTTAGGAAGGGTTTCTTATCTCTCCTTGCTATTCTTTGGAACTCTGCATGCAGATGGGTGTATCTTTCCTTTTCTCCCTTGCCTTTCGCTTCTCTTTTCTCAGCTATTTGTAAGACCTCGCCAGAAAACCATTTTGCCTTTCTGCATTTCTTTTTCTTGAGGATGGTTTTGATTACCACCTCATGTACAATATTATGAAATTCCGTCCACAGTTCTTCAGGCACTCTGTCAGATCTAATCCATTGAATATATTCATTACTTCCACTGTATAATTGTAAGAGATTTGATTTAGGTCATACCTGAATGGTCTAATGGTTTTCCCTGCTTTCTTCAGTTTAAGTATGAATTTTGCAATAAGGAGTTTGTGATCTGAGCCACAGTCAGTACCCAGTCTTGTTTCTGCTGACTGTATAGAGCTTCTCCATTTTTGGCTGCAAAGAATATAATCAATCTGATTTCGGTGTTGACCATCTGGTGATGTCCATGTGTAGAGTATTCTCGTGTTGTTGGAAAAGGGTGTTTGCTATGACAAGTGCATTCTTTTGGCAAAACTCTGTTAGCCTTTGCCCTGCTTCATTTTGTACTACAAGTTCTTCATTTTGTACTACAAGGTGAAACTTGCCTGTTACTCCAGGTATCTCTTGATTTCCTGCTTTTCATTCCAGTCCCCTATGACGAAAAGGACATCTTTTTCGGGTTCTATAAAGTTCTATAAAGTCTTGTAGGTCTTCACAGAATTGTTCTACTTCACCTTCTTTGGCATTAGTCAAAGTTACGGTTTCTCTAGCAGTCATGTACTAATGTGAGAGTTGGACCATAAAGAAGGCTAAGCACTGAAGAATTGATGCTTTTGAACTGTGGTGTTGGAGAAGACTCTTGAGAGTCCCTTGGACTGCAAGGGGATCAAACCACTCAATCCTAAGGAAATCAATCTTGAATACTCACTGGAGGGACTGATGCTGACGCTAAAACTCCAATACTTCGGCCACCTGATACAAAGAGCCGATTCACTGGAAAAGACCCTGATGCTGGGAAAGATTGAAAGCAGGAGGAGAAGCAGAAGACAAAGGACAAG
This sequence comes from Bos indicus x Bos taurus, assembly GCF_003369695.1. NCBI lineage: Eukaryota > Metazoa > Chordata > Mammalia > Artiodactyla > Bovidae > Bos > Bos indicus x Bos taurus. The sequence continues at coordinate 56,626,193 of NC_040091.1, forward strand.
ATGGTTGGATGGTATCACCAACTCAATACATATGAGTCTGGGCAAGCTTTGGGAGATGGTGAAGGACAGGGAAGCCTGGTGTGCTGTAGTCCATGGGGTGACAAAGAGCTGGACACGACTGAGTGACTGAATGGCAACTGGATCATTACTGTTCAACTCACCAAAGTATAGAAAAACAGGACATATCAGTCTCTACTTTGAAAATATTCTTTGCAAACATTAAGAAAAGTAGCTTTGTTTACTAACTGCTTAAACTCTAACTTTTGATCATTAACTCAGAGGAAAAGGGCTCCTAATAAATTATTGCAGAAATTATGCCTGTTACTTTCTATGTAGCGGAGACCAATCCCATTAACTTAATGCAGCAATTTAAAGGAAAAGCAAAATTTTCATGAAATTGAAAAGCTACTCGAGATGTAAGAAATTCTTGATCTTACTTCCACTCTTTTGATATCCTCTTCCAAAACACTTAACTCCTTCTGAATCTGCTCCAGTTGCTGTAGATTAGAGAGGGGGGAAAAAAAAAAAAGCCTAAACCAAACCACACTGGCATCACCACAATCATAAAGTAATTTTACATTTGGAATATGATTTTTAGGAAATTGTGCACTAATGGTAAACTGTAGGGGTGAAAAACTGCAGATAAAAAGCAGTTTTTATGTTTAAAAAAAAAAAAGCAGTTTTTATGCAAGTTCCTATGTTAAAAAGTAAATGTAAAGACTTAATATTTAAGAAAATCGTTCTTTGTTTAATAGAATAATTGGCTTTATAATAAAAATATTAAAGATGAACAATAACAATATGATTTAATAAAAACAGATATCCAAAGAACTTTCAAATCACCTCATTTAACTGTCAGCAATTAATATCAGCATGTCAGTTGTTAACCTCATTTTTAAAATAAAAATAAGTCTTGAAGATTAAATTCTACCACCCAAAAGCAATCACAAGTTACCCTCTTATGCATTTTTTAAAACATATTTAAGATTATGCCTCATCTTTGACATTTTGCCTATTGCACCATAACTTTTCTCCATGCCTTTAAAATGCAAACATTTTAATTATTATATTTAATGATATACTTGACAATCGTAAGTAATTCTGAACCATGAGTCTGCATTTTAGATTATGAGTCTGCATTCCAAATTTTATTGAGATTATTAAAATGAAATCATTTGATCAAGAGAAATAGCAACTCTTCACTACATGAAACAAAACTGCTTTCCAGAAACACTATCAGATTTAAATTTCTATAATTATTATATATATGTGGCTGTCTTAATCTAAGCCAAATATATTGAGGCCAATTTTATTTTTTGGCCATTTATTTTTTGTGCAGCATGCAGGATCTCAGTTCCCCAAACAGGAATCAAACCCATGTTCCCCTGTGTTGGGAGCTGAGTCTTAACCACTGAACTTTCAGGGAAAACCCCTGAGCCAGTTTTTAGAATATAAAATAATGATAATGAATATATTTATATAATACTTATTGCTAGGTGTGCAACAGGAAGTATTATACAGGAAAATAAATCACAGAAAGATTAAGTGACTTGCCCAAGATCGCAGTAAGTACACAGCAGAACTGGAGTTGAAATCAAGGCAGCTCCACAATTCATGCCGTTAACTACTATGTTATAACACTACTACTTGAAAATAGGACCTTATTATTTACCTTTATTTTACCTGATAACTAGTAGGGATAAACAGATTTTTAAGCATGTTTTCTTCTGAGGCAATATATAGACAGTTGATAATATATTAACTCAAATATTGACCAATCTTAAACATTTTGCTAAGTACTGTGAAGAACGGGATTTAGAAAACTGTAGCCCTTGGCCTCATGGAATTCAGTCTAGGGAAGAGCTTCTGGGTTGGTGAACATGTAGGTTGGGGAGTATATGAGGATGCTGGGAGAACGGCACACCTGGAGAGGGTATGGACGCTCCATGCCCCTTCCCACATATCTCAGTTCTATCCTTTTACAATAAACTGATGATGCAGTAAGTAAACTATTTTCCTGTTATGTGACCCATTTTAGCAAATTATCACATTCTTGGAGGGGGACATGGGAACCGCCAATTTATAGCCAGTAGGTTAAATATACAAGTGACTTCTTGGACATGCAATTATAATCTGAAGGGGCAGCTCAGTCTTATGGGACTGAGTCCTCAACCAGTGGAATCTGGGGCCAACTCCAAGTAAACAGTGCTAGATAGAATTGACCTGAATTGATTTCCAGGACACTCTGCTTTATCTACAGAGAACTGGAGAACTAGCTGGTGTAAAAAATCACCTACACATTTGGTGGCCAGAAATATGGAGAGAGGTAATGAATAAAGGAAACAAGTGTTGTCCTTTCAGGCATCAATATAAGACATTATAGTATGAGGAAATAGAAGATAAAGGATAACTGTTTTAAAAAGCAAAAGGAACAACTAGGCTAAATTCACTCTGCAAATGTGTTTCATAAACCAGAGAGGCAGAATCTAGAATAAAAGCATAAAGCAGAGACCAAGAATGTTTTGGAAACACATGAAGAAAGTTCATAAAGCTGAACTGTCATTATCTAAATGAAAACAGACCACAAACGGGAATGAAAACTGACAAATTTCTGGATCAAATCTGCCTTAACATTATAGTGACTTTTGGGGGTACTAAAAATAATAATAATAATAAATACAGAAGATGGAGAAATGCTACTTGAGAGCACAGTCCAAGTCATCAATAGCAAGCACTCTCAATACAGTATACTGTATTACAACCCAAAGAAATTATTTAAAAATTTGAAAAGGGAAGAACAGAAGTCTCTGAATCCCTTAAGACTAAAACATAAAAGAATTCAAAAATAGAACCCCCTTTAATTGACATTAGCTTTGGTGCAGTTAGGTATCATTGGCACTCATTTATTTGACCTTCACTATGACTGAATAAGTACTCCTGCCTGGAAAATCCCATGGACGGAGGAGCCTGGTAGGCTGCAGTCCATGGGGTCGCGAAGAGTCAGACACGACTGAGCGACTTCACTTTCACTTTTCACTTTCATGCACTGGAGAAGGAAATGGCAACCTACTCCAATGTGCTTGCCTGGAGAATCCCAGGGACGGGGGAGCCTGGTAGGCTGCCTGTCTATGGGGTCGCACAGAGTTGGACATGACTAAAGCAACTTAGCAGCAGCAGCAGCAGCATGATTGAATAAAAACATGCTGAAGTATTAAATTCAGTATCTTAATTTTGTTTTTTAGAGCTAATTAGTAAATTACAGTTGCCAAGACCTCGTCAATTATCTGAAATATTCAAAACTGAACAAAAGAATACTGATAAACTTCCAGAAAAAAGAAAAGCTGGTTTAAAAAAAAAGCAGTAAGATTAATAATACTATATATATATAAACAAAAAAGCACTAACAATAAATTAAAAAAAAAAGCACTGTATACTAATTAGAATAGCCAACATCCAGAACACTGACAACACCAAAAGCTGAAAAAGATGTGTAGCAACAAGAACTCTCATTTATTCTTGGTAGGAATGAAAAATTGTACAGCCACTCTGAAAGGCAGTTTGGCAGTTTCTTTAAAAATTATACATATTCTTATAGAAGCCAGTAATCACACTCCTTGGTATATACCCAAGCGAGTTGAAAACTTCAATTCCAAAAAAACACATTGATAGCAGTTTTAGTCATAATTAACAATACTTGAAACAACCAAGATGTCCTTCAGATGAATGGATAAACAGTGGTTCATAAAGACAATGGAATAATATTCAGTCCTAAGAAGAAATGAGCTTTCAAGTCATAAAAAAAACAATGAGGAAATTTAAATGTGTATTACTATGAGGTATATGGAAAATCTCTGTACCATCTTTTCAATTCTTCTGTGAACTTAAAACTGCTCTAAAAAATGTCTTTAAAAAAATAGAAATACAATGAAGTAACTCCTAAAGAAAAAACATAATAACAAAAAATCAAAAGAGAAAAGAAACAACAACATAATAAAATGGCAGGCTTAAACTCTTTTACATTAAATGTAAATGGTTTAAATACAAAATTATAAGACTGAGTCCGGCAGGGTGAATGAAAAACCTCTGCTGTATACAAGAAATTCACCTCAAATAAGTTAGTGATACAACAAAGAACCAAAGATTCAACAGGATGCAAAACATTCTTACCATACTGCAACTGCAGGAAACACATTCTTTACAAGCACAAATATTTCAAAATTTAATGAACTAACATGTGACAGTGCAAATATCATACTATAAAAACCAAATTATTTTCTGATAACAATGCAATTATAACAGAAATCCATAATTTTTTTAAAAAAAAGGTCTCCATTGGTAGTACAGTAGATAAGAATCCACCTCCAAATGCAGGGGATGTGGGTTTGATCCCTGGTCCAGGAAGATTCCACATGCCACGGGGCAATTAAGTCCATGTACTATAACTACAGAGCCTGCTCTCTAGAGCCCATGAGCCACAATTACTGAAGCCTGTGTGCCTAGAACCTGTGCTCAGCAACAAGAGCAGCCACCACAATGAGAAGCCTGTGCACAGCAACCAAGAGTAGCCCCCACTTGACACAACTAGAGAAAGCCCACAGGCAGCAATGAAGACCCAACACAATCAAAAATAAAATAAGTAACCTCTTTTTAAATGAAAGAATCCCAATACCCAAGTAACAAGTTTATCTATAAATAACCCACATGCCTAAGAAAAAGTATAACGAAAATTAGAGACTACATTGAACTAAGGAATAACAAACAAAATGCCATACCAAAATTATTAGATGCAACTAAAAGAACTATGGCCTGAAATGTGTCTATTATTAAAAATAAAGTCTGCCTACTAATATGTATATCCAAGTTAACAAATTAGAAGAGAAACAACAAAATAAAACCAAAAGAAGTAGAAGGATGGACAATGTAATTCTAAGGAGGGTAATTAAGAAAATGGAAAACAAAAATAAAATAGAGAACATAAACAAAGCGAAAAAGCTGGTTCCTGGATAAAACTCATAAAAGTGATACATCCCTGAATCCCTGACATGACCTGATCAAAACAAACAAACAGAAAAATGTACAGCACCAATGAGCAGAGTCAGGAATGAAAGACATCACTAAAAACTCTAGCATATTAAAAGCTTAGTATTAAGACCAATCTAATACTAAAAAATTTGAAAACTCAGAAGAAACAGACAACTCTTAGAAAAAATATAACATGTCAAAAATGATATCTAAAACAAAAATCTGAATAAGCAGTAAATGAATCAACAAAGTTTCTGCAAACAACAGGTCCATATAGCTTTTCCAGCAAAATCTTTAAATATTCAGCAAAGATATTCATCCTAGATTATACAAATTCTTCCAGAAAACAGAAAAAGAGGAAACATTCTCCAACCAATTTGATAAAACCAACTTTATAACAAAACCGGACAAGATCAGTGTATAAAAAGTTAAAGAACCACCTTATTAGTGAATATAGATGCAATAAGGGAGCCAAAGAGGGCAAACAACTGTCCTACTTATCTAGAATACAGAACATTCAGTGATAAAACTAGAACACTCCTGGGCAAATCAGGACAGCTGGTCACCCTAGGTGCAAAGCTGATAGAGTTTTTAATGTTAAACAAATAATGATCCATTTTAATATAATGAAAAAAAATTATATCATCTCAACTGCACAAAAATTTTGGAGAATATTCAACCCCCACTTATAATTATAAAAAAAATTCTCTTAGGAAACTGGGAATAGAACTTAGCTCCTTGAATGATTAAAAAAATACCTACCAAAAACCTACAGAAAACATCATACCTAATGGTGACACGTCGAAAGCTTTCACTTTGAGATCAGCACCAAGACTAGGATGCCCCGCTATCACCACTTCTATTCATCACTGTACCGGATATCCTAGCCAGCAGAGTAAGACAAGAAAAATAAATAAAGGATATAAGGATCATAAAGAAAGAAACTAAACTGTTATTATTTGCAGATGATGATGTGTGCAAAGAAAATACAAAATAATCTACAAATAAATTATTAGAATCAATGAGTTTAACAAAGTTGCTGGATACAAAAAAAAAGTATGTGTCAAAATCAATTGCATTTCTATATGCCAGCAATAAATAGTAAGAAACTGAAATTAAAGACACAGACATCACTTAGAGTAGCATAAAAACGATTGAAGACCTAAGGACAACTCTAAAATAGATATGTAAGAATAATATCCTGAAAAATATCAAAATTTTGGAGGCCATTTTTAAGGAACTATATATACAGAGAGAAATACCATGTTCAACGGCTAGAGGGCTCAGTATTGTAAAGAGAGCCTCCAAAATTGATCTATGGAGTCAAAGTAATCCCAATAAAAATCACAGCAGGTATACCATGGAAATGTATCAGCTGGTTTTAAAATTTATAGAGAAATACAAAGAGCCATGAATAGCTGCAACTTTCCTAAAAAAGAATAGTAACTTACTTCAAAGTTCTAGTATTTAATACAATGTGGTATTGCCAGAAAGACAGACAAACAGACCAGTGGAGCAAGAGAGATCCTGGAAATAGACCCATGTATGTATGGACACATGATGTATGAGAGACGTGGTATTTCAAAGCAATGGGAAAAGGATGAATTTTTTAATCAAGGATGCTTAGACATCTGGATATTCATATGAAAAATTCCCAAGTAGATTATAGATATATGTATGGAAAAAAAAATAAAAGATTCAAGCAGACTTCAGGTGGAGAAGAATTCTTTACCTAATAGAAAAGGCACTAATTATAACAGGCAAGACTAATAAATTTGACTCCACTATAGACAGAAACTTCTCTTCATCAAATAACATCATTAACACAATGAAAAAAGCAGCCCAATTAGAGGGGGAGAAAGATCTGCTATAGATAAGTAGATAGATAGATAGAACAAAGAACTTTTATCTAGAATATATAAGCAAACCAGAAGGAAAATCAATGAAATAGAAAAGATGCACAAAGCTTAAACCAAGTACTTCATACATACACAAAAATCCAAATGGCCAATTTATAGTACTGAGTACTCAACCTCATTATCCATCAGGGAAATGCAACTTAAAACCACAAAGAGATACCAATACATATCCCAAGATGAGCTAAACTGGAAAAAGTCTACTGATAACAAGTACTGGCAAGAATATAGTACAACAGGAACATTCCTACAATTCCTGCAGGAAGAGTAACCAATTCAACCACTCAGGCATTGTTTGGCATTATCTACTAAATTTGAAGATGTACATACCCTATGACTTAATAATTTCATTTCTACATATGAAGCATTGAGATATACATTCTAATATATACCTTGATAAGATATATATATAAGATAGTAACATTGTTTACAATAACAAAAATGGTGTGTATTCAATTAATAGAATACTATACAACAACAAAAGGGAATCAATTATAGCCATATACAACACTAGGGATGAATCTTAACACTGAGCCAAAGAGAAGAACAAAACATTACATAAGGCAGAAGTGCATTTATATTAATTCAAAAGAAGAGACTTATAAATTAAAAATACTTAGACTTTAAAACAATAAAGAAAAACAGAGACGTCAGAATACTGACTACCTAAAGGCAAGGGAAAAGACTATCATCTGGAAAGGGTAGGCAGAGAGTTTTACGAGTCCTAGCAAAAATCTATCACTGGATCAGGATGGTGGTTACATGGATGATCGCGCTATGAATCTTTAAACTGTAATTTGTTTTACAAACTTTTCTATGCTTTATTTCGTATAAAAATATTAAAATGCAATATATTTATATTCAAAATAAAACTTCAAACAAAACCAAAAGGAAACCAAGGTCCCTCAAAACTGTCCTATTACAAGGAATTAAAAAGGTACTACAAATGACCAAAAGTATATTTTAAAATTAAATTGAATGAAATGTAAGGCAAATTGTTCAAATGCTGGTACAAATTTGCGCCAAGGAGACTGGTTTTTACATAGAAACTGGAGCCCTCTTGTTCAATCTAACTTTGAAGAAAGAATAGCATGTTCATTTAAAAACATATATTTGTTGAGTGCTGTGGCAGGCTGGCTCTAAGACAGCCTCCAAAGAGTCCTACCTCAGAATCCATAACCTGTGTAATTCCCTATTTGTGTGGGCTAGACCCAAAAATTTGCTTCTAATAGAAAAAACAAAACATTTCTTGAGATGTAACTTTCAAGATTAAGCTACAGAAAGCATGTGACTGCTGGCTTTCTCACTCTGAGGAAGTCAGCTGCCAGGGAGTAAGTTATCCTATGGAGAAGCCCATGTGGTAAGAATTTGGTATCTCTTCCCAACAGCCAATGAGTTAATTTGGATGCATTCCTATCCCCATAGAACCTTAAGATAACTGCTACCCTGGCCAACACCTGGATTGCTTCACTTGGTGAGAAACCCTGAGCCAAGGCACTCAGTTATTCTACACCAGGATTCTTGACACTAGATAGTAAATGTTTGCTGTTTTTAAGCCATTCATTTTGAGGGTAACTTGTTACACAGAAATAAATAATTAATGAAAATGCCTACTCTGTGCCTTGCATATTCCCTTCTCTTAATACTCAAAAGAGAGTCAATAGAAAAAAAATTTTTTTAAATTAAATCTACAATTCTAAAAGCAAGATGTGACACCTGAACAAGTAAGTATGTTAACTCTGAAAAGCAGATTCAACTGCCCTATTGGAAGTTCTGCATAAAATCACAAAGCTAATTTCCAGAGTCTGCAAACTAATCTTGAGGGAAAAAAATCAAAAGCAGTAACTGACCTTCTGGTCAATCTGTATTATTTTATAGTTATATGCTATATCCTTCTTGCCTGAAACAATTTCAAATCTAAATATGTTGCAAGCATCAAGACACTCTAGAGAAGTGTAAAAAATCTCAGAGAGAAAAGAAAACCTTAATAATTCAGATCATAGATAATAATCGGCCATTTCATTTAATCCCCAGTTATCCTTATGCAATGGCACTCCACTCCAGTACTCTTGCCTGGAGAATCCCACGGATGGAGGAGCCTGGTAGGCTACAGTCCATGGAGTCGCTAAGAGTCGGACACGACTGAGCGACTTCACTTTCACTTTATCCTTATGTTTGGACTGTTCACTTAACTGATTCATTATCAAGTAATTTCCTATGTCTTAATTTCATTCAATGAGTTCAAAGTCTAATATAAAAAGAACCACATAAAACTACTGCAAAACAATCTGATGTTGTTTTAGGAGGGCAGAAAGTATATATGAAATAGAAAAAACTATCACTTTTCCAAAGAATTTGCTATAGCAATGATGGCTGGGTACTGAATTAATCATTTTGCTTCCATATGTCATAAAATGTTCAACTTTATTACTTAAACTATGGTTCAAGGACCAAGAGCATCATCATCTGGAGCTCGCTAGAAATGCAGATTTTTAGGCTTCCAACACACACCCTCTTCATCAGAACTTGGATTCTAAGAAGATCTTCAGGTGATTCTTAAACAAATTGAAGTTGAAGATAAAGTACCCACCAAAAAAATAAATTAAAAGTCTTTAAGTATATATAAATCTTGAATTCACAATGAAAATAATTTTAATAGATATTAAAACATATTAAAATCACAACTACTACTTCAGCAAAAGTTAAAGGAAAATACAATCATAAACCATGTGAACAACATTTAGCTATAAAGAGAAGCATAATGTGGAAAAATCCAATCTGAACAAAGTAAAAAAAAAAGCTAAAAATAGACATCATGAATAGTCAAAAAGAAGTGGAAATATCGAACTAAGATAATATAAAGTTCTGGCAATGCACAGTTATCAAAATAAGTTCTCATCTTTTTATTTTCAAAAAATAATAAAGACTGCCTGAAGCCTAAAATACATGGTTATATTTTTTTGAGTGAAAATGACCTAATTAGACAACTGAAAGTAAAAATGTAAGATTTGAGTCAGTTAGGAATTTAAATATAAAACCATTTTCAAAGTTATTTTAGCATGCTACTGAGAATATAGGATTTTGTCTTTGGTTTTCCCATATTTCGTACTATTATGAAATGACTTTGACATGTTAAAATGCTTAGTTAGCATACTATGGTTCTAAAATTGCTAATAAAAAGTTATTTTTTAGTTATCCTGCATGGCTTACACTTTCCAAGTTCTAAATAGGTAGCTATATTTTTACTTGTTTTTCCTCTCCAGCATGCATTTTAATCATAGGAAAACTGTAACTCCTATGTTTTCTTTTAAGGGTAAAAGTTTGAGCCTAACTGTCATTTGAGCCTAACTTTCATTCTTTGTAGCTATTCTTTATAGCTGTGAGGTAATGTCATTATTTTCAAATCTACAGAAAATGTTTTAACTCATGTCTAAAAAGGGATTTTTAACATATCAAGTTGCAAAGGTAAAAGAAGTTAAATAACAAAGCTTAAAAAAAAAACAAACACAACTCCTGAAAACTCAAATGCTTTCAAATATTTAAATAAAATTTTAAGCCTGATGTGCTTTCACAAAAATGGGGACAAAAATGTCAAGAATCAATAACAGTAAAGAAACATTATGTAAAACACACAAAATAATATACCTCTCTCTTATTTCTTCTTGCAACCTTGAGGAATTCCATAAGGATCTGTAGTTGGGCTGCATGTGATTCCTATAATAGAAAATTATAATTGTTCTTTTAAAATACAACTTTGAATTCAAAGTCTTCTTTAACACCACAGCATAATCAGTATGAAGCAACTTTATTCATCCATTTAAGTTAGTCTCATTTCTATTTTGTCAGTTTCCTACTTGCTAATTGGTATTTTTAAAAGCAAGCCATTACAGGCTTCCCTAGTCACTCAGTGGTAAAGAATCCTCCTGCCAATGCCAGAGACACGGGTTCAATTCCTGGTCCAGGAAGATCCCACATGCCATGGAGCCACTAAGCCTGAGCATCACAGCTACTGAGCCACAACTATTTAGCCCACACACAATAGAGCCCATCACCGTGACAAGAAAAGTCACCATAATGAGAAGCCCTCAGACCACAACTAGAGGTAGCCCTTACTAGCCAGTCAAAATTTGAAGCATCACTGAGGTATCATACATACTACAAAAAAGCATGGCCAGTTTGGCTTGCAGGATCTTAGTGCCCAGACCAGGGACTACTCAGCCCCTTGGCAGTGAAAGCAGAGTCCTAACCACTGACAGGCAGGAATTCCCCACTTCACTCTGAATGAACTGAAACTAGCTCAAGCAACAAGTGAGCTCCAACTCAGCTAAATTCCTGATCAGACCAAAGACGTCAACCTCTTATCCTTGCTTCCTGACAAATGAAAAGACAAGACCATTCAGGAAGAAAGTATTAACCAGTTTAGTCTATATATACTGCTCTGGAATATAGAACATCTAAGACATAATTTTAAAATTACAAGACATGAAAAGAAGTAGGAAAGTCAAGAGACATAAACAGGCTAAAAGAATATATTATTCTTTAATATTATTTAATATTTTTATATTATTTAATATATTATTAAAGAAAAGAAAAATGGACATGAGTAAAAAAACAGACAATTAGAAAATAACTGAAAAATCAAAGTGCAAAGAAATGAAGAATACAGTCTGAAATAAAAAAATTAAAACAAAATAACTTCAGATAAAGTTAGGAACAGATGGACAGAGCAGACGAAAGAAGTAACGAATTCAGACAGGTCAAAAAAAAAAAAAAAAAAAGCAGCACCAGAAAAATGTGGGATAATATGAAAAATAAAACATATAATTGAAACCCTAAGGAAAAGCAGAGAGTACAGGGCTGAATAATGTTCACATGTTCAACAAACAGATCCTCTTGTTCTGTGAAACACAACCAGAATAAATATTTTTTAAATGAAACCAAGGAATACCATAGTCAAACTATTGAAAACCAATGTCAAAAAGAACATCTTAAGAGCAGCTAAAAAGGATACACTATCTTAAGGGGAAGAACAGTAAGAATGACTGAAAACTTCATCAGAATCAAAGAAGCAAACAGAAAATGAAAATATATCAATAAGGTGCTAAAAGAAAAACAAAAAACTAGACTTCTATGAAGATCAAACCTATCAGCTCTACAAGAAACAGAAAAGAAATCATACAGACAAAAGGAAAATGACTCAGACGGAACCTCAGGTTTACAAGAGAAAATAAAGACATCTCAAAGGGTAAACATATTGGTTCAAAAGGGTCCTTTTCTATCCTTTTTTGCAACATATCTTCAAAAGACTAGTGACTTTTCAAAGCAAACATAGGTGGAGTTTATAACATTTATAATTTGAATCACAAAAGGCAGGAGCTTGGTAAATTGAAATACTATGAGATCTTATATTTTCCAGAAAATGACATATAGTTGACCCTTAAACAACACAGGTTAGAACTACACGGGTCCATTTATGCACAGCATTTTTTCAATAAATACAAACTATAGTACCACATGATCCACAGTTGGCTGAATGCACAGATGGTGAACTATGGATGTGGTGGGCAGATTATAAAGTTAGATTCAGATTTTCAAATTCACAGGGGTCAGCATGTCTACTTACTGCATTGCTTAAACATCAACCGTGTATTTAATGTTGATTTGAATAACAATGTCCTGGAACTGTTATACTATAAATTCAAGGTTGATTGTGAAAAGTAAAAGAGGAATTCTATAATCTTTAGAGAAACCACTAGAAATATAATAATTGTAAGCAACATGCAAAAAGCAGAGAGGATAATATGCTAAAATGAAATCCTGGAAACACAATGCTCTCTAAAGAAAGCAAGAAAGAAGAAACAGGAAATAAGGAAAATATGGAAAACCAGAAAAATACAAATGTGGTGAGCTCAAACCTAGCCACACCAATGATCATATCACATTTAAATGAACTTAAACACTTGAATTAATGAGCTTATTCAGTTCAGTCGCTCAGTCGTGTCCGACTCTTTGCGACCCCATGAATCGCAGCATGCCAGGCCTCCCTGTCCATCACCAACTCCCGGAGTTCACTCAAACTCACGTCCATCGAGTCGGTGATGCCATGCATCCATCTCATCCTCTGTCGTCCCCTTCTCCTCCTGCCCCCAATCCCTCCCAGCATCAGACTCTTTTCCAGTGAGTCAACTCTTCGCATGAGGTGGCCAAAGTACTGGAGTTTCAGTCCTTCCAAAGAAATCCCAGGGTTGATCTCCTTCAGAATGGACTGGCTGGATCTCCTTGCAGTCCAAGGGACTCTCAAGAGTCTTCTCCAACACCACAGTTGAAAAGCATCAATTCTTCGGTGCTCAGCTTTCTTCACAGTCCAACTCTCATATCCATACATGACCACTGGAAAAACCATAGCCGTGACTTAGACGGACCTTTGTTGGCAAAATAATGTCTCTGCTTTTCAATATGCTATCTAGGTTGGTCATAACTTTCCTTCCAAGGAGTAGGCGTCTTTTAATTTGATGGCTGCAGTCACCATCTGCAGTGATTTTGGAGCTCCAAAAAATAAAGTCTGACACTGTTTCCACTGTTTCCCCATCTCTTTCCCATGAAGTGATGGGACCGGATGCCATGATCTTAGTTTTCTGAATGTTGAGCTTTAAGCCAACTTTTTCACTCTCCTCTTTCATTTTCATCAAGAGGCTTTTTAGTTCCTCTTCACTTTCTGCCATAAGGGTGGTGTCATCTGCATATCTGAGGTTATTGATATTTCTCCTGGCAATCTTGATTCCAGCTTGTGCTTCTTCCAGCTCAGCATTTCTCATGATGTACTCTGCATATAAGTTAAATAATTCAACTACATACAGTAAAGAGACACACTTTTATTTTTGTATTTTTTTTACTATATAAAAAGCTTTTTTAGAATACAAATTTATTTTAATTGGAGGCTAATTACTTTACAATATTGTATTGGTTTCGCATACATTAACATGAATCCGCCATGAGTGTACCTGTGTTCCCCATCCTGAACCCCCCTCCCACGTCCCTCCCCATCCCATCCATCTGGTTCATCCCAGTGCACCAGCCCCGAGCACCCTGTATCATGCATCAATCCTGGACTGGTGATTAGTTTCACATATGATAATATACATGTTTCAATGCCATTCTCCCAAATCATGCCACCCTCGTCCTCTCCCAAGAGTCCAAAAGACTGTTCTATACATCTGAAGAGACACATTTTTAAAACATTAAGGCAACAATAAAACAGAGGTACAAAGATACAGAAGAATATATCACAGAAATGCTAGTCATAACTAAACTACTTAAGCTATATTATCAATAACATAAGAAAATATAAAAACAGACTTCAGAACAAGGTGTATTTCCAGCATTAAATGTATACAATCCATAGTAACAAAGGAGATGATACATCCAGAAAACATCACAATCCTAAACATGTATGTACCTAATAATGAGCTTCAAAATACATGATCCAAGAATCATAGAAACCAATGAAAAATAAATAATCAAAAATACTTCTAAAAAATCCCTGGCAACCCACTCCAGTATTATTGCCTGGAGAATCCCACCGACAGAGGAGCCTAGTGGGCTACAGTCCACAGGGTTGCAGAGTTGGACACGACTGAAATGACTTAGCACACATCAATAACCAATGCAGCAAGGAAAAAATAAATATCTGAATAAGAGTTCCAAAGAATAGCAAAGAGAGATTAGAAAGCCTTCTTCAGCGATCAATACAAAAAAATAGAAGAAAATAATAGAACACGAAAGACTAGAGATCTCTTCAAGAAAATTAGGGATACCAAGGGAACATTTCATGCAAAGATGGGCTCAATAAAGGACAGAAATAGTGTGGACCTAACAGAAGCAGAAGATACTAAGGAGAGGTGGCAAGAATACATAGAAGAACTATATAAAAAAAACCTTCACAACCCAGATAATCACGATGGTGTGATCACTCACCTAGAGCCAGACATCCAGGAATGGGAAGTCAAGTGGGCCTTAGAAAGCATCACTACGAACAAAGCTAGTGGAGGTGATGGAATTCCAGGTGAGCTATTTCAAATCCTAAAAGATGATGATGTCAAGGTTCTGCACTCAATATGCCAGCAAATTTGGAAAACTCAGCAGTGGCCACAGGACTGGAAAAGGTCAGTTTTCATTCCAATCCCAAAGAAAGGCAATGCCAAAGAATGCTCAAACTACCGCACAATTGCACTCATCTCATATACCCGTAAAGTAATGCTCAAAATTCTCCAAGCCAGGCTTCAGCAGTACGTGAACCATGAACTTCCAGATGTTCAAGCTGGTTTTAGAAAAGGCAGAGGAACCAGAGATCAAATTGCCAACATCTGCTGGATCATTAAAACAGCAAGAGAGTTCCAGAAAAACATCTATTTCTGCTTTATTAACTATACCAAAGCCTTCAACTGTGTGGATCACAATAAACTGTGGAACATTCTTCAAGAGATGGGAATACCAGACCACCTGACCTGCCTCTCAAGAAACCTGTATGCAGGTCAGGAAGCAATAGTTAGAACTGGACATGGAACAACAGACTGGCTCCAAATAGGAAAAGGAGTATTTCAAGGCTGTATACTGTCATCCTGTTTATTTAACTTATATGCACAGTACATCAAGAGAAACACTGGGTTGCATGAAGCACAAACTGGAATCAAGACTGCCAGGAGAAATATCAAAAACTTGAGATGTGCAGATGACACCATCGTTATAGCAGAAAGTGAAGAAGAACTAAAGAGCCTCTTGGTGAAAGTGAAAGAGGAGAGTGAAAAAGCTGGCTTAAAGCTCAACATTCAGAAAACTAAGATCATGGCATCTGGCTCCATCACTTCATGGCAAACAGATGGGAAACAGTGGAAACAGTGGCTGACTTTATTTTTTGGAGCTCCAAAATCACTGCAGATGGTGATTGCAGCCATGAAATTAAAAGACGCTTACTCCTTAGAAGCAAAGTTATGACCAACCTAGACAGCATATTAAAAAGCAGAGACATTACTTTGTCAACAAAGGTCTGTCTAGTCAAGGCTATGGTTTTTCCAGTAGTCATGTATGGACGTGAGAGTTGGACTATAAAGAAAGCTGAGCACAGAAGAATTGACGCTTTCAAACTGTGGTGTTGGAAAAGAGTCTTGAGAGTGCCTTGGACTGGAAAGAGATCCAACCAGTCCATCCTAAAGGAGATCAGTCCTGGGTGTTCATTGGAGGGACTGATGTTGAAGCTGAAACTCCAATACTTTGGCCACCTGATGCGAAGAACTGACTCATTTGAAAAGACCCTGATGTTGGGAAAGACTGAAGGCAGAAGGGGATGACAGAGGATGAGATGGCTAGATGGAATCACCAACTCAATGGACATGAGTTTGGGTAAACTCCAGGAGTTGGTGATGGACAGGGAGACCTGGCATGCTGCGGTTCATGGGGTCGCAAAGAGTCAGACACGACTGAGCGACTGAACTGAACTGAATATTAACAAACGCTACATTCACAAAGCACAACAGGTAACACACTGTTTTTAAATGAAGGTGAACATTTAACAAAACATAGACCTTATACTGAGCTATAATAAAATCCCAATAAATTTCAATGGACCAAAAGCAAGCGAATTGAACTTACAGGCCTAAAATGCAGTGAGAAAGATAAGAATTCCTATTTCAAACAACAAAACATCAGGCTAGTTATATGAATGGAAGCATTTCAGACAAAGGACCAGAAATAATACATTATCCCAGGAGCTAGGTGGAAAAAACCTCGAAATACACAGGCATCAGGAGGAATACTCTGAAAAAGACTGCCTCGCAGTGAGGCAAAATTAGCTAGACAAAAATCTATTATAGGTCTCCCTACTACTACTACTACTAAGTCACTTCAGTCATGTCCGACTCTGTGTGACCCCATAGACGGCGGGCCCACCAGGCTCCCCTGTCCCTGGGATTCTCCAGGCAAGAACACTGGAGTGGGTTGCCATTTCCTTCTCCAATGCATGAAAGTGAAAAGTGAAAGTGAAGTCGCTCAGTCGTGTCCAACCCTCAGCGACCCCATGGACTGCAGCCCACCAGGCTCCTCCGTCCATGGGATTTTCCAGGCAAGAGTACTGGAGTGGGGTGCCATTGCCTTCTCCGATAGTTCTCCCTAACAGAACTTAAAACACAAGCTTTAAGAGAATCAAGCTATTTTGAAAATACTTAACTACATGCCAGAACAAAGCTTAGGAATGTGTAAAGGAATACAAAATTAACAATATTAAACATGGTAAAATGTACAATTTCTGGCATCCAATCACAAAATTAGTAAGCATGCAAATAAGGAAATGCTGCCCAAAATAAGGCAGGGGGTGGGGTAGAGGGAGGAGGGTGGAATCCATCACTTAAAACAGAAACAACAATGTCACAAATAATAGAATAAGGAAACACAGTCATAAAAAAGTCCTACAAGTTAGGACAAAGCATAAGGAGAGACAATGGAATATAGAAAAAAGCAGTGAACTTGACAACAGAAATAGAAACTATACAAGATGAACGAGATGGGGTAAAAGATAAAACATAAGCAAGCAGAGCTCTTTAGCCATGAGCTGTGACACAACTTCAGTCAGCCTAAGAGATGCGTAATGGGAGTTCCCAAAGTAGAAAAGGTGACAGAAAAGTATTTGAAGAAATAATAACTGAAATTTTTCCAAATCTGGTGGAAACTATATCACCATCCAAGAATCTCAAAGAACCTCAAGAAGAAGAAACATGAAGGTAAAAAAAAAAAACTATACTAAGGTATATACCAAAGTCAAAATACTTAAAACTATAAAAAGAGCATACACTGAGAGAAATACAGTTCATTTCGAGGATTAAGACTTCTCATCTGAAACAATGCAAGACACTGGATGATGGAACAACATCCCTAAAATACTGAAAGAAAAATATTAAATCTATAATTCTATACTTATTTGGAAGTCCCTTTCAGATACAAAGGATAAATAAAGACATTCTCAGATATAAATGGTGAAAGAATTTATCACCAGCAGATCTACACTAAAGAAAGAATAAAGGCTGTCTTCCAGGCAGAAGGAAAAGTTACTGATGGAATTCAAAAGAATGAATGAAAGAGTGAAGTGAATGGAAAACAAAAGAATGAAGTACACCTGAAATGATCAATATATGGGCATATATAGAACTTTTAAAATATATCCATAGAGTATAATTTACTATTCAAATTAATAAATTTATTAGGGAGTTATGACATACACAGAAGTAAAACAATTGACAAAAACAGTACAAAGGCTGAGAGACAAGAAATTTAAGTATATTGGTGTAAGGTTCTTATACTACCAATGAAGTCAGATAATATTACTTAAAGGTACAACATAATGTAATGTAATATAATGTATAATTATCTTAAAAACCCAAAAGCAATCACTAAGAAACCAAACAAAATGTTATATCTGACAAATAAAAGTCAACAAGGCAAAATAAAATCATAAAAAATACTAAATCTAAAATCATATAAACCACTGTCTGACCATGATACAATTCAAATGAAATTCAATTATCAAAATACCATTTGACAAAGTAGCAATATTCAAAACACACACACACACTTCTTACAAATCAATAAAAAAAGACAATCTATTAGAAAAACTGGTATAGGCTATGAATAAGCAATTCAAATAAGAAACCAAGACAGTCAAACAAATGAAGAAACTGTCCTCACTAGTAATTAAAGAAATACAAAATATACAAAACAACAGAACACACACACACACACACACACACAAGCATTTGGCAACTATCAAACCAGCAGAAACTAAAAAACAGTATCAAAGGTTGATATGGTACAAACTCACAGAAGAGCAATTCGGCAACATTTAATACAGTTAAAATGTACATGTAAACCCTATGAATAGCAATTACACTTCTGAAATCACTTTAGTATTTATATATGAGCACAAGAAGACATGAATAACAACACTCAATGCATTGCTGACAATCATAAATACAGAATAACTTAAATGTCCATCAACAGGGGAATAGAAATGTTCATGCAATGGATAACTATAGAGAAGTTAAACAAACTAGATCTATATTCATCAGTGGAAACCTCAAAAAGTAAACAAAAAAGGCATATGTCAAAGGATAAACACAGTCTGAAACTTCTAAATCATACAAACAACACTATATATGATTGTAGATACAAGTATATATTTTATTAAAAAAGGGTTATACACACTTCAGAAGGATCCTTGCAAACTTCATATGGTGATTACTCTGGGAGAACAGAATGAGAAGAGAGGGTGTTAAGTATTAAAAAAAAAAAAACGTAATTCTCAAAAGGCAGATCTAATAAAAAGTGTTACTATTTATTAAAACTAAAAAAGGATAAGTTAAAAGTTGCATTATTTACTGCATTTTTCTGTATGTTGGAAACATTCATCAAGTTTCAGTTCAGTTGCTGAGTTGTGTCCGATTCTCTGCGACACCATGGACTACAGCATCCCAGGCTTTCCTGCCCATCACCAACTCCCGGAGCTTGCTTAAACTCATGTCCATTGAGTCGGTGATGCTATCCAACCATCTCATCCTCTGTCATCCCCTTCTCCTCCTGCCTTCACATCTTTCCTAGCAACAGGGTCTTTCCTAAGGAGGCACTTCTTCGCATCAGGTGGCCAAAGTATGGGAAATTTACTATCACCATCAGTCCTTCCAATGAATATTCAGGATTGATTTCCTTTAGGATTGACTGGTTTGATCTCCTTGCTGTCCAAGGGACTCAAAAGTCTTCTCCAGCACCACAATTCAAAAGCATCAATTCTTTGGCACTCAGCTTTCTTTATGGTCCAACTCTCACATTCATACATGACTACTGGAAAAACCATAGCTTTGACTACACAGACCTTTGTCGATAAAGCAATGTCTATGCTTTTTAATATGCTCTCGAGGCTGGTCATAGCTTTTCTTCTCTCTTAAATGAGCAAGTGTCTTTTAATTTCATACCTGCAGACACCGTTTGCAGTGATTTTGGAGCCCAAGAAAATAAAATCTCACTGTTTTCATTATTTCCCCATCTATCTACCAGGACGTGATGGGACTGGATGCCATGATCTTAGTTCTCTGAATGAGTTTTAAGCCAGCTTTTTCACTCTCCTCTTTCACTTTCATCAAGAGGCTCTTCAGTTCCTCTTCACTTTCTACAATAACAGTGGTATCATCTGCATATCTGAGGTTATTGATATTTCTCCCAGCAATCTTGATTCCAGCTTGTGGTTCATCCAGCCCGGCATTTCACATGATGTACTCTGCGTGTAAGTTAAATAAGCAGGGTGATGAAACAGCCTTGACGTACTCCTTTCCCAATTTGGAAACAGTTTGTTGTTCCATGTCTGGTTCTACTGTTGTTTCTTGACCTGCATACAGATTTCTCAGGAGGTAGGTAAGATGGTCTGGCATTCCCATCTCTTTAAGAGTGTTCCACAGATTGTCATGATCCACATAGTCAAAGGCTTTGGCATAGTCAGTAAAGAAGTAGATGTTTTTCTGGAATTCTCTTGCTTTTCTATGATCCAACGGATGTTGGCAATTTGATCTCTGGTTTCTTTGCCGTTTCTAAATCCAGCTTGAACATCTGCAAGTTCTCAGTTCATGTACTGTTAAGCCCAGCTTGGAGAATTTTGAGCATTAATTTGCTGGCATATGGAGATTATTGCAATTGTGCAGTAGTTCGAACATGCTTTGGCACTGCCTTGGGATTGAAATGAAAACTGACCTTTTCCAGTCCTGGGGCCACTGTTGAGCTTTTCAAATTTGCTGGCATATTGGGTGCAGCATTTTCACAGCATCATCTTTTAGGATTTGAAATAGCTCAAGTGGAATTCCATCACCTCCACTAGCTTTGTTTGTAGTGATGCTTCCTAAGGTCCATTTGACTTCACACTCCAGGATATCTGGCTCTAGTGAGTGATCACACCATCATAGTTATATGGGTCATTAAGATCCTTTTTGTGTGACAGCACACAAGCACAGTGGCTGCGTTTGTATAGTTCTTCTGTATATTCTTGCCACCTCTGCTTAATATCTTCTGCTTCTGTTAGGTCCCTACCATTTCTGTCCTTTACTGAGCCCATCTTTGCATGAAATGTTCCCTTGGTATCTCTAATTTTCTTGAAGAGATCTCTAGTCTTTCGTGTTCTATTGTTTTCCTCTATTTCTTTGCACTGATCACTGAGGAAGGCTTTCTTATCTCTCCATGCCCTTCTTTGGAACTCTGCATTCAGATAAACATAGCTTTCCTTTTCTCCTTTGCCTTTTGCTTCTCTTCTTTTCTCAGCTATTTGTAAGGCCTCCTCAGACAAGTCTGCCTTTCTGCGTTTATTTTTCTTGGAGATGGTTTTGATCACCACCTCCTATACAAATCACAGAACTCCATCCATAGTTCTTCAGGCACTCCATCAGATTTAATACCTTTAATCTATTCGCCACTTCCACTGTATAATCATAAGGCATCTGATTTAGGTCATACCTGAATGGCCTAGTGGTTTTCCCACTTTCTTCAATTTAAGTCTGAATTGGCAACAAGGAGTTCATGATCTGAGCCACAGTCAGCTCCTAGTCTTGTTTTTGCTGACTGTATAGAGCTTCTCCAATTTTGGCTGCAAAGAATATAATCAATCTGATTTTGGTATTGACCATATGGTGATGTCTGTGTGTAGAGTCGTCTCTTGTGTTATTGGAAGAGGGTGTTTGCTATGACCAGTGCGTTCTCTTGGCAAAACTGTATTAGCCTTTGCCCTGCTTCATCTTGTATACTGAGGTCAAACTTGCCTGTTAATCTTGGTATCTCTTGACTTCCTACTTTTGCATTCTAATCCCCTATAATGAAAAAGACATGTTTTTTTTGGTGTTAGTTCTAGAAGGTCATGTAGGTCTTCATAGAACCATTCAACCTCAGATTCTTCAGCATTAGTGGTTGGGGCAAAGACTTGGTTACTGTGCTATTGAATAGTTTGCCTTGGAAACAAATAGAGATCATTCTGTCATTTTTGAGATTGCACCCAAGTACTACATTTTGGACTCTTTTGTTGACTATGAGAGCTACTCCATTTCTTCTAAGGAATTCTTGCCCACAGTAGTAGATATAAAGGTCATCTGAATTAAATTCCCCCATTCCGGTCCATTTTAGTTCACAGATTCCTAAAATGTCGATGTTCACTCTTGCCATCTCCTGTTTAACCACTTTGCTTTTACCTTGATTCATGGACCTAACATTCTAGGTTCCTATGCAAATATTATTCTTTATAGCACTGGACTTTACTTCTATGACCAGTCACATCTATAGGTGGGAGTTGTTTTTGCTTTGGCTTCGTCTCTTCATTCCTTCTGGAACTATTTCTCCACTCTTCTCCAGTAGCATATTGAGCACCTACCGACCTGGGAAGTTCATCTTTCAGTATCATACCTTTTCACCTTTTCCTACTGTTCATGGGGTTCTCAAGGCAAGAATACTGAAGTGGTTTGTCATTCCCTTCTCCAGGGGACCACATTTTGTCAGACCTCTCCACCATGACCTGTCCATCTTGGGTGGCCCTACACGGCAAAGCTCACAGTTTTACTGAGTTAGACAAGGCTGTGATCCATGTGATCAGTTTGGTTAGTTTTCTGTGATTGTTAGAATGCAAAGTAAAACAAGAAAACAATAATGTAAAAATGCTGTAATACCTATGATACCTTTGTTTCTGAACTGCCTCCCTCTTCAAAAAGATCTGAGTTCTAAAACTAAGATACCAGTATTTCTTCAGTTCTAAGAGACGAAAGAACACAAAGATTAATACTGACAAGTCAAATGGGGAATAAGGTTAACAGTTCTCACATTCAGTATGAAACTTGTCTATCTTCAGTACAGAAGCCCCCACACACCCTTAAATGTGCCTGTAACTTCTAGTGTTCTCTTAGGTCAATGGCTATAATTATACACAAAGGGATCAGAGATTCCAATTGCTCCTTAGTCAGATTCTGAACAAATTACTCTGCTTCCAACCTTTACTCTATGAGGTATTTCGTGCTCCCAAACCCAAGGAAGGCCTTTTTTCCATAATCTAAATAGGGTTGGTTCCTACCAATTCCCTACCGCCGGCTCAATTTTCTCAGATCTAATCTATCACTTTTCATCCATCTACTTTATAGCTTAAAAAAGTATACTGTCTCTTCTCCCATTCTTTTGCCTTTTAAAAATCACTTTACTGTCATTTTAATGACATTAAGGGGGCAAGATAACTATATATATTCAGTCTATCATTAAAAAGTATTTTTATATCATTTACCACTATGTGAAAATATTTATTAATTTAGTTTATCTCCTCAGCTATTGTGCCCTGTTCCCCTCAACACAACATACAGAGCAGAATTCTGTCTTTTCCACTACCTTTAACACAGCATCTAGCACACAGTAGATGCTAATAGAAAACTATGTTAAAAAGCACAGAAGAGTTTTGGCAACAATTTCTGGGATATGACACCTAAAGCAAAAGCAACAAAACAAAAAACAAGTACAACTATATCAAATGTACAAGCTTCTGCAAACCAAAGACATGGTCAACAAAATGAAAAGGCAACCAAGAGAATGGGTGAAAATACTTACAGATCATATATCTGATAAGAGGTTAATATAAAAAATACTGTACATAAAGAATTAATATAATTCAATAGCAATTAAAAAAAAAAACCCAAATAATAAAATTTTTAAATGGGCAAGGGATTTTCCAAAGAAGATATTCAAATAATCAACAAGTATATGAAAAGGCGTTCAACATCACAAATCATTAGGGAAATACAGGTCAAAACCACAAGAAGACGTCACTTCACACTAGTCAGAATGGTCACCGTCAGAAGGACAAGAAAGAACACATGCGGGTGAGGATGTGGAGAAAAAGGAACCCTTGTGCCCTGCTGGTAGGAAAGTAAACTGGTATAGCCACTATGGAAAACAGAATGGAGGTTCCTCAAAAAAATTAAGAATGAAACTATCACGTGATCCAACAATCCCACTTCTGGGTATATATCCAAAGGAAATTAAACCACTATGTCAGAGAAACACCTACACTGTCATGTCCAATGCAGCATTACTTATAACTGCCAGGATATGTTGATAACCTAAGTGTCCATCAGCGCATGACTGGATAAAGATGTGGTGTGAAAGTGAAGGTCGCTCAGTCGTGTTAGACTCTCTGAGACCCCATGAACTATACAGTCCATGGAATTCTCCAGGCCAGAATACTGGAGTGGGTAGCCCTTCCCTTTTCCAGGGGATCTTCCCAATCCAGGGATTGAAACCAGATCTCCTGCATTACAGGCAGATTCTTCATCAGCTGAGCCACAAGGATGGTATATGTACATATAACAAAATGCTATTCAGCCACAAAAAGGAAGGTAATTCTGCCATTTGTGACAACATGGATAGACCTCATGAGCAGTATAATGAAATAAGTCAGAAAGAGAGACAAGCACCATATGATCTCACATACATATGAATCTTAAAAGAACACACAAAAAACACCAAGCTTACAGAAAAAGATCAGATGTGTGGTTACCAAAAGCAGGGAACAGGGGAAATTGAATAAAGGTCAAAAAGTACAATTTCCACAACCTAAATGTCCACTAACAGAGCAATGGATAAAGAAGAGGTGATAATACACACAATGGAATATTACCCGGCCACAAAAAGGAACAAGATGGAGTCATTTGTGGAGACATGGATGGACCTAGGATGTCATACAAAGTGAAGTTTAAGTCAGAAAGAGAAAAGCAAATATCGAATATTAAAACATATACATGGAATCTGGAAAAATAGTATAGATGATCTTATTTGCAAAGCAGAAATAAAGACATAGATGTAGGGAACAAATATATGGATACCAAGGGTGAAGGGAGAGGGGGAGAAATTGGGAGAATGGAATTGACACATATACACTATTGATACTATGTTTAAAACAGGTAACTAGAACTTCCTTAATGGCTTAGAGATAAAGAATCCATCAACCAATGCAGGAGACATGGGTTTGATCCCTGATCCAGGAGGATCCCACATGCTGCAGAGCAACTTGGCCACAACTATTGAGCCTGTGCTCCGGAGTCCAGGAACCGTGACTTCTAAAGTCCGTGTGCCCCACAGTCCATGCTCCACGAGAGAAGCCATCACAATGAGAAGCCCTCTCACTGCAAGGCCCCACTCACCACAACTAGAGAAAAGCCTGGGCAGCAATGAAGACCCAGCACAGCCAAAAGCAGATAAATGAAATTATATTAAAAATGTTTAAATAAATAAAACAAATAACTGTGAGAATGTACTGTATAGTACAGGCAACTCTACTTAATGCGCTATGGTGACCGGAATGGGAATGAAGTCCAAAAGGGAGGGGTTATATGAATATGTGTAGCTGATTCATTTTGCTGTACAGCAGAAACGAATACAACATTATAAAGCAACTATACTCCAATAAAAATAGTTTTAAAAAAATAAAAAGGGAAAAAACAAACAAAAAAGTACAAACTTAAAATTTTAAGATAAGTAACGAGGATACAATGTATAACAAGATAACTATAGCTAACACTGCTGCTGCTAAGTCGCTTCAGTTGCGGGACCCCATAGGTGGAAGCCCACCAGGTTTCCCCGTCCCTGGGATTCTCCAGGCAAGAACACTGGAGTGGGCTGCCATTTCCTTCTCCAATGCATGAAAGTGAAAAGTGAAAGGGAAGTCGCTCAGTCGTGTCTGACTCTTAGCGACCCCATGGACTACAGCCTACCAGGCTCCTCTATCCATGGGATTTTCCGGGCTAGAGTACTGGAGTGGGGTGCCATTGCCTTCTCCAATAGTTAACAGTAGTGGATGGTATATCTGAAAGTTGCTAAGCAAGTAAATCCTAAAAAAGCTCTCATCATGAAAAAAAAAAAAACCTTTTCTTTTATCTATATGAGATGATGTTAACTAAATTTATTGTGATAATCATTTTACAATATATGTGTGTCAAGTCATTATGCTATACACCTTAAACTTATGCAGTGCTATACATCAATTTTGGCTTCCCAGGTGGCACCAGTGGTAAAGAATCCTCCTGCCAATGCAGGAGACACAAGAGACACGGGTTCAACCTCTGGGTAGGGAAGATCCCCTGAAGACAGGAATGGCAACCCACTCTGGTATTTCTCACCTATAAAATCCCATGGACAAAGGAGCCTGACAGGCTACAGTCCATGGGGTCCCAAAGAATCAGACACGACTGAACAACTAAGCAATGAGCAATGATATATCAGTTACATCTCAACAAATCTGAAAGAAAGAAAAGCAAATAAAAGATAAAGCCATCCCACTCTCCCCGCCCCCACAGAAAAAAACCACCGGAGAAACTCCCACCATGAAAAAAGACACAACAGGGAGCCTCGTTTTAGTCGGCTCAACCTCAACTACTCCTTTCTTCCACTAAGAGATTCCCATTCTACTCAGTTTCATCCAGATCTAAGCTATGTTAATCAGAATCAATCCACAGAATTTCTTAAAAATCAAGTTGAGAGGCTCTTTTTCTTCTTTTATCAAAAAACATAAATTCACAAGTACAGGTAACCACATTATCTCCCATGGGATAAAAATCCAATAAAAGAAAATCAAACCTGTCCCAAAGAAACAGTCATGAGAAGTAAAACAGAAACTCTCCTGACAACATTCAAATGCCTGATTTCATTTCCTTATATTCACCAAAGAAGTGATGGTTCCAATGTTCCTAACGCTTGCTTGTTAAGCTCTTCCTTTTTATGTGTGTGAGCTTCTCACTCCCTTATTCTGTCCATTTATATCCCCTTTGTGTTCAAAGTAGTTAAGGGTGGCTATCTGCTTATATTAATGTATACAGTCTTTATTCAAATGGAGCATACTCAATTCCTAATTAATACATACAAATTCTCATTTTATATGTTTTACCTTTATTTACCTGAAATAAATGTAACTTTTCACTTATTTAGATTCCATTACATGAAAACAGGACATAATTTTGTTTCAGTTCCCATCTTTCTAAATGCCCTTAGCTAAGCCATCGACTACTGACTGCTACTGTTAACCCACACCCACTGGAAGGATTTTATGTAAATTAAAATAATCCCTATTTTCTCCTCCAAATCCCACATGTGAAGAGGTGAAGATTCATTAGAAGAAAAAAGATCAATAATAATTGTTCCCTGTTAAAATGAAGCTGTACTTTCTCATGATCTGAACACTCAGCTTTTGTTAATAAAAACTGGACACTGCAAGTAAGTTGTATTATAAGAATTTGTTCTTTCTTTCAATTGAAAAAGGGATATAAGTGATAGTTTACAGATAACTCCTACTGAATAAAACTGGACTGACTAACACTACCCTATTATTTTAAATATTTTTATATCTTTTTAAAACAAAAATTTTCAAGTTCAGGGGCCACTTACTGCTTCCAGTTGTTTCTTCTTCTGCACTAGTAACTCCAGCATGAGGTTGACATTGGCCAAATCAAGGTTATCTTGGTCAGTTCCCAACAAATCCTGAAATATTTGCCACCTGTGGCCATTCTAAAAACAAAGAAGAAACCCAACTTAACAAAACTGTTTTAGAGAGTCAAAAACAAATGCTTGCTATTTTCTAATGTTTACTACATATCAAAAATAAACTATAATGTTCCAACCTATTCCTTCCCAGCTAGTGGCTCCCCAATGCCTTCTAATTATAATTTAATCACTATTTCTCCCTTAAATACATTTAAATAACATGAAAGGCACATTCAAGATACGTCAAGTCATCTTCTCCAAAGGTATAATTCCCTTCAAAACAAGTGCCCAGATTTTAATTACCTGTCTAACCATCTTTTCCACTTTGTATTTGGTAAGGTAATAATTTAAGTTCATTTGCTTCAGTAATTTGGGGTTAATCCTCTTAAATTGAGAATTTTCTCAAATGACCACCCATAGTTTCATCCTGCCATATAATTCTTTAAATGCAATGTGTTACAAGCCAACTGACTCAGTATTACCCCACCAGACCTTTCAAAAGGGTAAATTCTAGACAATTCAGACCAAAGAAAGCTGTTTATTGAATAGGATAATCCTAGATCTCCTTTAAGAAAAAGCAGTAATATGCTAAGCTTGCATACCCAATTAGTATTAAACCAATGAACAAAGCAAAATGAAATGTATTAAAAATAGTAATAAAAGAGTTGAAACATACGGTGCTACTCACTGAGTGGTCCAATTTGAACCTCTTTTCCTCAAATCTTTGCTTCTGTTTGAGAATGAGCTCATTCACTGAAAACAAAAACAAAACAAAAAGCACAAATAATCTGTATTTTTATTATTTATATTTATCCATCTAACTTCTATTTAAATGGATTCTATTTAACTTTAAAAAGTCTCAAATCTCAGGAAAAAAAAATGCTAAGCAGAATATGCTTTTTTTTTTTTTGAAATTAACAGTTTTGCCACAGCTACTACTACAACTTCCACTATTATTACCATTACTATTACTGCAGAAGGAAAATTCTTCAGAATATGTACTTTCTCTTACATGTGTCAGTGATGACACTATAGCATTTGGAAACAGTTCTTGACTCTAAGAGACCATTCCACACTCTACAGGGTAACTGGCAGATTCTATGAGGGAGGCACTAAAGGTTTTCATTTGTTGTTCTTTTTGCTTGTGACTTTTCTATCTAAAAGCCATTCTAACCCTTTTTAAAAAAATAAGAACATGAGGGGCTTCCCTGGCCCTCCGGTGGTTAAAACTCCGCACTTTCCCCGCAGGGGGCGCCAGCCTGATCCCCGATTGGGGAACTAAGATTCCACACAGAGCTCAGTGTGGTCAAAAAATTAATACAAATAAATAAAAATAATAAATAAAGAATAATAAGAATATTATTTTCTCCCAAATGTCAGAATGCCAACTGTCATATACTTTCAGAGAGGCTAGATCCCTCCCTGGCCCTACAGAATGATGCTTGACTTAACCTAAATCCATCTAGTCATATCCTCTTGACAGTGACTGACAAAATGGTTAACTACTGAGACCTCGTTTTGCCCAATAAGGGTATGCTGTCTTTCAGAAGAGAAGGCTTGAACGAGTTCTCTGTCCGCCTTCGTCTAGGGATGGTACCTGGAATCACGCTGAGCCACCCTGCACCTCTCGTGAGGGGAGCTAGCCAAAGGCCCAACACACCGCTGGGGAAGGCAGGCCGGAAAGACGGAAGGAACTGATCATACCACTGAGATGTCAAATTAACTCAATCTAGAGATTCTTTCTGTGTAAATCAATACATTTCCCTTGATGTTCCAGCCACTTTTAATAGATTTTTCATCTTTAACACACAACTGATTAAAAAAAAAAAAAACTGATAAAAGAAAAGAGCAACTAGCACTAAGCTAGTTTAATGTACTAGTCTTTAATTTATAGACATTATCCTATGGGTTATTCTTTGCATTCTAGAGATGAGGAAATACTAGAAAGAGCACAAGACAGTTACTCATGGTGACATATAATACCAGACAAAGCTAGGATATAAACCTATCTAATACTTCCCACCATACCACAATTTACTAAAAATATTTTCTAAAAAATCAGATACCAGGCCCACACTAGAAACAAAGGTTTAAAGATAAGACTCAACCTAAGTAAGACTTAGAGACACAAGCAACTAAGAACAAGCAGACAAACCCATACAATGCATCAGTTATGATATGACCATCAGGACCATCACTGATGTGGATTTAAAAAGAACACAGGACAAGGAGTTATTAAAATGTTAACGAGTAGACTTCCACAAAGAAGGTAACATTAGAACTGGACAATAATAAGCACACAGAGACTCACTACACAGGAAAAGAAGTGGAAAAGAATTCAAATAAGGGTGTGTGAGAAACTCCCTGGTGATCCAGTGGTTAGGACCCACTGCCATGGGTCTGCACTCAATCCCTAGTCAGGGAACCAATGTCCACCAAGCCACATGGTGTGCCCCCAAAATGGGGTAGGGTGGGGGTGGGAGGGAGTAGAAGGGTAAAATCTCAAGAAATCTCATTTAACACTGGCCATGAATGTTCCAAACCCTTAATTGTAATTCTCTGGATCCTTATAATAACCATAGTACTAAGAACAAATAATGCCTTTCTCAGACGTCCTTGGTAGTCCAGTAGTTAAGAGTCCACTGTGCAGTGCAGGGGACACAGGTTTGATCCTTGGTCAGGGAGCTAAGTTCCCACATGCCATGGGGCAATTGAGCCCACATGCCACAACCAGAAAAGACTACATGTTGCAATGAAGAGCCCACACTCCATCACAAGGACAGCACAGCCAAAAACAAACAAACAAAACGCCTTTCTACTGCTAAAGATTTCATTCTAGCAACTGTCATTTTAGAGGCAAGATAGCAAAGTAAAAGCACGTAATTGAGTCAGGACCGAATCCCAATTCCACCGTTTACTGGGGCTGTTGAACTTTACACAAGTTACTTGCCTTCTCTGTGCCTTAGTTCCCCCACGGAAAGAATGCAGATGACAACTACTACCTGTGTCATAGGACTGAGAATGTATCAAGTGCCTGGAAAAGTACTTGGCAGTAGTAAAGACATTACATGTGTTGGTGACTTTTTTAAAGCAGAGATTTTAAATTTTGCATGTATGTTGTCTTTTACATTAAAGAGTAAGAAGGTCATTCATTAGAGAGGTAAGACCATTCAATTTACAAATTTTATCCACAGAGAACACTAGAAAACAGATTGCTGGTGGGGGGGGGGGGGCGGTGGTAGGGGCAGAGGGGTGCTGGAGGTGGATCACGCATCATGGAAGGACAAGGAGAGCTGGAGTAAGCCCTCGTAGGAGTGCAGGAGAGCCACTGCAGAGGTTGGAGGAGACACACCCCCTGGCCCTGCATGAGCCTCCCAGCAACAGGAGTGAAAGACAGCCCAGTTCCCGCAATCCCCAGACTCACTTGCCCACAGGCCCGCTCTGTAATTTCATGTTCTCAGTCACAAGCTTCAACACTGCTTCCCAGTCCTCGCTGGTGGCCTGGAACAGCTTCAGGCTAAACAGGGGACCTAACAGGTCCCCATTCCTGAACACACTGGGACAAAGAGCAGCCTGGTAAGGGGAAGGGTCCCCAGAACTCCCTACATGTGAGAGGAAGAAGCTTCTTGATGAAAGTGAAAGAGGAGAGTAAAAAAGCTGGCTTAAAACTCAACATTCAAAAATGAAGACCATGGCATCTGGCCCTATCACCTCATGGCAAATAGATGGGGAAACAATGGAAACAGTGACAGACTGTATTTTCCTGGGCTCCAAAATCACTGCAGATGGTGACCACAGCCATGAAATTAAAAGACGCTTGCTCCTTGGAAGAAAAGCTATGACAAACCTAGACAGAATATTAAAAATCAGAGACGTTACTTTGCCAACAAAGGTCCATCTAGTCAAAGGTATGGTTTTTCCAGTAGTCATGGATGGATGTGAGAGTTGGACCATAAAGAAGGCTGAGTGCCAAAGAATTGATGCTTTTGAACTGTGGTGCTGGAGAAGACTCTTGAGAGTCCCTTGGACTGCAAGGAGATCAAACCAGTCCATCCTAAAGGAAATCGGTCCTGAATATTCATCAGAAGGACTAATGCTGAAGTTGAAGCTCCAATACTTTGGCCACCTGATGCGAAGAACTAACTCACTGGAAAACCCCCTGATGCTGGGAAAGATTGAAGGCAGGAGGAGAAGGGGATGACAGAGGATGAGATGGTTGGATGGCATCACTGACTCGATGGACATGAGTTTGAGCAAACTCCAGGAGCTGGTGATGGACAGGGAAACCTGGCATGCTACAGTCCATGGGGTCACAAAGAGCCAGGACACAACTGAGCAACTGACCTGAACTAAAGAGCAAAGAGGATAGAAAGGCAAAAAGTGAGAGTTATGCCCCTTTTGGGGGAAGGGGGAAGGAAAGAAGAAAGATAGAGGAAGAAGAAAAAGGAGGAACTGTAGTGTAGGGCTCAGGGCATGCAAGGAAAAAATCGAAATACCTGTCTTGACAAAAAAATGCATGAGTCTAAAGACCAGAAAACCAAATCCGCTTGTGTTTGGAGTGTATGACTTCCAATTCTTTGCTCTCATTAAAAGTGAAGAAAGAAGTGGATTTGTTCATGATTATGGCAGGTAAAAAAAATTTTGTTTTTTTTACTAAATGAGTGCTTCTGTTTTTGAAGCATGTAATTCAGAAGGAGGTCAAAGAAATAAGTGACAGTGCTGGAACAAAGTTCCTTCCATCCCCATCAGAGTATTTACGTAAGCCGAGTTTCTCATGACTTACCCTTTTCAAAATAAAAAGGAAAAGTCTTAAACTTACACAATGTTATATGTCAATTATATCCCAATTTTTTTAAAAAACTGTGATGATCCTAAATAAATTAAGAAAATATACATGAAACGGAATCCCTGTCCTAGTAATAACTATCAGTGGCAATGGAACTGATTGAGAAGAACATCATCACACATTAAGCACTTTCAATAAATTTTTGTCTAATATTTTACAAAATTTGTAGATATTTATTTGATCAAATGCATGTCAAATAATTACAAATCAGGAAAACCACACTCAAAAGTTCAAAAGAATCTTCAAAGTCTGTAATTTCTATTTTCTGTTACAGAAAAGTACGACAGATAAATCAGTAAGAATTTCAAGCATGTGTGTATATGTGTGTGTGTGTATTTTTTTGGCCACTTTGCGCAGCATGTGGGATCCTAATTTCCCAACCAATGATTGAACCTGTGCCCCCTGCATTGGAAGCATGGAGTCTTAACCAGGGAACTGCCAGGGAAGTCCCAAAAATACATAATGACAAAATTATGTGGGCAATTTTCAATTTGTGCCCATAACTGCCCACTTCTCTTAAGCAGAAGTTCAAAGGGACAAAATACAAAATTTCTCATTGTTTTTTTGAAACTATGGTAAGTATCAAATCACTATACTATTCAGTTTCCACTAGATACATTTTAAAAAGAGATAAAAGCTTATTTTTAAATAACCATATTTATAATACTTTTTAAACTATATTCTTTACAAGCACTAAAACTTACAAAGAAAAAATTTGGATGCTAATTTAAATATGGCATCAATGCGGGAAGTACATCATTTTTCAGAATTTTTATGTGTCATCCAAGCAAAAAGGTTTGAAGATCTTTTTGAAAATGTGTAGCCCTCTAGCCCTCTAGCCATGACTCAAGTAAATGCAAAGCATTAAAAGCGAAGGATCCTTATCTATCAATAAAAATATTAGAATACTTCAGAATCATATAACTTACACTTATTTTACAATGCTCAAGAAGAAATCTCATATTACTTTTAGAAGGCTCAACATTTTTCTAGTCCAGCGAAGAACTACAGGCATTATACAAATCATGTAATCTCAAACTAAATCAATGGGAATAAATTGTGTTTTTTTCAGTACAGAAAAAACAAGTGATATATCACTTTCAGAAACAGATCTCAGTAGCTTCCTGAGTGCACAGGAACCTAAGGATTTGACTGTCACTGTATAAAGGTAAAGACTGGAAAGGGTGACAGGCAGTGAAACAGAATAAATGTATCAGGATGACATGTTATTTCTACGGCTGACATAAATACTCATATGGAAGCTGCATTATATCCAAGACTTCAAATCTGGGCATAAAATACTTAATGCTTAAATTACCTAAAACCAAAATTCTTTACCCATATAAAGAGAAGATTAAAAACTAGATCATAATGAAGATAATGTCTAGCTAAGGAAAACAGTAATTATGACTTCACTATTCACTGAATGTATACATTTGAGAATATATAAACTATGAAATTACATCTTAGTGTTAATATTTTCACACTCCTTCTGTATGGTATTCTCACTCTATTTAGAAATTTACGTAAGAGAATTTCTAACTTATAGTTTCATTAAGGAATACTGCCTGAAATTTTTGGTAAATACCAAAATCTTAAGATCACTGATTTCCTTGCTGTACTTAACCATTCCAAAAGAAGGAGTAGCTTTCTGAAGTTATAAGAATTCAAAGAGAAGTGATTCTAAAACTCACAAACTAGCATCAATCCATGTTCATAAGTTCAAGGACAAAGGCGTCTGCTTTGCAGGACTTCAGTTTCCCTAACTCAGCTCATGAAGTCCAGTCCCACAGAGCATCATATCAATTAGTATTTCTTCTTTTCCTAAGTTCATTCTCCTAGTTTGTTATAAGATTTTATCTATCTAGAAGAGCTTGGTATTTCAACAGAAAATCATCAAAATATTTTCTTCAGGGTTCCTTTCTGCTATGCAATCATCCAATGATTTATTTTCCTTTATGAAAAGACATTGGAGTGCAATGAAGAATGAAAGAGAAGAAAGGGTTGAAGTCAATGGAATTTTAGAACAGAAATAAAAAAGGAAAGCCATGGCTAAACAGGTTCCATGTCATGATTTAGTATTATAAAACACCAAACAAATCAAAGTGCAACTGAAGCACAGGGAGGTCAGAATCTATATATCC
Organism: Bos indicus x Bos taurus; assembly: GCF_003369695.1. Taxonomy (NCBI): domain Eukaryota; kingdom Metazoa; phylum Chordata; class Mammalia; order Artiodactyla; family Bovidae; genus Bos; species Bos indicus x Bos taurus. The sequence goes on from NC_040091.1 coordinate 56,660,692, forward strand.
TTACCTCCAAGTATGTTACACTTTAGAAAGAATTATCCTCTCTGATATACATAACCAATAGTGCCCTACTTCCTGCCGATCCACACCTGAAAATTAATCTTCATTCACAAAAACTCAAGCTGAAGACTTTCCACACTACCTAAGGCTTTTCAACAAGCAGAATTTCTAGATTTTTCATAACTGGTCTCTGACTAGGTATTATTCCCAACTACTTACCATTTACCTTAAGGTTCCCTATTTGTATCTGTCTTTTCCAGTCACCATTCCTCCCTTAAATGTTCCATATTCACGTCTTGCTTTTCCCAGCTTTACTTTTCAGTTGCCCCTCAGGCCATAACCTCTTGTTCTCTCATCCAGGAGTGCTCATACCCAACTTTTTCCCCCCTTGCCATTCTCCATTAACTTTTCCCTCCACTGCTGCTGCCCCAAAACAGAAACAAGAATGCACAACAAGATACAGAGACAGGGATCTGAGACTCTGGTATTCTCCTACAGCCTCACATTCTACCTAGCTATCAGTGTAAGAACCTAAGAATTGTACCAATGTTTTTTTAATGAAACAGATATAATATGATATATGGTATATATAGTACAGAATCAATGTCATAACCCAAGGAAGACAGGGGAAAGGACTCTGGTGACTAGGACAGAGAGACATGCTTAACTCTAAGTTATGCTCTCTAAATAAATTAGTGCTAGCACAACCTTTTGTGGACTGAATATTTTTAAAAATTAAAAATCATTCCAAAGACTCACCCAAGAAATTAGGATACAGATGGTCAATATTATCCACAACATAGTTACACTTGGGACATCTATTATTATCCTCCAAACTCTGATGAATACACTTGTAGCTATTAACAAAGAAAAAATAAAATAGGCTTCATTAAATCAGTGACTAATTAGCAAACTGGTCACAAAATAATGCCTATTAGTTTTCTATTCCTCATTTTCAACATAAGTAATCTAGCAGTTATCAACTTTATTACAGCTTATACTTCTGTATCATAAAAAAAGTACATAGGACATTTATTAGATAATAGTATATGAAAGTTATTTAAAAATAAACTCAAGTAACAAGCCTACAGGATATAAAATTTAAAATGTAAGTTTATGCAATTTAAACGGTACATAACAATAGGAAGAAAAACAAAAGCCTACAATTTAGTTAAGCAAACAAACTGTGTTCTTGGAGTGCTGATAGCCTTAATATAACAAGAGCTCATTCAAATAAAAAGAAAATCAGAGAAGAACAGAAAAATCAACAAACCAAAAATTAGTCAATAAGCATAGGAAATACCATCTTCACTAGGATGATAAAGTGATTTAAAATTATATACTTCCTTTTACCAATCAGAATAGAAAAATAAACAAAAGGCTATCAGAGTTAGGAGTACATGTACAAATGAATACCTTCATATGCTATTGCAGGAAATTTAACTACCATAACTTTCTAGAAGACAAATTGTATGGAAAATTCTTAAGGCTGTGAAACCTCTTTGATGCAGTGATATTACTTCCTGGAATTTATCTTTAGGAAATAAGCAAATATATATAAGTATAAAAATGTTCAATTCAAAGTTATTTGTAAACAGCAAAATAAGTTAGAAGCAACCAAAACATTAGGAAATTGACTACATAAATTTGTAAACATCAATCCAATGTATAGAGCCAATAAAATTCATATCATAATATGTAACTATAAGCCATGAAAAATAATAACTATTATAGGCCTAGCTAGAGAAATAAGATTATGATAATTTTTCCCTTTTCAGATTATTTCTTTCTATAATGCTTGGCTTTTGACAATTGTATATTGCCTTATAATAAAAACTTTGAAAATGTCATTCAACTAAATAGAAAAGAAATATCAGATTGATATTATGAAAATAATCATTACATTACTAGGGCTTCCCTGATAGCTCAGTTGATAAAGAATCCACCTGCAATGCAGGAGACCCCAGATCGACTCCTGGGTCAGAAGATCCACTGGAAAAGGGTAGGCTACTCACTTCACTATTCTTCGGCTTTCCTTGTGGCTCAGCTGGTAAAGAATCCGTCTGCAATATAGCAGACCTGGGTTCGATTTCTGGGTTGGAAAGAACCCCTGAAGAAGGGAACACTACCCACTCTAGCATTCTGGCCTGGAGAATTCCATGGACTATATAGTCCATGGTGTTGCAAAGAGTCTAACATGACTGAGCGACTTTCACTATGTTACTGAATAAAAATAATCTTTAACACAGTGGATACAATTCCACTGTTTTAAAAAATTGTGTATGTGTACATTTTTTAAAATTTGTTAATTAAATTGTAGTTAATTTACAATGTTTTGTTAGTTTCACACGAGCAGCTTCAGATTCTTTTCCATTACAGGTTATTACAAGGTACTGAATATAGTTCCGTAAACTAAACAATGGTAAATCCTTGTTGCCTATTTCATATACAATGCTGTGTATCTATTAATCCCACACTCAATTTATCCCTCCCAGCCCTTTTCCCTTTTGGTAACCCTAAGTTGTTTTCTAGGTCTGTCAGCCTGTTTCTGTCTTATAAATAAGTTGTGTTATTTTTCTAGATTCTGCTTCTAAGTGGTATTTGTCTTCCTCTGCCTGACTTACTTCACTTCGTAGGATGATCTCTAGGTCCACCCATGTTGCTAAAATGCCAATGCTTTACTTTTAATGGCTGAGTAATATTCCACTGAATACATACCACATCTTCTTTATCCACTTATCATTGGTTGATGGATATTTCGGGTGCTTCCCTGTCTTAGCTACTGTAAATAGTGCTGCTGTGCACATTTGAGTGCATGTATCTTTTTGAAGTAGCATTTTCTCAGGATATGTGCCTAGAAGTATGATTGTAGGGTCATGTGGTAACTCTGTTTTTAGTGTTTTCAGGAATCTCCAGACTGCTTTCCACAAGGGCCGCACCCATTTACCTTTCTACCAATAATGTAGGAGGGTTCCTTTTTCTCCACACCCTCTCCAGCAATTACGTATTTGTAGACTTTTTGATGATGGCCATTCTGACCAATGTGAGATGATACTTACTGTAGTTCTGATTTTCATTTCTCTACGAATTAGCAATGTGGAGCATTTTATCACCCAATTGATGGCCCTCTGTATGTCTTCTCTGGAGAAATGTTTATTCAGGTATTCTGCCCATTTTTTAATTGGGCTGTTTTTGTTTTTTTGTTTGTTTGTTTGTTTTACACTGAGATTCATGACCTACCTGTTTATTTTGGAAGTTAAGCCCTTGCTGGTCACATCATTTGCAAATATTTTCTCCCAGTCTGTATGTTATTTTTTCATTTTGTTTATGGTTTCCTTTGCTGTGCAAAAGCATGTTTGATTAGGTCCCATCTATTTATGTTTGCTTTTATTTTTTTATCTTTTGCCTTGGTAGACTGAACTAAGATAACATTGGTGTAACTTATGTCAAAGAATGTTTGCCTATGCTTTCCTCTACAACTTTTATGGTACCATCTCTTATATTTAAGTTTGTAAGTCATTTTGAGTTTATTTTTGTGTATGGTATAAGCGAGTGTTCTAATTTCATAGATTTATATGCAGCTGTCCAGCTTTCCCAACACCACCTGCTGAAGAGACTGTCTTTTCTCCATTGTATATTCTTGCTTCCTTTGTTGGGATTAATTGACCATATGCATGTGGGTTTATTTCTGGGCTCTCTATGCTGTTCCATTGATCCATGCATCTGTTTTTATGCCAACACCATGCTGTTTTGATTACCGTAACTTTGTAGTACTGTCCAAAGCCTGGGAGGGTTATGCTTCCAGCTTTGCTATTTTTCCTCAGAATTGCTTGCCAACACCATGCTGTTTTGATTACTGTAACTTTGTAGTACTGTCCAAAGCCTGGGAGGGTTATGCTTCCAGCTTTGCTATTTTTCCTCAGAATTGCTTTGGCAAGTCTAGGTCTTTATGGTTCCATATAAATTTTAGGATTATCTGTCCTAGCTCTGTGAAAAATGCCATGGATAATTTGATAGGGATCACATTAAATATGTAGATTGCTTTGGGCAGTGTGGCCATTTTAACAGTATTAATTCTTCCAATCCAAAAGCCGGGAATACCTTTCCACTTCTTTGTATCATCTTTCCTTTATCAATGTTTTATCATTCTCAGCATACAGATCTTTCATTATCCTTTGTTGTTGCTGTTCAGTCATGTCCGACTCTCTATGACCCCATGGACTGCAGTTTGGTTAAGTTTATTCCTAGGTATTTTAATTTCTTTAATGCAATTTTAAATGGGATTGTCTTGTTTTTACTTTCTCTTTCTGACATTTCATTGTTAGTGTAAAGAAACACAACAGATTCCTGCATACTGATCTTCTACCCTGCTACTTTGCTGAATTCATTCATTAGTTCTAGTAGTTTTGGTCATAGCAATCAGACAAGAAAAAGAAATAAAAGGTAAAAGTAAAGGAAGAGGTAAAACTATAATTGTATGCAGATGACATGATACTCTGTTAAAAAAAAAATCCTGAAGACTCCACACCAAAACTGTGTGCATTTAAATGTGTACATTTAAAATAAATCAAAAAAGACATTCACCATAATGTTAACAGTATGTGCCCCTGGGTCATATAATTATGGGAAACTTTTTCTTTGGCAGTGTCTACAAGTTTCTATAGTAAACATGTACTGCTCCTAATAATCAGGAAAAAAAGTTACTTCTAAATTTTTATTAGAGTGATTTATGTATAAAGATGATTCCTAAAAAAAAGACAATATCTCTTTTTTTTAACATTTTATTTTACGTTGGAGTATAGTTGATTAACACTATTGTGTTAGTTTCTGGTGAACAACAAAGTAATTCAATTACACATATATATGTATCTACTCTTCTTCAAATTCTTTTCCCATTTGGGTTGTTATATAACATTAAGCAGAGTTCCCTCTGCTGTATGGTAGGTCCCTGTTGGCTATCCACTGACAGTACCTGTTTTATTCTGGGTCCAAGTTGCTATAAATTGACTTCACCTTCATAAACTGAAGGAGATTTTTGTGTCTGCCTACTTTCTTCCACCTTATCAAAACAAAAACCTACAACTATCAGGTCGCTCTGTTCTCGTTATTATCTACTTTCTCACCTCACATGTGTTACTGGAAGACAAGCAAAAGAGGAGGATGTGACAGAGAATCACTGTAACGGTGGTCTCTGGCATTTAATAGGTACTCACACACTGAACAAATGCCTTGCACAGTGTTCCAGAAACAATATCATCACCCTCCTTGCAACTATGACCAGGCTAGGAACACCATATTACCACAAGATAGATTCCATACAGGAAAAAAATTCCTACATGGAAGTTTCAATGAAAGAAATAGTATTTTTTTCATTTTAATGTTAAATTGTTTTTATTTTTATTGCAAGGGAAAAGCATAAAGAAGATATGCAAATACAATAGATTAAAAGTTCCAACATGGAAACATTTATAGTCTGCTTAGGGGAAAAGGAAATGAATTAATATTACCGGAATACTTGCCCACATGACAAGATTTAATCCTTACCAAAAAAATAACAAAACTGCAGGGAATTCCCTGGAGGTCCAGTGATTAAGAACTCTGCACTTTACTGCTATGTCCCAGGTTAGATCCCTGGTTGGGGAACTAAGATCCCACAGGCCACTCTGTGTGACCATGAGGAAATAAAAGACACCTGCATGTTCAAATAAAGCAAGTCAAGAAGGAGAGAATCTGAGAAGGTTATTAAAGGTGGGAGACAGGGGCTAACAGATAAGCAGAAGAAGGACATTAGGGGTTATAGCAAATAGCTTTTGAAAAGAAATGCTAGTTGGAAAATGAGCAAATAAAATGATGAGAATAAACTAAATTGTTTATTTAGTTTATCAATAAAGAGAGTTTGTCAATATACAAATTTAGAGAGTTTGTCAATATACAAATTATTCCTGAATCCAGTAGAATATTCTCCTCTCCTTTCTTCAACCCCCAAATCATATCTCTTGTTATTAAGCTTATTACCATACCATCCTCTCCCAGAAGGAAAAGAAAGAAGTCTAGGACACAACCAGAAACAGAAGCTCAAATGACTTTTCTGCACTGTATTTGATAATACCCATCTAAACTGTAAAATTTAAATGTATCAAATTACATCCCACCATACAAAAGCGGAGTGATAACAAAATGAATCAATTTCATTTTATAACATCTACTACCTGACTACCACCTCAGGTAGTTCCTCTCTAGTTTGAGAAATAGTAACTGTCTTATTCTGTACTTAATCTGTGTATATGTCTCAGCAGCTCTATTTGCTAATTAAAAGCAGAGATTTGTTTCATTTATCTCTCTACCCTCAATATCTAGCCTAATATCCCACTGAAGAGTTGGAACTCAATAAATGCTGAATACATGAAAAAACAGATATAAACAAAAAAGAGACATACTTCTGTTGCCTTCCGGGTCATATAAAATACTTCAAGAAAGTTTGCACGCATTCATGCTAAGTCGCTTCAGTCGTGTTCAACTCTTTGCAACCCTATGGACTGTAGGTGCTGGGCTTCTCTGATCATGGGGATTCTCCAGGCAAGAATACTGGAGTGGGTAGCCATGCCCTCCTCCTGGGAATCTTCCCAACCCAGAGGCTGAACCTGCGACTGGTATCTACTGCACTGGCAGGCAGGGTCTTTACCACTAGCATTGCCTGAGAAGCCCTATCACAGTGACTCTGATTCATTCTCATTCATCTATCTACCTGACCAACACAAGTCCAAATGCAGTGTTGTGGATTCCAAAAGAAGAGCAAGTACCTAAACTAGCAATCGAAATAGGTGAGCATAAAGAGATAAGAAGGATATATATATTTGGGGTCCACCTGAGAAGTTTTCAATAGCTACTCACACTGCAACTCTTAAAAAAGACTTAGTACCACAGTGTGCTGACATAAATGGTCACCTGTGTTCCCTAACAAGTGTAGATCTGGTCACAAAGAATGACCATTTCTCCACAGATGTATATAGTTGTTCTGTTTCTCCTATTAAGTACTTACCTACCTACAAAATATAATAGATTTTTCTGTCTGAATCAACAGGGATAAACAGATAAAGAAAACTGAGTAATTAGAAAATTCTCAAAAAAAGGGGGTACAGAAAGAACAGATTAGTACCAGCGCTTGTATATAACAACCTGGTACTAGTAAAGTACAAAATGGTCGATTAGTCAAAAGTCCCAACAGACAAACTGACCCTCAGGCTTGATCACAGGTATGCTGTGATGACAACACTGAGGGACCCTATTAATTATAACTAATTTGTAATAAAGCAAAATAGTAAATCAGCCACTGGTATACATGAGGTCAGAGAAGCAGGGGACAGGGGACAACCTGGAGACAGCAAGAGGGAAAGAAAGAACAAGCCTTATCTCTATACCATACAGAAGCCAGTTTTTTAAAATGATATCACTGAGTTTAAGTTAGACTATAGCTAACATTAATAGCAGGTTCACTGTGAAGTGGCAATGAATAAAGAGAAAGAACTTCCTGCTTTATGGTCTCCAACGTGTTACTAGGAAAGACTTATCATTTATAAGTGGGACCAGGGATAAACAGTTAATGTGACTCAATTTGATTTAGTGTTAATACTCTGGATTGAGCCTTCAGTTGGCATACAACTTGACTCCAGGTTACCAGCCCCAGGGTTCAAGTTAGCAAAGAGTTGATATAACAGGCTACTGTTCATGACTAAAGTTCCATAGGCCTCACATAATAGATAAGGTAAATAATTATGAGCTTTTGCTTTAAACAAAAGTTCAAAATATTTAGGGGCTTCCCTTGTAGCTCAGTTGGTAAAGAATCTGCCTACAATGCAGGATACCCAGGTTCAATCTCTGGGTTGGGAAGATCCCCTGGAGAAGAAAATGGTAACCCACTCTAGTATTCTTGCCTGGAGAATCCCATGGACTGTAGCCTGCTAGGCTCCTCTGTCCATGGTGTTGCAAGAGGTGGACATGACCTAGCAACTAAACCACCACCACCACAAAATATTTCATAGTTTATCAAGCCTGGGGGTGGGATTGTCAGACTCCAAGTTTATTGGTTCCTGTCAATGTTATTATCTCTATCCTACCAAAAACTGCTCTCTGGTAGGTATTTTAAAACATAATCACATCAGAGTGTAACACAGTAACTTGAACTGTAACAAGGATCTAAACTTTATTTTTATTTGAAAGAAAAAAAGGGTATTTAAGAAACTAATGGGGCTTCCCAACAATGACCTAAAGACATATCATGAAGACTACAGGACTCACTGAAAAGACTAGGACTGTCTAGTTATAAAGTCAATCAGTAATTTATTATATTTCACAACTCAGTGAAACAAGATCTCTGAACTGATTTAGCACACTCTTAAGCTTTTTTTAAATGCCACAGTAAATTATAAGTTAGAGAAGGGCAGTTAGGAAAAATGAAAACCTCACCTTACAATCTGTTTTCACACTTTCCTTTCAAATCTGTGAAAGAAGAAGAGGTGACAAGACACGAAGACAATGGGGGTTGAGAGTTGGAGAGCAGCAGCAGAAGATAGGCTGAATGACTTGACAAAGGTAAATTTTAGACCCAGAACCCAGAACTAGATTCCTGGTCCATCAACTTCAAGACCGTGCTCTTTCAGCTTTACATCAGGATGCTCAACTAAGGGCAATTTTGTCTCCTAAGGGATATCTGGAGAAGGCAATGGCACCCTACTCCAGTACTCTTGCCTGGAATATCCCATGGACTGAGGAGCCTGGTAGGCTGCAGTCCATGGGGTCGCTAGAGTCAGACATGACTGAACGACTTCACTTTCGCTTTTCACTTTCATGCATTGGAGAAGGAAATGGCAACCCACTCCAGTGTTCTTGCCTGGAGAATCCCAGGGACAGGAAGCCTGGTGGGCTGCCGTCTGTGGGGTCGCACAGAGTCGGACACGACTGAAGCAACTTAGCAGCAGCAGCAAGGGATATCTGGCAATGGCTGCAGACATTTTTGCTTGCTACAACTGGGAGCAAAACGATTGCTACTGAGTTGTTAAAGAAGCAGGTATGCCTGTTGGGTATAACACAACAGAAATATTAAATAAACAGTGTAAATAATTTAGGGAGTTGGTTGGAAGTAGAATATATCATCTTGAATCAAACAGATAAATAAATAAACTAAAGGAATTAAACATACAGAAATTACATACTCATTAGGATGACCATTATTTAAAAAAAAAAAAAAAAAGAATCAAACCAGAAATAACAAGTACTGGAGAGGACACGGACAAACTGGAACCCTTGTGCACTGTTGAGGGGATGCAAAATTGTACTGCAGGCAGGAAAAACAGTATGGCGGTTCCACAGAAGATTAAACACAGATTCACCACATGATCCAGTAATTTTACTTCCAGGTAAACACTTGAAAGAACTGAAAGCAGGATTTCAAAAAGCTAGTTATACATCAGTGTTCAAAGCAGCATTATTAACCGTAGTTTCAACAGATGAAAGCAACGCCAGTGTCCACAGAGAGATGAACGCACAAAGTGTGATACATGCGGTCATCCCTTGGTATCCACAGGGAATTGCTTCCAGGGCCTCCAAGGATCCAAAATCCAAGAATGCTCAAGTCCCTTATACAAAATAGTACAGTATTAGCATATAGCTTACTGCACATCCTCCTGTATACTTTAAAGCATCTCTAGACCACTTATAATATCTAATATGATGTAAATACTATGGAAATAGTTGCCAATGAGCTGCAAATTCAAGTTTCTCTTTTTAGAATTTTCTGGAATTTTTTTTCAAATACTTCTGAGCCCTAGTTGGTTGAACCCACAGATGCTGAACCTGCAGATATGTAGGGCCAACTGTACATGCAATTAAATGTCATTCAGCCTCAGAAAGGAAGGAAACTGTGACACACGCTACAACATGGATGAAACCGGAGCACACTATGCTGAGTGAAATGAGACAGTCACAAAAAACAGATACTGGTTGATTTACTTATATGAGGTATCCAGGGTAGTCAAAAGTCACAGCAAGTAGAATGGTGACTAGCAGAGGTTGGGGAAGAGGGATATGGGGACTTGTTTAATAAGGACAGTTTCTGTTTTACAAGATGAAAACATTCTGGAGACTGACTGCACAACAATGTGAACAACACTCAACATTACTCACTTAAAAATGACTAAGATGGTACATTTTACGATATGTGTATTTCATCACAACTGAAATGCTTTCAAAATACACAAATTTATGTGACATATAACCTAAAGACAGCACTGAGTAGTGTTAAAGGACCAGAAATTTTTAATCCTCTAATATCCTTTTTCAATGACCTGCTAGCCTGCTTTAACGACCCTCACATTTGACCCCCAGGAGTGAGTTAAAGGTATTTCATGCTTCATTCTGATACCCAGCACCCTCCAGTTTCCTAAAACAGCAGTCAAAGCTCTTTAAACAATTAATAAACCCAGAAGTTTATTAATTATAATTTCATATTTGATTTCATGGTAAATCAAAGTATTTCACAGAAACTACACCATTAACCACATTTGCCTTGAGACGTCAAACCTATAAAGTCATATCAGTCAAGGAAATATGATTCAAAATAACCAACAGCAACTATAAAAATGCAACTTCTCACTGGCTACATTTACACACAAGTTAAAAACTGCCAGAAGACAATTTCACTAAATAAAATCATCTTACCAAAAGCTGTGACCACACTTCGTCATGTATGCTTCCTCGATCATATCAAAGCAGATGGGGCTAAAAACAAATAGAAAAATAATTAATACATTTTTTAATTAGACTAATTACAAATTGGAAAAAGTCATAACAGTATCAACAAAATCATATTTCAGTACACAGGTAAGTCTTCAAATTTTTTACTGATGAGAGATGAAATTTCTATTGGGCTGAATGAACTTCAGTGGATTGCTGGTAAAATAATAATCTGTGGGCCATCAAGTTCTAACATGAATGAAATGAATAATTTAACTGACCCCAATATTTTAACTTGCCCGTAACTTTTTTCAGTGTGGTGCAATCACAAAAGTAATTAAGTTCTACCATCTTTTCGATCATCCCTGGTACCAGAGACAACACCTACTCATCTAAATGCTCTTCTATTTTCTATTTCAAAGAAAACTAATTTCCTGAGTGATAAATTTACAGTTACAATTTCAATAACTCTTCCAGGTGGTGAAGATGCTAATGATAACTAATACTTAACACAAGCTATGCATGTCCACTTAAATAATGACATATATTAACTCAATCCTTTATAGATAAGGAAATCAACACAAGTGATGTTAAAAGTCACAGAGCTAGCCAAATTTTCAAACTCAAGTGCATGTTCTCAACCACTATTCTATACTACTTTCACATACGATAAGTTAAATATCAAGTCACGCCAACTATGCCACATGTTCTGGCCAAGGAAAGGTGGTTATCAATCTCTTGAGAGGATACAGTCTATCAAAAATATGCAAAGCCTTACAAAAAGCAATTTCCCTTTATCCTTCCCCATTCTTCCTTCCAAAAACTCCATGAAGTCTCCAGAGATACAACAGCCACCTTGTGATCATAAAGACAACAACTATAGGCTAAGAACACAGGATATGAGTTCCTTGGTAACATTCTTCAGCAGTTGCATCAGCCATGAATTGTCTCTCTCTGGACTTCACATTACATGAGAAAAGCAAATCCTCATTTGCTCAAGCCAGTATTTATTGAGTTTTCTGTCACTGGTATACAAATCCAGTCCTTACTGATGATACATGACAATTAAACTGCAAATGAAAATTCTTCCACTCCCTTCAAGCAAAGTTTCCTGGGCATAAGTACCATCATAGAATGTGAGATTTGAAGTAAGTTATAAAGTCTCAATGTCACACAAGCTCGGCATTTCATCACCTATAGTATCCTGGCAAAGACTGCACTGGATTTGTCAAGTCTTTACTGTTCCAGACTCAGAAGAAGGAGAAATCTTTTAAATGTGGGGATTCGGTAGTTCTTCTTTTGGAACGAAGTCTATCTTGCTCCGTCTGATGAAGAAGGAAGAGGGGTGGGAGTCCCTCCTGAGGACACATGGATGAGCTGCCCAGGGTGCTCTGTGATCCCAGTCTGTGACTGAAGGATGCTGAAGAGCAGATCCGGGATAGACAAATTTTATTTTACACTGGTACAGCTGGTCACTGGGTGCTCAAGCAGGTATCTTAAGGCCAATGTTTGTTTTTGTTTTTTTTTTACAGATAGACATATTTACTCAACTGTATATGAACAGTATATAGCTTTCAAATTTTCAACATTTTTTAATTAATTAATTTGGGTCTTCATGGCTGCACACAGACTTCTCATTGTGGTGGCTTCTCTTCTTGCAGAGCACAGGCTCTGGAGTGCAGGCTCGGCAGTTGTGACAGGCAGGCCCAGCAGCTCCACAGTATGCGGAATCTTCCTGGACTAGGGATCAAACCCATGTCTCCGGCATTGGGAGGCTGACACTTACCCACTGTACCACAAGGAAAGTCCTGAAATTTCAAAATTTTGAATACTTCAAACCTATTATGATTACCTATTATGAATCATATTCTACTTTGTAATCTTCCAGTTTTCTAAGCCCATCTCTTAGCATTCAAACTCCAAAAAGAGTGAAAATTATCTTTCTTGAGTGGACTATATATAGTTTTATGAGTAAGAAAAAGGAAGAGTTGCAAGTAATTCTCTTAATCTTAGAAAAGGCTGAGTCAAAGCATTATAGGCTGATTTTGAAGAGCAAATCTTCCTTTGTGTATACAGATCTCTTCAGGTCTACTTCAGCCCGCAAATCTTCCTTTGTGTATACAGATCTCTTCAGGTCTACTTCAGCCCCTAAGCCTGGAATCTTCAAATCACTTGTGTTCTACCCTTTCTCACAACTACCACTTACTCCTTGATTTCTCTGGTCACTAAGTCATACCTTTTCTTTTCTCCTTTTTTCTTTCTTTGATTTTTCTTTTTGTTTCTTTTCCCCAATTTTTTTTTTCTTTTCTCCTGGTCATGCTATGTGGCAAGCGGGATCTTAGTTCCCTGACCAGAGAGCAAAACTGTGGCTCCTGCAATGGAAGCATAGAGTCCTAACCACTGGACTGCCAGGGAATTCCCAACTCTCAGCTCTTCCCAATTTCAATGGGCAAAAACGTACTAAGGGTAGGTTTTGGGGAAAACTGTAAACAAACAGCATAGAACTCCTTCCACTCTGCCTATCAAGAGCCTCCAAAGACAATGAGCTGGAAGACCTAAGCGTAAGTACAAACACAGAAAGTATATGAACTGGCAGACAAGCTAAACACTATACCGATATCTGAAACTTCATGCGCCCCCAAATTTTTATACAGACCCCCCAAAATGTTTAGGGACCATCTCAAACTTTTAATGGACATCTGACACAGTGGCAACATCAAAAACAAGGAAGAAATCACAAATGGATTAAAGCCACTGCTGTGACCACTCATGCCTCCTGCACCACCATAAACCAGCAATTCTTGTAAATCAAGACAGAAATTCCAACAGAAAAAATGGGAAAGGATATCAATTCCTAGTTCACAAGAAGGGAAGACACACTACTTTTCAAGTATATAGAAAGATGTTCTGACTCAGTAGTAATCAAAATATGCAAATTAAGATGATAAAATAACATTACCTCCATTAAATCATTAGAAAATTAGAATACCAAGTATATTAGGGAGGATATGGAAAAACAAGAATTTTCATGAAGAAACATCTGGCAAAGCAACCTACATTGAATTTTCATATACTTATTACCCAGTAATCCCACTCCTGTAATTTGTACATAGGTAAAATGCAGTACTTGGATGCAATCTCAAAAACGACAGAATGATCTCTGTTTGTTTCCAAGGCAAACCATTCAATATCACAGTAATCCAAACCTATGCCCCAACCAGTAACGCTGAAGAAGCTGACGTTGAATGGTTCTATGAAGACCTACAAGATCTTTTAGAATTAACACCCAAAAAAGATGTCCTTTTCATTATAGGGGACTAGAATGCAAAAGGAGGAAGTCAAGAAACACCTGGAGTAACAGGCAAATTTGGCCTTGGAATACGGAACGAAGCAGGGCAAAGACTAATAGAGTTTTGCCAAGAGAATGTACTGATCGTAGCAAACACCCTCTTCCAACAACACAAGAGAAGACTCTATACATGGACATCACCAGATGGTCAACACCTAAATCAGACTGATTTTATTCTTTGCAGCCAAAGATGGAGAAGCTCTATATGGTCAGCAAAAACAAGACAAGGAGCTGACTGGCTCAGATCATGAACTCCTTATTGCCAAATTCAGACTTAAATTGAAGAAAGTGGGGAAAACCACTAGACCATTCAGGTATGACCTAAATCAAATCCCTTATGATTATTCAGTGGAAGTGAGAAATAGATTTAAGGGACTAGATCTGAAAGATAGAGTGCCTGATGAACTATGGACAGAGGTTTGTGACATTGTACAGGAGACAGGGATTAAGACCATCCCCATGGAAAAGAAATGCAAAAAAAGCAAAATGGCTGTCTGGGGAGCCCTTACAAATAGCTGTGAAAAGAAGAAAAGCGAAAAGCAAAGGAGAAAAGGAAAGATATTCCCACCTGAATGCAGAGTTCCAAAGAATAGCAAGGAGAGATAAGAAAGCCTTCCTCAGTGATGAATGCAAAGAAATAGAGGAAAACAACAGAATGGGAAAGACTAGAGATGTCTTCAAGAAAATCAGCGATACCAAGGGAACATTTCATGCAAAGATGGGGTCGATAAAGGACAGAAATGGTAAGGACCTAACAGAAGCAGAAGATATTAAGAAGAGGTGGCAAGAATACACAGAACAACTGTACAAAAAAGATCTTCACGACCCAGAGAATCACGATTGTGTGATCACTGGCCTACAGCCAGACATCCCGGAATGTGAAGTCAAGTGGGCCTTAGAAAGCATCACCACAAACAAAGCTAGTGGAGGTGATGGAATTCCAGGTGAGCTATTTCAAATTATGAAAGATGATGCTGTGAAAGTGCTGCACTCAATATGTCAGCAAGTTTGGAAAAGTCAGCAGTGGCCACAGGAATGGAAAAGGTCAGTTTTCATTCCAATGCCAAAGAAAGGCAATGCCAAAGAATGCTCAAACTACCGCACAGTTGCACTCATCTCACACGCTAGTAAAGCAAAGCTCAAAATTCTCCAAGCCAGGCTTCAGCAATACATGAACCGTGAACTTCCAAATGTTCAAGCTGATTTTAGAAAAGGCAGAGAAACCAGAGATCAAATTGCCAACATTCGCTGGATCATCGAAAAAGCAAGAGAGTTCCAGAAAAACATATATTTCTGCTTTATTGACTATGCCAAAGCCTTTGACTTTGCCTTTGACTTTCCACAATAAACTGTGGAAAATTCTGAAAGAGATGGGAATTCCAAACCACCTGACCTGCCTCTTGAGAAACCTATATGCAGGTCAGGAAGCAACAGTTAGAACTGGACATGGAACAACAGACTGGTTCCCAATAGGAAAAGGAGTACGTCAAGGCTGTATATTGTCATCCTGCTTATTTAACTGCTATGCAGAGTACATCATGAGAAACGCTGGGCTGGAAGAAGCACAAGCTGGAATCAAGATTGCCGGGAGAAATATCAATAACCTCAGATATGCAGATGACACCACCCTTATGGCAGAAAGTGAAGAGGAACTCAAAAGCCTCTTGATGAAAGTGAAAGAGGAGAGTGAAAAAGTTGGCTTAAAGCTCAATGTTCAGAAAACGAAGATCATGGCATCTGGTCCCATCACTTCATGGGAAAGAGATGGGGAAAAAGTGGAAACAGTGTCAGACTTTAATTTTTTGGGCTCCAAAATCACTGCAGATGGTGACTGCAGGCATGAAATTAAAAGACGCTTACTCTTTGGAAGGAAAGTTATGACCAACTTAGATAGCATATTGAAAAGCAGAGACATTACTTTGCCAACAAAGGTTCATCTAGTCAAGGCTATGGTTTTTCTAGTGGTCATGTATGGATGTTAGAGTTGGACTGTGAAGAAAGCTGAGCACCGAAGAATTGATGCTTTTGAATTGTGGTGTTGGAGAAGACTCTTGAGAGTCCTTTGGACTGCAAGGAGATACATCCAGTCCATTCTGAAGGAGATCAGCCCTGGTGCTCACTGGAAGGACTGATGGTGAAGCTGAAACTCCAGTACTTTGGCCACCTCACACGAAGAGTTGACTCACTGGAAAAGACCCTGATGCTGGGAGGGATTGGGGGCAGGGGGAGAAGGGGACGACAGAGGATGAGATGGCTGGACGGCATCACTGACTCGATGGACGTGAGTCTGAGTGAACTCGGGAGTTGGTGATGGACAGGGAGGCCTGGTGTGCTGCGATTCATGGGGTCGCAAAGACACAGACACGACTGAGCGACTGAACTGAACTGAACCCAACATAAAAATATACACATCAGCATTTGTGTACATATATGTAAATATATATATACATGTTTACATTTGTGTGTGTATGTGTGTATATGTGTATACACAGCTAAGAGAAAAACACCCACATCTGTCAATAGGGAATACCTTTGAGGATACTGGCAACAAACTGGATACTTCTTACAGTAGGGAACTACAGGCAGCCTTAATGATCAAAATTACTAGAATGGAGAAGTAAAAATGTGCTTAGATATATATATATAGATACTGGAAAACATCTATATAGTATAGATTCTAGTCAGGGAGCACCATGACTGGATATTTTGTCAAGTGAAAACAGAAATGAAAATAAGATCTGTGACACAATAGGATTCACATAAAATTAAAACACTAAAAATATGTTTCACATGTATCGGTTCACAGGTACACATATAATCAAAAACACATATAAATTACAATAGAAAACCAAGAGAAGAGGTTAGGAAAATAAGAAAAAGTAGGGAGAGGAATATAATACCTTATTCAATAGAATCTAAAAAGGACATCAATAGTAAAACGTACCATTACACGCAACTAAAAAAGAAACAACTCTGCTAATTAAACTAAACACTTCTTTATCAGTTAGGAATTTTACCTTTTCTAAAAAAGCTCTTTTAGATTTAAGTTTTATCATACATCACTCTTGTGGAAAACACATACACACACTTATAATTATGTTTTCCAACAAATTCTCATTCTTCAGGGTTTAACTTTTCTGAATCACTTGTTGACTAAGTCACTGATTTCCAGATTTTTCCACATAATACTTTCTGTGGTGAAGTATCATTTACTAGGAGAATTCATAATGGAACTAAAAGCTGTTGTTTCTGGGACTGTAAGCCAAGTTTACATTCAGTCAGATCATCTGCATCTGACTCCAGCTTTAGGAATGTTGCTAAACATGTCTAATTCACCAAATTCTAATCTGTTGAGGCAGGCATTTTCTCTGTTGACATATCCGTGTGAAATGACAGCTACCTCCAAGAATTTTTTTTTAATGCCATTATCTACAATCCAATTTTCAAATTTGCCAAAGAATAAATGAAGGAAAAACTAGAATCAAAGAACATGACAAAGTGAAACAAAGCAAAAGAGGAGCCCTGCGCTGGTTAATGAACAAGGTGAAACACGATTAGTTCACTCTGGACTTGAGGTCAAAATTTAAATGAAGCAGACTTACCCTCTTACTATGCACACTTAGGAACTGGCTGGCGGTCGGGGGGTTGCAGGGTGGCGGCGGGGCTTGGGCAGCAGGGAGAATAAATAAACCAACTGCTTTTAGACACTGGACACTAAGCAACACAGTACTGAGATCTCTGAGGAAAGCAGACAAATGAAACGAAGCTATCATAGATTCAGCTTGTTGCCTTCAAGAGAAAGCTTCCCAGGCCCAAGGAGGGAGAACACAGGCAGAGCACCACAATCTTGCTGGAACAAGAAAGAGGAAAGAATTTACAGCAGGACACCCAAGAAGGAGCTACAAGAAGAAAATCCGAAAAAAATCTACATAGCATTCTCATCAGATTCACTGCCGAATACTAGTCACATGTGCCCAAGGTGAACACTCCACAAGATCATAACATTAGAGACAAAGGATAATTTCCATGGGCTGATTAGTACGTGAAATACAAGTTGAGAAAAGAAGCAGAAAATCAGATCTCAACAGACACTACCCAAGTTAAAACACACAGAGAAAAAGAAAACACAGCATCTATGGGCTGTGGGTCAGTATCAAATCAATCAAAATAAATATATGAAGACACTGGCTGAAGTGCATTTTAAAATAACAATTAACAAAAAACAAACAAAAAAAAGGACACCTCACCACATATCCAAGAAGTTCAGAAAACTCCAAGTAGAATTAAAAAAAAAAAAAAAAACCACCCTGATACATACACTGCATTTAAACCGATAACAGCAAAAATGAAGAGAAAATCTTGACGGCAGTCTCAGAAAAAAGACACACCACATACAGAGGAAGAAAACTAAGAGTACAGCAGAGTTCTCATCAGAAACTGCAGCAGCCAAGAGAGTCTGGAGAGCTTCTGGACTGGTGGGGACCTGGGGAGAATCGCACACGTGGAGAGGCACGGAAGCTCTGTGCCCTTTCCCTGTACCTTGTTCTATGCATCTTTCCCATCTGGCTGTTTCTGAGTTATATCCTTTAATATTAAACCAATAATATGGTCATTATTCCAACTTCTAGAGGTGATGGATCATCTACATAGTGGGAACTGGTTGGTTGCTGCAGTACTCCATACAGGAAGCATCTGTTCAAGTCTTTTGCCCAATTAAAACACTGGGTTGGGGAAAACGGCCAAGATGGTGGAGTAGAAAGATATTGAGCTCACCTCATCACACGTGCACACCAAAATCACAACAATATGCAGAACAATTATCACTGAAAATGAGTGAAATCTACCAGATTAAAAAAAAAAAAATCTACAACTACAGACATAAAGAAGTAACCACATCAAGACCATTAAGAGGGACAGACTTGCAATATAATCAAATCCCATACCTCCCAGGTGGGTGACCCACAAACTGGAGACTAATTATATAACAGAGGTTCTCCCACAGGAGGAGTGAGAGTTCTGAGCCCCATGTCAGCCCCTGCAGCTCAGGGGTCCAGCACCAGGAAAAAGAGCCCCCAGAGGATTTGGCTTTGAAGGCCAGCAGGGCTTGACTGCAGGAGCTCCACAAGACTGGGGAAAACAGAGACATCACTCTTAGAGTGAAGTGTAGTGAAGTCGCTCAGTTGTGTCCGACTCTTTGTGATCCCATTGACTGTAGCCCGTAAGGCTCCTCCGTCCATGGGATTTTCCAGGCAAGAATACTGGAGTGGGTTGCCATTTCCTTCTCCAGGGGGAACTCTTAAAAGGATGCACACAAAATCATACACCCAACAGGACCAAGGGTAAAAGCAATCATCTGACAGGAGCCTGGGCCAGACCAACCTGCTGATCTCAGACGGTCTTCAGGAGAAAGAGGGGGCCACGGCAGCCCACCCTTGGGGCTCTGGAGACATTCTGGCATCAAGACCTTGCCCTGCTTAACATCTGTAAGCTCCAGTGCTGGGATTCCTCAGGCCAAACAGCAAACTGGGTAGGGACACAGGCCCACCATTCAGCAGACAAGCTGCCTAAGACTTCCTGCCTCGACATACCCCTAGACACTGCACTGCTAACAGAGGGCCAAGTCCCAGTTCTACCCATGAGAGGTCAGGCATCGGACCCTCCCGCCATAATGGGGCACAAGCCTTTAGACCAGCCTCACCCTTCAGCGGGCAGACACCATAAACAAGAAAACTATAGTTCCACAAACCAAGTCTGCAAAGGCAGGTCAGACACTACCTGGGACCCAGTGACAAGAAGGGAGGGCACAAGACATTTCCTACAAAGAGCCACTTCTCCAAGATGGAGAACATGGTTAAAATGACCATACTACTCAAGATAATCTAGATTCAATGCAAACCCCTATTAAATTATCAATGATATTTTTCATAGAAAAAAATGCATATTTGTATGGAAACACAAAAGACCCTAAATAGCCAAAACAATCTTGAGAAAGGAGAACAGAGCTGGAGGACTCACGCTCTCTGACTTCAGGCTGTACTATATAGCGACAGTAATCAAAACAGTATGGTCCGGGCACTAAAACAGACATACAGATCAATGAAACAGGACAGAAGGCCCAGGAATAGACCCACAACCTTATGATCATTCAATCCACGACAAAGGAGGGAAGAACATGCAATGGAAAAAATGCAGTCTCTGCAATAACTTGCTAGGAAAACTGTACATGTGAAAGAATGAAAGCAGAACATTCTCTAACACTATAAACAAAAATAAACTCAAAATGGATTAAAGACCTAAATGTGAGACAGAATACTAAAAAACTCTTAAAGGAAAACACTCTTTAAGCAAAACACTCTTTGACATAAACTGTAGCAAGATTTTTTTTGGATCTGTCTCTGAGGAAAATTGAAAATCAAAACAAGAATAAAGAAATTGGACTTAAGTCAAACCTATATGGTTGTGCACAGCAAAGAAAACCACACAAAACGAAAAGATAACCTACAGACTGGAAGAAAATATTTGCAAAGGATGCTATCAACAGGGGATTAACTTCCAAAACAGACAACTCATGCAATTCAATATTTTTAAAAAAATTTAAAAATGGGCAGAAGACCTAAATAGACATTTCTCCAAAGAAGATATACAGGTGGCCAAGAGGCCCATGAAAAGATGCTCAATACTGCTAATTATTAAGAAAAATGCAAATCAGAACTATTATGAGGTATCACACCAGTCAGAATGGCCATCATTAAACAGTCCACAGATAACAAATGCTGCAGAGAAAAAGGAACCCTCCTACACTGTGGGTGGGAGTGTAAACTGTACAGCCACCACGGTAAACAGTCTGAAAGTTGCTTAAAAACTAAAAGCAGTTACTACATGATCCTGTAATCCCACTCCTGGGCATATATTCAGATAAAACTCTAATTCAAAAAGACATATACACCCCAATTTTTACAGTAGTACTATTTACAATAGCCAAGTCACGGAAACAACCCAAATGTCCATTAACAGATGAATGGATAAAGACGTGGTGTGTGTGTGTGTATATATACACAATGGAATATTACTCAGCCATAAAAAAGAATGAAATAATGCCATTTGCAGCAACATGGACATACCCAAATATCCTATGAGAACACTTACATGTGGAATCTAAAAAAAAAATGCTACAAATAAACTTATTTACAAAGCATAAAACAGACTCACAGACATAGAAAACAAACTTACAATTATTAAAGAGGATAGCAGGGAAGGGGCTGGGGCAAACCAGGGTGAGATAAACTAGGAGTCTGGAATTAGCAGATACAAACTACTATATATAAAATAGGTAAACAACAAGAACACTTAGTATAGCACAGGGAACTATAATCCATACCTTATAATAACCTAATATGGGAAAGAACCTGAAAAAGGATACATATATGTATAAGCGAATCACTTTGCTGTACACCTGATACTAAAACATTATAAATTTACTATATTTCAACTTTTTAATGGTTTAAAAAAAAACTATATAGCAAAAGACAATCGACTGATATCTTCAAAATAACTAAAAGAAAAAAAAACTTTAAACTTAAAATTTTATATCCAGCAAAAATAAAAAATTCAAATATAAAGACAAAACAAGTAATTTCCAAAATAAACAAATAAATAACTTAGAGAATTCATTGCATACAGACTTCACTATCTGATATATTCACGTAAGTTCTATGAGGCACAAGCTGGAATCTAGATTGCCGGGAGAAATATCAATAACCTCAGATATGCAGATGACACCACACTTACCGCAGAAAGTGAAGAGGAACTAAAGAGCCTCTTGATGAAAGTGAAAGCAGAGAGTGAAAAGGCTGGCTTAAAACTCAACATTCAAAAAACTAAAATCATGGCATTCGGTCCCATTGCTTCATGGCAAATAGATGGGGAAACAATGGAAACAGTGACAGACTTTATTTTCCTGGGCTCCAAAATCACTGCAGATGGTGACTGCAGCCATGAAATTAAAAGACGCTTGCTCCTTGGAAGAAAAGCTATGACAAACCTAGCTGCTGCTGCTGCTAAGTTGCTTCAGTCGTGTCCGACTCTGTGCGACCCCACAGACGGCAGCCCACCAGGCTCTGCCGTCCCTGGGATTCTCCAGGCAAGAACACTGGAGTGGGTTGCCATTGCCTTCTCCATTGTGTAAAAGTGAAAAGTGAAAGTGAAGTCTTTCAGTCGCGTCCGACTTGTAGCGACCCCATGGACTGCAGCCTACCAGGCTCTTCCATCCATGGGATTTTCTAGGCAAGAGTACTGGAGTGGCTTGCCATTGCCTTCTCCGTGACAAACCTAGACAGCATATTAAAAAGCAGAGACATTACTTTGTTGACAAAGGTCTATATACAGTCAAAGCTGTGGTTTTTCCAGTAGTCATGTATGGATGTGAGAGTGGGACCATAAAGAAAGCTGAGCACTGAAGAACTGATGCTTTTGAACTGTGGTGTTGGAGAAGATTCTTGAGAGTCTGCAAGGAGATCAAATCAATCAATCCTAAAGGAAATCAGTCCTGAATATTCATTGGAAGGACTGATTCTGCAGATGAAGCTCCAATACTTTGGCCTCCTGATGTGACGAACTGACTCACTGGAAAATATCCTGATGCTGGCAAAGACTGAAGGCAGGAGGAGATGGTGACGATAGAGGACGAAAGATTGGATGGCATCACCGAATCAATGGACATGAGTTTGAGCAAGCTCCAGGAGTTGGTGATGGACAGGGAAGCCTGGCGTGCTGCAGTCCATGGGATCGCAAAGAGTCCGACACAACTAAGCAACTGAACTGAACTGGAATAAGGAATACAAAGACAGCAAATATACACAAAGACAGAAAGAGCTCTAAAAGTGGTAACAATGAATATAAATATGAAACATTTTATGTTTAATCACTCTAAACTATAAGCAGCAGGAAGAGTTCACAATTGAATATAGAGCATAATACCATGCCTAGAAACAAGGCAAGCACAAGAGGAAAACAGTAAGACAAATGGAAATTATAACCTAGTATTTTAAGATGGACTAAAAAAAATAAAATTACAAAGCATTGAAAGATAAAGAAAATTCTCAATTAGGCAACCTCAGAAATTAATTATTGGGAAGAAAAACTTATTTTAAAAGAAGTTAAAGAACTCAGGAAAACTTAGAAATAAAGAAAAAGACATAAGAGCAAAGAAGCATAACGGATACTGATTTAAGAGAAAACCAGATGGCTATTTTAGGTATCTGATTTTGCAACCTTACCACAAAACTTTTGATAGACCATGGAGTGAACCACACTAGTAGTGATTATCTGATCTTTTCATCTTACCATTGTTTAGTAAAATAATGATCTTCAGTTGAATCTCGTGAAGAAGATAAATTCATAGCAGCTGTCAAAACTAAAGGTAGATATTATACTGCACAATCCTTAAGCTTGCCAAAAGGTTATGTGCGTCATTTAACCACGTTAAGAACCAACAGAGCAGAACAGATATAGATACAGAAAATTATTTTTTAGTTCACTATTTTGTATTTAAGTTAATACATCATCTCAGTTAAGCAAGGGTTTCATAACAACTGGCCTGACACTCAAGTTAAATTTTCAATCAGTGCCTTATTTATACTCTTCCTTTTATATGTATTATCTGCTTCAAAACCAGCATCCAAACTTACCAAACGATAATAAATGGTACAATAAGGCCACTGCTCAATCCATACATATTTTGATAGCAACACTAATTCTATTATGCTTCCACAAAATGTGTCAACTGATTCTAGTAGCACTGATTCTAACTAACCAAGCATTCAATTTTTCAAATTTTAAGTATTATACAAAAAAACATTATCAAGATAATCAGGACCAGGCACAATTAAGAATCATTTAGGAAAATAAGGACTGGTTACACCTTATCTTACCTAACAGGATCAAAGAACCACTTTCGTATTTTGGTACCAAACGTGAAATCCTGGCAAACACCACCTGATCCCTTTCAGTGATTTGTATGTTCCAGTGTCTTCATACGTGTATTATATAATCTGAACCTCACAATCCTTTAATGGGATACCACTACATCTCAATTTATAAATGAAAATAAAAAAACACACTCAAACATTCATTTGCCCTGAGTTAAATCTCAGGGCTTTTAATTCCAAGTCCAGTGCCCTCTGCATCAGAAGATAAAGGAAACAAATACATGTATCACTGTGACCATGAAATTTCAAATCACTATCAGCATTGAGAAAACCTTGGAAAAATTATTTTGAATATGCTGAAATTTATATACATCTTTCAAGAGTGAAAGACACCCAACAAAAGTCAGCCACAGAAGTGTTTCTTCCTTCCCCTCAAAATGTCCAAAACTTGACACTTCCCTAGCTTCCTCCTTCCCCTTAAACCAGCTGCTTTGTGACTATTCCCAAGCTACCCTTCATTTTCAATTGGCCCTAAGTGGATTCAGGACTGAAAGACAAGGAAATAAATGAAAAGGAAAATAATACTAACTTCAAATCATTTTAACACCTATACAGATAACACTAGATCCCAAGCACCAATTTCCACAGACAGCAGTTAAGTTCTAGCCTCTGTCCATTCATCTCACTCCTTCCTAACTTCATTTGATATGATAAAAGCCCTAGAAAACTTAAATGTCCCTTTTAATAGAGATTAAATTTATCCTGTATTTTATAAAAGAGATTCCTTTCGTATCTCCAGGTTTAACTTTGTCTTATATCACAGGATTATCTAAATAAGGACAGGAAAGGTAAAGAAGAAAAGAAAGAGAAGGCAAAATTTTTAGACTCTAATTTAACAATGAAATCTTAAAAAAAAAAAAAATAGAGGCAGGTAGGGCATTCAAAATAGCTCTGGTAGAGTCTCAGGAGCAGAGTTTTTATTTTTTTGCCTTTTTTTTTTTTTAATGAGACCATGTAGGCTGAGGGGAAAAAGGACACCGTGATTAACACAAGAAATGATAGGCATGAAAACATAAGCAAGGGAGCCAAGCTCGGGTGTTCCGTCCACCGCAATCCCCTAAAAAAAGCAGACGGATCAGGAAAGCAAATATGGCCAGAGTGTCACTATTGATTCCTCCCAGTATGAAATCACCCCAATACACTCTCAATTTCCTCCTGGATCTTATTTTATTCACACATTCCCAAGATTCCACTTCTCAGGGTAGCAGTTCTAACCAGGAAAGGCTTACAGTTAGAGAAGAATTTCAATTAGGCTTGTGAATTATAAGTGGAACAATTAAGAGAATTGTCTCATAGCAAACAGCATCACCAGGGCTCACAGGATCTGGTGTTAGATTCAAGGTGGATCTAGGGACTTCAGTGCACTTACATGGAATACAGATCTTCACCAGAGCTCTGCTATTAATGTGACTAATGTTTCTTTTTCTGCGTATCAAGGATATCTCAGCTTGCAATATACAACTGACTCTTGAACAACACAGGTTTGAATTATGTGGGTCCACTTACACACAGATTTTTTTCAATAATAAATACTTACAGTACAACACAATCTCCATTTGGTTGAACACACAGATGTGGAGGGACTGTGGATATGAAGGGTTGACTTAAGTTAAAGTGGATTTTCAACTGGGCAGAGGGTGGGCATCCCAACTGCTGTGCTGTTTAAGTCAACTGTATAGCCCTTCAAGCATCAGAACTACTTTAAGAACTTTAATATTTTTAAAAAGTAGGCCAATTCAAGTGTTTTTCTTTTTAAATTTCAAATTCCTGAGACAGAAAATATGATTGATACAAAATAAATACTGTTTCATGCCAATACCAACAAAATGCAACTGTTATATTTTAGTCATTAATTCAGAAAAGCAACCATCACAGACCAATGAGCTAGGAAAGACAGCAAGTTCACACATTAGAAAAACACGGATGCATATGCAGGAGGGGCTACAAAAGTATGGACAGGGGAGATACCATACCTAATATGTTTCATTAGACAATGAAGGAAAGTGAAAATGATTCAGTCCTGTCCCACTCTTTGCAACCCCATGGACAATATAAGCCATGGAATTCTCCAGGCCAGAATACTGGAGTGGGTAGCCTTTCCCTTCTCCAGGGGATCTTCCCAACCCAGGGATTGAAACCACATCTCCCATATTGCAGGTGGATTCTTTACCAGTTGAGCCACAAGGGAAGCCCAAGAATACTGAAGTGAGTAGCCTATCCCTTCCCTGGTGGATCTTCCCAACCCAGGGATTGAACCCACATCCCCTGCATCACAGGCAGATTCTATACCAGCTGAGCCACCAGAGAAGCCCTGATACCGTCAGTCCCATCATCGGGAGAAAGAAACACCCATCCACGTGGAAGATGTATTCCTTATAGCCATGTAGAAGATGTCCTCCTTGTATTTCCACCTGGAGTTTTTAAAGTAACTTTTGAAAAAATATTGCTTTGGGGACTTCCATGGTGGTCCAGTGGCTGAAAATCTGCCTTCAAGGCAGGGAACGCAGGTTTGATCTCTGGTCAGGGAACTAAATCCCACGTGCCGCAGGGCAATGACTAGTGGTGATGGCTGCACAGCACTGTAAATGCACTGAACTGTACACTTTAAGTAGTGAATCCTATATGGCACGCATTTTACTTCATTTTTTTTTTCTTTTAGAAAAGGAAATCAGAACTTATGACTTCCCAGGCGGTGCAGTGGTAAAGAATCTGCCTGCCAATGCAGGAGACACAAGAGATGCGGGTTCTACCCCTGGGTCAGGAAGATGCCCTGGGGGAGGAAATGGAAACCCACTCCAGTATTCTTGCCTGAAAAAATTTCACAGAGGAGCTTGGTGGGCTACAGTCCATGGAATCACAAAGAGTCGGACACAACTGAGCACGCGTGCACGCACACACACACGTAGAACTTACACTTCTGGCCATGAGGGAGTAACTGGGGTGGATCCTACAGAATGGAGGCATACTATTACAAAATTCTTACACTGTTTATGAAGTGACATTAAGTTGTTTGAAGGCAGACTATAAAAAATTAAAAATGAGTATTATAAACCCTAGGGCAAGCACTTCCCCCAAAACACACACACACACACACACACACATCCCATACAAGTATTACTAATAAGTCAACAGTAGCAACAAAAGAGAAATCTTAAAAATACACAATTAATCCAAAAGAAGAGAGGGAAATAAGGGGAAAAAAGAGAGAAAAGGAATAGAAGAAGAGAAAGGACAAATAGAAAACAAAGAGCAAGCAAGATGTATACATAAAACCAAGCATATAATTATGTTAAAATGCAAAAAGTCTAACCAAGCCAATTAAAAGGCAAATTGTCGTAGTAAGTAAAAAAGACTCAACCATAAGCCATCTACAAGAACCCTACTTTGAAACAGACATAGAGGTAGTGAAGGACAAAAACACATACCATGTAAACATTTAAGAAAATAAAGTTGGAGAATCTATGTTAACAGACTAAATGGATTTCAGACCAACAAACATTCCCAGTAATAAGCAAGGACATTTCAAAATGATAAGGGGATCAACCTACCAACTCTAAATGTGTGTGCCCTACTACTAAAGTTTCAAAATACATGAAACACAAATTGACAGAATTGCAAGGAAACATAGTAAAACCCACAATTACACCTGGCATGGTTAAAGATTTTAACACCTCTTTCAGTAACTGACAGAACAAGTATACAGAAAATCAGTATGGGTATACAGAGCTTAACACATCAACAAACTTGACACTTATAGAATATACCAGTCTACACACAGGAGAATACTCTTTTTTTTTTTCAAATGCATATGGAACATTAACCAAGATAAAGCCTATGGGAGAAAATGAAAGAAGTCGGTAAATTTAAAAGGACTGAATTCATACAAATCCTATTCCCTGAACAAAGCTACATTGCATCAAGAGTCAATAACAAAATGATATCCAGAGAATTCTCATTTAGAAATTAAAATACATCTAAGTAACCCATTCTTCCAATCACAATGGAAAGGATAAAAAAAATATATGGAACTGGGTGAAAATTAGTGCAATATTAGTAAGGGAAACTACTAGAATTAAATTTTTCTCAGAAAAAAATGTAAGCTTCTGTATTCAAAGCTAGAAAAAGAAGATAAAACTCAAAGTAGAATTAAAAAAACAAAGCCAAATATCAGTGAAATAGAGTTATTTGAAAAGATTAATAAAACTGACAGTCCTCTGGCTAAACAGTTCAAGGCAAAAAAAAAAAAAAGAGAGAGAGAGAGAAAACAAATGATCAGCATCAGGAATGAAAGAAAGAAGGGACATCCTTCCAAATCCTACAAACATTTAAAGCATAAAGAAGTGCTAATATTTATGAACCTTATGCCAACAAACTCAATAGCTTGGGTGAAATGGAGAAATCCCTTAGCAGACAAACTAACAAAACTCACTTGCTCACTTAAATAAAAAACCTGAACAGTCCTTTATCAGTTAAAGAAACTGGTAGTAAATAAAACCTTTCCACAAAAACTATGGCTTCACTGATGAATTCTACCAGACACCTAAGAAGAAATATACCAATTTCATAAACTCTTTCAGAAAATAGACATTTCTCATCCCCTTTTAGAAATCCAGTATTATTCTATGTGATGGGCTAGACTGTGTCCTCTCCCAAATCCATACATTGAAATCCTGACCCTCGGTACCTCAGAGTACTCCAGACTGTATCTGGAGGTTGGACATGAAAGAGGTAATTACAGTAAAGGTCGGTCATATATGCAGGACCTAAACCCACTATGACTGGTGTTCTTACCAAGATACAGACAACACACAGACCAAAGCACAACTGTGTGAAGACACAACAAGAGGTGGCCATCAGCAAGCCCACAGGGAAGAACCCAAATCTGACAACACCTCGGTCTTGAACTTCTAGCCTCTAAAACTGAGAAAGTAACTTTCTGCTTTTTAAGCCACCCAGTCTGTGATTATGTTTCAACAGCCCTAGAAACTAATAACCCTGATACCAAAACTTATATATAAATACATAAAGTAAATATATGTGTACATTATATGAAAACAACAGATCAATGTCACTCATAAATAAAAATGAGAAATATAGCTTTAAAAAATTCGTGTATGAAAATTGCTCAGTCATGTCCAACTCTTTGTGAGGCCATGGACTGCCAGGTTCCTCTGTCCATGGAACTCTCCAGGCTAGAACACTGGAGTGGGTAGACGTTCCTTCTCCAGGGGATCTTCCCAATCCAGGGATCAAACTCAGGTCTCCCACATTGCAGGTGGATTCTTTACTGTCTGATCTACCAGGGAAGCCAAAGAATACTGCAGTGGGCAGTCTAACCCTTCTCCAGCAGATCTTCCCAAACCAGGAATCGAACCAGGGTCTCCTGCATTGTGGGTGGATTCTTCACCCTCTGAGCCACCAGGGAAGATCCCAAAATAAGACATAAAATTCAAAAAGAAAGAAGTAAAACTATATTGATTTTCAGATGACATGACTGTCATCTTAGACAATCATATGGTTCTACCAAAAAACTGTTACAAGTAATAAGTGAACTTAACAATTAAAAAAAAAAGTCAATACACAAAAATAATTTGTATTTCTACGTATTAGCAACATTAGGAAACTGAAATTAACACAAGAGCATCAAAAACATGAGCCACTCAGGAGTAAGTTTAACAAAATATGCGCAAGATCCAAACATGGAGAACTATAAACTCTGCTAAGAGATGTTCAGGACCTAAATAACTGCAGAAACATATTATGTTTATGGCTCAAAGATTCAATATTGTTAAGATGTCAAATCTCCCCAAATTGAGTCCGAGATTCAAAGTAACCCAAATTAAAATCCTAGAAATCTTTTTTTTAAGAATTGGTAAGCTAAAATATATGTGGAAATGCAAACTTCCTAAATAACTAAAAATAGAGGAACAAAACTACACTATCTGATTTCAAGATTTACAACAATGATACAGAAATTAAGACTGTGGTATACACATAAAGATAAACACTTAGATCAATGGAACAGAATAAAGATTTCAGAAATAAACTTAAATATATTAATTTTTGAGAAATACTCCAAGAAAACTTAATGAAAAAAGATGGTCTTTTCAACAAATGGGTGCTTCAATAACTGGACATCTACAGTGGAGGGGGAAAATCTTCAAATCTTACCACAAACAGTATATACAAACTAACATAAAATGATTGTACCTAAGTACAAAAAAGCTATAGTTTCTAGAATATACAAGAAGATTTAGACAACAATTTCAGTAGAACATAAAAGTCACAGACCACAAAAGAAAAAAGTCCAATAAACTGGACTTAAATTTTAAACTTTTGCACTTCAAAAGACTGCTCAGAAAACTAAAAAGTAAACAATAGACTGGGAGAAAACATCACAATATACAGACTAACAAAAGACTTGCAGCCATAAGCCTTACAACTTAACACAAACATGAGAAATATACGCGAGAGATTAGAAGACACACTGTGAAAGATATGCAAGTGGAAATAAGCACATGGAAGTATGCTCAACATCATCAGTCATTAAGAAAATGCAAATTATGACAATAAGATACTACTAAACATACCACTAGAATGACTGAAATTTGAAAGACTGAAAGCAGGCGTTGGCAAGAATGTGGAACTGAAACTCAAACATTGCTGGTAGAAATGCAAAATGATAGTCACTTTAGAAAACCATTCTGCAGTTTCTTATCATGTTAAACATACAGTTGGCCACACAACCCAAGAATACACTCCTATACATTTACCCAAGAGATGTGAAGATGGGTCTACACAGAAACCTGAATATGAATGTTTACAACAGCTTTCTTTACAATCACTGGAAACTTCAGAAACAAAGAAACTCAGTCTCTCTCAACAATGCATATATAAAGAAGTCATGTTATATACCTGGTGGCTCAGATGGTAAAGTGTCTGCCTGTAGTGCGGAAGACCAGGGTTCAATCCATGGGTTGGGAAGATCCCCTGGAGAAGGAAATGGCAACCCACTCCAGTACTCTTCCCTGGAAAATTCCATGGACTGAGGAGCCCGGTAGGCTACAGTCCATGAGGTCCCAAAGAGTCGGACATGACTGAGTAACTTCACTTTCACGTTATATCCATGTAATAGAATACTACTCAGAAGTTAAAAGAAGAAAATTAGTGAAACATTCATCATTATTAAGGGCTTCCCTGGTAGCTCAGCTGGTAAAAGAATCTGCCTGCAATGCAGGAGAACCCAGTTCAATCCCTGCATCGTTAAGATCCCCTGGAGAAGGGCATGGCAACAACCCACACCAGTATTCTTACCTGTAGAATCCCCATGGACAGAGGAGCCTGGCGGGCTACAGTCCATGGGGTCGCAGAGTCGGACACAACTGAGTGACTAAGCACACACAGCACAGCACTTACCATTACTAAATCTCAAAAACATTACTCCAAGTGAAAGAAGTCAGCCACAAAAGACTGCAGACTGAATGACTCTATTTACATAAAATCCTAGAAAAGGCAAAACTACATTGAAGGAAAACAGACTGCCAGGTTATCAGAGGTGAGAGAAGACTGAGTGCAAAGCTGTGGCACAGTAAACTCATGAGCGTGATGGAAACGTTCTGTACCTTAATTAGGGTGGTAACACAGATATATTCATTTGTCAGGCTCGCTGAACTATACACTTAAAACTGGTGACCTTTATTGCATGCAAATTCTATCTTAATAAGGTTGATTGTAAACAAAATCACTGGTCTCTGAAAGGCAAGGTAATATAGTGGTTAAGAACTTGAGCTTTGAGCCAAAACATCTGGATATAAACACTGTTACCACCATTACTAACTATATGAATTGAGACAAGTTACATAACCTCTCTGACCTTCACTTCCTCATCTATAAAACGGGAATTAGGGACTTTCTGCTGGTACAGTGGACAAGAATCTGCCTGCCAATGCAGGGGACATGGGTTCAGTTTCTGGTCTGAAGATTCTACATGCAGTGGAGAAACAAAAGCCCATGCACTACAACTACTGAACCTGTGTGCTACAATTACTGAAGCCTGTGCACTAAAACAAGTGAACTGCAATTAATTTTTTTCAATGGGAAGTATCTGCATCAAATAGTTGTTGTAAAGATTAAGTCATGTCAAACCTTTAGGATAGTGCCTGGCAAATAATAATAATTTATATTGGAACTCAGTCAGTAAAGAATCTGCCTGCAGTGCAGGAGACCCGGGTTCGATCCCTGGGTTGGGAAGGTCCCCTGGAGAAGGAAATGGCAACCCACTCCAGTATCCTTGCCTGGAAAATCTCAAGGACAGAGGAGCCTGGTGGGCTGCAGTCCATGGGGTCGCAAAGAGTCAGGCACGACTGAGCGACTAACACTTACTTACTTATATTGCAACACATATTATTATGTGGGCACCTCTAATAGATCAGTTGGTAAAGAATCCACCTGCAACGCAGGAGACTCCAGTTCAATTCCTGGGTCAGGAAGATCTTCTGGAGAAGGGATAGGCTACCCACTCCAGTATTCCTGGGCTTCCCTTGTGGCTCAGCTAGTAAAGAATCAGCCTGCAATGTGGGAGACCTGGGCTGGGAAGATCCCCTGGAGAAGGGAACAGCTACCCACTCCGGTATTCTGGCCTGGAGAATTCCATGGAATGTACAGTAGTGCATGGGGTCGCAAAGAGTGAGACACGACTGAGCGACTTTCACATTATTATTATGTATACCGAACCAACTGTTAGTACTTTTTAGTGAACTTGGCATTTATGAACTTTGAGTTTCAAGCATGTACATGAGCCTGTAACACAGTTATCTGAAATTTTCACTAAACCCATTTTGCTTCATTATCTCTATCTGAGCCAAAAGCCCATCCTTAAACTAAACTGAGGTCTCATACTCAGTAAGACATGGGCAACAGGTCTCATCTTTAGCGCTAAATATGATTAATAGGTAGTGGCTGCCCAGACTGCTATGTTGAGGACTGTGAGACAACATTTGAATTCCAAAAGAGTGCTTAACATCTGTCATGACACTAAGAGAAGCAGTGATGCTAGGGTGTGATATTATAATTATGTGATTAAAAGTTTTTCTTCCCATAATCGTGAACTCCTTCAGGACAGTCTGTTATTAACAGTTTGACACAAGAGGCTGTCTGTCACATTTATTAAACAGTAGATGGACTTAACATAGATTCAACCTACATCTGATCAGGCAAAGTAAATTTTCCCATAAGGGCTTACTGCTGCTGCTGCTGCTAAGTCGCTTCAGTCGTGTCCGACACTGTGCGACCCCACAGACAGCAGCCCACCAGGCTCTGCTGTCCCTGGGATTCTCCAGGCAAGAACACTGGAGTGGGTTGCCATTGCCTTCTCCATTGTGTGAAAGTGAAAAGTGAAAGTGAAGTCACTCAGTCATGTCCGACTTGTAGCGACCCCATGGACTGCAGCCTACCAAGCTCCTCCATCCATGGGATTTTCTAGGCAAGAGTACTGGAGTGGGATGCCATTGCCTTCTCTGAAGGGCTTACTATCGACTTAAAAATACTTATTTCTGCTACAACTTAGAGAATATCTGGGACTTAAAGAGGTAGAAAAGGTCATTTCAGGGAGCTGGAAAGGCTAACACAGAGACAGTCATAATGTGACAGTGTAAAAGAAAGATATTGTCTTCCAAACAGAGGATAGACTCATAATTTAACAGACCATGTCAGAAAATTTTGAAAAGTAAGGCAACACAGACTTCCTTTAAATGTCAGAGACTCATCCAACTTCAAGCTATATATACCACTCTCTACTGTACTACAGACTCTTCATCTATAAAACCAGAATTTACAACTTGATGGTACTTTCAATCCTTTGAAAGAATTATTAAAGTCAAAACTATAAATCCCTAAAATGTCCATCAATTCTACAATAAGATATAAGCTTACTTTGAAATATAAGTAAGGAGAGACCAATACATGTTACTGACAATTCAGCATTTGACTTTAAATCAACTGTTCTCAAACAGGGTGAAAGGACAAGTCATTATCACCAAGGGAGCTTTTGCAAACTACACTGCCCACTCCAGCCCTCAATTCTGTTAAGTCCTCTTAGGATGTGGGCAGATAGACAGGCAAGGGGAGGGAGTAAGAATAAAAACACGTGTCTCCTGGACTTCCCTGGTGGTCCAGTGGTTAAGACTCTGAGCTTCCACTGCAGAGACCTCAGGTTGGATTCCTGGTCAGAGAAATTCCGCATGCCACAGGGTGTGGTCAAAAGAAAAAAAGAGTTATCTCCTGTGATTATGAAACAGCTGTTTTCCTCCAATCCACCACATTTAAGAACCATGAGGCTAAATGCATATAATTGATCTTATAGATCTGAAATTTTAAAATTCCATAAAAGAAAGCACTAAACTGAGAATCGGGAGATGTGAGTTGTAATTTTGTTTCTGAACAGTCCAATCTGAAACAGTTACTTAACTTCTCTCTACCTCTATGAGAATACAATTATATTAGCATTACATTAAAATTGGAAGTTCTATACAACTTAACAGTTGTTCTAGGATAAAATGAAACATGAAACATAAACATCTTTAAAATGTGAATGAGGAATTATTATCATTATTCAAACGTAAGCCTCATTAAGATGTAATAGCTTAGAATAATTTGGACTGGTTCACAGTTTAACCTTGAAGCGACAAGACCAACCACCCAGGGCCAATTAGAAATGAAAAGGATTCCTTGGGCTTTGCCTAGTGCTTTATCTTCCTACCCTAAACACTTGGCCAAATCAAATCTAGCTTGAGACTCAGGAAAATTGATTCCCATTAATGAATTCTTCTGAAAAGTCAACCTCACCAGCAAGAGACCAAGGACTATCACATTCTTAGAAAGTGAAATATTCAGAATTTTTAACTAAAGACTCTCACTGGACACTTCCACTTAGAATATAAAAGAAAACAAACAAACAAAAAAACCTAAGCAACATGGTTAAGATTCAGAGACTGGATTTAAATATTTTTTTTTAAGTTAGGTGACAGACTAACAAAAATTTTAATAATTTTACCCCTAAAAAATAAAAATTAGTGCCAGTGGCTTATATTCCCCTATCCCTCTCCAATTCTCTATAAAATGGCTTACAGTAAGTATAATAAGTAAGTATAAGTGCATACAGTGCCTGGCAGACAGTGAGTGTCAAATATCTGTTGGATGAATGATGAATTCCCTTCTTTCACCTTGTATTTTAGTGCACCTACATGGATGCTAGCAAGTTTGTTTCCTTTAACCTACTTATAAGTGAAATGGAAATGGTGGCCAAAAAGACAAGTTCTAAAAATCCTCACTTTTGTTTCATTACTTTCTACTTTTATCACATTGCATTCTCTACCAGGTACAAACACTTAGACCTAAACATAAACTGCTTAAGTTATTTATTTAAAAAAAATTACAATTCTAGTCCAGCTTCAGTGAAAAATGAATCAATTCTCAATCCAGAATAATGTATGACAAAAGCAAAAATATAAAGCCATTTTCACTGCAAGAACTAGAAACTGTAATCAATAACTTTCTTATACTCCCAACTTCTAGCCCTACTGTATTTAATGACAACTTACCATCTGCAACCCTGAAGTGAATCAACTTACTCTCTAATGATAGTGTAAGCCAATTTCCCGTATCACTAATACACTAAGTCTGTCAACAATTTCCTCCAGAAGAAAAGCACAAGATCCTACCAGTTCGCACTCAGCTAACAGCAATTCCTTTCTTCTAATCTTACCATCTGA
Organism: Bos indicus x Bos taurus; assembly: GCF_003369695.1. Taxonomy (NCBI): domain Eukaryota; kingdom Metazoa; phylum Chordata; class Mammalia; order Artiodactyla; family Bovidae; genus Bos; species Bos indicus x Bos taurus. The sequence goes on from NC_040091.1 coordinate 56,696,520, forward strand.
ATTGGACAAAACCCAGTGAAAACTCAAAACACTCTCAAGCAAGACAATCAACTCCATCTTTCACTTAATATGAATAAGCCCCTTATGCCAAATGTCATAACTGAGTACTGCTGTATACTATCCACGATGACACGTCTAACTCCAAGCGTTTCTCAAATCAGAAGTTCTAAAAAACTCTGATGTGTTAACACAAGTGCCAAGTGCAGTGCAATTACATCTGACCCACGGATGGTATTTAAAAATGTGGCCCCCCCTTTCAAGACATTCAACTGAGAGGTGCAATTTTTTTGCGAACAGACTTTCTTGACTACAGGAGCCTCAACAGCAGATTTAAAAGTAAATGACCTAGCCTTTGAAGTAGGAGGCGATATTTACACGTACACACAACGGATATTTACCTCAGAGCACACACGACGGATATTTACAGCAAATACTACTTCTCCTTAAAACAGCCATACCCATGTTTAGAGTACCATCTACCACACTTTCAATAAACAAACTGTGACCAACAACTCCCTCCCTCAGCATACCAGGAAGCTTAATTCTCTCCTTTTACAAGTTTAATTCACCTCCAAGAGCAATGCGGACTGACAGGGTACCTAATTCACCAGACGGCCAGAAAATTCAAGGCCCAACCTCCGTGCCCACCTTTTCCCTTTTATGCACAGCCACTTATTTGACCTTCCATCTCGTCCTCTTATTATTGCCTAAACTCCCTTCACATCTCCCCCGCAACACTGTCCTCTCTAGTACCCTCACCCTGCGTCGGGATGCCAACATTTCCCCATCCCACCCCACCAACCCCTGCAAACGCTCGAATCCCTCTGCAGACACCGCTACAGCGCCCTACAGACCGCCCTCACCCCGGAGCCCAACAGCCCCAACAGCAGAAACTCCTAATGCAGAGACTTGGCTGGGGGGGGCGGGGGGGGGGGGGGGGGACTGCTGGAGGCTGCTCGTCCAACCCACCAGACGAAGTCGTTGCTTTTGTCCTCGTAGGAGTTGATGAGCCCGTTGCACAAGGGGGCGAGCGGAGGTCGCTTCCTGCTGCCGCTGCTTAGGCTGGAACTGCTCCCTCCTACGCCGGCGCTGGGCCTGGCCGCGCAGCTGAGCCGGGACAGGCCCGCGGACACCGCCCCGCCGCCGCTCCCGCCGCCGCTGCCGGACACCGCGGCCGCCACCAGCACAGGCCGCGCCGGGCCCCCGAGACCGCCGGAGCCCGCGGCCTGGGCCGCCCCGCCGGACCCCAGCGCCGCCGCCGAAGCCGCTACGGAAGGGGGCGACGGGGAAGAGGATAAGGACGAGGAGGCGGAAGTCACCGAGGAGGCCGCAGAGGAGCCCGGGCTGGTGCCGGCGGAGCCCGATCCGGCCTGGCGGCTCCCAGACATCGTGACTCCCTCCCCTCCGGCTGGGAGCTCGGAGGAGAGGGACCGCGACCGCGACCGCGACCCGCCGCCGCCGCCGCCGCCGCCTCCCTCCCCTCTGCCTTCAGTGCATCCTGAGGACGCGCGCCGCGTCGGGAGGTGGGGCTGAGGAACAATAAAGTTGATTTTTGTAAAGGCAAAACCACACAGCAGCGTCCGACGGGAGGGGGCGGAGGGAACTATTAAAGCAAAGCAGGAACCACTGCCGCTCTCGGGACCGCCGCCGCCGCGATCGCCGCAGCAACCAACCCGAGCGCGCCGTGGGCCGGCCGTGCGCGCGCGCGAGCGGCGGAAGGGGCGGGAGCGGCGGGGGATACAACTTCAGACGCGGCCCGGGCGGCGCTCAGACGCGCCGAGCGCGCCCTGGGAGACGGCGGCGGCCTAGCAACGACACCGCCCTACTGGAGAGCCGGTTTTCTTTCGTAACGTGCCCGAGGGTAGGGCCGTGTGAGGGAACGAAAGGGCAGCGGAGAGAGAAATGGATGGTGGCGGAGGGCTTGGGGCAGGGGGACGGGGGAGAAAAAGTGCTGTGAAAGCAATTGCGCACGCGCGCCCGGGGCGCAGACCCTCCTGCTTTACCTAGGGTCCCGGCTCCTGGCGGAGGGGAGCGGCGCCGGCGCGGGGGCTGCCGCACCGCGCATGCGTGGGGGTGAGCCGCATTCCTGAACATGAACTGGGAGCGGCGGCTGGTGGCTTGGGAGGCAGGCAGTTTGACCCGGTGGCCAGGGTACGACAGGTACTTCGGTTCGGATATTGAAGGCTGGGACACAGGGAAAGAACCTGGAAGCCCCGAGCCGCTGAGAAGAGTTCTGGACTGACAGGACTCCAGGCGCCGCTGCTGTTAGCCATTCCACAGTACTGAAGTCAGTGAACAGTGCTTTGTACAGTGTAAGCGTGGTAGCAGGTGTTTCCAATTGTACGTGCTCCACCGTGATCTCACTCCTTTGAAAAGTAATTTACCAAGTTAAGCATCATAATAATGAGAAAACAAGTTACATTTAATCGGAACATAGCTCAGTTAAAACCTCCGTCTGATGTGTGTCTGATACGATTTTTAGCACAAAACAAGGAAAATCTGACAGTTAATGCTACCAGAAGTTGCAGTTTCTGGTAGGCTTTTTGAAATACGGAAATTTGTTTACAGATTTTCATTTGCCATTTTGAGACCCCCCCCCTCCCCCAGATTCTGGGTGATGTAAATTAGAAACAACTAACTCTGATTGTCGGTATACTTTCCCATACTCATGCTATGATTCTTAGAGGGAAGGATCTCAGTTAATTCTCTTAGGTGCAATTAGAGGGCCTTTCTCTAAGAATACCTGTCCATGCTGAGGGGACAGGGCCAGGCGAGGGCCTCGATGCAGGCCCAGCAGCAATACCTAGCCATTCACCTGGCCGTGAACCACCCATCCATCTTAAGTCTGCCTTAGCTGCTCACCCTCATATTCCTAGCTCAGGTTTCTGCTCAGAATAATGATACAAGGATGGGCATATCAGATTTCTAACAACCCTCTTCTTTTCCTGATTATTCTGTTATACAACCCTTTGTTTAAATTTATTTTCCAGACCCAATTAAAATATCAAGCCTTACTGACTTCTCAGCATAGAGAGTTGCACTCTCATTTGTGTCCCTAGAATATTGTGTTTGCACTTACAACATTGTATTTTATACTTTATAATTCTCCTCCATTAACCTATCAGCTTCAGCTTTATATTCCCAGCCAATTCATGTAACCCAATACCTGGCCTATGATCGGTGCTTATTAAGTATTTCTGGGCAAACAAAGCAATTGATCTCATTTTTATTTTAATTATTTGCTTAAAGTCTGTCTTTCCAACTAAAATTTAAGCTCCATGAAAGAAAGGACCAGACGAGTTCTCAGTGGGCATTCAAATAATTTTTTATGAAGGAATCCATAAGTAAATGAATGTAAATAATTTGATGAATATTCCCCCCCTTTATTTAATTGTTTGACAATATTATGTTGGTTTCTGCCACACATCAGTGTGAATCAGCCATAGGTATAGGTATGTCCCCTCCCTCTCAAACCTCCCTCCCACCTCCCTCCCCATCCCACCTCTCTAGGTTGTCACAGAGCCCCAGTTTGAGTTCCCTGAGTCATACAGCAAATTCCCACTGGCTATCTATTTTACACATAGTAGTGTATATGTTTCCATGCTACTTTCTCCACTCATCCCACCCTCTCCTTCCCACCCTACCCATCTTGTCCATAAGTCTGTTCTCTGTCTGCATCTCCATTGTTGTTCAGTCTCCCAGTTGTGTCTGACTCTTTTTGATCCAATGGACTGCAGCATGCTGTGCCTCCCTACCCCTCACCATCTGTCAGAGTTTGCCGAAGTTCATGTCCATTGCAATCCATGCTGCCCTGTAAATAGGATCATCAGTACCACCTTTCTAGATTCCATATATATGCATTAATGTACGACATCTGTTTTTCTCTTTCTGACTTACTTCATTCTGTATAATAGACTCTAGGTTCATCCACCTCGTTAGCACTGGCTCAAATGTGTTCCTTTTTATGGCTAAGTAATATTCCATTGTATATATGTACCACAGCTTTATCCATTCAGCCATCAAGGGATATCTAGGCTACTTCCATTTCCTAGCTAAAGTGAATAGTGCTGCAGTGAACATTGAAGTACATGTGTGTTTTTGAATTATGGTTTTCTCAGGATACATGCCCAGTAGTGGGATTATGGGTCATATGGTAATTTTATTCCTAATTTTCTTAAGGAATCTCCATACTGTCTTCTATAGTGGCTGTATCAATTTACATTCCCACTAACAGTGCAAGAGGGTTCGCTTTTCTCCACACCCTCTCTAGCATTTATTGTTCGTAGATTTTTTGATGATGGCCATTCTCACTCGTGTGAAGTGATATCTCATTGTAGTTTTGAGTTGCAGTTCTCTAATAATGAGTGATGTAGAGCATCTTTTCATGTGTTTATTAGCCAAGGAATCTGATGAATATTTATTGAACATTTATTACACATAGCCCTTGACTAGGCAAGGAAGAGATAAATATATGTTCATGGAATAATTGAAGAGTTAGAAAAATATGTAAAAATAAGTAATGTTACCAAGGTGTACATTCAGTTCAGTTCAATCACTCAGTCATGTCCAGCTCTTTGTGACCCCATGGACTGCAGCACGCCAGGCCTGCCTGACCATCACCAACTCCCTAAGCTTACTCAAACTCATGTCCATTGAGTCAGTATTGCCATCCAACCATCTCATCCTCTGTCATCCCCTTCTCCTCCTGCCTTCAATCTTTCCAGCATAAGAGTGTTTTCCAATGAGTCAGTTCTTCGCATCAGGTGGCCAAGGTATTGGAGCTTCAGCATCAGTCCTTCCAATGAACACTCAGGACTGATTTCCTTTAGGATGGACTGGTTGATCTCCTTGCAGTCCAAGGGACTCTCAAGAGCCTTCTCCAACACCACAGTTCAAAAGCATCAATTCTTCAGTGCTCAGCTTTCTTTATAGTCCAACTCTCACATCCATACATGACTACTGATGTACGTGCTAAATGCTTAATCAGTAAAGCAGAGAATCAACATAGGAACTGGAGCAAGTGCTTAGGGCCAGCCATGCTGATTGTGGTGGGGGTGGGGGTGGGGGTGGGGGGCAGGGGTAGGGAGTTGTTAGGCCGGAAGAGAAAAGCATGTCTTGGTCAGTTAAAGTATAATTAAACTCATGAGCCCAGAAAATAAATAAGTAAAAATGCTTACATCAAGTTCAGATATCTATTTGATAGAGTTCAAAGAGTTCATTTGACAAAAATTCATTTGGGGGCCATATTGTAAAGAGCCTTGATTCTACTTTGAAAAATAGGCTACAAGCAGTTGGAAATAATGAAGAGATTAAGTAGGGGTAAAATATATTTGAAGTGGTGTTTTGAAGATTACATTTTCAGCAGATTAATCTTTGAGGAGAGGTGGGAGATTAGGAGCAAAGAGACTAATTGGAAAAACATTAGAGCAGTCCAAGCATAAGTGATGAGAGGTTAGGATGTGTGTGTGTGTGCACACTCAGTCATATCTGACTCTTTGTAGACCAGGCACTCTGTAGACCAGGCACCAGGCTCCTCTGTCTGTGGGATTCTCTAGCCAAGAATACTGGAGTGGGTTGCCGTTTCCTAGTTCAGGGGATCTTCCTGAATGAGGGATCAAACCCGAGTCTCCTGCATTGGCAGGCAGATTCTTTATCACATAGCCACCAGGGTAGCCCTCTAGGTTAGTATACTGATAAGGAAAGTAAAAGGGTATTCTGAAACACACACACACACACACAAGAATCTACAGGATTTAGTTACTCTCTGTAAAAGAGTCTTCATTGGACTTCCCTGGTGGCACAATGGATCGGAATCTGCCTTGTAACAGGAGCCATGAGTTTGATCCCTAATCTGGGAAGATTCCCCATGCTGCAGGGCAGCTAAGCCTGTGTACCACAACTATGGAGCCAGAGCTCTAGAGCTCATGAGCCGCAATTAACGAGCCCGAGCCCTACAACTACTGAAGCCGGCTCACCTAGAGCCCATGCTCCACAGCAAGAGAAGCCACCACGATGAGAAGCCCAGGTACTGCCATGGAGAGTAGCCCCCATCACCGCAACTAGAGGAAGCGCGCTTGCAGCAACGAAGACTTGGCACAACCAAAGAACAGAATCGTCAAGATCCTTGAGGCATGACCTGTGTCTGTCTTAAGGTCATCACTGTCTTTCCCTGTGCTTGGCACAAAGGCCAATTAGACGATTAAGTAAAAATTAGGAAACACAAGGATGAAGGACTCTAATGATGACTTCAGGTATACCAGCATGACAGAATTAGATAGTGAATGATTTGATTGTGGATATGTTAAGTGTTCATGAGGTGAAAATACATTCAAGTAAGCATATCTAGCCAGTAACTGAAAATTCAGGCAAGACACAGGAGAAGATTCAGCACATAACGAAAATAAAACTGCTGATTTCCTGAGCTCTCTCTCCAGAGATTCGGAACGTATGGTTCTAGGCTAGGACCTATGAATATGCATTCTTATCCTCACCCAGCTGAACTTGACGCAGGTAACCTTTTAAGAAATACTGTGATTAATATTATAGGCAGTTCAGGAGAATATGTAAAACAGTCTCTTCCTTTCAGGTATCTTATTCAGAGGACAGAAAGTGCTATGACCCTGGCTGAGAAATCTCCTGGGGGAAAAAAATCATCAGCTCTTAGTATTATCTCTTTGAAACCTATCTTCAGTATAATCTGAACTCACAAAAGGAAGCTGAGGCGATGTGATGCAATAGAATTTCCCTTTAATACCAGATAAATGTATGAAGACTATTCTGAAAGTACACAGTTCTTTCTAGTTTCTGGTGGCAAGATCTTCTGGGAAAGCAGAAGAGAAAAGAGGAAGAATGGCAAACACACAGACAGGAAGTCAGCCGATTCAGAAGTAGCTAATAGGAAAAGAGAACATTAATGAAAAATAAAAGTAAACATGAAATAAAAATTAAAAATAATGTTATCATGTTTGAAAATATTAGTCCTGACAAAAGTGGATGACAAAAGTGACAAAATGAAACCCCAAGTCTTCCACAAAAACACTTCTGAAGTAAAATCTCATGTACGTGCACAAGCTAAGTCGGGCGTGTCTGACTCTTTGCAACCCCATGAACTACAGCCCTCCAAGGCTCCTCTGTCCGTGGGATTCTCCAGGCAAGAAAACTGGAATGGGTGGCCATGCTCTCCTCTAGGGGCTCTTCCTCCAGGGGATCTTCCCAACCCAGAGGTCTAAACTGTGTCTTTTGTGGTTCTGCATTACAGGCAGATTCTTTACTGCTGACTCAGGGAAGCCCAAAATCTCATGTAGTTAAAATGGAATGGAATTGTCAACAGGACTCAACTTCCCAAATATATTTCTAAGGTGTCTTAGCTAAATATGACATTTTAGGGAAATAAGGCCAGTGGTTTCCATCTTCCACTAACCCTGCCCTTTGGTAACCAATCTCCCCAAAAGATTCTCCCTGAAAAACTTTTCTGCCTGACTCACCTGGTGGGTTTGCTTCCCTTTAGCCCTGTCTGCTGTCTCAATCAAACCTGTGGGTGAATGGCTGTTTTCTGTTAATTTTTTTTTTAATGTGGTTGCCCTGTTATAACAACATAAGGAATGTGAAATAAACACACTACTGAAAAGCTAAATTGAGAAGGAAAAGGAGTCAAATATTTTCGGTCCAAGTGAATGGACAGGAAAAAGTAGAAAAATTTTTGAAACTCAATAGCATCATAATACATGTAGCAGAAAATAATCCATAATCTACTGGTAAAATTAAAAGCTCCAATTTATACGTTAAAACCAGAGGTAGTTACCTGTGGAGCACTGTAATTTCTTATAATTTGCGGGCAACTCTTTTCTGAAAATGTCTACCATGCTGTTTTCATTGCTAGAATTGCATCATTAGCTTTTATTCCCTTCTAGTCTTTCTATATGAAATTACAAGAATTTTTTAGAGAAGGTAAACTAAGAGTATTAATACCTTAGTAGGTCACTCATCCTATTAAGAGGAGTTAATTTCCTTTTCAACCTACTGCTAGCAATTTCAGTCAAAGTCCTTGTAAAATATCGCCCAAGCCAATAGAAACATTATTAACAATGAAGAATTATAGGTGTGGCTGTATGAATGTGAATGCAAGTTACTGAGTAGGGTTAGTCAGCTTAATAAAAAGAAACCCAAGTGCTTCCCTGGTGGTTCGGTGGTTAAGAATTTGCTTTGCAATACAAGGAACACCGACTTGACCCCTGGTTCCGAAAGATCCCACATGCCTTGGAGCAACTAAGCCCGTAGGTCACAATGGCTGAGCCCATGCTCTAGGACCCACAAGCCGCACCTCCTGAAACCAGCATGCTCTAGAGCCTGTGCTCTGCATCAAGAGAAGCCACCACAGTGAGAAACCCACACACCACAACTAGAGAGCAGCCCTGACTCGCTGCAGCTAGAGAAAGCTCAGGCTCAGCAATGAAAACCCAGCACAGCCAAAAATAAACACATACAATTTAAAAGATCCAATGCAGACAAATAAACAAATATTAAAAAAAAGAAAAGAAACCAAACATTAGGAAAAGCTGACGTTGACTAGAGAAACATATACTTGTTTTATATGTGGTGAATGTGTACAGATTTTATGTATATATGGGTAGATTTAGATCTACTTAAAGACCATAAACCAAAATAAGATGAGGTATAAAGCATTCTACAAAAACAGAACAATTGTGGTCATCAAGAGATGGAGACCAGGTAGTATTAAAGATCCAGCGAAAAACACTTGACCCTGAAATGGAAGCAGGTAGCGCTGCAAGTCATTTGCCCCTTGGAACTTGACCAGCCATGCATGTGGTGTCGCATACCTAAGTGATCTGGGAGAGTGTGTACGGCCAGGATCAAGAAACGTTTAAAACAGTACATTGTCCATTGTAATTTGCATCGTCTCTTCCTAGATCATGAGTGATATTTCTTTCTGCCTGGTACCCTGAGTGTACTAGGATGTAATTACTGGCAAATCATGCTACCATATTGTCTCCAATACCTATTCCTGTCATCCATTGAATTCTGTAAGAATTTAAAATTCTTACAGAATTCTGGGACTGCTAAAGTAGCACTAAATTATGAATTTGTGTAACAACCTAGAATGAAGGAGGAAGAACATTTGGATATAATCATTATAATTAGACTTACATCAGGTTGGAAGAGAAGTTAGTTTGGGAGCCTATTCTTAACATTTGAAGAGGATATCAAGTAAAACAAATATTCCATCTGCCAATATGTTTCCTCTTTTTCCTGAGTTTGTATGGTAATTTTTGTATTCTAAATGTGAATACTCTGCTCAGATAGAGCGGGTTTTTCCTTTCTCACCCCACACTGAGTCCTCCCACACAGAGCCCTGGGCATCTCCCATTGAAAGCAATTTATCAACTGCATTTGCACTTATCAATTTATTGTAAAATAGTAGAAACTGATACTATCTCACCTTCTGTTTAGAAAAATTAGGTCAAAGCAATAAAGCTGCTGGCCAAAATCTCAGGACTCCACCCTATGTTTAACAGCTAAGGTTTGCTAAATCTGGATTATCTCTGTCTGACAATAGTTTACCCAATACAAGAGCATATAATGGTTTTGAGTTAGTTAAATCCAAGTTGTAAAGTAAAACTAACTATCATGTGCTAGTCTTCATTCTTCCTTTGCTGTGTGCTAATACTTAACTCTCAAACTCTTGGTTGGTACCAAGATGAACCAGTGTTAATAATTTGTTGTTCATTTGCTCAGTTGTGTCCGCTTCTTTGCGATCCCATGGACTGCAGCAAGCCAGGCTCCCCCTTCTCCTCCTGCCCTCAATCTTTCCCAGCATCAGGGTCTTTTCCAATGAATCAGTTCTTCGCATTAGGTGGTCAAAGTATTGGAGCTTCAGCTTCAGTAGCAGTCCTTCCAGTGAATATTCAGTTTTGATTTCCTTTAGGATTGACTAGTTTGATCTCCTCACTGTCCAGGGGACTCTCAAGAGTCTTCACCAACACCACAGTTCGAAAGCATCAAGTCTTCAGTGCTCAGCCTTCTTTATGGTCCAACTCACATCTGTACATGACTACTAGGAAAACCATAGCTTTGACTAGACAGACCATTATCAGCAAAGCGATGTCTCTGTCTTTTAATACACTGTCTAGGTTTGTGGTAGTTTTTCTTCCAAGGAGCAATCATCTTTTAATATGGATTAACATGAAGCAAGTCCTTCCACATGAAAGAACTGAAAAAATGGGCACACTAAATGAAACAACACTTTTAGATACTGGATGTCAGGTGGCACAGAACAGTGACCCCTGAGAAAGGGGAAAGAAATGAGGCAAGCCCTACAACTGCCCCAGCTTAATACCTGAAGAACATCTGCAAGCCACACTACAGGGAGGAGGACCTAGGCCTCAGATAAGGAAACATATGTGAGAGGCTGAGAAGAGGCTGAGGATCCAGTGGCTAGAGTTTTCAGGGTAGAGTTGTAGAGAGGAAAGAGGTCTACAAAGAGAACTCCATAGATCTCAAGAGCTTTTTCCTCAAGTCCTCAGCTCAACACTGAACAGGGCATGATGAGTGTGACGAAACTGCCTGAGGATCGTCTGCCTGCATTGCAAGAGACTGGGTTTGATTCCTGGGTCAGGAAGATCCCCTGGAGAAGGAAATGGCAACCCACTCCAGTATTCTTGCCTGGAGAATTTCATGGACAGAGGAGCCTGGCAGGTTACAGTCCGTGAGGTCGCAAGAGTTGGACACAACTTAGCAACGAAACCACCACCACATAGTTAGGGAAAGAACCACCCAAAGTTGCACGTGTGGGGAGGTGAGAGTAACCACTCCCAAAGCTCATGCAAAACTAGAAGAGTTATTGATATGTGAAAATTTGTTTGTTGCAGCAGCTAGTGCATATTACTCTAGCTAATAATTCTCAAGAATTTCAACATCCTTTTCAAATTCTTAGCAAGCACTGAAAAAAAAAAAAAGATATATAAATATTAGAAACAGTACTAATATTATTCAATAAATCATGCTGGGGATATTGTCCATTTAGAAAGATTATAAATCAAATCCTTACTTGACACCATGCAAAAAATTTTCCACATAAATTTAAGTTTAAATATAATTATCAAAAATATCAATTATATTTTTGATATATCACATTGAGTGTACTGTAGCCTTTTTCATAACCTTATGGTATCAGTATACATTTAGGTCATAATGAATGGGATTCAGACTTTTTAGAATAAAACTGCCTGCATTTGCATCATTCTTACCTTCCTCTCAGGGAATCTTAGTTCCCTGACCAGGGATTGAACCTGGGCCCTGGTAGTGAAAAGTGCCAAGTCCTAAACACTGGACCACCAGGGAATTTCCTCTCACCCTATTTTAGTATTTAAATCTGAGATCACATCCTTTTTTCTTATCTCTTTGTTTGCCACTCAGTGGACCTTATCAGTGTGCGTTATTTTATTTTTCCTTAATTCTGGGAAATTAATCATTGCATATTTCATCATATTATTTCACCATGTATTTCCTCCTTTTCTCTCCTGAGATTTCACTTAGTTGAAATTTCAATTAAATACTTTAATTTCTATCCTTTCTACATCTACATCATATATATATATATATATATATATATAATTTTATATTCTCTTACTTCATTTTTTACCTCCTAGTAGAGTTTCTCCCTGGAGAAGGCAATGGCAACCCACTCCAGTTCTTGCCTGGAAAATCCCATGGACGGAGGAGCCTGGTATGTCATCCATGGGGTCACTGAGAGTCGGACACGACTGAGCGACTTCACTTTCACTTTTCAGTTTCATGCACTAGAGAAGGAAATGGCAACCCACTCCAGTCTTCTTGCCTGGAGAATCCCAGGGACAGGGGAGCTGATGGGCTGCCGTCTATGAGATCACACAGAGTCGGACACGACTGAAGCGACTTAGCAGCAGCAGCAGAGTTTCTCCCGGAGAAGGCAATGGCACCCCACTCCAGTACTCTTGCCTGGAATATCCCATGGACGGAGGAACCTGGTGGGCTGTGGTCCATAGGGTCTCTAAGAGTTGGACATAACTGAGCGACTTCACTTTCATTTTTCACTTTCATGCATTGGAGAAGGAAATGGCAATCCACTCTAGTGTTCTTGCCTGGAGAATCCCAAGCATGGGGGAGCCTGGTGGGCTGCCATCCATGGGGTCGCACAGAGTCTTACACGACTGAAGTGACTTAGCAGCAGCAGCAGAGTTTCTCTAACTCATCTCACTAATATGCTTTATGGCTTCATCCATCTGCTGCTATCCTGTCAATTATTATACTTTTCCTACCAAATATTTTCTTGGTTCTCTTTTTTTTTTTTTTTTTACAACTTTTAGTCCCTGAGATGGATATAATTAGAAGATAACATCTGATCATAAATTAATTACTCATTTGTAGGAGGTCAGTGGATCAGTCTCTTGATATTGATATTCTTCGGTAGTTACATACGTTCATTCAATAGACATTCACTGGACACTTGCCATGTATCAACAACTGTTCTGAAGATGCAGTACATACACAAGCTTCCTTCTTCATTTGTTTTATGTGCTAATAGGAAAAGAATGTTCAAGTCAGTAGGTAAGTTCTTAAGGCTTCCCAGATCATTCAAGAATCTGCCTGTCAAGCAGGAGATGCTGGTTTGATCCCTGGTTCAGGAAGATCCCCTGGAGAAGGAAATGGCAACCCACTCCAGTATTCTTGCCTGGGAAATCCCATGAACCGAGGAGCCTGGAGGACTACAGTCCCTGGGATTGCAAAAGAATCAGACGCTCTGACACGAATTAGCGACTAAACAAAAACAGCAGCAAGTTCTATGAAACAAAGTTGACAATAGAGGTTGCTATTTTGATTGAGTTGGTCAAACCATCTCTGAGACTATTGTTAGAGCAGAGACCTGAATGAAAGGAGAAGTGGGCCAGAGCAGGAGGATCATTCTAGGCAGAGTATCAGAGCATGTGCAAAGGTTCTGATCAGGGAAAATGGTTAGTATTTGAAGCTCAAAAGTCAGTATGCTGAAGCAGCATGTTAGGGTGGAAAAAGAGAGTGTGTGTGGGAGAAAGAAAGGGAAGAAAGGAGGTCAGAAAGGAAATATTATAGGCTACATTGTATTCCTCCCCAGTCCAATTCATATGTTGAATCCCTAATCTATCAAAATATGACATTCGGAGACAGCGTCTTCAAAGAGGTAATTAAGTTAAGATGAGGCCTTGAGGGTGTATCCCAATCCAATTTGACTAGTGTTCTTATGATGTGGTGAGAATTATGAAGAATCTGCCTGAAGGTCCTAGATCCTCTGTAATCTATATTGATTATGTTTTAAATTCCACCACTGATTTGCCCTGGTGGCTCAGTCAGTAAAGAATCCGCCTTCAATGTGAGAGACTGTGTTTTATCCCTGGGTTGGGAAGATCCCCTGGAAGAAAGCATGGCAACCCACTCCAGTAGAATTGCCTGGAGAATCCCCGTGGACAGAGGAGCCTGGTGGGCTACGGTGCATGGGATCGCAGAGTCCGACATGACTGAGAGACTTAAGCACACACATCCCTTTGCCCTACCTCTGGTGACATGTGGGGATCTGTGCCCTTTCTCCTCTTCAGTCCAAAGGAGACTCCATGGGGGAGAACCAAACCTCAAAACTTCAGCAACTTTAGCATGTAACCCAGACTTAAATCAGTGAATCATATTCTCAGTGCCTCCCGCACCCTTCCCACCAGAGTTATCGGTTCAGGAATGGACAGATTATTCAAAAAAAGGGGCTTTTCCTGGGACATTTAGGAAGGAGAGCTTGTTTGTTTGTCTTCCCCCCTTTGGATCTGAAAGCAAAGAAGTCATAGCTATTACCACCATGTTGGTACCATCTTGCTGCCATGTAGAATACAAGAATGAGACCAACTTAGAGGAAAGTAGAATTAATACATAGAAAGGAAATTCTAACCACATCATTTCAGCCCTAAATCTTACCATTTTTGATATCAGCTGCTGCTGCTGCTGCTAAGTCGCTTCAGTTGTGTCTGACTCTGTGCGACCCCATAGACGGCAGCCCACCAGGCCCCGCCGTCCCTGGGATTGTCCAGGCAAGAACACTGGAGTGGGTTGCCATTTCCTCCTCCAATGCGTGAAAGTGAAGTCGCTCAGTTGTGTCCAACTCTACGCGACCCCATGGACTGCAGCCGACCAGGCTCCTCAGTCCATGGGATTTTCCAGGCAAGAGTACTGGAGTGGGGTGCCATTACCTTCTCCACTAACCCAAAATATTTAGTTACACAGGCAATAAATTTCATACTGCTCTTATTGCACTTAACATTGTAATCATCAGTATCTTTTGACTAGACTGACATTGATCGCAGTGACTATATCTTCTCTGGTCTATTCCCAGCATCTGGCAAAATGCTTGGTATACAGAGTTGCTGCTGCTGCTAAGTCACTTCAGTCGTGTCCAACTCTGTGTGACCCCAGAGATGGCAGCCCACCAGGCTCCCCCGTCCCTGGGATTCTCCAGGCAAGAACACTGGAGTGGGTTGCCATTTCCTTCTCCATACAGATATGGGGTTCATATATTTTTATTAAATAGATATTGAATTAAGATGCTCCCATATTTCAAAGATGCCTTAAAGATTAATCCAACTTCCTTTGTGATTTTGAGTTTTTATAAAATCATGAAGATATTTTCTAGTCTAGGGTGAATGCATGACTCACAGAGAACTCACTAATATCCTCCTAGTACTGTCACTCCATATTTTTGGTGGGTGATGTATTTGATATACTTCCAAACACCCCCATAGTAACTGAAGTTTCAAAAATACACTCAGATAATATTTTCATCCTTGCCAGTTCATATACCGTATATCATCTCAGACCAGAAGCCCCAGTTGCAATCTGTTTGGGAAGTCCTTGTTTGCCTTCTGCCTACTTAGGAAGAAAATCAATCTCCAGAATGACGTTATTCATTTGTTTGTTCATTCTTCCATTCATGTGTTCAGCCAACCTATCATCAATCTACTACTGCATAACAAATGCCTACAAACTTAGAGGCTTGAAGCAATACCACTGATAGTCACTCGAGTCCGTGACTCTTCGGTTGGCAATTTCTACTGAGCTCCACTGGGAAGCTCTTTGGATCTCACTCAGACTCTCTGTGGCTGCTGGATTGGCTGGAGGCTAGATGGTCTATGATGCCCTTAGCTGGGACAGCAACAATCTTCTCTACCCCATGAGGTATGTCATTATTTTATACCAAGCATTAACTCAAAGTTAACCCTAAAACGTAAAGCCATATGTTTGGGATGTCATAGGGTAGGCAATACCAAGAGAAATCACTGACCAGACTAGAATAAAAATCAGATCTGGATTTAGTGAAGTTGAGACTGCATTCAAAAGGATTATTGCAAGAGAGGGAAATGAACTATTGCAAGTTAGGGAGGAAGGTTATTGCTACAGGAAGAATGCTTTGACCACAAGGTCTGTAGCAACAACTCCAGAGTTAGGCAAAAAGAGTAAACAAAGCTAGAAAGAACTAGGTGTGGGGGAGGGGTTGTGTGTGAATGGGTGGCACATTCAAATAGTAGACCAGAGAACATTTTATTTTACACTGTGGCCTGTTTACTCTCAGAAGGGGGTCTATGCTGGCTTATACTGAGGGTGAGCCAAAGTTTGGGGTGGGGGCTGGAGTAAGGCGACAGGTTAACAGGAGGAAAAATAATGATCTTAATAATATACTTATGGGACTCCCTCAGAAATATGAGAATCAAAAGTCAGCCAGAGGATGGAGGTTTATAAACCATCATAAGCTCAGGAAAGTTTTTGGGAGGGATCTGGGGCTTCAACTATGGGGCTTGATCAGTTCCAGAGATTTTTATCCTGTGACCCTGGTACACAGCTCCACACCTGTGACCTTGGTGTAGGGCTCCACAATAATCAGTTCAAAATAATCCTTATGCCAAAGAGATATATTTGGGGATGGCATATTCTGCTACCCTTCAAAATATTAACTTGCTTTTATGGTAATAAATCTCAGAAAGTCCTAGTATTGTCAAACACAAGTGCGTAAGTCCAACACACAGTGAGGCCAAACAAATGGAAACACCAGAGTTTGGATTATTGTAAAAGCCAGACAAGGAGAATGAATGGCATGTGTGCAAAGACCTGAACTCCCAAATAGATTTCACAGAAGAGTTTTTAAAGGCAAAATTTGGGGTGAGGGCTACTGAATGTCTGGCTTTCTTCTCATTGGTTGATGATGAAGTAACAGGGTGGTGTTCCAGAAATGTTGTCCTTGGCCTGAAGTTAACAACCTTCGTTTGGGTGGAGGCCTCAAAGATCCATTGTTGTGTATATTCCTTGAGGAGGAACTAGCATTCTCTTTCATTGCCGCACTATTTTTTCTCGACAGCTTTTCCTTTGTTTCTGCATTCTCTCACTTACCTAATGAGTAACTGTTTGAATCTGCCCTTCAGAACTCAGGGAGAGTTTAGGAGGCTGAAGCCTATAAGCAAGAAACCTGGGGACATGGAAAAGCTTTTGTATCCAGGAGGGCCCCACAGGGTCCTGCTCAGTTTCACCCTCTTTTAACAATGGGTAAGTATAATAGAGTCTGGGGAGAAAGTGATCTGTCATTCTGATAAGAAGTCTTTCATGTCATAGAAGATTATTTCATACTTTCTGATGGAAATGTTGGGGCAGTGTGTAATTTCTTCAATTCTGTCTCACCGCAGTAAAAATTTGAAGTGACAGACAGACCAGTGTTA
The DNA here is from genome assembly GCF_003369695.1 of Bos indicus x Bos taurus. NCBI lineage: Eukaryota > Metazoa > Chordata > Mammalia > Artiodactyla > Bovidae > Bos > Bos indicus x Bos taurus. Next base: position 56,713,289 of record NC_040091.1, read on the forward strand.
CAGCTCCATGTGACAGCTCAGTTTTATTAGAAAGCAAAGGAAAATACATTCTTGAGGCGTGAGGGTGGGCTGACCCAAAAGATGCAAAGAGAAGAGAAGCCCCAGTCCTCTAGGCTTCCTCCTTTTATATATTTGTCTCCTCCCCCTGAGTCTGCCCTATGTAAACTGGGCTAGCCCGGAGGGCTGTTTGTTTTACCTGAGGTCCTCACTTGGGTCCTTGGGCCTTCCTTTTTTCTATATTCATGGGCTTTCCCCTTCTTTGTCTTTTAGCCACCACCATTCTGGACTCCTTTTCCCTATTCTAACTACCTAACAGAAAGAATGGAGAAGGCAATGGCACCCCACTCCAGTACTCTTGCCTGGAAAATCCCATGGACGGAGGAGCCTGGCAGGCTGCAGTCCAGGGGGTCGCTAAGAGTCGGACACGACTAAGCGACTTCACTTTCACTTTTCACTTTCATGCATTGGAGAAAGAAATGGCAACCCACTCCAGTGTTCTTGCCTGGAGAATCCCAGGGACAGGGGAGCCTGGTGGGCTGCCGTCTATGGGGTCGCACAGAGTCGGACACGACTGAAGTGACTTAGCAGCAGCAGCAACAGAAAGAAGCAGGAAAGACAACTTCCCACAATTTACACTAACTTAACTGAAGAATTTTTGGTTGTTAGGAGGGAAAAAATTTATAAATGTGGACATCCTGATGGCAGTAGGCAGAAAGAGAATGATCTGAGATATTCTATTAATATCAAAGGAACATGTGTAGGTGTCTATGGTATGCTTGCCAATGACGTATTAATGACTTAAATGACTGCTGACTTAGGAAGTAGGGGCTATTGTGTGAGTTAAGAGCAATCCAGGACCTTGGTCACAGCATGCTGAGAAGACTGGGGACCAATTGTCCTTGCCACAGCTTGGGAGCAATGGTTCCATGCCAAGCGAGGCAAGCTGAGAGAACCAGGCTGCTGCCTTCTCTACCCCCCCCCCCCCCCCACCACTTCACTGAGTATTCAGCTTTTACAGCTGGGGTGTCACTCAGAGAGAAACTTGCCATTGTTCCTGAGGCCGAAGACAGATGGGCCCCCTGAGCAAATAGTTGGAGCTCTTTCTCTGTGGACCTGTAGACAAGACAAAAATAGCAGGACAATGGAGGGAGGAGGCTGAGTCCTGCAAAGACAGAAGATAAAAGACTACCTATTTTTCATTCTCAAAGTCTGGAGACCTCCTCAACTACACGTGCACAGTGTAGAGAGAATCCTTAGAGGTCAAAAGGCAAGTGATGCTAACTATCCATAGGCCTCTTAGGTAAAACCTGTGTTCGCTAAGATACATGTGCACACATGGGAGGATCCTGAGATATACCAAATGTGGATTCACAGCCAGGTAAATAAAAATGATTGGCCAAAGGAAACCTGGAAGAAATGTTCCATAGAAGTCATTCAAACTACTGCGATTCTGAAACACTCTCTCTCTCTGAGTCTGCCCTTGTGTTTTATACTCTTTTTTCCTCCTAATAAATACTTTACTTGTTTTACTACTTTCTGTCTTTGTGAAAATTCTTCTTCTGCAAAGTCAAGGAGTCAGGGCTTGTCATCCACCACTGGTCTAGCAGTTAGGAGTTGGTACTCTCACCCTGAGACCCAACCTCAATCTCTGGCTGAGAGCCAAAGCCCTGCTTCAAGCCACTGCAGGCAGAGGCCACCCAAGATCATTCCCAACCCCAGCTCCAGAGCTTGGGCTCAGAAACTTTTCTTGGAAAGAGAAGTGGGCTATACAAAAGATAATTTCTAATCTTTTCCCAAAGGACTGGCCTCATGGGTAAAGAGTTTGGAGAAGTTCAAGCCAAAGGGCCTGAACAGTAGACACTGTGGTGAGAGGCAACAAGAAAGAGTTTTGTGGATTTAATAAAGATATGGACTAGACTGCAGGCTGGATAGTTTGTGAGAGAGGACTGAGGAATAGGATACCTGGGAGGATTCTTTATGGAGTCAGAAAAATACACAGAACACTAAGTTAAGAAACTATTTTTTAAGGGAGGTATAGTTTGACTGGATTATCTTATAGAGCAATTAGGCACCAGGACGCTGATGAAAAAAAATAAAGCAACTGACCAGCAGTTAGTGAAGTTGAGCATCTGGGTGTGGTTAGGGAAAGAGGAAGAGAGCACTGTCATCTCAGGGTGACTGTGGACATACCCGAAACTGTCACTTCTTATGGAGCAATATGATGTGAGTGTGTCTGTGTATGTGTGTGTGCACGCATGCATGTCTGTTCACGTGTGAGCTGGCAAGGAGGCTGCTGCTGCTGCTGCTAAATCGCTTCAGTCGTGTCCGACTTTGTGCAACCCCATAGACGGCAGCCCACCAGGCTTCGCCGTCCCTGGGATTCTCCAGGCAAGAACACTGGAGTGGGTTGCCATTTCCTTCTCCAATGCATGAAAGTGAAAGTGAAGTCACTCAGTCGTGTCCAACTCCTAGCGACCCCATGGACTGCAGCCCACCAGGCTCCTCCATCCATGGGATTTTCCAGGCAAGAGTACTGGAGTGGGTTGCCATTGCCTTCTCCAGGCAAGGAGACTTGACTTCACTAAAATAATCCAACCAATCATGAACAAATTGAGGGGGATGCACTTACGAGACTACTGTCGCTGCTAGCAATCTGGACCGGCGCAGTGACCGAACTTAATGTCCCTTCCAAATGTGGAAAAGTTCGGGTAAAAATAAACGACAGATGAGAGGAGAAATAATAGAGTATAAAGGATTGTATGGGTAGGTTATGCGATGAAAGAAATCCAACCTTAGGAGAGGTTTAGAGCAAGGGAATAATATTATCTCTTAGTATAGTTATACCAGGTGCCCAGAAGGGGCAAAACTGTTTGCCAAGACCACTTCTGTTTTTGTTACCTGAAGTGCTACCAGTTTGTTTGGGCAAACTTCAGCATTTGCTACGATGTTTATGCCTTCCTTCTGAAGACTCCTCTCTCAATTTCCTTATCTGTAACATGAGGTTAATAATAATGTGTACCTTCAGAAGTTGTATGAGGAGTTAATGTATGTGAAGCTCTCAGAAGAACACAAAATTGCCTCACTCTCCACCCCCAGCCATAACGGTTGGTCTAAGGATGGTCAGTTGGCCCGAGCATGGCCAATTACAGTCCTTCCCTGGACATTCTGGAGTTTGAAATGAGAGGGACCAGCCTTTCTTTGAGAACTTGGACTGTGAGGCGTAACATGCAAGTTGTTTCGGCAGCCATGTTTCCCCTCATTTGGAGCAGAGAACAGGGAATTGATATGCAGGGAGAAAAGCAAGCATTTATATTTATAATCCTTTTTTTGCTTAAACTAGTTTGAGTTGTTTTCTGAGAACTGCTTCCTACTGGGATTTAGGCCAGTGGTGGGTGGCTCCCAGCAGACCGATTGCCATGTAGCTATAAACCTTGACAAGCAAATGCTTAGAAAGGTTGCTGGTTATAGTGGACAGAGTACAATGGCAGCATGCCCAACATGCCACAGTGTGCTATGTGCAAACACAATCACCCTGGCCTTTGTGGATGGAAAGCTATAAGCAGAATGGGAAAAGAGAGTGGCTTCCTGTTGGGATTAAAGCAGTAGGCATCATGTGATGGATTTGAGATTCCCTGGGGAATAGCCCCATCCTTAAAGAGGAAGGCTGTGAGAGGTCTTATGAAATACTTAACCTAAATTACAGCTGACTTTGACCAACCAACCCTAGTAGAAGGTGCCTAACATTTTTGGGTACAAACTATGTACCCTAACTGCACTCAGGCTGTTAGTCCATGATGGCAACAACATGTACAGTGGATTAAACAACAGTGACTCACAAGACAGAAAAGGGCCTGAGGGGAAATAGATGCCAGTAGGTATTCTGGGACAAGTGGCATTTGCTTTTAATGAGGAGCAGCATTCAGAGGAAGAAGACATATTCACTAGAACAGACAGATTAGAGGGAGTTCTCTTCCTAGACGAAGGTGAAGGATAAGAGGCGGCTTGGAGAGATAAAGAAGCACTAGCAAACTGGAGCAGGCAGATTCAACAATTACTGCTGCACAATGCTAGAACCCAGAGTTGGGAAAAGTCTGCACCCTGACCTGAGAGGTTCTCTGGAAATTTTAATGCACATGGAGGCTAAAGTGTATGGAAAGCAATGACCCTCTATCCTATTCCTGAGGCTTAAGAGAACACACCTATGGAAATCTTAAGGCCTCCAAGCTTATGGAAGTTCTCTGTGGGTACTTGTAATTTACACCAAGATCATGAACTCCTTATTGCCAAATTTAGACTTAAATCAAAGAAAGTAGGAAAAACCACTAGACCATTCAGGTATGACCTAAATCAAATTCCTTATGATTATTCAGTGGAAGTGAGAAATATATTTAAGAGACTACATCTGATAGACAGAGTGCCTGATGAACTATGGACAGAGGTTCGTGACATTGTACAGGAAACAGGGATCAAGACCATCCCCAAGAAAAAGAAATGCAAAAAAAGGCAAAATGCCTGTCTGAGGAGGCCTTACAAATAGCTGTGAAAAGAAGAGAAGTGAAAAGCAAAGGAGAAAAGGAAAGATATTCCCATCTGAATGCAGAGTTCCAAAGAATAGCAAGAGGGGTTAAGAAAGCCTTCTTCAGTGAGCAATGCAAAGAAATAGAGGAAAATAGCAGAAGGAAAGACTAGGGCTCTCTTCAAGAAAATCAGCGATACCAAGGGAACATTTCATGCAAAGATGGGCTCGATAAAGGACAGAAATGGTATAGACTTAACAGAAGCAGAAGATATTAAGAAGTGGTGGCAAAAATACACGGAAGAACTGTACAAAAAAAATCTTCACAGCCCAGATAATCACGATGGTGTGATCACTGACCTAGAGCCAAACATCCTGGAATGTGAAGTCAAGTGGGCCTTAGAAAGCATCACTACCAACAAAGCTAGTGGAGGTGATGGAATTCCAGTTGAGCTATTTCAAATCTTGGAAGATGATGCTGTGAAAGTGCTGCACTCAAGATGCCAGCAAATTTGGAAATCTCAGCAGTGGCCACAGGACTTGAAAAGGTCAGTTTTTATTCCAAACCCAAAGAAAGGCAATGCCAAAAATGCTTAAACTACCGCACATTTGCACTCATCTCACACGCTAATAAAGTAATGCTTAAATTCTCTAAGCCAGGCTTCAGTGGTACGTGAACCATGAACTTCCTGATGTTCAAGCTGGTTTTAGAAAAGGCAAAGAAACCAGAGATCAAATTGCCAACATCCACTGGATCATGGACAAAGCAAGAGAGTTCCAGAAAAACATCTATTTCTGCTTTATTGACTATGCCAAAGCCTTTGACTGTGTGGATCACAATAAACTGTGGAAAATTCTGAAAGAGATGGGAATTCCAGACCACCTGACCTGCCTCTTGAGAAACCTATATGCAGGTCAGGAAGCAACAGTTAGAAATAGACATGGAACAACAGACTGGTTCCAAATAGGAAAAGGAGTACGTCAAGGCTATATACTGTCACCCTGCTTATTTAACTTCTTTGCAGAATACATCATGAGAAAAGCCGGGCTGAAAGAAGCACAAGCTGGATTCAAGATTGCCGGGAGAAATATCAATAATCTCAGATATGCAGATGACACCACCCTTATGGCAAAAAGTGAAGAAGAACTAAAGAGCCTCTTGATGAAAGTGAAAGAGGAGAGTGAAAATTTGGCCTAAAGCTCAACATTCAGAAAATGAAGATCATGGCATCTGGTCCCATCACTTCATGGGAAATAGATGGGGAAAGAGTGGAAACAGTGTCAGACTTTATATTTTGGGCTCCAAAATCACTGCAGATGGTGATTGCAGCCATGAAATTAAAAGATGCTTACTCCTTGGAAGGAAAGTTATGACCAACCTAGATAGCATATTCAAAAGCAGAGACATTACTTTGCCAACAAAGGTCTGTCTGGTCAAGGCTATGGTTTTTCCTGTGGTCATGTATGGGTGTGAGAGTTGGACTGTGAAGAAAGCTGAGCACCGAAGAATTGATGCTTTTGAACTGTGGTGTTGGAGAAGACTCTTGAGAGTCCCTTGGACTGCAAGGAAATCCAACCAGTCCATTCTGAAGGAGATCAGACCTGGGTGTTCTTTGGAGGGACTGATGCTAAAGCTGAAACTCCAGTACTTTGGCCACCTCTGCGAAGAGTTGATTCATTGGAAAAAATCCTGATGCTGGGAGGGATTAGGGGCAGGAGGAGAAGGGGACAACAGAGGATGAGATGGCTGGATGGCATCACCGACTCAATGTACATGGGTTTAAGTAAACTCCGGGAGTTGGTGATGGACAGGGAGGCCTGGCGTGTTGCGATTCATGGAGTCGCAAAGAGTCGGACACGACTGAGCGACTTCACTTTCACTTTTCACTTTCATGCATTGGAAAAGGAAATGGCAACCCACTCCAGTGTTCTTGCCTGGAGAATCCCAGGGATGGAGGAGTCTGGTGGCCTGCCGTCTATGGAGTCGCAGAGAGTTGGACATGACTGAAGCAACTTAGCAGCAACAGCAGCAGAACACAGATCATATATGTGTGCTTGTAGTTGCTCAGTTTTGTTTGACTCTTTGAGACCCCATGGACTGTAGCTTGCCAGGCACCTCTGTTCATGGAATTCTCCAGGCAAGAATAGTGGAATAGGTTGCCATTTCCTATTCCAGGGGATCTTCCTGACCCAGAGATTGTCTCTTGCGTCTCCTTCATTGGCAGGCAGATTCTTTACTATTGTGCCACCTAGGAAGCCTATATATATGAGTCCATCATTCAAAAAATAAAAATACCATGGAGAAAGGTGTCTAATAGGCCATTCCAGAGGGATGTTGAGAGCACATCTGGGAGGTTTCAACCTCAGTCCTGCCTCCAACCAGCAAGTGACTGATTTGTCCTGTAATGAAGCTGTATCGCACTGACAATGACGATGTGGTATTGTTGGAAAGATTCAACTGCCTCATGTCAAGGAGTTCTATAATACTATAATACACTGATGATCAAGTGTATTGGGAGATTGAGTTATAGCCTCCTCAGGATGTAATATCTAAGGAAAGTGACTGGCCTGAGGAGGATCTGGATCTAGCAAACCATCAGTTGATTTCTGAGCTAAATAGTTATCATAAGGTATAAATAGTAGTAGATCAAGGGGGAAAAAAGAATAATCAAACTAGTGCCAGAATATGAAAATATCTGTAATGGCTTTATAGGACAAATTAGTTGTTTCTTTAAATCTGTCCCTACCCCACACTGGCTTCTTCAAATGTTAGGCATATTTGTGTTGGTTCTGTTCCAAAATGGAGTCACTTGTGTTAGGCCACACATCAGCAAACCAAGACTTAATACCTAACCTAACTGCAGCTACAGCCTCCCCCAGGGATGTAACCTTTCATGAGTCAACCAGGAATTACCTGGTTAGCACTGAGATACTTGGCTGGTAGGCTCCTTCTGTTCCCATTAGGAGAGTGGCCTTACCTAAAACAATGCAATTCTTCACTAATAACTTTCTTTCTCCTGCTTACTCTCTGCTTTAAAAATACTAATATCCAAGACTTCCCTGGTGGTCCAGTGGCTAAGACTGCATGCTCCCAATGCAGGGGGCCCGGGTTCGATCCCTGGTCAGGGAGCTAAGATCCCATATGCTGCAACTAAGACCTGGCACAGCCAAATAAATTCATGAAATAAATGAAAAGATTTTCTAAAAATACAAAAATCTTTTCCTTTTTTGCAGCTAGAAAGTGAAGTTGCTCAGTCGTGTCTGACTCTTTGCAACCCAATGGACTATAGCCTACCAGGCTCCTCCGTCCATGGAATTTTCCAGGCAAGAGTACTGGAGTGGGTTGCCATTTCTTCCTCCAGAGGATCTTCCCAAGCCAGGGATGGAACCCAGGTCTCCTGCATTGTGTCTCCCTCAGATGCTTTACCATCTGAGTCACCAGGGAAGCACTAGACAAAGCTCTTTTCATTCACTAGGTTGGATGCTGCTCATTTCATGAGTCACTTAATGAAGCCAACTAGATCTTCACATTTCCTCATTTGAACTTTTGTTATTTAACAGTATTATTTCCAGATCTGTTCCATAAATGCTACACAAAATGTATGTACTTTGATAGGTATTATCATTTTGCTGTAAGGGTTCTATGTTCAAAAAACAGAGGGTGGCCTGTGATAGAATACAAAATTTGGTCTCATTTATCGGTTCCTGCTTCTTGGCTCTCAAAACCCTTTTTGTTTCCTATGTGATTAGAGTAGTAGGGGCATCTTTTATGTTTGCTTTTTTGTTTTTGATTCCTGCAATAGTTTTAGAGTGATAAAGGCAAAATGGGTGTGTTTGGTTATTTACAGCAAACCCTTTCAATCACACCTGAGTTCATATTAGTGAGGAAATTTTTGGAAAACCTCTAGATCAGGAGCCCCCAACCTCCAGGATCTAATGCCTATTGAGTATGTGTTTGTAGTCTCTCAGTTGTGTCTGACTCTTTGTGACCCTATGGACTATATAGCCTACCAGGCTCCTCTGTCCATGGGATTTTCCAGGCAAGAATACTGGAGTGGGTTGCCATTTCCTTCTCCAGGGGATCTTCCAGACCCACGGATTGAACTTGGGTCTCCTGCATGGCAGGCAGACTCTTTACCCTCTGAGCCACCAATAATAGAAATAAAGTGCACACAATAAATGTAATTAACTTGAATCATCCTGAAACCATTCACCCAACCTTGGTCCGTAGAAAAACTGTCTTCCATGAAATTGGTCCCTTGGGCCAAAAAGGTTAGGGACTATTCCTCTAGATAAGTAGAGCATCACCTAAGGATGGGGGCTGGTTGCCAGGGGAACCAACTAGGGTGATTAGAGGGTTGGAAAGCAGGTTGATAAACAAGAACCCCTCCATGTGTCACATATTCTATGAGTAGTGAGAAAAGGAAAGAAGACTTCTCTTTATGTCTTCACTTATTTATTCATTTGACTGCACAGGGTCTTATTTGCAGCATCCGGGCCTTCAATCTTCCTTGTTGCCTGTCAGATCTTTAATCCTGGCATTGGGGTCCAGTTCCCTGACCAGGGATTGAATCCAGGACCCCTGCATTGGGAGCCCCAAGTCTTAGCCACTGGAAGTCCCCAAAAGACTTTTCTTTGCATAAATTAAAAAAACAAATTACAGTCTTCCCTGGACAGGCACCTTGATTTCCTACTTCAACAGTGCTTGAAGGGAACCTACCTCCTCAAATTCACTCCAGCACCATGCGGCCCCAGGTCTTAACTCATCGTGAAGATAGTGGCCATCACGCTGGTGTACCAGAACTACCACAGGGACTCAGAGACTGCCATCAACCACCAGCCTGGAGCTGTTCACCTTCTATGGCTACCTGTCAGTGTCATACGACTTTGACCTTGATGATGCGCCTTTGAAGAACTTTGTCAAATACATTCCTCTCCAATTTCATGATGCAAGGGCACTTACTGAGAAGCTGGAGAAGCTTGATATTCTTCAGGATATCAAGAAACCCAGTCACGAAGAGTGGGCTAAATGCAATGGAATGTGCGCTACTCTTCGGAAAAATTGTAGATCCATCTCAACTGGAACGGGCACAAAATGCCCACTGACAATAATGACACCATCCCCCACCCCACCATTTGACTTCTCTGGTGGCACAAATGGTAAAGAATCTGCCTGCAATGCAGGAGAACCAAGTTTGATCCTTGGATTGGGAAGATCCCCTGGAGAAGGGCATGGCAATCCACCCCAGTGTTCTTGCCTGGAGGATTCCAGAGACAAAGGAGCTTGGCAGGCTGCAGTCCATGGGGTCACAAAGAATCAGACATGACTGAGTGACTAACATGTTTCTGTGTGACTTGCCTGAACGAGTAGATGAAATCCATCAAAGATTTGAGTGACTATGTAACCAACTTGTGCCAAGATAGGGGCTCCATGAATCTAGCATGACTGACGAAGTATCTCTTTGACAAGCATGTCCTGGGGATCAGTGACAACAGGCTAGCCTTAGGCTGGCTTCCTGTAGCCATGAGGATGACTTCCTTGGTGACCAAGGCAGGCTGGGCATGTTTGGCTTATCTCTGCCTTTTCTATAAGTTGTACCAAAACATCTACTTAAGTTCTTTCTTGGTACCATTCATTCAAATAAAGTAATTTGATACCCCCTCCCCTCCTCAAAAAAAAAAAAAAAAAACCAGATAGCAAAAACATCCTTGGAAAGTGGGTAGGAGGATCAGTATACCAGTTGCTGCAATATACAGGAAAAATGTCTATTTTCTAACAAAAAACTTTGAGGCTTGCACAGAAACAGGAAAGTGTGACCTATACATATGACTGAAACTGTGAGAGTAAGTAAATAGATGTCAGATTTAAGAGAAAAAGACTTCAAAGTAGCCATTATAAGTATGCTCACAGAACTAAAGGAAAGCCTGATTAAAGATGTAAAAGAGATAGTATGACAGTGTGGCATCAGATAGAATATCAACGAAGAGATAGAAATACAAAGAAAAGTCAATATGCAAATTCTGTGGAAGTTGAACGTGTTGATGGAAAAACACACATGCAAAATCTAAAAGTTTAGAATTATGTTTTATTTGGCTGACTTGCTGAGGACTTAACTCCTCTGAGGGACTATTCCAAAGAGATAAGGGAGGCGCCAGGATATATAGGAGTTCAAACAAACCTGGTAGTCCGACATCAAAAGATTACTGCTAATTAAAGAAAAGCAGACACTGGAAGTGAATGAATTTTGTACTTTTCTGTGTATCGGAAGGTACAAAAGTCTGGGCTTATTAAAATCATCCCTTTGATACGCACCTTAATTATTAGGGCCAGTATCCTGTTTTTCTCCATCCTGAATCCCCTCAAGAGTGCACAGAGCAGGGCAGCTGCCTTGGCTAACAGCAACAACATCCTTTGTTTACTGACGTGGAAAGTTCAGTTCAGTTCAGTCGCTCAGTCATGTCCGACTCTTTGCGACCCCATGGACTGCAGCACGCCAGGCTTCCCTGTCCATCACCAACTCCAGGAGCTTGCTTAAACTCATGTCCATCGAGTCTGAGATGCCATCCAACCATCTTACCCTCTGATGTGGCGAGTATAACGTGAGTATAAAAAGTATAACAACTAGAATTTAAAAATTCACTGGAGGGACTTGATAGTAGATTTGAATGGCAGAGTATAAAGAATTAGCAGACCTTGAAGACAGATTGATAAACTTTCTCTAAGTACACATTACCTCCCTCCAAAATATTTTGATGTATTTTTATTTAGTGTTAAGTATTTATTAATTTTTAATGGTTTCTTTGGTTATTTAGAAGTTTAATTGTTTGAGGCTTTTCTAAATATCTAATTGTTATTGATTCCTGATTTAATTTTGTTGTAGAAATATGTAGAAAACATATTCTATAGAATTTAAAATTTTAAGTAGAAATTTGTTTTATGCCCCAGCATAAGATCTGTCTTTTTAAATGCTCTATATGAACATGGAAAGAGTGTGAATGCTGCAGTTTATTGGATAAATTGTTCTATAAAGGTCAGGTTAGGTTAAAGTGGTTCATATTTTTAGATCTTCCACATCCTTATTGATTTTTATCTAGTTATTAAAGAGGAGATTGATATTTCTACTTGTAAATTTGTCTATTTGTCTCTTTATTTCAGTCAGCCTTTGCTTCATCTATTTTTAAAACCAGTTATTAACCACCTACATTTTAGGTTTGCTATGTCTTCTTCATGGATTGACCCATTTATCATTATAAATGTCTCTTTCTATCTGTGATAATTCTTCTTGTCTTGAGGTTCATTAAGTCTAATATTAATAAAACTCTTTCAGCTTTCTTTTGCATTCACATGGTGTATGTTTTTCATTCTTTTCTTGTCAACCAATTTTTCGAAATTTAAAGAAGTTAGTGTTACGGTTGAATTTAGCTCTGTCCTTTCTGTTACTTGCTTTTCTTAGATTGAAGTATAGCAGATCCACAATATTGTGTTCGTTGTGGTGTACAGCAAAGTGATTGATATGTGTGTACATATATGTATCTATATTATTTTTTAATGATTTTTTCAACTACCTTAAAGTCTTCTTTAATTTACTCTTGGCTGCACTGGATCTTTGTTGTGTGCGGGCTCTCTCAAGTTGTGGTGCTGGGGCTTCTCCCTGCAGTGGCTTCTCTTGCAAGTCTTTTCCAATGAGTCAACTCTTAGCATGAGGTGGCCAAAGTATTGGCCTTTCACCTTCAGCATCAGTCCTTCCAATGAATATTCAGGACTGATTTCCTTTAGGATGGACTGGTTGGATCTCCTTGCAGTCCAAGGGACCCTCAAGAGTCTTCTCCAACACCACAGTTCAAAAGCATCAATTCTTCGGTGCTCAGCCTTCTTCACAGTCCAACTCTCATATCCATACATGACCACAGGAAAAACCATAGCCTTGACTAGATGGACCTTTGTTGGCAAAGTAATGTCTCTGCTTTTGAATATGCTATCTAGGTTGGTCTTAACTTTTCTTCCAAGGAGTAAACATCTTTTAATTTCTTTGCTGCAATCACCATCTGCAGTGATTTTGGAGCCCCCCAAAATAAAGTCTGACACTGTTCAGGTGATAACAAACTATATCACCTACATATAGGTGATATCACACGATACTAGATTTTATCTGATTTAGTTCCTTTAGTACACTAATCTCTAGGTCCATCCACGTTTCTGTAAATGGCATTATTCATTCTTTTTTATGGCTTTGTGGTATTCCATTGTGTGTGTGAATGTGTGGGTTCCCTGGTGGCTCAGACAGCAAAGAATCTGCCTGCAATGAAAGAGACCCAGGTTCGATCCCTCTGTCGGGAAGATTCCCCTAGGGAAGGGGAATGACTACCTCCTCCAGTATTCTTGCCTGGAGAATTCCATTGACAGAGGAGCCTGGCAGGCTACAGTCCATGGGGTCACAAAGAGTTGAACACAACTGAGTGACAGTACACACACACAAACATATATATACATATACATATACATATACATATACATATACATATACATATATATATGAATGGACATTTAGGTTGCTTCCATGTCTGGGCTATTGTAAATAGAGCTACTATGAACATTGGGGTGCATGTATGTTTTTAAATTAGAGTTTTCTTAGGACATTTGCCCAGGAGTGGGATTGTAGGGTCGCATGGTAACTCTGGTTTTTTAAGGAACCTCCCTACTGTTTTCCAAAGCTGCTGCACCAGTTTACATTCTTATCAATAGTGTAGGTAGGAAGGAAGATTCCTTTTTCCCCACACTCTCTCCAGCATTATTGCTTGTGGACTTTTTAATGATAGCCATTCTGACTGGTGTGAGGTGGTACTTCCAGGTACTTTTGATTTGCATTTATCTCATAGTTACTGATGCTGAGCATCTTTTCATGTGCCTATTAGCCACCTGCCTATCTTCTTTGGAAAAATGCCTATTTAGGTCTTCTGTCCATTTTTTGTTTGGGTTGTTTGATTTTTCTGATGAACTGTTTGTATATTTTAGAAATTAAGCCTTGTCAGTTCTACTGCTTGCAATTTTTTTCTCTCAGTCCATAGATTGTCTGTGTTTTGTTTATGGATTCCTTTGCTGTGCAAAAGCTTGTAAGTTTGATTAGATCTCGTGTGTTTATTTTTGCTTTTATTTCTTTTACCTTGGGACACTGATCTAAGAAAATATTACTAGGATTTATGTCAAAGAGTTTTGCCCATGATCTCTTCTGGGGTTTTTATGATGTCATGTCTTATATTAAGTCTTTAAACCATTTTGGGTTTATTTTTGTTTATACGTGAGGAAGTATTCTAACTAGCTGATTTATATGTAGCTGTCCAGCTTTCAAAAACCACTTGCTGAAGAGATAACATACTCTCTTGACTGTTACTAGCGTGTGAGATGAGTGCAATTGTGCAGTAGTTTGAGCATTCTTTGGCATTGCCTTTCTTGGGATTGGAATGAAAACTGACCTTTTCCAGTCCTGTGGCCACTGCTGAGTTTTCCAAATGTGCTGGCATATTGAGTGCAGCACTTTCACAGCATCATCTTTCAGGATTTGGAATAGCTCAACTGGAATTCTATCACCTCCACTAGCTTTGTTCATAGTGATTGATGCTTTCTAAGGCCCACTTGACTTCACATTCCAGGATGTCTGGCTCTAGGTGAGTGATCACACCATCGTGATTATCTGTGTCATGAAGATCTTTTTTGTACAGTTCTTCTGTGTATTCTTGCCATCTCTTCTTAATATCTTCTGCTTCTGTTAGGTCCATACCATTTCTGTCCTTTATCGAGCCCATCTTTGCATGAAATGTTCCTTTGGTATCTCTGATTTTCTTGAAGAGATATCTAGTCTTTCCCATTCTGTTGTTTTCCTCTATTTCTTTGCATTGATCACTGAAGAAGGCTTTCTTATCTCTTCTTGCTATTCTTTGGAACTCTGCATTCAGATGTTTATATCTTTTCTTTTATCCTTTGCTTTTCGCTTCTCTTCTTTTCACAGCTATTTGTAAGGCCTCCCCTGACAGCCAGTTTACTTTTTTGCATTTCTTTTCCATGGGGATGGTCTTGATCCCTGTCTCCTGTACAATGTCACAGACTTCATTCCATAGTTCATCAGGCACTCTATCTATCAGATCTAGGCCCTTAAATCTATTTCTTACTTCCACTGTATAATCATAAGGGATTTGATTTAGGTCATACCTGAATGGTCTAGTGGTTTTCCCTACTTTCTTAAATTTAAGTCTGAATTTGGCAATAAGGAGTTCATGGTCTGAGCCACAGTCATAATTCTCCAAGCCAGGCTTCAGTAATATGTGAACCGTGAACTTCCTGATGTTCAAGCTGGTTTTAGAAAAGGCAGAGGAACCAGAGATCAAATTGCCAACATCTGCTGGATCATGGAAAAGGCAAGAGAGTTCCAGAAAAACATCTATTTCTGCTTTATTGACTATGCCAAAGCCTTTGACTGTGTGGATCACAATAAACTGTGGAAAATTCTCAAAGAAATGGGAATACCAGATCATCTGATCTACCTCTTGAGAAATCTGTATGCAGGTAAGGAAGCAACAGTTAGAACTGGTCATGGAACAACAGACCGGTTCCAAATAGGAAAAGGAGTACATCAAGGCTGTATATTGTCACCCTGCTTATTTAACTTATATGCAGAGTACATCATAAGAAACACTGGACTGGAAGAAACACAAGCTGAAATCAAGATTGCTGGGAGAAATCTCAATAACCTCAGATATGCAGATGACACCACCCTTATGGCAGAAAGTGAAGAGGAACTCAAAAGCCTCTTGATGAAAGTGAAAGAGGAGAGTGAAAAAGTTGGCTTAAAGCTCAACGTTCAGAAAATGAAGATCATGGCATCTGGTCCCATCACTTTATGGGAAATAGATGGAGAAACAGTGGAAACAGTGTCAGATTTTAATTTTTTGGGCTCCAAAATCACTGCAGATGGTGACTGCAGCCGTGAAATCAAAAGACACTTATTCCTTGGAAGGAAAGTTATGACCAACCTAGATAGCATATTCAAAAGCAGAGACATTACTTTGCCAACAAAGGTCCGTCTAGTCAAGGCTATGGTTTTTCCAGTAGTCATGTATGGATGTGAGAGTTAGACTGTGAAGAAGGCTGAGCGCCAAAGAATTGATGCTTTTGAACTGTGGTGTTGGAGAAGACTCTTGAGAGTCCCTTGGACTGCAAGGAGATCCAACCAGTCCATTCTGAAGGAGATCAGCCCTGGGATTTCTTTGGAAGGAATGATGCTAAAGCTGAAACTCCAGTACTTTGGCCACCTCATGTGAAGAGTTGACTCATTGGAAAAGACTCTGATGCTGGGAGGGATTGGGGGCAAGAGGAGAAGGGGACGACAGAGGATGAGATGGCTGGATGGCATTACTGACTCGATGGACGTGAGTCTGAGTGAACTCCAGGAGTCAGTGATGGACAGGGAGGCCTGGCGTGCTGCGATTCATGGGGTCGCAAAAAGTTGGACATGACTGAGCGACTGATCCGATCTGATCTGATCTGACTGTTACAGCTTTATACTAAGTTTTGAAACTGGGTAATGGGAGTCTTCCAACTTTGTTTCACAGTATTATGTTGGCTCTTCTAGGTGCTTTGTCTTCTTTGTATGTTTTATAATCATTTTGCCAGTATCTACAAAATAATTTGGGGCTTCCCAGGTGGTGCTATGGTAAAGAACCTCCCTGCTAAAGCAGGAGATATATGAGGAGTGAGTTTGATCCTGAATCGGAAAGATCCCCTGGAGGACAGCATGGCAACCCACTCCAGTATTCTTGCCTGGAGAATCCCATGGACAAAGGAGCCTGGTGGGCTACAGTTCATAGGGTTTCAGGATCAGATACAACTGAAGCAACTTAGTGTGCACACACAAAATAGCTTACAGGGATTTTAATTGGGATTACATGGAATCTATAGATCATGATGGGGAGAGCTGACATCTTAATATTGAGTCTTATAATACATGGACATGGAATATCTCTCTGTTTAGAGCCTCTTTCAATTGTTTTAAAGTAAGATTAGTTTTAATTAATTGATTCTTGGCCAAGCACGGGCTTTCTCTAGCTGTGGTGAGCAGGGTCCACCCTCTAGTTGTGCCGCATGGACTTCTCACTGTGGTGGCTTCTCTTGTTGCAGAGCATGGACTCTAGGTCCACAGACTTCAGTAGTTGCAGCATGCAGGTTCAGTAGTCGTGGCTCTGGGGCTTAGAGCACAGGCATAGTAGTTGTGGCACATGGGCTTAATTGCCCTGCAGCATGTGCAATCTTCCCAGACCAGGAATTAAACCATGTCGCCTGCATTGGCAGGCTGATTCTTACCCACTGTACCACCAGGGAAGACCAAGCCTCTGTGATTTTTTCATTAGAATTTTGTTGTTTCTACGTATAGATTTTGAGCATATTTTGTTAGATTTATATCCAAGAATTTTATTTTGGGGTGGGTGTTATATGTGGTTTAATTTTTTAAAAAAATTCCAGTTGTTGATTGCTGATGTATAAGAAAGCTATTGACTTTTGTATATTAGCAGGTTATTATATATCCTGCATCTTTGCTGTGATTGCTTTCTAATTCCAGAAATATTTTTTGTCAGTTTTTTTTTTAATTTTTTTTTGTAGGCAATCATGTCATTTGCAAACAAAAATGGTTCTATTTCTTTCCTTCCAATCTTGTGCCTTTTGTTCCTTCTCTGGTCTTATCGTAGTAGCTAGAACCTCCAATATAATATTGCTAAGGAATGAATATTTGTGCTACTCCCAAATTTGTATGTTGAGACCCTTATCCTCAATGTAATGGTATTTGGAGGTAAAGGCTTTGAGAAATAATAAGGTTGTATTAGATTATGAGAATGGAGCCCTCATGATAGGATTAACGTTCTTATAATGAGGAAAAGACAGAAGATGTCTCTTTCTGCCTGCTTACACCAAGGAAATTAAGATAAATCAAATTAATATTGAACGCTGATGTTGGAAAAATAATTAAGTAAACCTAACAAAAGCAGAAGGAACAAATAAAAGTACTAATTGCTAAATTAGAAACAACAGAGTAAATATATAATCCAAGAGCTATTTTCTTGAAAACAACCTTTATGAACCGGAAAGCTCACTGGTTTAGCCTGTCAAGTTATGAGGGTGAAAATGCAAATGATAAAACTCATATGAAGATGGAGAAATGATAGATGTGGGGAAAAAATGAAATTATAGGCAAATACTTTGTAACTTAATAAATTTGAAAAATGTGGAATGATTATAATTTATATACTGTGCTTCAAGTTTTATAAAACTTGGAAATTATAGTTTCTTTATTTTCTGTAAGTGGTCTGAGCATTTTCATGAACTCATATACCAGTGAGTGATGGAAAAATAAAATGTATATTTGCATTTAGAAATATCTTAATAGCTTCAAGAGTCTCTTTTCTTTAAAACTGTCCATTTCGGATAAAGACTGAGTCTTCCCAAGTTTCTTACCTCTCTTCTTCTCAAAGGCAGTGCCTAGATATAGTGGACTGGAAAACTGTGCTTCGTGATGGTGGAGCAGGGAGGGCCCTGCCCTGGCTCTTCAAGGGACTCTGCTGTTGAGCTCTGCTTCTGGTGAAACTCTGTCAGTGTGAGGATTATTTGTGGGGATTTCTTCAGGCCTTTTTTCAGCCTTTACTGGTGCTGCTGGCCCTCTGAGATCTGGCTAGGACTTTCATGTGATTCCTCTTGGAATCTGCCTGCAGGTTCTCAACCACATTTGTTGCTCATCTTTTCCATTAGCAATCCCTTGTCAACTTCACTATCAGCTACATTTTAAAACTTTCTACAGGGCACATAGCATCTCTGGATTCTTTAGGATATTAGCACTGTCTCTGGCTTTCTATCGATATGGTGAATTCACTCTGCAGATTTCACTCTGAACTGGCTGTCCCATTTTGATGTGGAAACATCTGAAAACATATCCCATCTGCTACTGCACTGCTTGAGGACAATTCAGCTTTCCACTGAATCCAGAGCTGATGTTTTGGGAGGAGGAGCAGAAAAAGGTAAATGACATGTTTAAGCTGAAAGAAAAAATGTTAAGGGAGTTCTCTGGTGGCTTAGTGGTTAGGACTCTGGGCTTTCCTTGCCAAGGCCTGGGTTCAGTCCCTGACTGGGGAACTGAGATGCCACAGCCATGCGGTGCAGCCAAAAAAAACTTAAAAGAGAATGAACTACTCTAAGCTGGCTAGTTTATCTTCTCTCTGCTTTCCTGTACCGCTCAGCAGAATGGGTACCCAAGAGCAACATTGGATTAGTTACGGAAAATAAAAGAAACTTGCATGTTTTGCACATCTCAGTGGTAATTATTCCATTTTTTTGAGGTTACTACATTTGAGGTATTTTCAGATGTAATCTTACTGATTGTAAACCTTGTTGCTCAGAAACTGTTTCTGTTCAGAAACAAGGAAGTTCCATCTAAAACGAAGTCAATCAGCTTGAAGATCCAGAGCTGGGTTTTTTTTTTTTTTTTTTTTTTTTAGTCTCTGGAAAAACACTAATCTGATGGCAAGAATTTATTGTGTCGAAAGAGATTTCTAAACAAACAAGCAAACACTTCTCTTTTTATATCAAAAGGAAAGCTTGGAGCACTGGGTAGAAAGTCTTATCAAAAGGGTAAGATGGAAAAAAGGATTTAAGGCTAGAAGCATACAACAGTCAGGAAGAGGAGGAATGTTTCCACTTAAGAGATTTGGAGAGGAAAAAAAGGCTGAGTGAGGCCAGAAGTTAGCATCGTCATATATCCTTTCAGGTCAAATCTTGGGAATCAGAAAACAGGGTGGTACATCTAGGTGGGCATAGGGAAATCAGAAGACATCAGAGTGACTAGCTTTTCTAGTCATATCCAGTAGATGAGGGATATGTCTTCACTTTGACCCACAGTCACATAAGGGCCACACCTGAATCGATTCAGGAGCAAGAGAGCAGCACTGAAAAAGACAGGGGCTCCATGACTTGTGTATAGTACAGAAGTGTGAGAAAACCCAGTGTACTTCATGTAGGAAATACAGAAGATAGCCAAGTAGGGGACAGGTGGCCCTGCTATGGGGCTGTCTTGACAAGGAACAGGGTAATGTTACAGCGGAGGCTCTGGTTTAGTGATCGAATCTGAGGGCAAGATGGAGGATGTGGCTGAGAACCAAGAGCATCTGCAGCCCCCAAAAGAGCTAAGGTGGGGCCATCAGACCCCAACTATGTCTAGAAAAGACACCAACTGATTCATTACCCAGGGATTACAGTAAGTTTCGGAATCTAACTGAAAAGTCACACATGTCAACTTAAGGCCCTTCCCTCATTTCTTTTATAAGGATTTATAATCTTCCAAACATACCTGACTACATCTTGGGTACAAAGGGTGATGAGAAATCTTAAGGCATTCAATATTTACCCCCCAAGACAAATTTTTTTCTAAAAGAGACTGAATTTACTGTTTTAAAGCCAGAAACTAAGATGCCTTTAGCTGGAAAGTTTAAATTACTTCCCCTCACTACCTAGTATGACAAAGGCTCAAAATCAAGATGAGTTTAATCACAGGCAAGAAAGGCCAATAATGCTAGACTAGATAATTTGGACAAACCCTCCCATTGAAGACGACTAAAATATATATAGGATATATGCATATATGAATAAAAGCATCATCTAAAAATATAAAACTAGCAACTATGAAAAGTGACATTTTGTAACTTCTCTGTGAAAAGTCTAGATGTGTATTTCTTTATTAGCTAGCATGGGATTCATTGAACTTCTGTGTATTCACGTCTTTCATCAGTTCTAGAAAATCTCAGCCATTATCTTTTCAAATATTTGTGTTAAACAGAAAATCTTCTAAGGCAGTTAGAGAAAAGAGAGATTAACTGAAGGCATAACAGAATTGTAGCTAATTTCTCAAAAGCAAAAACAGAGACCAGAAATAGTGGGAGGATATCTTCAAGGTGATGAAAAATATGACACCCAACCTAGAAGACTCTACAGAGTGAAGGAATTCTTTGGATCTGAGGAAAAAATATAGAAAATTTTGAATAAACAGAACTGAGTTAATCATGCACAAAGGAAATTCTAATGGGTATTCTTCAGACTGAAGGGAAATGACCATGGATGGAAGGTCAGAGGTTTAGAAAGAAAGAAAGTATGTGTTAGTCTCTCAGTTGTGTCCAACTCTTTGCCACCTCATGGATTGTAGCCCACCAGGCTCCTCTGTCCATGGAATTCTCCAGGCAAGAATACTGGAGTGGGTTGCCATTTCCTCCTCTAGGGGATCTTCCCAATCCAGGGATCAAACCCACATCTCTTATATCTGCTGCATTGGCAGGGGAGTTCTTTACCACTAGCACCACCTGAAATGAAGAGCGATAACATGTTCATTAAATGAACATTGCATAAAATAATAATAAAGCTATCTTGTTTTTTGGTTTGAGTGAGCTATCTAGAGAAATGAAATATATGCAGAAATAAGCTGATACATTGAACTGAAGATAAATATAGTTATATAGTTAAAGCGTTCTCAGGTCTTTGCCTTGTCCTGGAAGAGGTTAAAATGATGAATTAAGGAGGCATGTGGTAACCTCCGCTGTAACTATTAAATATTAACAAATACAGAAGCAATATATAATTTCCAAACTAATTGGGAGGATGGAATGATAAAAAAACTGAATAATGTTCAAAAGAAGGATACACCTTTTGAAGTTTGTGTTATCCTTAGATACAAACTTTTATTATTAACATATACCTACATTCCTTGATTACACCAACGGAAGGGTGTGTTACATGAGCACAAAGGAAAAAGTCTTCAAAAACATTGAGAAGTAAGGAGAACATGAATTCTACATATGGTTTAGGGGATTGTGGGGGTGTTACAAGCACCCATTTGGGAAAGATTCAAGAGAAGAAATGTCCACGAGGAACATTCACTGTTTATAATGTAAAAAAGGTTGTTTTCCATGGTGTGGAGATTTCAGAGGGCACCATTGAAAGGATAGCAACAGGCATTGGATTAGCGGAGAGCAGTATAGTAGGAAGGCATAGATGACCAGAGCAGCTTCAAGACAGAATAAGAATAACAATAGAAGGCATGCTGAATTTGGCTAACTGATAGATTTTCTAGTTAATCAGTCTCATAAATCTTCTGGCATTTCTAAGGCCTGTCAGAGGCATCAGCCATGGGTAGGGTGATCAAGTTTCTGAAAGATCCCTGATCTTGAAAAAATGACCTTCAGATGGTCTAGTTGGTTCCCATGACTCACACTGAGAAAAGGACAGCAACTGTTTGATGTTCAGGTGACTTCAATAATATCTGCCTTGAAAGTTCGCAAAATTGTAATTATTTTCTAAAACTATGTCTGTTAAATTGAATTTACCCTTTCTCAAAAGCTACATATTTTGGGGCCATGTAAATTCAAAAACTCAAGGTCATCTTTTCAAAAAGAACAGAAGAGTTCAGTAACCAACCAGCTGAATTATGTGGCTCAGGACAGCCATATAAATCAATACAGAATCCTAAAAGTAGGCATGCAGAGTAGTAAGTATCTTATCATCTCTTTCTTCCTCTTGAAATTCTGGTTTGTGCTCTGTGTTCAGTAATGATGGACTTACCCTGACTTCCCACAAGTCATCTAATAATGCAGTATTTTAATAAATTCATCAACATGGTTCATTTTAGAACATACATATTCAATTCTGTATGTATTCTATATTCTATCAGTGGCAAAAAGTAGACTGTGAACTTTATTCCTTTCAAGTTTGACTCTCTATTGCAATAAACGGTAAGACTCTAAGGTAGTAAGGGAAACAAGAAACTTGCTCCTCTAGTCATTAAATGAATTGGATGTGGCGGGAGTGTTGCCTTGGGAGTAATGGCTCTTATTTCAATGATCAGTCATTATCACCAGCTCTGCAGTGAAAACCTCTGAAGAATTTTAATGGTTTAAAATCATTATTCTATGATAGAAAATCTAATTTGAATTCTAGAATCAGAAATTGCTTTGGAAATACTTGATAAAATATTAAGGGTCTGGTTTATCCTGGTGTATTACATCTTCTAAGTAGAAATGGAGCCAAGAGGTGATGCATGGGAAAATCATTGATCATACTGCTCCTTTCGGAGAAGGCAATGGCACCCCACTCCAGTACTCTTGCCTGGACAATCCCATGGATGGAGGAGCCTGGTGGGCTGCAGTCCATGGGGTCGCTAAGGGTTGGACACGACAGAGCGACTTCACTTTCACTTTTCACTTTCATGCATTGGAGAAGGAAACGGCAACCCACTCCAGTGTCTTGCCTGGAGAATCCCAGGGATGGGGGAGCCTGGTGGGCTGCCATCTATGGGGTTTCACAGAGTCGGACATGACTGAAGCAACTTAGCAGCAGCAGCAGCAACTGCTCCTTTAATGCAGTTTTTATTTTCTGCCTTTTGTGAATCCTAAAACAGGGGCTTTCCAAAGGCAAAAAATCATGGGTTAGGGAAAGGATTTATCTAAAATTAGGAAAAAGGTTATGTATGCATAAAAGAAGCATATACTTGTTCTGTCTATCTCTATACTTACACCTATGTATTTATCTATTGATCTGTAATTTTTGGAATGGCTCAGTAAATTAATCTAATTCCAGTGTCTGGATCAATGGAAGAGAAAACACACAAGCAGGTAGCTGTTAATCCATAAACCGGCGCGTGGTGAAGAGATGTTTCTATTTGAAGGCAAAGATTTACTCTCTCAGGTAACTTGTTTCACTCTGAGCTGCTTTTCTGGCTCTATTGGTCTAACGAGCTTGAATTATTTCCTCATCCTTCTTTAATATTAAAAATTATTTTGTAGAATATTAAAAATAATACATCATAGAAAATTGCAAAAGTACATAAAAATATATAATGCATTGGAATGGATATAACTATCTTAACATTTAATTATAGCTTTCTTAACATTTTAGTGTTCTTATATGTTAAAACACAAACACACACGCATACACACACAGACGCACACACACCCCTATGTAGTATACTGATAATTCTCAGTCCTGGCTTCACATTAAACATTATCATCAATACCACTATATATGTAATGATAATAATGAAAGTTAAAAAAAATATCAGTTTGTTCTATGAAAGAGGAATTGAAGCTCCAGTCATTTGAACAGTGCTTAAAGAAGGATCTTTACCCCTACCTCAAAAGATTGATTAATAATATACACTTATTTTTAAGTTAAATTTTAAAGGTTGTATATATGTAAACATATGTTTCTAATTTTTGTTATTTCACTTAATATTATAATTATTTCTATGCCATCAAAATTCTTAGTAGTTGTCGTCCTTAATGACCAGAAAAATTCCGTCTTGAGAAAACATCAAAATTGTTTATTATTTTTCTTTATTCTCCAGTAATTAAACATTAAGGTTATTTCCAAAAAAATATACAACGATGAACAATATGAGCTAAATCTTTATATATACATATGATTATTTCCTTAGGATAGACTCCCTAGATATGGACTCACTAGATTGAAGAAAGGAAAGTGACACCACTTGGACTAAGAAAACAATTCATTGGAATCCCACAACAGATTTCCAGTAGCTAGAACAGTGTCAAATGGCCACTCCCAACTAGAAGTCAGGAAGAGAAAAAGTCTGCTGAGCCAACAAATGGAGTCCATTCCTATGGTTTTACAATTTTTGTACACACCTTTTATTCTTTTCCATGGAACATAGTCATCTTTTCTCCAAGTTCAACAACCCCAAAGTCTTATGCAAGTATTACTTCCAGCCTGAAAACATTAATCTCTGGGTGATAAACAGTTTTTTTCTATCTGGAATATGGTTCTCAGGGGTTCAGCAACATATAAACAAAAGCAATGGCTGTTAATCTTTCACGTTCATCTGAATCAGCTAAGAGCTTATTAAAACAACTTGGTTGCTCCCACACCAGTGTTTTTGATTCAGTAGCTCTAGCTGCTGCTGCTGCTGCTGCTGCTGTTAAGTCACTTCAGAGTTGAGCCCAGACTTTGCGTTTTTGACAAATTGTTGATAATGCTACTAGTCCAAGGGTCACATGTATTACCTATAGTATGATATCACAACCAGAAAGCTGACATTAATATAATCTATCTCATTTAGATTTCACCAATTTAATATGCAGTCATTTGTATGCATATGTGTGTGTCATGAGATATGCAGTTTTATTACATGTGTAGACTTGTGTGATTACTACCCACAGTCAAGATACAAAATAGTTCCATCCATGAATCCTTTGTATATCCTTTATAGTCACCTACACCTCTTTCCTTCACTTGATCATTCAAAATCTGGCAACTGCTAATCTGTTCTCCATCTCTGTAATTTTGTCATTTCAAAATATTTTGTAAATGATAGCCTTTTGAGATTGGCTTCTTTCACTCAGAAAAATTCCTTTGCGATCCATCCAAATCACTGTGTATATATCAATAGTTAACTCTTTTTTATTGCTCAATAAAGGTCAGTTTTCATTCCAATCCCAAAGAAACGCAATGCCGAAGAATGCTCAAACTACCGCACAATTGCACTCATCTCACATGCTAGTAAAGTAATGTTCAAAATTCTCCAGCCAGGCTTCAGCAATATGTGAACCGTGAACTTCCTGATGTTCAAGCTGGTTTTAGAAAAGGCAGAGGAACCAGAGATCAAATTGCCAACATCCGCTGGATCATAGAAAAAGCAAGAGAGTTCCAGAAAAACATCTATTTCTGCTTTATTGACTATGCTAAAGCTTTTGACTGTGTAGATCACAATAAACTGTGGAAAATTCTGAAAGAGATGGGAATACCAGACCACCTGACCTGCCTCTTGAGAAATCTGTATGCAGGTAAGGAAGCAACAGTTAGAATTGGACATGGAACAAAAGACTGGTTCCAAATAGGAAAAGGAGTACATCAAGGTTGTATATTATCACCCTGCTTATTTAACTTATATGCAGAGTACATCATGAGAAACGCTGGACTGGAAGAAACACAAGCTGGAATCAAGATTGCCAGGAGAAATAACAATAAGCTCAGATATGCAGATGACACCACCCTTATGGCAGAAAGTGAAGAGGAACTAAAGAGCCTCTTGACAAAAGTGAAAGAGGAGAGTGAAAAATTTGGCTTAAAGCTCAACATTCAGAAAACGAAGATCATGGCATCTGGTCCCATCACTTCATGGGAAATAGATGGGGAAATAGTGGAAACAGTGTCAGACTTTATTTTTTGGGCTCCAAAATCACTGCAGATGGTGACTGCAGCCATGAAATTAAAAGACGCTTACTCCTTGGAAGGAAAGTTATGACCAACCTAGATAGCATATTCAAAAGCAGAGACATTACTTTGCCAACAAAGGTCCGTCTAGTCAAGGCTATGGTTTTTCCTGCGGTCATGTGTGGATGTGAGAGTTGGCCTGTGAAGAAAGCTGAGCACCAAAGAATTGATGCTTTTGAACTGTGGTGTTGGAGAAGACTCTTGAGAGTCCCTTGGACTGCAAGGAGATCCAACCAGTCCATTCTGAAGGAGATCAGCCCTGGGATTTCTTTGGAAGGAATGATGCTGAAGCTGAAACTCCAGTACTTTGGCCACCTCATGCTAAGAGTTGACTCGTTGGAAAAGACTCTGATGCTGGGAGGGATTGGGGGCAAGAGGAGAAGGGGACGACAGAGGATGAGATGGCTGGATGGCATCATTGACTAGATGGACATGAGTCTGAGGGAACTCCGGGAGTTGGTGATGGACAGGGAGGCCTGGTTTGCTGCGATTCATGGGGTCGCGAAGAGTTGGACACGACTGAGTGACTGAACTGAACTGAACTGGATATTCCTTAGCATAGATGTACCAGGATTTGTCTAACTGCACGTGTTATAGAACAGTTGGGTTTTTTTCAGCTTTGAACTTTTACAAGTAAAACTACTATAAACATCCATGTACAATATATGTCTGTGAATATAATTTTATGTTTACTTAGGATCCATTCCTGAGAGAGAAATTTCTGGAGTATACAATAATCGTGTATTTAGTTTTATAAGAAACCTATAAAATTTTTTCCAGAGTGGCTTTACCATCTTACAGTCTCACCAGCTATGTATGAGTGACCCAGGTTTTTCACATCCCTACTATCATTTGGTGTTGTGACTCTTTAATATTTTCATTTTTCTGGTACATAATACAAGATATCTCATTGTGCCTTTAATTTTCATTTCTTTTATACCTAAGGTGTTATCAAACGTAAGATTTATTAATATTTTCTCCCATTCTATGGATTGCTTTTTCAGTCTTGATAGTATCCTTTAATGCACATAAGTATTAAAATTTTAATTTATTTAAATAAATTTTTATGTGATCATTTTTATATGTTTTTATTGAATTTGTTATGGTATTTTTTCTGTATTATGTTTTGGTTTTTTGGCTGTGAGGCATGTAGGATTTTAGTTCCCTGATCAGGGATCAAACCTACACTCCCTGGCAGGTTTTAACCACTGAACTGCAAGAGAAATCCCCAGAAATTTAAATTCTGACAAAGTTAATTTATCTATTTCTTTCTTTTGTTGTTTATTTTTTTGGTGTCATATCTAAGAAATCATTGCCATTCAAGCTCATGAAGATTTATCTCCATGGTTTCTTCTAAGAGTTTTATAATTTTGACTTTTATGTCTAAATTTTTAGTCTATCATTTGGTATGTTTGAACCTAGTTTTTGTGTGTTCAAAAATTGTTTTCATTATCTTAAAATACAGATAACATAAAATTTCCCATCTTAATCTTTTTAAAGAGTAAAGTTCAATAGTGTTAAATATATTTGCATAGTTGTACAACCAATTCCTGGAATTCTCTTCATCTTGTAAAACCAACATTTATATGCTTATTAAACAACTCTTCATTTCCCCCTTCTCCCAACCCCTGGTATCTGCCACTATAATTCTTGTTTCTGTGAATTTGACTATAAATATTTCATATAAATGGCATCATATTTGCCATTTTGTAATCAGTTTAGTTCTCTTAGTATGATGTCCTTTCATTTCACCTACATTGTAGTATCAATATATGTCAGAATTTCTTTCCTTTTTAGAGTTGAATAATATTCCACTGTATTATAACCACATTTTGTTTGTCTATCTGTATGTCAACAGACAATTTGGTTCCTCCATGTCCTGGCTATTGTGAATAATGCTGCTGTGAACATGTGTGTTAGTCGCTCAGTTGTGTCTGACTCTTTGCGAACCCATGGACTGTAGCCTACCAGGCTCCTCGGTCCATGGGATTTTCCAGGCAAGAATACTGGAGTAGGTTGCCATTTCCTTCTCCAGGGGATCCTTCCAACCCAGGGATCGAACCTGGGTTTCCCACATTGTAGGCAGACGCTTTACCATCTGAACTATAGGTGTACAAATAATCTCTTTGAGACTCTGGTTTCATGGCTTTGGGGACATACATGCAGAAGTTGAATTGTCAGGTCATATGGTAATTCTATTTTTAATTTTTTGAGGAAACACCATAGTGGCTGCATCATTCATTCCCACTAACTGTGAACAGGGTTCCAGTTTCTGCACATCCTCATCAACACTTGATAGTTTCTGGGTTTGTTGTTGCTATTGTTTTGTTTTTTGAAAGTAGCCATTCTAATAGGTATGAGATGGTATCTCACTGTAGCTTTGATTTAGATTTTCCTAATAATTATCATATGAAAAAGAAGAGATATTACTTTGCCAACAAAGGTCCGTCTAGTCAAGGCTATGGTTTTTCCAGTGGTCATGTATGGATGTGAGAGCTGGACTGTGAAGAAAGCTGAGCACCGAAGAATTGATGCTTTTGAACTGTGTTGTTGGAGAAGACTCTTGAGAGTCCCTTAGACTGCAAGGAGATCTAACCAGTCCATTCTAAAGGAGACCAGTCCTGGGTGTTCATTGGAAGGACTGATGCTGAGGCTGAAACTCCAATACTTTGGCCACCTCATGCAAAGAACTGACTCATTGGAAAAGACCCTAATGCTGGGAGGGATTGGGGACAGGAGGAGAAGGGGATGACAGAGGGTGAGATGGCTGGATGGTATCACCGACTCGATGGACATGTGTTTGGGTAATCTCCGGGAGTTGGTGATGGACAGGGAGCCCTGGTGTGCTGCAATTCATGGGGTCGCAAAGAGTTAGACACGACTGAGCGACTGAACTGAATGATTAGTGATGTTCACATTTTTTTCATATGCTTGTTAGCTATTTATATATCTTCTTTGGAGAAATGTTTATTCAAATCCTTCAACAATTTAAAAATCAGATTGTTTTTTTGTTGTTGTTAAGTTGTATGAGTTCTCTATATATTCTGGATCTTAATCCTTTTTGAGATAGATAATCTGCAAATATTCTCTCCCATTTCATAGGTTGCCTTTTTTACTCTATTGATTTTATCTTTCACTGCACAGCAATTTTTAATTTTGATGCAGTCCAATTTATTTTTACTTTTGTTGTGTGTGTTTCTGCTATCCTATCTAAGAAAACATTGCCAAATTCAATATTATGAAGATTTCCCCCTATGGTTCTTTCTAAGAATGTTAATGTTTTAGCTCTTACATTTAGGTTCTTTGATCCTTCATATAGTATCTTTGATATGTGAATGTATCACCTCTAAAAAAGTCAAACAAGGAAACTAATAAATTAACAACTTTAAGGCTTTTATTGGGTTAGAATTAAACTCATACAGTTATTTGGGGAAAACTGACAGCTTTGTAATATTCAAACTTCAAATATAGGACATTATTTTGTAAAGTCATTTATTTACAGAATTTTTAATGTCTGATTTAATATTGGACATTTTCTTCAGTATGCTTTTCAGGTTTCATGTATTATTTCTGGGTACATTATATTTTAATGCTTACTCTAAATATCATATGTTCCTACTATTATTTTTTCACTTTATTATTGACTTTGAAGAAAACTGGATTAATTGTATATTTCACTTTGTTCTTTTGTATGGCATTTGCCTTTCCATAAGAAAGGGAGAAATAAGAATACATATTTTTATTTTCTTTAGAAAACAATGGAAGATTTTCACTTAAACAATGGATGATTTCACTTAAATTCCCTTTTTGTTATACTAGTTCTAATGCATTTTCTAGTTGTTTCTCTAGAACTGTCTGTGTGGGGAAAAAATGCATGCATTCATCTCTATTTCTAGATGTTTTTATCTATCATTATAATCCTAGAACATCAGCTTAAAATTATTGGAGACATCAGTAAGATGGTTATCTCTAAATTAAAAATACATTGTTTTCCTTCATGTCTAGAAAATACATGAGAAAAACTCCCTTCAAGTTGCCAAAAAAAAAGTGTAATAACCAAAAATAAAATATTGTCCCTCTAATGGAAGGAATGTAATGCAAGAAAGATTAATGATTTTATTCACTTATCTTACCTGCATTAAAAGTACAAAGAAAATGTATTTTAACACAGACCTGACATTTACTAGTCATGCAACTTTGGGCAATTAACAACTACTGTAAGCTTCAGTTTCTACATGTGAAGAGTATTATAGTCCCTACTTCCTGAGCTTGTTACAATAATCCAGATGAAATGCTTGGAACAATCCCGGTGAAATACCTAGTGTCATGCATGATACATAATAAGTATTTAATTACTGACATTATTGTTACTTTTTGGATAAGATATCTAGGGCAAAGTTATCATGCCTGTTTTTACCTAATTGAGCACTAAAGATTTTAGTTTTTGAATAGATACAGACAAAGAGGAAATAATAAAGTAGAGAAATAAAAGAACATGGCTATTTGTGATTTTGGCTTTGGCTGATATCACTGAGGAATGATCATTAGTTTTGCCACTTATCATATTCACTGTGTCTCGGAATTGGAGATAAATAGAAGGGAGAGGTGAAGTTTTGTCTCCCTTTTGGCGGGGGAGGGGGTGGTTTCTCTGCCATTTTATTTTGGTTGTAGAAATGTGATTTGTAGTCTAAAAATGTTTCTTAATCCCTTTTGATTGACAATGCAGGTGTTGGAAATCTTCCTTGGGTTTGTCATACGGCCTTCTCATTTGACAAAGTTGTAACTAATTTTTGTCATCTTGTATATTGTCATAGATTTTTAATGGTGAGATGGGTGTGAGTTGAGTTGTATTAGGCAATGCTGTTATGTTGCTATGCAGAGAAGCATCCCAAGGTTTGTAGAGCAACTCATATAAAGTCACAGGGCATGTAAATGTGAACATTTGTATTTAAATTTAGATTTGTTTACTTTAGTGTGTAAGTTTCAAAAGTCATAATGAAGTTTAAGAAAGGGGTCAGTAAAAGTGAGGGAATAGAAGCCATATAGAGGAAACCAGATTTTATGAACTTGGAGGTGGAGCATTGCTGTATGATAAAATCCAAAGTGTGCCTGTATCATCTTGTAACTCAAGTGAAGTGTTAGTAGATGTCATTGGAATTGAGGAATTCTATGGCCAGGGTACTAGGTGTTAAGTCAATAAGCATGGGAATGGGATTGGGTAGGGGACTGGATGAATAGGAAGATTAGCTCATTGACTGAAGTCATCAAGAATGGTGGCATGATCTGCAAGTGTAGTGACCTGTAGTAAGAGTGGTAAAAAGCTGTCTTGAATTAATAGAGGAGTTTGGAGCAAGGAGCATTAAGAACTATATAACTCCTTATGCCCAATTAATGAGAGGGACTTCCACTGGTTGAAAAGATTCATGATGTAGTTGTATTATCACAGCAAAGCCATGTTTCAGTTGAGGCAACAGCTGTGGAAAATTCTGAGATGATATAGACTAGTTTGTCTCACAGTTTGAGTATTCTCTTGTGGTGTCTTCGGTCTTTGTGGGAGTGTACCCCCTTGGCTTCAGATTAAAGCTGTCTCTGTGTCAATGGAATTCAGCACTCATTTCCTGTCCTCACATGATTCTGTCAACACAGATTAAATTTCTTTCCATTTCCTTGATATGAAAAAGCTTAGATCCCAAGAATTCCTCTATTTTTGTTCACTCTGCTTTTGGTTTTCCCCAGCTAGTTTTCTTTTTCTGAATTATCTTGAAATTCTCTCATTTTATCTTGGGAGCAATTTTCCCTAGCCTTTGATTCTTTTTAGATTAATGTAGCATAAAATATATCCATCTGCAAAGTCAATTACAGATAGATATTACAGACTTTGAATACTGTGAATTTACAGTCTTCATTCTGCAAGAGGAGAAAGTGCATTTTCTCTCCTTCCAGAATGAATAATACCCTCCCAATTTACAAAAAGTTGGTGGAGGTTTTTTTTTTTTTTTAAATTCTTATATATTTAATTAAAACTTAACCATACCTCTTGTCTTCTCTCCAGGAAAGAAAAGAGGGGAATAAAAATCCATCTGTTCTACTTTCTAATTAGTTGAGAATTCACATAGTGATATACTTTGAAAATATTTTTCCAGCTTTATTTATGAGTATGTCCTTTAACACCAGGATTAAAGTCTTTTTCTACCTTTCTAGCAATAATGCCTGGCATTCTGTCATGGAATGATATTACATAGGTCAAACTGATTTATCCTTCCCAAAGTCCTGCTTACAATTCTCTGGTATCTTGTGATCTTTTAGTATTTTATAAATGGAATGATTGATTAATTTGGTATATTCAGGTATTGAAGTTAAGGTGACCAGGTTATAATTTTTAGGGCTATCACTTTATTTTCTACTTTAGAAGTAGGCCCTACCCATGTTCTTTCTGTGTTTTTAAGCTTCATAGCTGTCCACCATGTGTTCAGAAAGATTGTTTATATGATAAATTCAGGACAGGCCTTAAATATTCCTGGATCTACCTACCAGGGCATGCTGATCTGAAAACATCCACTATATTTAATCTCTGACTCATTTATCTCCTATTGTGGATGAACTTTGTATCCTATTGCAAAGGTGGTAGAAACTTGTTTATCTGACCACAACTGAACCTTTTTACAAGCTTCCTACTCAAGTTCAGCTTTAGAAAAAAATAAAAACAATTATCCACACGGGAACTCTATAGTTCACAGGTCACAATCTCCCTGTCCTGAGATTAAATGATAGAAAAAAATTAGTGGTATATGGAAAAACTCAGGAAGATGCCCAATAGTGGAGTACATATAATTACTTTCCTATGAATCTCTATCTTTTGTTGCTGTAGAGTATTTGGAAATTGGCCAAGGAGGCTTTGTTTAGCTTCACTTTTCATATCAAAAGAGTTCACAGTTACGTTACTTTGTTCTCCCAGTAAGTCTAACTCAGAAGTTTTCCTAACTGGGATTTCTCCCTAATATGACAAGTTATACTTATTTAATTGGTTTACTAAATGAGCTGCACTCAGTAGAATGAAGCAGAAAGCACCTTTATTTTTTTCCCTTGTTCTTTGGGTTATAACACATATTTCTAGCCCCTGGAATAAAATCGCAGGCAGGTCCCAAGTTTTTTCCATCTCACTAAATGATTAACATCACAGTATAGTCAAATATCGAAAGTTCAAAATCCCATTCCGTTTAAAATCTTTTCTTCCTCAGTTTAGGTGTACATCAGGCTTGGAGGAGGGCTTCCCTGATAGCTCTGTCAGTAAAGAATCCGCCTGCAATGCAGGTAGACAGGGTTCAATCTCCAGGGAAGACCCCCCAGAGAAGGAAACAGAACCCACTCCAATATTCTTGCCTGGGAAATCTCATGGACAAAGGAGCCTGGTGGGGTACAGTTCATGTGTTTGCAAAGAGTTGAACACAAACAGTGACCAAACCCCCACCACCACCAAGCTTAGAGGACTGAAGGGATGGGAAAGGGAAGGGCTTTCACCTTTTTCCTTTCCTTACTTCATTGCATTCTCCACTTAATAGTTGCTATTTTGAGGCTCTTTAATATTAAAATAGGGGAAAGAAAAGGGGTTAAAGTCCTTAACTTTTAACAAAGTGATGCTGCTTCTCTGTGGCCAGTTTCATCCCTCCTCCACTTCTACATCCATGAGGCACCTTTATCCTCTCATTGTTGAGGCTGCCTCATTCTAGCAGTGGATTTTGGTAGGACTCCTGGCCAGCTAATCAACTTGACCTTGTCACTCCACTTCGTGGGGTTTGTATCTGATCCAAGGAAGACAGACCCCCTGCCCTGCTGTCAGTAGATGTGTAGCTTACAATTAATACATTTTTTTTCTTCTTTAGGCAACTCCAGTTGCCAGCAAAGTCCCATGGACAGAGGAACCTAGCCTGCTACAGTCCATGGGGTTGCAAGGAGTCGGACACGACTGAGTGACTGAGAACATGCAAACACACACACACAATAATAATCACAAATTGCTTTAATTACCTTTTAGACAAGGTAAATTAATAATTCACCCAAGGGCACATAACCAGTAAGAACAGAGCCTGGATTTGAACCTAGACAGGGTGGCTCAGCAGTAAAGAATTCACCTGCCAATGTAGGAGACATGAGTTCAATTCCTGGGTGGGGAATATCCTCTGGACAAGGAAATGGCAACCCACTCCAGTATTCTTACCTGGAGAATCCCATGGACAGAGCAGCTTGGTAGGCTAGAGCCTAGGGGGTCACAAAAAGTCAGACATGACTTAGTGACTAAGCAACAACAGGCGTTTTATGCAGAGACCACTTCAGCCTGTTCTGCTGCAGACAGCCAAGCTTCCTAGTCTTCCTCATGTTCTGGTTCACAGAGAAACTGAAAAGTATTTTTATGGCATGATGGGAAATCGAAACAAGGCTGCTTGCAGAGCAGCAGACTGAGGGCTGCATCAGTCTTGACTAAGGTGCCCCAGGGACTGAGGGGACTAATCTTTTGGTACATCTGTAACTCGTGAAGGTCTGCCTACCCTATATTACCTCTAGACAAGAGTACAGTCTGCATATAGATTTTTTTAATAATATGGGAATTTGATGGGTGCTAAAGGTAACATTTCAAATCAGTGAAGAATATATTATTTACTAATGATATAATATTAAAATATTTTATTTTATAAAATTTATGTTTCACATAACTATAAATATGTATTTTAATATATATTTTATAAATAATAAAAAATAAATTATTTATTGATGTATTGAAACAACTGAATTTCCCTTTGGGGAAAAATATAGTCATGTACAGATGTGAGAGTTGGACCATAGAGAAGACTGAGTGCCAAAGAATTGATACTTCTGAACTGCGGTGCTGGAGAAGACTCTTGAGAGTCCATTGGACTGCAAGGAGATCAAACCAGTCAATTCTAAAGGAAATCAACCCTGAACATTCATTGAAAGGACTGATGCTGAAGCTGAGGCTTCAACTTTGGCCAACTGATGTGAAGAGCCAACTCAATGGAAAAGACCCTGATGCTGGGAAAGATTGAAGGCAGGAGGAGAAGGGGGTGACAGACAATGAGATGGTTAGATGGCATCACTGACTCAATGGACATGAGTTTGAGCAAGCTCTGGGAGATAGTGAAGGACAGGGAAGCCTAGTGTACTGCAATCCGTGGAGTCACGAAGAGTTAGACACAACTTAGCAACTGAACAACAACAACAACACTTCCTCCCCACACCCACCACGTCGTTAACCTGAATTTTCTAAAGAAGATACAAAAACAAACATAGAAAGAAAAATACTGATAAATGCCTATAGATCAAAGAGAAGAAGCTTTCCGAACAACAACAAATATTCTAAACAAATTCAAAAGACAATTGGAAGATTGTCTATCAAATATATATATATAACATGTCAGGCAAAATACTCATTTTCTTAGTACACAACTATTATAACAAGAATTAACAAGAAAAATGCAAGCTTATAAACAAAAAGAAAAAATAATTATCAAATAATATAAATAGGTATTTTACAGAAAAATAAATACAGATAGATTATAAACATATCAAAATATGGTCTACCTCATTTATAAATGAAAAAAAAATGTACATTGAGTGAATTCCCTAGGATTCTAATGGCTGGGACTTGGTGTTTTCACTGCCATGGCCTGGGTTTACTCCCTGATCAGGAAACAAAGATCCTGCCAGCCACATGGCATGGGCCTCCCCCTACCACCTCCCCCAAACTTATTGGAACAAGCAAAGAAAAGAACACAAAAGAGGTTATTTTCTACCTATCAGCTTATTAAAAAAGATTAAAATTGGATAATATAATACACACAAATTTGTACAAATTACCCTGTGGAGGACATTTTAGCAATATCCATTAAAATTCAATATACACAAAGCTTCTCATCCAGGTATTCCACTTCTAGGAATTTATCCAGTTTTATACAGGTCTGAAAAGATGCATATGCATGTTGTTGCAGCATTATTTATAAGGAGGGGGAAATTGGGTGGGGGACAACCTAACCATATAACAATGGGGAAATGTTACACACTTCTTAAAAAGATAGATATATTGTTAACAAATACAGGATAAATCATATTCCTCCATTTGTGTACAACAGTAGAATTAGATATATTGCTATTAAAGCACATATATATATATAAATACATGGAAACTCTGCAAAGGTAAGTAAGAAACTCCAGATGGAGGAAATGTTGTGTTGCAGAACTGGCCAAGGCCTGGAGTAAAAAGGAGCTTCCTTTTGTTCTGTTTGAAGTTATTTCTCCCTGCATGTGTGCTAGTTTATTTTTTTTAAGGACTGATAACAAATTATTCTTTTCATTAAATTTTACTTATTTATTTATGGCTGTGCTGGGTCTTCGTCGCTGTGCACAGGATTTTCTCTATTGTGGTGAATGGGTGGGGGGCTCCTTTCTAGTTGCAGTGCGTTGGCTTCTCCAAGTCACCATGTGGCTCAGATGGTGAAGAATCTGCTTGCAATGCAGGGAACCTGGGTTTGATTCCTGGGTTGGGTTCATCCCCTGGAGAAAAGAATGGCTGCCCACTCCAGTATTCTTGCCTGGGAAATCCCACAGACAGAGGAGCTTGGCGGACTACAGTCTATGGGCTTGCACAGAGTCCAGGATAGGACTGAGTGACTTTCACTTTCATCCTACCCTAGAATTATTTACACAGAGGAGATTATTTGGAGTGAAGTCATAGCGTAGAGTTTGGAGTTGAAAATCCCAGGCACACTCTTTGTTCATTTTGTGGCTTTAGGTGGGGTAGGAACCAGCTAGAACTAGTATCTCCTTGAAGCCCAAAGGTGGCTACACCTAGGAGGGTAGGGTTGATCCACAGATGTGAAGCTAAATAATCTCTATCAAGGTGCTTTTACCTCAGTAGGGGGCTAGGAATGGGCAGGAAGCATTATTGGAGCTGGATGGAGTTATTGCAAATGGAGGACTTATTAGCAGGTTTCAGAGAAATGAGGGGATTAGCCTGCTTACCATCTACAGAGGCAGTAGAGCTTACTCTGTGTCTTTGCTGTCCCAGAGGAAAGGTGGAGTAGCCATCACAGCCTACTGTGGGATTGGGCAACCAGGAGATGATTTTGGACAGGTTCCCTTTTTTAACCAGGCCAAGGATGGAAATGATCAGGTAAAGTTCACCACTGTGAGGATTCAGAAGAGAGCACTCCAGGGCTAGTTGATGAACTGCATCTTAGAAAGAAACAAGGACCTTCTCAACTTGCATCAACAGGAAGAAGTTCCCTGGGTACTGACTGTGCCATAGCACTGAAGCAGACGAGAATGGCCAGTCACAGTATAATCTCAGCAAAAAGGAGAGTTCCTTTTTGGATGTGCAAGACTTTGGTGCAGAGAGGCTCTGCAAATCCGTCTTAGTGCTGGGAATGCGAGGCATCCGCTGGC
Source organism: Bos indicus x Bos taurus (assembly GCF_003369695.1). Taxonomy (NCBI): domain Eukaryota; kingdom Metazoa; phylum Chordata; class Mammalia; order Artiodactyla; family Bovidae; genus Bos; species Bos indicus x Bos taurus. The sequence goes on from NC_040091.1 coordinate 56,750,563, forward strand.
TTGCTCAAGGTTCAGAGTCTTGCCAGTCTGGCAGCAGGGCTCACATTCTGACCGGGATGTCTGTGTCTCTATCTCTGTTCACATCTGCCTCTATGCTTTTCGTCTTTCTTATCTATCTACCACTCTGACTGTCTATCTGTCTATCTGTCTGCCATAATTTGGGCCATTGTTCATGCGCACATAGCAAACTATCATGGGCGCTTGCTCTCAGTGGTGTCTGACTCTTTGCGACCCCATGGACTGTAGACCAGCCAGGCTTCTCTGTCCATGGGATTTTCCAGGCAAGAACACTGGAATAGGTTGCCATTCCCTTCTCTAGGGGATCTTCTCAACCCAGGGATCGAACCCGTGTCTTCTATGTCTCCTGCATGGCAGGTGGATTCTTTACCACTGAGTTACGTGGGAAGCAACAAACTATATTGGGATGTAAAATGCTTAGAACATCTTCCCAATTACCAAATAACTAATGGTGTTGTTAAAAAAAAAACTTGCTTTGTTTACATGCTCTACCATAAACTTTATAGTCACAACAAATACTACACAACTATAAACTGGTTACAAAATGCAGACATAGTGAAAAACAAGGCAGTTTTTTATAATGAACTGCTACATTTCAAGTAGATATCTGATTGTAAAAAGTGAGAAGATGAAATGGAAGGAGAGTTGAAATAGTCATTATTTGTCCCTGGTCACAGAAGGTGATGATGTGAATGTATTTAGTGACAAAGGGACAATTGCAAGCAAATTGCACCGATGCGGTAAAGTCAATCTATTCTTGGAGGCATTATTTTTCCTCCTCCTGCTGGATAAACATACAGGATCATATGTGCTTCCAAAATAACCCAGTCTCATCTCATTTCTTTGAAAATTGTTTTAGTGAAATAGCTTCCTTAACCCACAATTTTATGGATGAGATGGATGAGTTGACAGATTCGAGATTGTATGCCTTTAAAATAACAGGGGAGAATGCATACACGTATATGTGTAGCTGATTCCCTTTGCTATATACCTGAAACTATCACAATATTGTTAATCGTCCATGTATGCGTGCTACATCACTTTAGTTGTGTCTGACTCTGTGCAACCCTATGGACTGTAGCCCCTCAGAATCCTCTGTCCATGGGGATTCTCCAGGCAAGAATACTGGAGTGGGTTACATGCCCTCTGTCTCCTGCATTGACGGGTGGCGTTGGCAGGTGGGTTCTTTACCATTAGCACCATCTGGGAAGCCCATTAATTGGCCATACTTCGATAGAAAATAAAAAGTTTAATAAAAAAGAAAAAAATAACAGGGAAATGAGCACAGTAATAGAAAACCCACAACTTCTTTTTAAAAATGTAGCTAAGGTATTTCATCACACTGTCTAGGACTTCCAATACAGTGTTGAACAGAAGAGATGAGAGATGTCTTTGTCTTATTCCTGAGCTTATGAGGAAAGCATTTAACATATCCTTATTGGATTTTAGCCAATGTCCTTTTTTCAGACTGGGACAATTATTTTTGATTCCTAGTTTCTGCAATTTTTATCAGGGATGAGTATTGAATTTGTCAAATGCTGGTCTGCTTTTTATTGAGAATATTATCCTTTTTTCCTTTCTTATTATTGTGTCAATGTGGTAAATTACATTGATTGATTTTCTCATGTTGACCTAACTTGCATTCCTAAGACAAAACCCCACTTGGTCACGGTTATGTTGTCCTTGTTCTATGTTTTTGGATTCCATTGGCCAGTACCTTGTGAGGATTTTTGAATCTGTGTTCATGAAAAATATTGGCCTATAATTTTCTTGTTTTTAAAGTTTGATTTCAGGTTTTGGTATCAGAGTTAAGCTGGCCTCATAAAGCAAGATGGTAAGTGTTTCTTCCTCCCATGAAAGAGTTTATGCAAGATTGGTATTCCTTTTTCCTTGAATATTTGGTAGAATTCAAGAGAGTTCAGCCATCTGAATCTAGAGTATGTGTGTTTTTGTGTGGGGGGGACAGTTTTAAATTACATATTTAATTTCTTTCCAAGAGTTCTGCCTCTACTTCTTACTCTCTGCTCTACATGGACCTTATTTGTTTATTCAGCATTTATCTTTTCTGGGGGAATCACCTTTCTTATTCTCTGGGGTCATAGAAGAACTGTCAATCACTGTGCTTTAGACCTCTACTTTCTTGGAGGTCGTCAGTATGTTAGCCAAACTGACATAGCAAATTGAGACCTTTTTGCTAGAAAAAGCAGGCAAAGACTCTTTCCTTTACTGTAAAGGTGCTAGGATACTGTGAGTTTAGGGCTGCCAGTGGCCATTTTCCCCAGTCACAGGGAGGAAGAGTGTCTGTAGTTAGAAGAGAGGACCAATTCATGGAAGGAAGCAGAGTTAAAGATGGAAAGAAGCCTGATTGCATCACTTAGATGCCCAGGGCAAATCATGTCTAAAACTAGATCTATTTTTAGACTTTTCAGAAACATAAGCAAGTAGATTCTTAAATTTTTTAAATTATAAATTAAGTTAATTTGAGTTGGGTGTCTACATTTGTAATGAAAAGAAACTAGACTAAAACAGTCATAAGAATCTGCACTCTTGGGCTTTCAATCTTAATCTGTGGTTTGGTGTTAAGGCACTTCCTTCTGTTTTTGCTCATTAGGTAGGAGGTGAAAAAAGGAGGAGCAGGTGTACAGATGGTTGAGAAATATTCCTTAAAATAAAGTGCATTGAAAGACTGACTCTGATCTTATTTTGGAGGTCAGTGGGGAAACATGTGACCTCAAAATACTAAATGATTGCTAAGAATGTATTTTACATGAAATAGGCCACTTTCACCTTCTGAGATGGCCCACACTCTGTGGAGTGTGTTTCTCTGTAAATAAATTCACTTCCTACATGTCACTTTGTCTGTCACCGATTTTTTTCTGAAGTGAGACATCAAGAACCAGAGCTTCATTAAGTCCTTAAATTAGGTGTGTGATTTCAGTTAAAAAACTGTGGGTTCAAGTTCTGATCTGGGTTTTGGCTGGGTTCAAGTCCCAGTTTCAGTATCTTTTCACACCAGTGGACTACACTCTAGCCACTCTGATCTACCTGGGTCTTGTGGGGCTTAAGGATATTTCCTCCCAGGGGTCTTGGGATTCTTGAATAAACTGGTCAGCTTCTCTTGAGTGCTACATACAAAGGGGTCTAACCTGGAAGGACCTTTATAAAGCTTCACCAGTTTCCCCCAGGACTTGGCTGCCTGCCTACTTTTTACTTGCATACATAAAAAAGGCTACCATTCAAATGATAACCCACTTAACAAGAGTGTGCTCCTAGATAAGTTATGCCTCAATCTTGGATGAGGAGGCGGCTGCCATAATTTAAATTTTTCCTCATCTGAGGCACCAAACACCTTGGCCATGTGCTACCACTAATAGGGGATTTGAGGGCATACAAAAGGAGGTATGAACTTTTGTTCATGATTCTGTGTCTTCATGTCGAGTAGGATTTTCTCCCAGTTCACCCCAAAGCAAATTGGACCTCTGTCCTCTGCCCACTCCTGTTTATTTCTGAAGATGTTCAAATCAAACTGACAAGCAACACATCAGCAAAAGAAAAAAAAAAAATGCATACTTACTCATAGGAGTGCTCAGAATGAATAACAGAAATGGGTAGTTAGAAATTGAGGCTTATATACCATGTTGATAGGGGAAGGGAAAAAAAAGAAAAAATATTGTAGTAGAGCAACTAGATTTACTAGAAGCATTTGCTCTTGGCTTCAGGAATGCTGCGACCGGCGCGCTAAGCGCAGGCGAGAAGAGCTACCCCACTTCCGAGGTCAGGGGCAGAAGCCGGGAGGACCCCATGCCCGAAGGGTGGCGGCCAAGAGGAGTTACCCCACATCCGAGGTCAGGGGCAGCAGCCGAGAGTGCCAGACTGCCACGGTGCAGGAACGGCTGAGAGGAGCTACCCTGCATCCAAGGTCTGGGCGGGGGTGGGGGTGGGGGTGGGGCGGCCGAGAGGAGATATCCAGCGTCCGAGGTCAGAGGCGGCGGCTGGGAGGAGATATTCCAGGCCCCTAAGCCCGAGGCCAGGGGCGGTGGCCGGGAGGACCAACCCCATGTCCAAGGAGCCGTGGCTGTGTGGGCGCAGGAGGGCCTAGAGGAGCTATCCCACGTTGAAGGTCAGGAGGGCGGCGGTGAGGAGATACCCCTCGTCCAAGGTAAGGAGCAGTGGCTGCGCTTTGCTGGAGCAGCCGTGAAGAGACACCTCATGCCCAAGGTAAGAGAAACCCAAGTAAGACGGTAGGAGTTGCAAGAGGGCATCAGAGGGCAGACACACTGAAACCATACTCACAGAAAACTAGTCAATCTAATCACACTAGGACCACAGCCTTGTCTAACTCAATGAAACTAAGCCATGCCCATGGGGCAACCCAAGATGGGTGGGTCATGGTGGAGAGATCTGACAGAATGTGGTCCACTGGAGAAGGGAATGGCAAACCACTTCAGTATTCTTGCCTTGAGAACCCCATGAACAGTATGAAAAGGCAAAATGATAGGATACTGAAAGAGGAACTCCCCAGGTCGGTAGGTGCCCAATATGCTACTGGAGATCAGTGGAGAAATCACTTCAGAAAGAATGAAGGGACGGAGCCAAAGCAAAAACAATACCCAGCTGTGGATGTGACTGGTGATAGAAGCAAGGTCTGATGCTATAAAGAGCAATATTGCATAGGAACCTGGAATGTCAGGTCCATGAATCAAGGCAAATTGGAAGTGGTCAAACAGGGGATGGCAAGAGTGAACGTCAACATTCTAGGAATCAGCGAACTGAAATGGACTGGAATGGGTGAATTTAACTCAGATGACCATTATATCTACTAATGTGGGTAGGAATCCCTCAGAAGAAATGGAGTAGCCATCATGGTCAACAAAAGAGTCCGAAATGCAGTACTTGGATGCAATCTCAAAAATGACACAATGATCTCTGTTCGTTTCCAAGGCAAACCATTCAATATCACAGTAATCCAAGTCTATGCCCCAACGAGTAACACTGAAAAAGCTGAAGTTGAACGGTTCTATGAAGACCTACAAGACCTTTAAGAACTAACACTCAAAAAAGATGTCCTTTTCATTACAGGGGACTGGAATGCAAAAGTAGGAAGTCAAGAAACACCTGGAGTAACAGGCAAATTTGGCCTTGGAATACGGAATGAAGCAGGGCAAAGACTAATAGAGTTTTGCCAAGAAAACACACTAGTCATAACAAACACCATCTTCCAAAAACACAAGAGAAGACTCTATACATGGACATCACCAGATGGTCAACACCGAAATCAGATTGATTATATTCTTTTCAGCCAAAGATGGAGAAGCTCTATACAGTCAGCAAAAACAAGACCAGGAGCTGACTGTGGCTCAGACCATGAACTCCTTATTGCCAAATTCAGACTTAAATTTAAGAAAGTAGGGAAAACCACTAGACCATTCAGGTATGACCTAAATCAAATCCCTTATGATTATACAGTGGAAGTGAGAAATAGATTTAAGGGCCTAGATCTGATAGATAGAGTGCCTGATGAACTATGGAATGAGGTTCGTGACATTGCACAGGAGACAGGGATCAAGACCATCCCCATGGAAAAGAAATGCAAAAAAGCAAAATGGCTCTCAGGGGAGGCCTTACAAATAGCTGTGAAAAGAAGAGAAGCAAAAAGCAAAGGAGAAAAGGAAAGATATAAACATCTGAATGCAGAGCTCCAAAGAATAGCAAGAAGAGATAAGAAAGCCTTCTTCAGTGATCAATGCAAAGAAATAGAGGAAAACAACAGAATGGGAAACACTAGAGATCTCTTCAAGAAAATCAGAGATACCAAAGGAACATTTCATGCAAAGATGGGCTTGATAAAGGCCAGAAATGGTATGGACCTAACAGAAGCAGAAGATATTAAGAAGAGATGGAAAGAATACACAGAAGAACTGTACAAAAAAAGATCTTCATGACCCAGAGAATCACGATGGTGTGATCACTGGCCTAGAGCCAGACATCCCGGAATGTGAAGTCAAGTGGGCCTTAAAAAGCATCACTACGAACAAAGCTAGTGGAGGTGATAGAATTCCAGTTGAGTTATTCCAAATCCTGAAAGATGATGCTGTGAAAGTGCTGCACTCAATATGCCAGCACATTTGGAAAACTCAGCAGTGGCCACAGGACTGGAAAAGGTCAGTTTTCATTCCAATCCCAAAGAAAGGCAATGCCAAAGAATGCTCAAACTACCGCACAATAGCACTCATCTCACACGCTAGTAAAGTAATGCTCAAAATTCTCCAAGCCAGGCTTCAGCAATATGTGAACCATGAACTTCCTCATGTTCAAGCTGGTTTTAGAAAAGGCAGAGGAACCAGAGATCAAATTGCCAATATCTGCTGGATCATGGAAAAAGCAAGAGAGTTCCAGAAAAACATCTATTTCTGCTTTATTGACTATGCCAAAGCCTTTGACTGTGTGAATCACAACAAACTGTGGAATATTCTGAAAGAGATGGGAATACCAGAACACCTGATCTGCCTCTTGAGAAATCTGTATGCAGGTCAGGGAGCAACAGTTAGAACTGGACATGGAACAACAGACTGGTTCCAAATAGGAAAAGGAGTACATCAAGGCTGTATATTGTCACCCTACTTATTTAACTTATATGCAGAGTACATCATGAGAAACGCTGGACTGGAAGAAACACAAGCTGGAATCAAGATTGCCGGGAGAAATATCAATCACCTCAGATATGCAGATTACACCACCCTTATGGCAGAAAGTGAAGAGGAACTAAAAAGCCTCTTGATGAAACTGAAAGTGGAGAGTGGAAAATTTGGCCTAAAGCTCAACATTCAGAAAACGAAGATCATGGCATCTGGTCCCACCACTTCATGGGAAATAGATGAGGAAACAGTGGAAACAGTGTCAGACTTTATTTTTCTGGGCTCCAAAATCACTGCAGATGGTGACTGCAGCCATGAAATTAAAAGATGCTTACTCCTTGGAAGGAAAGTTATGACCAACCTAGATAGCATATTCAAAAGCAGAGATATTACTTTGCCAACAAAGGTCCGTCTAGTCAAGGCTATGGTTTTTCCTGTAGTCATGTATGGATGTGAGAGTTGGACTGTGAAGAAGGCTGAGTGCCGAAGAATTGATGCTTTTGAACTGTGGTGTTGGAGAAGACTCTTGAGAGTCCCTTGGACTGCAAGGAGATCCAACCAGTCCATTCTGAAGGAGGTCAGCCCTGGGATTTCTTTGGAAGGAATGATGCTAAAGCTGAAACTCCAGTACTTTGGCCACCTCATGCGAAGAGTTGACTCGTTGGAAAAGACTCTGATGCTGGGAGGGATTGCGGGCAAGAGGAGAAGGGGATGACAGAGGATGAGATGGCTGTATGGCATCACTGACTTGATGGACGTGAGTCTGAGTGAACTCCAGGAGTTGATGATGGACAGGGAGGCCTGGCGTGCTGTGATTCATGGGGTCGCAAAGAGTCAGACCCAACTGAGCGACTGATCTGATCTGATCTGATCAGTAATGTTATGTATTTCCCACGTAGCATTTTTGGACTGACTTGTCCTGTTATGGATCTCATTCTTATCTAAAAGAGCATTTCAGATTCCAAAATACTGACTTGGCTGTGACTTTTTTTTTTTTATGGCTACTTTAAGAGGGAACTTAAAGTTAAGTTGGTACATTGGACGTCTCAGCCTGAGAGTGGATGATAGTACTGAGAAAGGACAGAGAGTGAGGAGAAAAAAGGGCCTCATTCAGATTCGTGAGGAACATAAATATTTGAAAGATGAAGAAAGGAGGAGTCTGCAAAGGTGGCTGATATAGAGCAGCTAAAAATGTAAAAAGAAAACAATTTCTGGGAAAAAGAAAAGTTATCTTTATGAAATGATTGAGTGAACCAATCATGTAAAAACTGAAAAGTGTCTATTAGATCAAAGCAAAAGAATGGTTCTGGTGGTTTAATGAGAATCTTTTTTTTTTTAATATAAATTTATTTATTTTAATTGGTGGCTAATTACTTTACAATATTGTATTGGTTTTGCCATACAATAACATGAATCCTCCACGGGTGTACACGTGTTCCCCATCCTGAACCCCTCTCCCACCTCCCTCCCCTTACCATCCCTCTGGGTCATCCCAGTGCACCAGCCCCAAGCATCCTGTATCATGCATCGAACCTGGACTGGCGATTTGTTTCATATATGATATTATACATGTTTCAATGCCATTCTCCCAAATCATCCCATTCTCTCCCTCTCCCACAGAGGCCAAAAGACTCTTCTATACATCTGTTTGATTATGCTCACATAGCTAGTTAGCCGCAGACCTGAGATCTGAAGCCAGGTCTGTCTGTCTTTAAAACTGACATTTGTAGTGCCTGGGAGGGAACATCTCATTGTACTTGACTTTCAAATTCAATCAGCAAATGTCATCAGACCTTCAAGAGATTTTTTAACAAAAGTAATATTCTTTAATATTAAGATGAAAATAGTTTTCAAACCAGTAAATGTCACTATGTTTGAAAATAGAATCTTTATTCATGTATAAGGATGAGTAATGCTGTAATTTGTTTCAGGATCCATGTCATGGAGACATCGTAATGCTGAGTCTATTACACATGAATTTCTTTTTGTTATTTGAAGCACAGAGGTCCAAAGCAGATTCAAGTAACAGTCTACTGCAGCCGGGAAAAGGATGGAGAGTGATGGGAGGAAGGTACTGCCAGAGGAGATGATGTTTGAGCCAGGACCTGAGTGCAGTGAGGATCAAAGCCATGGACATAATCATGGATTTCTAGCAGTGGGAATGCAAGCACAAAGGCCCCGAAGTGGAAAGGGATTTATCAAGTGGAAGGCAGAGCAAGAAGCTTAGAGCCTCAAGACTTGATACTATAGTAAAACTACTTCAAGGTCTCAAAGAATGCAATCTCTAGCCTGTTTTTTATCCTTTATCCATATTTTTAAAAAATCTATTTTGCAAAAGAAATCCCACAGAGAAAAGTTCAAGTATAGCATGGTAATTTTTTCCTTTGAAACATTTGGGAGCAAGGAAATTGATGTGGCCCATTGCCCTGAATTTTTTTTTCCACACTGTGTGGCTTGCAGTTCCCCGATGAAGGATCAAACCTGGACGGTTGGCGGTGAAAGCCCAGTCTTAACCACTGGACCATCAGGGAATTCCTACCTCAAATTTTTTAATGTGTATTTTTACAAAGAAAAATTGCTCCCAGAGACATTTTGAGAGAACTATATGGAATTTTTTCAGAGTTTCATAATGGAATTTATTAAATATATCCAAGAAGAACAATGTTTATCATACTTGTAGTAGACTATATGCATAAAAATACAATAAATTAACATTAATACTCATCAAAAGTTGATAGTATAACATATTTTACTTTTATAGGTACTCAATTTAAATATTTGTAGAGTAGGGCTTCTCTGGTGATCAGACAGTAAATATCGGTTGAATGAATGAAATGCATTTATTTCCTCAGAAAGATTTTATAACATTTTAGTTCAGGCAGTTTAATCTAGATGCACTGTCCCTCCTGTCCTAATTGTAATATCCTATAATTCAGCATTATTATTACCTTTAAATTATTTTTAGAAAGAACTGTATGTTGGAATAATGGCATATAATCTTAATAAATTGTAATAATAAAATATTATTGTTTAATACTTTCATTAGTTTATATAATCACTGACATGAGCAACTTAGTAAATTCTGCATACTGCAGCTGAAGCTTTATTAAAAATAATAAAGAAATGTAATTAAAATATTTTTATTGAAGTATAGTTGATTTATAATGTGTTAATGTCGAGCTATACATGAAAGTGACTTAGTTTTACATATATCCTTTTTCATATTTCTTTCCATTAGGGTTTATCGTGGAATATTAACTATAGTTCCCTGTGCTATATAGTTCAAAAGCATCAATTCTTTGGTGCTCAGCTTTCTTCACAGTCCAGCTCTCACATCCATACATGACCACTGGAAAAAACATAGCCTTGACTAGATGGACCTTTGTTGGCAAAGTAATGTCTCTGTTTTTTAATGTGCTATCTAGGTTGGTCATAACTTTCCTTCCAAGGAGTAAGCATCTTTTAATTTGATGGCTGCAGTCACCATCTGCAGTGATTTGGAGCCCAGAAAAATAAAGTCTGACACTGTTTCCCCATCTATTTCCCATGAAGTGGTGGGACCAGATGCCATGATCTTCGTTTTCTGAATGTTGAGCTTTAAGTCAACTTTTTCACTATCCTCTTTCACTTTAATCAAGAGGCTTTTTAGTTCCTCTTCACTTTCTGCCATAAGGGTGGTGTCATCTGCATATCTGAGATTATTGATATTTCTCCCAGCAATCTTGATTCCAGCTTGTGCTTCCTCCAATCCAGCGTTTCTCATGATGTACTCTGCATATAAGTTAAATAAGCAGGGTGACAATATACAGCCTTGACATACTCCTTTTCCTATTTGGAACCAGTCTGTTGTTCCATGTCCAGTTCTAACTGTTGCTTCCTGACCTGCATACAGGTTTCTCAAGAGGCAGGTCAGGTGGTCTGGGATTCCCATCTCTTGAAGAATGTTCCACAGTTTATTGTGATCCACACAGTCAAAGGCTTTGGCATAGTCAATAAAGCAGGAATAGATGTTTTTCTGGAACTCTCTTGCTTTATCCATGATCCAGCATATGTTGGCAATTTGATCTCTGGTTCCTCTGCCTTTCCTAAAACCAGCTTGACCATCTGGAAGTTCACAGTTCATGTACTACTGAAGCCTGGCTTGCAGAATTTTGAGCGTTACATTACTAGAGTGTGAGATGAATGCAATTGTTCAGTAGTTTGAACATTATTTGGCACCTTTCTTTGGGATTGGAATGAAAACTGACCTTTTCCAGTCCTGTGACCACTGCTGAGTTTCCAAGTGTGCTGGCATATTGAGTGCAGCACTTTCACAGCATCATCTTTCAGGATTTGAAATAGCTCAACTGGAATTCCATCACCTCCACTAGCTTTGTTCCTAGTGATGCTTTCTAAGGCCCACTTGACTTCACATTCCAGGATGTCTGGCTCTAGGTGAGTGATCACACCATCATGCTTATCTTGGTCATGAAGATCTTTTTTTGTACAGTTCTTCTGTGTATTCTTGCCACCTCTTCTTAATATCTTCTGCTTCTGCTAGGTCCATACCATTTCTGTCCTTTATCAAGACCATCTTTGCATGAAATGTTCCCTTGGTATATCTAATTTTCTTGAAAAGATCTCTAGTCTTTCCCATTCTGTTGTTTTCCTCTATTTCTTTGCATTGATTGATGAGGAAGGCTTTCTTATCTCTTCTTGCTATTCTTTGGAGCTCTGCATTCAGATGCTTATATCTTTCCTTTTCTCCTTTGGTTTTCGCTTCTCTTCTTTTCACAGCTATTTGTAAGGCCTCCTCAGACAGCCATTTTGCCTTTTTGCATTTCTTTTCCATGGGGATGGTCTTGATCCCTGTTTCCTGTGCAATGTCATGAACCTCCGTCCATAGTTCATCAGGCACTCTGTCTATCAGATCTAGTCCCTTAAATCTATTTCTCACTTCCACTGTATAATCATAAGGGATTTGATTTAGGTCATACCTGAATGGTCTAGTGGTTTTCCCCACTTTCTTCAATTTATGTCTGAATTTGGCAATAAGGAGTTCATGGTCTGAGCCATAGTCATCTACTGGTCTTGTTTTTGCTGACTGTACAGAGCTTCTCCATCTTTGGCTGCAAAGAATATAACCAGTCTGATTTTGGTGTTGACCATCTGGTGATGTCCATGTGTAGTCTTCTCTTGTGTTGTTGGAAGAGGGTGTTTGCTATGACAAGTGTTCTCTTGGCAAAACTCTATTAGACTTTACCCTGCTTCATTCCGTATTCCAAGGCCAAATTTGCCTGTTACTCCAGGTGTTTCTTGACTTCCTACTTTTGCATTCCAGTCCCGCATAATGAAAAGGACATCTTTTTTGAGTGTTAGTTCTTAAAGGTCTTGTAGGTCTTCATCGAACCATTCAACTTCAGCTTCTTCAGCGTTAATGGTTGGGTCCTAGACTTAAATAACCGTGATATTGAATGGTTTGCCTTGGAAATGAACAGAGATCATTGTGTCGCTTTTGAGATTGCATCCAAGTACTGCATTTCGGACTCTTTTGTTGACCATGATAGCTACTCCATTTCTTCTGAGGGATTCCTGCCCACAGTAGTAGATATAATGGTCATCTGAGTTAAATTCACCCATTCCAGTCCATTTCAGTTCACTGATTCCTAGAATGTCGACATTCACTCTTGCCATCCCCTCTTTGACCACTTCCAATTTGCCTTGATTCATGGACCTGACATTCCAGGTTCCTATGCAATATTGCTCTTTATAGCATCAGACCTTGCTTCTATCACCAGTCACATCCGCAACTGGGTATTGTTTTTGCTTTGGCTCCATCCCTTCATTCTTTTTGGAGTTATTTCTCCACTGATCTCCAGTAGCATATTGGGCACCTACCGACCTGGGGAGTTCCTCTTTCAGTATCCTATCATTTTGCCTTTTCATACTGTTCATGGGGTTCTCAAGGCAAGAATACTGAAGTGGTTTGCCATTCCCTTCTCCAGTGGACCACATTCTGTCAGACCTCTCCACCATGACACGCCCGTCTTGGGTGGCCCCACATGGCATAGCTTAGTTTCATTGAATTAGACAAGGCTGTGGTCCGTGTGATTAGATTGACTAGTTTTCTGTGACTGTGGTTTCAGTTTGTCTGTCCTCTGATGCCCTCTCGCAACACCTACCATCTTACTTGGGTTTCTCTTACCTTGGGCATGAGGTGTCTCTTCATGGCTGCTCCAGCAAAGCGCAGCCGCTACTCCTTACCTTGGACGAGGGGTATCTCCTCATGGCCACCCCTCCTGACCTTGAATGTGGAGTAGCTCCTCTCGGCCCTCCTGCGCCCGCGCAGGCACTGCTCCTTGGATGTTGGGTAGCTCCTCCCGGCCACCGCCCCTGACCTCGGAGGTGGGTGTAGCTCCTCTCTGCCTCTCCTAAGCCGTCACGGCCTGGCAATCTCGGCCGCCGCCCCTGACCTTGGACGTGGGGTAGCTCCTCTTGGCCACGCTTCTGCAAGGTCCTTCACAGCCGGCGCTCTTAAAAACGGTGCTGCGGTTCATGGGGTCACAGAGAGTCAGACACGACTGAGCGACTGAATTGAACCGAACTGTGCTATACAGCAGCACCTAGTCCTTATGATTATAAATATAATAGTTTGCATCTACTAATCACAAACTTCCAGTCCTTCCCTCCTCCACCTCTCATCCCCCTGGGCAACCACAAGTCTGTTCTCTATATCTGTGAGTCAGTCTCTGTTTTATAGATGTGTTCATTTGTGTTATATTTTAGATTCCACATATAAATGATATCATCTATTTGTCTTTATCGTTCTGATGTTGCTTAGTATGGTAACCTCTAGGTCCATCCATGTTCCTGCAAATGGTATTATTTCATTCTTTTTTAGGATGAATAATATTCCATTGTAAATATGCATATATATATGCAAAGGCAGATGTCATTTTCATCATAGGGGAGTGGAATGCAAAAGTAGGAAGCCAAGAGATACCAGGAGTAACAGGCAAGTTTGGCCTTGAAATACAAAGTGAAACAGGGCAAAGGCTAACAGAGTTTTGTCAAGAGAACGAAGTGGTCATAGCAAACATCCTCTTCCAAAAACACAAGAGACAACTATACACATGGGCATAACCAACTGGTCAATACCAAAATCAGATTGATAATATTCTTTGCAGCCAAAGATGAAGAAGCTCTATTCAGTCAGCAAAAACAAGACCAGGAGCTGACTGTGGCTCAGATCATGAACTCTTTATTGCAAAATTCATACTTAAACTGAAGAAAGTAGGGAAAAGCACTAGACCATTCAGGTATGACCTAAATCAAATCCCTTACTATTATACAGTGAAAGTGAGAAATAGATTTAAGGGCCTAGATCTGATCGATAGAGTGCCTGATGAACTATGGGTGGAGGTTTGTAACATTGTATAGGAGGATGTGATCAAAACCATCCCCAAGGGGAAAAAATGCAAAAAAGCAAAATGGCTGTCTGGGGAGGCCTTACAAATAGCTGTGAAAAGAAGAGAAGCAAAAGGCAAAGGAGAAAAGGAAAGATATACCAATTTGATTGCAGAGTTCCAAAGAATAGCAAGGAGAGAGAAGATCCTAAGTAATCAATGCAAAGAAATAGAGGAAAACAATAGAATGGGAAAGACTAGAGATGTCTTCAAGAAAATTAGAGATACCAAGGGAACATTTCATACTAAGATGGGCTCAATAAAGGACAGAAACGAATAAGCCTAACAAAAGCAGAAGATATTAGAAAGAGGTGGCAAGAATACACAGAAGAACTATACAAAAAAGATCTTAATGATCCAGATTAACACTATGGTGTGATCACTCACCTAGAACCAGATATCCTGGAATGCGAACGCAGGTGGGCCTTAGGAAGCATCCCTATGAACAAAGCTAGTGGAGGTGATGGAATTCCAGTGATCTATTTCAAATCTAAAAGATGATGCTCTTAAAGTACTGCACTCAATACACTAGCAAATTTGGAAAACTCAGCAGTGGCCACAGGACTGGAAAAGGTCAGTTTTCATTCCAATCCCAAAGAAAGTCAATGCCAAAGAATGCTCAGACTACCAAACAATTGCAGTCATTTCACACGCTAGCAAAGTAATGTTCAAAATTATCCAAGCTAGACTTCAACAGTATGTGAACCGAGAACTTCCAGGTGTTCAAGCTGGATTTAGAAAAGGCAGAGGAACCAGAGTTCAAATTGCCAACACTTGATGGATTGTTGAAAAAGCAAGAGAGTTCCAAAAAAACATCTATTTCTGCTTCATTGACTATGCTAATGCCTTTGATTGTGTGGATCACAACAAACTGTGGACCATTCTTCAAGAGATGGGAATACTAGACCACCTGATCTGCCTCCTGTTAAATCTGTATGCCAGTCAAGAAGAAACAGTTAGAACTGGACATGGAACATTGGACTGGTACAAAATTGGAAAGGAGAACATCAAGTCTGTATATTGTCACCCTGCTTATTTTACTTATATGCAGAGTACATCATGCGAAACACAGGGCTGGATGAAGCACAAGCTGGAATCAAGATTGCTGGGAGAAATATCAATAGCCTCAGATATGACACCACCCTTATGGCAGAAAGTGAAGAGGGACTGAAAAGCCTCTTGATAAAAGTGAAAGAGGATAGTGAAAAAGTTGGTTTATCAAAAACTAAGATCATGGCATCTGGTCCCATCACTTCATGGCAAATAGATGGGAAAACAGTGGAAACAGTGAGAGACTATTTTCTTGGGCTCCAAAATCACTGCAGATGGTGACTGCAGCCATGAAATTAAAAGACACTTGCTCCTTGGAAGAAAAGCTATAAAAGTCCTAGGCAGCATATCACAAAGCAGAGATATTACTTTGCTGAGAAACATCCATATAGTCAAGATATTGTTTTTCCAGTAGTCATGCATGGATGTGAGAGTTGGACCATAAAGAAGGCTGAGCATGGAAAAATTGGCACTTTTGAACTGTGATGTTGGAGAACACTCTTGAGAGTCTCTTAGTTTGCAAGAAGATCAAACCAGTCAATCCTAAAGGATATCAGTCCTGAATATTCATTGGAAAGACTGATGCTGAAGCTGAAGCTCCAATACTTTGGCCACGTGATGCGAAGTGCCAACTCATTAGGAAATGTCCTGATGTTGAAATGATTGAAGATAGGAGTAGAAGGGGACAACAGAGGACAAGATGGTTAGATGACATCACTGTCTCAATGGATATGAGTTTGAGCAAATTCCAGGAGATGGTGAAGGACAGGGAAGTCTGGTGTACTGTAGTCCATGGGATCACAAAGAGTCAGACATGACTGAATGGCTGAACAAAGCAACAATATAATATGTAGGATAGACAACCCACTCCAGTTTTCTTGCCTGTAATATTCCATGGACAGAGGAGCTTGGCAGTCTACAGTCTATGGGATCACAAACAGTTGGATATAACTGGGGAACTGAGCACACACGTACACACGTACACACACATATATATGTATGTATGTGGCTATAGTCCATGAGGTTGCAAAAGAGTTGGACGTGACTTAGCAACTAAACAAACATGCATCTTTATCCATTAATATTTTGATGAAAAATTTTTGAAACGTAATTTTTATTTGCAACTCATGGGCCATGGGCAAGAAAGTTATTTGAAATTATTACTAAATGTTCTCTATATCTCCAGGTGTCATAGTACTGCTTCTAGATGAATAAATATGTTTATATCATTTATTTTCTCATTTGCAGGTTTACTTCAATTTTTACTTTTGTGTTTTTTTTAATAAAAATAAATCAATATTAATGATATACTTGTAGTTCTTAGATGCCAGAATTTTAATTAAGGCTATGTAATTGTCCAAGTGATCTGCTAAGTAATTGAATAGATTAGAAATGATGCCTTTTATATGATCTTTTCATTGACCACAATATCAAATCTGTATCTCATCAGGCAAGCATTTCATTTCATTCATTTTACTTGACACAGTACAAAAACAAAGAATGTAATTAACTAGTAACAGAGCCTTACTCTTCCTTATAGCCTCTCACATTGACTGACAGAGGTTTTGTGGTGGACTTGTGGTAGGACTTTATTCTTAAGAAATAAATGACTTTGAAGGAGTAATGAAGATACTTCGAAAGACCTCTGTTGCCTTCATGATCATTGTGACATTTGTTCAGTGATGCCTAATGGTAATACTTGACATTTGTTCATTTTCTTTCTAGCATACTTGTTTGCAGCTGACATGCTGAGAAAGGTGTATCTAACTCCCCCTTATATATAACTGATGAAAATTCATCATTATAGTATTTACCAAGCTTCTTAGTAATTTGATTTGTCCACAACAAATGCATGTTTTTTTCTGCGTGGTTTTATATGGCTTCTTATTTTGGTAATTGTGGAATGTCTTCCCTCAGTGATGATGCAGGTATTGTACTCTTCGTGCTAACGTTAGTTTGGTCTAGATTAGTCTCCTGCAGCTTTGAGGCTGTTAGCAAAAATGCAACCTCTCATGTATAGGGGCAAGTTGCTTATTCTTTTTGTGTCTGTTTCTTTACTTGTAAAATGTTGAAAGCAATAAAAGTAGCCTAGCCCCTACTATCTGCTGGGAGACTTAAAGGATTAACATGTTAAATGACTTTAACAATTTCTGGCACATGCTAAGTACTGAATAAATACTAAGTAATAAGTTCTAAATATCATCACTCAACAATCTCAGATATGCAGATGATACCACTCTAATGACAGAAAGTGAAGAGGAACTAAAGAGCCTCTTGATGAGGGTGAAAGAGGAGAGTAAAAAAGCTGGCTTAAAACTCAGCATTAAAAAACTAAGATCATGGCATCTGGTCCCATCACTTCATGGCAAATAGAAAGGTAAAAATGGAAGCAGTGACAGATTTTTTTTTTCCTTGGGCTCCAAAATCTCTGCAAATGATAACTGCAGCCATGAAATTAAAAGATGTTTGCTCCTTGGAAGAAAAGCTATGACAAACCTAGACAGCATGTTAAAAAGCAGAGATACCACTTTGCCGACAAAGGTCTGTGTAGTCAAAGCTATGGTTTTTCCAGTAGTGATGTATCAATGGATGTGAGAGTTGGACCATAAAGAAGGCTTGAGTGCCAAAGAATTGATGCTTTCAAACTTGGTGCTGGAGAAGACTCTTGAGATTTCCTTGGACAGCAAGGAGATCTAACCAGTCAATCTTAAAGGAAATCAACCCTGAATATTCATTGGAAGGACTGATGCTAAAGCTCTAGTACTTTGGCCACCTGATGTGAAAAGCTGATTCATTGGAAAAGACTCTGATGCTGGGAAGGATTGAGGGCAGGAGGAGAAAGGGGTGACTGATGATGAGATGGTTAGATAGCATCACTGACTCAATAGATGTGAATGTGAGCAAACTCCGGGACATAGTGAAGAACGGGAGCCTGGAGTGCCTAAAGTTCATGGGGTCACAAAGAGTCAGACATGACTTAGCAACTGAATAACAACAACAGCAAGTGTTATTTGTGTTGAGTGTACTGGTACCAAGCAAAATACTTCCCAACTCTATGCATGTACATGTGGGACTGAGGCTGTGCAAATAACCTTTCCCTCTCTCGTCCTCTTGTTTCTAATTCATGTCCCAATTTGTATAGGATGTTTTCAACCATGTTTAAAGACAGTCTTCTGAGTAAGCCATAGTCATGTCTCACTCTCACCAGCATGAGTAAAATCGATTGGTTTCAATAAATATGTATCTCTCTATCTTGACTACAAGGTAATTCTTGTACTGTTTTTTAATGTTAGAAAGCCAGCTTAAAGCCCAGGAGTAACTTGGTGCAACTCCTAATCATTGTCCATGTAGCCTTCCCACACACATCAGGTTTCTAATTCCAAAGTCTTAAAGATGAGTAAATATTTTTATGTAAAAAGACTTTGAATGCAACAAACATGAATTCAGTAATTATCATCAGAACACATCTAAACTTTGTGCTTAGTAACCAATATTCATGAAGTGAACTGAATCTGTCTCTGAGAACAATAAATAGTTCTGAATCTGTTTGGAGATAGAACAACTTTGTTATGTTTTGTGTCAAGAAATGCTATTGTTCCATATTTACTTCAGAAATTTAATGGTAAATCCAAATTAATTTAGTTTTGAGAATTTTATGATACCTTTTGGGATATTACAACTGGGATATCACAAAATGAATCTTGGGAATCATTGGCAATTTGTAACACACACGTCAAAAACCAAAATATACTATGTTATCATCTGCAGATTACATTTACCTCTATACCCAGCCAGAGATCTTACACAGCAAATAAATAAAAAGGACATATTTCTGTGTTATAAGGCAAAGAATGAGCATAGAGGTAAGAGAAAAAGATGAGATTAAACATTGACTTTCTCATAGTCAGAGTACTCACTGTCATTGTAAGTCCTGATAGTTCTTAGAGTGTAGTTGAAAAAACATATTATTGAATAGGCTGTTAGACTGTGTGTGAAGAAAGAGGAATGAGAAAAGAGAATCTGGTGGTTGGAAAAATGAGTGGGACTAGCATGGCCGACCTGGTAAGATCCTTCAGTCCAAGAGATGAACACATGTGTTTCTCTTTCTGCCTTTGTAAATCACGACTGACCTATTCAAGCTGGATTCTCTAAGCAGGGCAAAACAGAGGTCAGCCTGACATAAACCCATGACAGTAGACCCCTGAAGATTTATGTAGATTTGGGAAGATTCTGGTTTTTCTTCTTTCCAAACTCACATGCAATGCCATGGGAAATCCTGGATACATCCCACAAGCTGGGCAGGGGACAACTGAGCAAAGGTTTATTAACTGATGACCTAAATTTAAGTCAGACTTTTGCCAGCCGTGCTGTTTCTGTGTGGATCAAGCATATATAATTGATATATTTCTCCTGCCGTGCCACAGCACTAACCAAATGATGGCTTCACTTTTCTTGTTCTATTTCTAGCTAAGATAAAATCGCATTCAGAATTTGAATGTTACATTTGTCTCATTAATTAATGTAATGAATGCTTCCTAAGCTGAGTGCTGAAGAATTGATGCTTTTGAACTTGGAGATCCAACTAGTCCATTCTAAAGGAGATCAGTCCTGGGTGTTCTTTGGAAGGAATGATGCTAAAGCTGAAACTCCAGTACTTTGGCCACCTCATGCGAAGAGTTGACTCATTGGAAAAGACTCTGATGCTGGGAGGGATTGAGGGCAGGAGGAAAAGGGGACAACAGAGGATGAGATGGCTGGATGGCATCACTGACTCGATGGACGTGAGTCTGGGTGAACTCCGGGAGTTGGTGATGGACAGGGAGGCCTGGTGTGCTGCGATTCATGGGGTTGCAAAGAGTCAGACATGACTGAACGACTGAACTGAACTGAACTGAAGTGATGCTGTGCTAGTTGTGTGTGTGTGTGTGTGTGTGTGTGTGTGTGTGTGTGTGTGTATGTGTGTGCATGTGTGCTGCTGGGTCTGTGCATGTGAAAAGAACACATCAATTGGTGATTCCTTAAATATCTTCCATTCTTTGAAGAGAGCTGAAGCTTGCACACTGTCACCTCCCACACAGGCCTGAGTGCTATAAAACTTTAATTGGACCATGAAAATGTATAGTGGAAGGAAAGTACAGGCATTCTTGATGGAGGAAGTTTTACATGCTAAGACACAGAGGCAATGAAGTTCAGATGTTTATAAGAAGTATTTCATTCATTCATTCCATAAATATTTATAGAGTACATACTGTGTGACAAACACTGTCCTAGTCCCTGGATACTCAGCGCTAAACAAGGAAAAATCCTTCTTCTCATGTGACTTTCATTCTGAGAGACAAGGGACAGATCATAAATAAATTAGGTAATTTCCGACAGTGTTAAGTATTATGAAGGAAACAGGATAATATAAGGCATAAATTGAGTGGAAGACATTAGACAGTGTGGTCAAGGAGAGGTTTAGTTTTGCTGGAGAGTAGGTTCTGTGATAGGATTGTGAGATAGTAAACTAGCAAGATCTGTATGTGGGAGTCCTTGGAACACCATGCGTGTCAGGCCTGGTAAGTTCTTTCAAGGCATTTCTAGAAAACACTAAGTACTTTAATTCTTCAAGAAGTGAGATCTGTGCTCACTCTCCTGAACAATAGTCTTTTTAGTACCCCATTTGCATGCTAAATCACTTCAGTCCTGTCTGTTTGCAACCCTGTTGACTGTAGCCCACCAGGTTCCACTGTCCATGGGATTCTCCAGGCAAGAATGCCGGAATTGGTCGCCATGCCCTCCTGCAGGGGATCTACCTGACCCAGGGATCAAACTTGCATCTCTTATGTCTCCTGCATTGGCAGGCCGGTTCTTTACCATTGGCACCACCTAGGAAGCCCAGTACCCTGTATAGAGGAACACTTAATATCCATGCTTGGCAGCTAAGTGGAAATGGTCATTCTCTAGTTAGTCAGTATTACATCTTGAGTCAATTAACTTTATTCAATGTCTAAATGCCCAGGAGGTTAATCTTGACAAGTGTATCTGAGAGAGCTGTAAGAATTTTTCTTAGTTGCTCATAAAATATTTCCAAATCACATTTAACTTCAGCTTATTATTTTTCCTGTTTTTCATTAAAATTATCTCACACTGAAGTCTACCCACACAGAAATCAACAAAGTTCCACCACTTTTGTAAAAATGACCAAATACAATTTTGAACACATAAATGTTATTTCTTTACTTCGTCACCTAAGGAAGAAAAAATGTCTAAGTGGATTTTCCTCAAATATTCCAGTAATACAAATTTTTATTCAGTACAAATACAAAATATTTTAACTTATAGAGATAATGAAAAAATTTTTTTTTCTTTATTTAGTTTTGGCTCTGCTCAGTCTTGATTGCTGCTTGGACTTTCCTCTAGTTGTGAGTGGGGGCTATTCTCTAGTCGCAATGCACAGGCTTCTCATTGTGGTGGCTTCTCTTGTTGCAGAGCACAGGCTCTAGTGTGCTCAGGCTTCAGCAATTGCAGTTCCACGGCTCTAGAGCACAGGTTCAGTAGTTGTGGCACTTGGGCTTAATTGCCTTGAAGCATGTGGGATCTTCCCAGATCAGGGATTGAACCCATATTTCCTACGTTGGAGGCAGATTCTTTACCACTGAGCCAACAGGGAAGCCCTAAGGAGAATTTTCAAAGAAAGTTTTAAGCATGTGAGCTGTAGTGGAAACTTGTTATCTTAATGATTGTATTTTTTTGGCACAAAAACTATTAGTTGAATACTACTAGCCTTGCTATGCTCTAAACATGTGTACTTCCCTTAGAAGATTGCAGTTCATAAGGCTTACAGGCTATCTGGAGTATGTCTTAGGAGAAGAAGACAGTTTTCACAGATTAAGTTGAATGATATCAAAGATACAGGCAATGCTGATATCATTTGCTGACTTTGTTAGGAGGGAAAATCTTGAGAATGGTGGAGTGGGGCTAGGTGGTGGATCATATTAAAAATTAGGAAAAAAAAAAGAAGCACAGGAAAACATGAAAAGAAAATAGGATAGGAGTAACACACCATCCCATGAGATCAAGCCATAGTATCATACTTGTCAATTTTGCTAGTTTTACACAAACATTACTTATAAAACTGGACACTATAAGAAAAAAAAAGGTCATATTGCTTTTTGCAAAGTTATAGAAGGACTCTAGAAAAATAATAAACAAGGTTGATTTTAAGTTTGCGAGTATGGTTTGTGGGTAGACCCCAAATTACTGTGCTGAGTTACTATCCTTAATTTCATTCAGTTTATGAAATATTTTTTTTTTCCAAGTTTTCATGACTGGTAGATGGATGATGGGAGATGCAGCCCAGCAGAGTTTATGGTGACCAGGAATGAGAGACAGGGTTCCAGGTAAACAGTGAAGAGTCAGATAAAAAGAGAATCAGTTCAGTTCAGTCTCTCAGTCATGTCCGACTCTTTGTGACCCCATAAATCGCAGCACGCCAGGCCTCCCTGTCCATCACCAACTCCCGGAGTTCACTCAGACTCACGTCCATCGAGTCAGTGATGCCATCCAGCCATCTCATCCTCTGTCCTCCCCTTCTCCTTCTGCCCCCAATCCCTCCCAGCATCAGAGTCTTTTCCAATGAGTCAACTCTTCGCATGAGGTGGCCAAAGTACTGGAGTTTCAGCTTTAGCATCGTCCCTTCCAAAGAAATCCCAGGGCTGATCTCCTTCAGAATGGTCTGGTTGGATCTCCTTGCAGTCCAAGGGACTCTCAAGAGTCTTCTCCAACATCACAGTTCAAAAGCATCAATTCTTCGGTGCTCAGCCTTCTTCACAGTCCAACTCTCACATCCATACATGACCACTGGAAAAACCATAGCCTTGACTTCACAGACCTTTGTTGGCAAAGTAATGTCTCTGCTTTTCAATATGCTATCTAGGTTGGTCATAACTTTTCTTCCAAGGACTAAGCGTCTTTTAATTTCATGGCTGCAGTCACCATGCAGGCATCGCAGACATAATAGTCATCTTGAGTATACTGTAGACTAGGTGGCTTAATCAACAGAAATTTTCTTATGGTTCTAGAGGCTGGAAGTCCATGATCAGGGTTCTAGCTCATTTGGTTTCTGGTGAGAGTTCTCTTTCTGGCTGGCTTCTTACAGTGTTCTCATATAGCTTTTTCTTGCTGTGTGTGCAGAGAGAGTTATAAAGGGAAGGAGAGTAGCCATCTCTCTAGTGTCTCTTCTTGTAAGGACACTGATCCTATAGGATCAGGGCCCCACCCTTATATCATGTGACCTTAATTACAACAAGGGACATGCATCCGGGCCCATCACTTCATGGCAAATAGATGGGGAAACAATAGAAACAGTGACAGACTTTATTTTCTTGGGATCCAAAAATCACTGCAGATGGTGACTGTAGCCATGAAATTAAAAGACGCTTGGTCCTTGGAAGAAAAGCTATGACTAACCTAGATAGCAAATTAAAAAGCAGAGATATTACTTTGCTGACAAAGGTCTATCTAGTCAAAGCAATGGTTTTTCCAGTAGTCATGTATGGATGTGAGAATTGGACCATAAAGAAGGCTGAGTGCTGAAGAACAGATGCTTTTGAACTGTGGTGTTGGAGAAGACTCTTGAGAATCCCTTGGACTGCAGAAAGTTCAAACAAATCCATCCTAAAGAAAATCAGTCCTGAGTATTCACTGGATGGACTGATGCTAAAGCTGAAGCTCCAATACTTTGGCCACCTGATGTGAAGAACCAATTCATTAGAAAAGACCCTGATACTTGGAAAATTGAAGGCAGGAGGGGAGGGAGATGATAGAGAATGAGATGGTTGGATGGCATCATTGACTCGATGGACATGAGTTTGAGGAAGCTCTGGGAATTGGTGATGGACAGGGAAGCCTGGCATACTGCAGTCCATGGGGTTGCAGAGTTGGACATGACTGAGTGGCTGAACTGAACTGAACTGAACCTTAATTATATCCTTAGAGCACCCTATTTCCAAATACAGACACACTGGGGGATTAGGACTTCAACATGTGACACTGGGGAGCCACATATTGTCCTTAAAATTTTGAAAAAGGGATGGGCCTTCTAACTGAAGCAGGAAGCAGAAAAGTCTTCAGTTAAGTTCAGTCGCTCAGTTGTGTCCGACTCTTTGCAACCCCATGAACTACAGCACGCCAGGTCTCCCTGTCCATCACCAACTCCCGGTGTTCACCCAAACTCATGTCCATTGAGTTGATGATGCCATCCAAGCATCTCATCCTCTGTTGTCCCCTTCTCCTCCTGCCTTCAATCTTTCCCAGCATCGGGGTCTTTTCAAATGAGTCAGCTCTTCGCATCAGGTGGCCAAAGTATTGGAGTTTCAGCTTCAACATCAGTCCTTCCAATGAACACCCAGGACTGATAATACTACAACTGAATAATAAATTTGACTCTGAGCTTCCTGGCAAATAAGGCACAAAGGGAAACATAATGCTGCTGCTAAGTCGCTTCAGTCATGTCCGACTCTGTGCGACCCCATAGACGGCCGCCCACCAGGCTCCCCACTCCCTGGGATTCTCCAGGCAAGAACACTGGAGTGGGTTGCCATTTCCTTCTCCAATGCATGAAAATGAAAAGTGAAAGTGAAGTCTCTCAGTTGTGTCCAACTCTTTGTGACCCCATGGACTGCAGCCTACCAGGCTCCTCCATCCATGGGATTTTCCAGGCAAGAGTACTGGAGTGGGGTGCCATTGCCTTCTCCGAAACATAATAGGCAGAGTGAATTTAAATCAGTGGATAATTCCCTTTGACATCCTAAGACTATTCTCTCTTGTTACGTGTTTCTGTTTGATATAGCAGTTTCAGATATTTACTGATAAGGGCAGGGGGTGGGAAGGGAAGCATTTTGGGGGTTAGAGATTCTGTTGCACTTCATATCACACTATAGACTTTCTTCTTCTACATAGAAGGCTAAATTTCAAGCACTGTTTTTATCTCTTGGAGACTGGATGGAAGATGTCAGGAAATACAAATTCAGACTAAAGTTGAATTTATTGCCACTGGAATTAAAGACTGGGCTTTTGAACCATCAATATACATGCAGGAATGAAGGAAAACAAATGGAAAAGTCACAAATCCTGCAAACAGATTGTTTCAAATCTGAGGGGGATTTGTAAACCCTCTGGCTAGTTCAAGTTAATAAAATACTTTTTACCAAAAATTCTAAAGAAGATCACTTATGTTAAATGTTTTGTATTGAAGTGAGTTTAAAATAATTTTATCCTGAAAGTTTATGGAATAATTAAAGGCTCTTTACTGGTTACAAACTAAAGTTGGCATCTTTATTTTAGATGCTTGGGGTGGTCAATATAATATACACACTGAAAAGGGTCACAAAATCATTTGAATGATGATTGTATTAATAATTAGTCACGCCACATTATCTTTTTTGAAGTCCCAACTTTTTATTTTGTATTGGAGTAGAGTTTATTAACAATGCTGTGTTAGTTTCAGCTGTACAACAAAGTGATTCAGTTATACATATACATGTATCTATTCTCTTTCAAATTCTTTCCCCATTTAGGTTGTTATATAATACTGAACAGAATTCCCCTTGCCACACAGCATGTCCCTGCTGGTTCTCCATTTTATTTTATTTTTAATTTTTTTTAATTGTGAAAATGTGGTAACACATTTACAGGAGACTTGGAAAATGCAGGACAAGGTTACATATAGTTCCACTATATAGTACAATTAATTTTTAAGTAGATAAATTTTTAGTTTTAGTTTCAATATCAAACTCAAAAATTAATAGAATAAATATACAGAGAAGTAGAAGGATATAGTAGACCTGAAAAGAACCAATTCAACATAACTAAGATTTATACAACTTTCACACAACAGCAGGATACAAATTCTATTCAAGTTTCCATAGACTGTAAGCTGGGAGACATATCCAGAGACATAAAACAAGGTGCAAAAATTTCATGGTCTAAAGGTATTGTAGTCATATAGAGTCTCTTCTCTTTCCACTGTGGAATTATGTTAAAAATCAATTATCCAAAGACATTTGAAAATAACCCACATATTTTCAAATCATGCCATATTACCTTCAATTAAGTATAAAGATCTTTCCAATCACATAACCTAGAGATCACTTCACTGTTGACTGCCAGTCTGTTATTTCTCTCATCCAGCAATGGTGGGATGGATGCCTTTTCCTTGGGGAAGAGATGTCTGTGGTTTGTTGCCTTTGCCAATAACAAAAATGTTAGTGAACCGGATGGCAAAGCTGTTGCCTTTGGCGTCTTTCACATGAACCATATCAAAGGAACCAGGAGGTCTCTTTCTGTTGGTGATCACACCAATTCTTCCCAGGTTAGCACCTCTGGTCACCATATACTGGTGGAATGGGTAAATCTTGTTTGTCTCCAAATCAGTCTGAACGGTGTTATTCACTTTGATGAGGAATCAGGGAGGTAGGTGGTATGAGCATCATGAGTTGCCAGATGAGGGATTCCTTTTGTGTCCACAAAGGTCTTTCTCACTTTGCGCAACTTGTACTTGGCTTCCTCAGGTGGACTACAATGAACAGCAAAGTGACCCTTGGTGTCACAGAAGAGAGGGGAATTCTCTCTGGTCTTGTTAAGGCTGATGACATCTATTAATCCAGCAGGGTAGGTTAGGTTACATCACTTTGGATCTCTGCCATCAGTCTTTTTTTTCTTTCTCTCTTGTATTTATTTATTTATTTGGTTGCACTGGGTTTTAGCTGTAGCATGTGGGATCTAGTTCCCTGACCAGGGATAGAACCAGGGCCCCATGTGTTGGGAGCATGGAGTCTTAGCCACTGGACCACCAGGGGAGTCCCTGCCATCAGTCTTAATAAACTGTCGCACAAGCAGATCTTCATCTCCTGTCAGAGCATACTTAAGTCTGTTCCTTAGAAAATGATGAGGGGGAGACTTTCCCTCAGGCATGTGGGGACTGGTAGATGGGCAAGGAACAAGCACATTGATCAGTTTTTCAGTGTCCAGTGCTTTGGAGTTGCTACATGCTTCAGATGCTTCCTGAGACATTGAGTCATGGCGGTGCTAACCATGAAAAGAGCATTCTTTAACCCTTTTCAGCTCACCTAAACTTTCTTTGGGGTCAACTTGGTTCTTAAATTTACTTTGTTTTCTCAAACTGTAAAAATGAAAAATAATTTCTGATAATTGAGATCCATTCAAAATAGCAAATTCAAGATTTCAGTGTCTCCAAGTATAACCAGAAAAACAAGTGTAATGTAAACCCCTAAATTGTATTCCTTCATTCATCCTTTTGCTCATAATTTGATCAGTTTTCATTGACTACCATCTACCTGCTGGGATATTTGTTAAACTCAGGATAAACTGTGGTCTCTTGGGACTTCCATGTCATTAAAATGCAGTGCTGTGTGCTAGCTGTCGGTCATCCTGAAGATATGAGCAAGTGTTACTAAAACTCTTTTGGAGGTCACCCTTGCTGGGCGAGAAAATTTGCGTTGGTTTTTGGAGAAAGTGGCCTATGAGTTGTAAGCTGAGTAGGAGCAAGCCATGGAAAGAGCAGGGAGTTACTGTAGTGACATTATATGTTTGGGAGCAGCTGGTTCAATGGTAGAGAGGCACAGCTGAGTGAAAATTCAGGCGAGTAACATGTATACAGTGGAATATTGAGTAAGAATAGTGTGCGGCAAATGGAAGACTAGGAAAGAGCTTTGTATGCCACACTAATTTGGCATTCTCTCCTAAAAGTATTCCTAAAGCCTTTGAAGGGTTTTAACCATTGGATTGGCGTGATCAGATTTGTTTTTTGAATGACAGTGCCAGTAGGAGTGTGGCAAATAGATTGAGAATAGGGTATGATAACTGTGATGTAGAATCAAGTTAGAATTGTTATAGTAATCCAGGCAAGAAGTGATGAGGTCCTGAGCTATACTGTTAACTATTTCACAAAGACATAAAAATAATTTTTTTAAAGAATAGCAAGAAGAGATAAGAAAGCCTTCCTCAGCGATCAATGCAAAGAAATAGAGGAAAACAACAGAATGGGAAAGACTAGAGATATCTTCAAGAAAATTAGAGATACCAAGGGAACATTTCATGCGAAGATGGGCTCGATAAAGGCCAGAAATGGTATGGACCTAACAGAAGCAGAAGATATTAAGAAGAGGTGGCAAGAATACATAGAAGAACTGTACAAAAAAGATAGTGATTATCTGGGTGAATGACCCAGATAATCACAATGGTGTGATCACTGACCTAGAGCCAGACATCCTGGAATGTGAAGTCAAGTGGGTCTAGAAAGCATCACTATGAACAAAGCTAGTGGAGGTGATGGAATTCCAGTTGAGCTATTTCAAATCCTGAAAGATGATGCTGTGAAAGTGCTGCACTCAATATGCCAGCAAATTTGGAAAATTCAGCAGTGGCCACAGGACTAGAAAAGGTCAGTTTTCATTCCAATCCCAAAGAAAGGCAATGCCAAAGAATGCTCAAACTACTGCACAATTGCACTCATCTCACACACTAGTAAAGTAATGCTCAAAATTCTCCAAGCCAGGCTTCAGCAATAAAAAAAAAAAAAATAAATAAATAAATAAATAAAATTTTTTTTACTCAATTCTGGGCCAGATATTTTAAACTGTTACTTAGAGGAAAGCAGAATACCTATTTATAGGCAAGGCTAGTTCTTTTCATTTTCTTTCTCATTAAAAAAAAATTAGCCCATCAATGCAATTTCAAAGCCATATGGTATATTAGAACTTCCTAAGGAAAAAAAAAAATGGACAAGTCGATATTAAATCATCCATGCTTACAAATGGACTACTCTTTTTTCATGCAACCCTCTGTAGTTTACAGTGAAATGGCTTCCCTGTAGCTCAGCTGGTACAGAATCCGCCTGCAATGCAGGAGACCCTGGTTTGATTCCTGGCTCAGGAAGATCCACTGGAGAAGGGATAGGCTACCCACTCTAGTATTCTGGCCTGGAGAATCCCATGGACACTGGCAGACTACAGTCCATAGGGCCGCAAAGGGTCGGACGTGACTGAAGCGACTTAGCAGAGCAATCTGTAGATTAACTAGAACCAAACCTATACATTTCAATAGTAACATATGTTCTGTTATCTGCCAATCTATTTTCAAGTCTATATGAGTATGACTGTATGCCACCATGAACGAATGAACAGGAAAGATCAAAGTCATTTGATCTGGTTCTGTGGTTTATAAAATTCAAATCAATATGAAGAGAAAATGGCGGGCATCAGACATCCGTCTCTGCTTGTACCAGGTCACACACTGTAATTCTATCCAAGTACAAGTTTCCATGGTAAACAGGGCAAGACTTGCCAACACTTCACAGGCTTCCAAAAAGAAGCTACGTCCTCCTGGGGGAACTTTGTAACTGGAAAAGAAAATCTTCACAGATGAAATCTGCAGCAAAATCAAGTCAAAGACGGTATTTCTGCAGCAGGCCTTTTGCCAAATGTCTCATCAACAAATATGGCACTGGCAGTGACCCGTCCTAGGGTAAAGGTGGTTTATAAAATGCTCCTGCCAAACCTTGTTTTTATTTGCGCACAGCTTCCTAGGGGGGAAAAAAAAACAAATATCTGACTTTGAGTTGAAATTTTCCACGTTTCATCCCAATCCAAAGGTTACTTAAAAAGTTTTTTTTTTGGAAAGTTGAAGTAAAGTCAAGTGAAATTTGTAAAGTTTAGTCATCTGAGGAGGTATGTGTACACAAAGATCTCAGTGAGTAACACAAAAAAATTACATTTTCCTTTTGCTTGTGACTTTTGAAAGACTAAATCCTTTTGGCTTTTTCTTTTGAAACCCTGTCTCAGTTACAAGGACAGGAAATCAACCATTTTTCTTTTTCAATTTATTCCAACAGTTTTTCTCCTAGGAAGAACTAATAAATTTGTTGTTGTTTGTCGTGCTCAGACCCTCAGTCGTGTCTGACTCTTTGTGACCCCATTGACTGTAGCTGCCAGGCTCCTCTGTCCACGGGGTTTCCCAGGCAAGAATACTGGAGTTGGGTGCCATTTCCTCCTCCAGGGATCTTCCTGACCCAGGGATCGAACTCTTATGTCTCTAACATCTTACATCTCTTATGTCTCCTGCATTGGCAAGCAGATTCTTTACCACTAGGGACACCTGAGAAGCCCCATTAAAATAAGACTTTACATATTAAATCCACTAGTAGCAAAAAAAAAAAATTTAGAATGTCCTCACATACACATACATTTGAGAGAAAAATGTATTTTCAAATCATGAGCATAATTCAAATGAATTCGATAAATCTGCTAAGTACCAGGCACTGAGAGTTCAGTGTTCCAGGTATATAAAGCTGAATAAGGCAAGTCCTGCCCTCCAGAAATATATTATTTGGTAGTGGAGATAAAAGTAATAACAATGGCAATAATGCAAGGCAGAATATAGTAAGCGTAGAGGTATAAGCAAAGTGATATAGGACCACAAAAATGGAGAAATTAATGTTGATTGGAGGATGGGGATGGTTTATTCTGAGTTTTGAAGGACTGAGAATGACAAAGATCAGTGAGTCAGGAAGGACATTTCAGACTAGAGACCAGTGTGAGCACATGAATGGAGGTTAGAGATGGGACTAGTCAAGGTGGCTGCCAAGTTGGATATGACAGAGGATGGAGTAGAAAATCAAGTTACGAAAAGTTGAAAAGTTAGGTTCAAAGTTTCTCAGTGGGTGTGCTACTGGTTTTAGGGGGTGAATGGGTCTTTGCTTTCTTAGGGAGTGTGTGTCTTCTAAAAGTCATCAGTGCTCCATGGCATTTTGACCAATAAAAAGAATTCTCAAACATTTTCAAACCCATCCTGGGGACAGGCAGTATCAACCCTGCAGAAAATGACTGAAGGTGGCTTGGATTCCAAATCTGGGGGCAGTCCTTAGCCCTGTATGTAGGTGCTGAGTATCTACTAAACCAGTTCTGACTAGAGCAAGGGCCTGAGCAGGCCTGGGATTCAGGACAATGATCTCTGGAGATTGAATCAAAGAAGAGAAAGAATGGGATAATCAAGTCAGTCTATTGCAATAGTCTAGAGAAGAGTCAATGTGGACTTGAAGTTAAGACTCTCATCACTTTCATGCTTGAAAACATTAATATACATCAGTATTATTATTATTAAAATCTTCATTGAATTTGTTACAACATTGCTCCTGTTTTATGTTTTGTTTTTTTTAGCCACAAGGCACTTGGGATCTTAGCTTCCTGACCAGGGATGGAACCCACATCCTCTGGATTGGAAGGTGAAGTCTTAACCACTGGACCACCAGGGAAGTCCCTATTACTATTTTTGCCTCTGCTACTCCATAGCACTGCCTTGTAGAATTCTCGGTGCTATAGCTGCTTTCCTGTTATTTCTCTTTCCCCAAATTAATATCATATGGTAAAGTCAGTATTTCATAAACAAGATTTTTAGAGGGTGATCAAAACACCCTCTCTACAACACACTTTCTAATTATAGCATAAACACGTGGGGGTGTGGAAAGCTCTATTTAAAAAACAAGACAGAAAGAATGCTGTTTCTCTGTTTTGTTTTAGATAGTGTTTGGATTCTTTCACTTCTTGAGAGGTTTTTTTTTTTTCTTCTTCTTCTTTCCCTCTCTCTTTTTAAAAGAAAGGCTCTGTTGACAGTAGACTGAAAAGTTTTGAATCCCAGATGTCAGTCCAATGGAAACTCAAAGTGGATAGGCAGATGGAGTCTCTCAGAAGCACCACCAGTTGCCAGAACAGAAGACCGTGCCCAAGGCAAGGGAGGCAAGTGGGTCATGTTGCTGCTTGGATGTGTGCAGGTGATGGCGAGGGGTGGAGAGCACGGCTGCCCCCACGGAAGCCCAGTCTGCATGTCTCTAAAGGGCGTCCTGAGTCAGCAAAGCGGCTGAAATCACACCCTCTAACAGGTCCTCTCTCATCTACATTGCTGCCTTCTTGTTTCCCCAAGGGACTTTGGAAGGGACCCACTCCAGTATTCTTGCCTAGGAAGTCCCATGGACAGAGGAGCCTGGTGGGCTATACAGTCCATGGGGTTGCAAAGAGTTGGACACAACTTATGGACTAAATAACAACAACAAATATTTACAGAAGATCACCCACAGATATGTTATGCTTAACTTTTTTTTTTTTTTGTAAAAAACCCTCTTCAGGAAACTTTCAGGTGTTTTTTCGTGGGAAACAAAATGGGATTTCAGGCCTCATTAAGCAACTGAAAACTTGTACCAAATCTACGAGAGGCTTGAGGACTTGAAATCACAAATTCGAATCTGATCCGAGTCATTAGTGAGGCTCTCATTCTCCAAACCTCATCTGAACTTTCAACTAGGTTCCTGTTAAGGGTCTCTGAAATGGGCTTGGGCCCCCACTCATGTTTTCCAGGGCTCTATTCCCTTCAGTTTTTTTCTTGTGCAAAATTGTTAATTTTTCTCTTCATTGAAGAACATACTGAAAAAAAATGATTATAACGTTTTTTTAATCTCCTGATACTTTCTATGTTATAAAGCATTTATATATATATTAACCAAGGAATGATGCTAAAGCTGAAACTCCAGTACTTTGGCCACCTCATGTGAAGAGTTGACTCATTGGAAAAGACTCTGATGCTAGGAGGGATTGGGGGCAGGAGGAGAAGGGGACGACAGAGGATGAGATGGCTGGATGGCATCACCGACTCGATGGACCCGAGTTTGAGTGAACTCCAGGAGTTGGTGATGGACAGGGAGGCCTGGCGTGCTGCGATTCATAGGGTCGTGAAGAGTCGGACACGACTGAGCGACTGAACTGAACTGAACTGAACTGAACCCATTAAATACTTTGAAGCTCAGAGGATTAAGGGACTTACCCAAGGTCACAGAATGGAAATCCCAGAACTCACATCCAGGTCTTTTTGACTCTGAGCTCATGTGTTCCCCTCAACAGTTTGCTACTCAGTTACCAGCACTTTGATCCCTGAACTGATGCTAAGGAGGGCCACAGTTTCTGAGCAGTATGATCTCCCAGTTCTGACCCAGGAATCAGTTGCTTCGAATAATGAGAATTGGTTCCATTGGCAGTTTCCAAAACTGTCTTTTAGAAATTGCTATTATGGCAACAGCTTTTGTGGTTCCTGACCCTCAGTGGCAGAAAAGGCCAGTGGCCCAGCTCCAGGTGCCCCTTCCTCCCTACATGGCTGCATTCAGTGACTCCCAGCAGCATGTTCTCCTGGCTGTGGTAAACTCCCACTTGCTCCTGTTAGCAGCTTTTGAAAGGTCCTCTGGGTCATTCCAGAGTTTCTTGCTTCCTGGCATAGCTCCTTGGCAAGTAGACAGTGCAGCGTCACCACCTCAGCACCACCTCTAAGAGCAGACCTCAGTTCCGGTGTTCGACAGCAACTTGTGTCTTCAACTAAGCCCCCGAAGTGACTTAGGGGAAGCAAGGCTCCATAAAGGTCCACAATGTCATGCTGGGATTTGCTGGACTCTGAAACAGATTTAGGTCTCCTGAGTCTCCACTGGTTCGGAGTGAGTGCCTTGACATTCTTCTTTCAGAAGTCACATGTGTTGCCTGTAAAATTTTTCTCTACATGATCAGTCCTCCCTTATTGTGTGGTGAAATGAGCCCCGGAAACCGCCCTAGGCATCTCCAAACGGTTTAGCTCTCATAATTTTCTAACAGTGACCCTGGGTTATGTAGAAACTCAAAATTTCTCTTCATAACCAGTTAGCAATAAGAGTAGGGTGAGGTTTATTTAGGGCTTGCACCATGCCAAACCCTAAAGAAAGTTAGTTTAATTTAGTCACTCAGTCGTGTCCGACTCTTTGCAAGCCTATGGACTGTAGCCTACCAGGCTCCTCCATCCATGGGATTTTCCAGGCAAGAGTACTGAAGTGTGTAGCCATTTCCTTCTACAGAGGATCTTCCCAACCCAGGGATCAAACCCAGGTCTCCCACACTGTAGGCAGATGCTTTACCGTCTGATCCACTAGGGACGTCCCTAAAGAGCTGGACCACAAAGAAGGCAGAGTGCCGAAGAATTGATACATTCAAATTGTGGTGTTGGAGAAGACTCTTGAGAGGCCCTTGGACTGCAAGGAGATCAAACCAGTCCATCCTAAAGGAAATCAACCCTGAATATTCATTGGAAGGACTGATGCTGAAGCTGAAGCTACAGTACTTTGGCCACCTGATGCAATAAAGCCAACTCTTTAGAAAAAGACCCTGATACTGGGAAAGACTGAAGGCAATAGGAGAAGGGGGCTGCAGAAGATGAGATGGTTAGATAGCATCACTGACTCAATGGACATGAATCTGAGCAAACTCTGGGAGATAGTGGAGGACAGAGGAGCCTGGCAGCCTACAGTCTATGGAGTTGTAAAGAGTCTTGCTAGGACACAACCTAGCAAATGAACAACAACAAATCCACGCCAAGCACGTAAGTGCTTTCTATTAACTTTTAAAATCCTCATAGCACATTCCTGATGAAAGTCCTGTTTTAAGCCCCATTCATTTACTATATTTTAATTTATTAAAAAGACTTATTTTTGTATTTGGCTGAATGGGGCCGTGTTTGTGGCATGTAGGATCTTTGATCTTTGCTGTGGTATGTGGGGTCGCTTGGCTGCAGAATGTGACTTCTTAGTTGCAGCAAGTGGCATCTAGTTCCCTGACCAGGGATGGAACCTGGGCCTTCTGCTTTGGGAGTGTGGAGTCTTAGCCACTGGACCACCAGGGAAGTCCCACCCCTTTTAAAAACAGGGAAAAGGAGACTTACAAAGTTAAAAAAAAATGTGCTCAGGAGGTAATAGATGGGAGATCTGCCTTCTGGTTCTTTCTGAATTCCAGAAATTTTTTGTGGATAAAGAAGAGTATATCACATTAAAGAATTTGAGTGCCTCCTTTATCCTTGCAGAATGTCACATTTTCCCCAAGGACAGATATCTTTAAGCCTCACATGGTCTGAGCAGAAGATGTCTGTGGCAGATACGTCTTTTCTCACCTAACAGTCCTTCCTGGTTCTTCCGTGTCAAAATGAAAAGTTAGTCGCTCAGTCATGTCTGACTCTTTGTGTTCCCTCCTCTGTCCATGGGATCTCCAGGCAAGAATACTGGAGTGGGTATTCCAGTATTCCCAGGTTCCCCTTCTCTAGGGGATCTTCTCAACCCAGGGATTGAACCTGGGTCTCCTGCATTGTGAGCAGATTCCTTAACTTAAGGCACCAGGGAAACCCCCTCCTTGCCAAAGTCTCTGGTTTTGTTCAAATGGCAATGTGCTCTGGAGCTTCAAGGGATTGGATCCTTGTTGGCCTCATTCAACCACAGAGCTCCCATTCTTCTTTGCATATTGGGTATAAGAGCAGGTCTGAATGAGTTGGGGGATCTTTGGGGCTCTTCTAGACAAGACATTCCTGTTTGAGTGAATACAGAGCCAGGTGAGGAGAAAGCACTTTTGTCCTTATTCTTCCCTTCCTGCTTTGGATAACGTTGGGCGATGAGGTGATGCCTGGGGCTCAGAGAGCTTGCGGCCATTAGACAAGCCTGAGGATAGAGACCAATGACCTGTGGCTGGCAAAATGGGATAATATAATAATAATAAAAGCCTGGTTCTTTTTAAATGACATGGAGCCTTCAAATTGATCCTGGAATCACTTTTGATTTTCTCATGAAGTTGACAGTAAATATCCTTTTATTTGTGCCGAGGCTTCACAAAATGTGAGAAGTATGTGCCAGTCTGCAAACTGTTTCTTACTGCTCTGTAAAGAGATAAGAACAGAAAATTGAGAATAAGGGCTTCAGTGCTACTATAGTACGTTGCTGTTACACTGGTGACGGTAGACTTGTTGAACAAGGTATTGACCAGTCCAAGGTGGATTGGAAATTAAAACAACAGCAATGCCGCAGGTCACTTAGTTACCTGATAATTCAGTGGACTTTTTTTTTTTTTTTTCTTAGCTAAGAAAATTCGCTTAGCTAAGAGTATTCTTAACTCTTAAGAAAAGAAGTCTGTGCTCACATGACTGATATACTCTCAAATTTAAACAGATTTATGTCACACGGTAGAGACCTAGATACAACTGAACTTTTTGCTTCAGTTCAGTTCAATTCAGTTCAGTTGCTTGGTCATGTCCGACTCTCTGTGACCCCATGAATCGCAGCACGCCAGGCCTCCGTGTCCATCACCATCTCCCGGAGTTCACTCAGACTCACGTCCATTGAGCCGGTGATGGCATCCAGCCATCTCATCCTCTGTGGTCCCCTCTTCCTTCTGCCCCCAATCCCTCCCAGCATCAGAGTCTCCTCCAATGAGTCAACTCTTCGCATGAGGTGCCCAAAGTACTGGAGTTTCAGCTGTAGCATCATTCCTTCCAAAGAACACCCAGGGCTGATCTCAATCAGAATGGACTGGTTGGATCTCCTTGCAGTCCAAGGGACTCTCAAGAGTCTTCTCCAACACCATAGCTCAAAAGCATCAATTCTTCGGCACTCAGCCTTCTTCACAGTCCAACTCTCACATCCATATATGACCACTGGAAAAACCATAGTTTAGGGGCTGTCTTAACAAATGTGTTGTTCTGTGTGATCTAATTCTTCTGTGGTCATCATGCTTTGAGAGAAAACCAAGCTACTTCAGGTAAAGCAGGGTGGTATAGACTGGTCACTTATAAGTATAGCAAAAGTATAATGTTGACAACATTTAGTTCGGGGCTCTGTCATGCGGTCCTTCAGGGTCCCTCCCAACCAGCCAGTCTGTCATTCCTCCTCTTCTCTTTCCTATTCTTGTTTTTACTCTCAGCTTGACATGAAGTCATCTTTAAGAAGTTTTCAAAATATTTTTATTTTTTCCTGAAGTATAATTGATTTATAATATTACATTATTTTCAGGTAATCACTACAGCATACTAATCCAGTATTTTTACCTGAGGTCATATCCATGAAATATAGTCTAAAATTAATTATACGGATGTTAAATCAACTCTAAGATTTAATGCTCAACCATTGTGTAAAAGAAGTTAGAAAATAAAGAATTTCCATATAAAAAAGTTATTACAAGATAATGTCTATAATTCCCCATGCTATACCATGTTTTCTCATTGCTTATGTATTTTGTACATAGTAGTTTGTGTCTCTTAATCCCTTACCCCTGATTTGTTCCTCCCTCATCCTTCTCCCCTTTGGCAACCACTAGTTTGTTTTCTTTGTGTGTGAATCTATTTCTGTTTTGCATTTATATTCATTTGTATTTTTATTTTAGAAACATATTTATTTATTTCTTTGACTGCTTTGGGTCTTAGTTGCAGCATGCAGGATCTTTCATTGTGGCAATCAGGCTCTCTAGTTGTGGCTCACAGGCTTCGTTGTCTTGCGGTATGTGGGGTCTTAGTTCCTCAACCAGGGATTGAACCCACATCGCTTGCATTGCAAAGTGGGTTCTTAACCACTGGACCATCAGAGATGTCTCTATATTGTTCTTGTTTTTTAATTCTTATTTTAAAATCTTTATTTGTATAATTTAAACAAAATTTTATGCAATTTTAAAGGTAACTTTCCATTTAGTTCTTACAAAATATGGATTATATTCCCTGCATTGTACAATACATCCTTGAATCTATCTTATATACAATAGTTTAAACCTCCCATTCTATCTCCTCTCTGTTCCCCACTGCCCTGCAGCTGGTAACCAGTAATTTTTCCTCTATATCTGTGAGTCTACTTTGTTTTTGTTTTATTCACTAGTTTGTTGTATTTTTTAGATTCCACATACAAGTGATATTGTGATATTATATAGTATTTGTCATTCTCTGTCTGGCATTTCATTAAGCATGATATTCTTTAGGCCCATCCATGTTGCTACAAATGGCAGGATCTCATTTTTCATGGCTGCATAATATTCCACTATATATATATATATATAAAAAAATATATATATATATAAATATATATATAAAAAAAAGTCACTCAGTCATGTCTGACTCTTTAAGACTCCATGGACTGTAGCCTGCCAGGTTCCTCAACCCATGGAATTATCCAGGTAAGAATACTGGAGTGGATGCCATTCCCTTCTCCAGGGGATTGTCCCCATCCAGGGATTGAACCTGGGTCTCCTGCATTTCAGGCAGATTCTTTACCGTCTGAGCCACCAGGGAAGCCCCTTATACATATACACCACAATCTTTATCCATTTGTCTGTTCATGGGCCCTTGGGTTGCTTCCTTATCTTGGCCATTGTAAATAGTGCTGCTATGAACATTGGGGTGCCTGTATCTTTTCAAATTAGAGTTTAATGAGATTTTAGCAAATAAATTTCCATGAAGCCACTTAAAACTTTGCAACTTTAGGAAAATCACTGACCTCTTTGAATCTCAGTTTGTAAAATGAGAATAATATGACACCCCTATTATATAAATAACAATAATAATACCTAGCACTTATCGTGTGCTTGGTACAATTTCAAGCCCTATATAGGTATTACCACATTTAGTTCTCTTAATGACTTTACGATGTATGTGCTACAACTTTATCTCACTACACAGAGGAGAACTGACGAGGTGACAGGGCCATGGTTTGAATCCTGATGTGCCCACGAGAGCCCTCTTGCGTGACCACTATGCCCTAGCTCCTTATTGTAAGAAATTTTAATATTATCTGATGAAAATATTTGGATCAAAAAATAGCTTATCTAGTGATTTTGTCTGTGTGAACCACCCATTCATGTAATTGCATATTAATATGATTGAATGTTTAGAAATGAACCGTTTCAGAGAATCCAAAAAGGAAAAGAAAAAAGAAAAAAAAGAATCAGCTGGAATATCTGGTTTCTGATTGATTTCCTGTTCAGAAGTTTCCTAAAAGTAAACTTAATTATAGTGTTGATCTTGGTAGATTAGAACGTGAATATCTTGGAGTATTTTGCCAACTGGACCAACCTTTTTCAGGTTGATCCCTCAGCTGCCAGAGGCAGTGGAAAGATCTACTTCATTCCTTGGTAATCAGCCTGTTTGATGGAAGGCAGGGCTAAGTCCAGGAAACATATAAGACCTGGATCAGAGGAGTTGGCCTCCAAAGCTGACTCTTTCACTGCCTGGCTAAGTGACATTGGGTAAATCATTTCACCCTTTCAAATCTTTCTTTGCAGTGAAGTTCAATTTGAAATAATAGAGGTGTAAGTTGCTTGTCAACCATAAAGCCTTGAGAACATATTTTTATATTTTCTATTTATAGCGGTGCATAATCCCTCATATTGACACTGTGGTATATATGGAAGCAGTAGTATTCTTCATTGAAAATTGCACTCTCTCCAAGACAAGTGATCTGGGTTCCAGTCTTACTCTATACCCAACCTTCTGCAGCAATATTTTCTTACCTGGAAAATGAGGGATGTGTGTGGATGGAGGGTTTCTAAATGATCTTGGGGACCTTGTGCCATTTCATCATCAAAAGTACTGAGATATTTTCTCTTCCTTCTTTTTTTTATAATTTTATTTATTTTTTGGCTGCACTGGGTCTTGGTTGCTGTGCACAGGCTTTCTGTAGTTGTGGAGGGCAGTGGCTTCTCTTCTTTGCGGTGCCTGGTTGTCTCATTGTGGTGGCTCCTCTTGTCACAGTGCCTGGACTCCAGGCACATGGGCTCAGTAATTGTGGACGCCTGCCTCTAAAGCACAGGCTCAGCAGTTGTGTCGCCCAGGCTTGGGTGCTCCTCAGCATGTGGGGTCTTCCTGGACTAGGGATCAAACCTGTAACTCCTGCATTGACAGGTGGATTCTTCAGCACTGAGCCACCAAGGAAGCCCTGAGACATTTTCTTCAGTTATTTATTAACAGAGGTTGCTACTGTTGCATTTCCACGTAGCTGACACACATCTACAAAAGACACCAGAAACTGTTCTTTTGACTCATAGGAACAGACAGCACAGCTATGGATCAAAAGGGTACCACACAGACACCCTTCAGATGTAGTCTACCAAGGGAAGGAGCTTGTGTGTGTGTGTGTGTGTGTGTGTGTGTGTGTACTTGGAGAACACCCCAAATGCCTCACTGGGGTGGACGCTGCATGAACACAGAGCTGTGAAGAGATGTTCAAATCCCAGGATGCAACTAAGGTTGGCAAAATCTGCCCTGCTTAGACTATCAGAGCTACAAAGGTCAGCATGGACAAGGAGGAAACTGACATTCAGAAGGAACACATCAATTGCCTAAGGCTCCAGAGAAGATCAGCAGTTAGCAGGCTGGAACCCACCTCACCTAATTCTCAGGCCAGGGGTCTTTCTATTGTCCCATGTGGCCTTATTTACAAAGATGCCATTGACAAAATTATCCTAAGGAATCACTCAAAGAAATCATCGCAAAACACCAAAAGAAGACAAAACCCTTGACACACTCAGATGATTTATGTTTTCACTCTTCTGAGACATGTGGACATTTTAGCAACACCTTTTTTTTAACTGACTTAAAATATGCACACATAATCAATAACATTCCCTGCATCATTGCTGAGAGTTACACATTATTGTAAAGAAAATATTGTGATATCAAGCTGATGAAACTTTATATTTGAAAGATTTCTCTTTTTGATGTTCTGATTCATAGACATCTGCAGCAGTTCTCTAAAAGAAGTCTTTTATTTTGTGTGAAACATAATGTAAACATTTATTCCAGATCAACCAGAAGGAAAGGCGTAGTGGTAAAAAAAAATAATTGAAGGGTAATGGCATGTTTAGACCCAGTGAGACATGAGGGTCATGATGAGCTATTAGCCAAATATGAGTCTACAATAGTTTATTATAAAAGCGAGTATTATACTTGGACATTTCCAATGGAATAAGCTGTATTATAGCCAGAATTATAGTATTATACTCAAGAGTATAATAGGACTGTTATAATACTGCTATTATACTCCTAGTATATCCAGTGTTTGTCAGTCCTTTAATTTAGCATTGAGTCTACTTTTGTACTTCTCTTCAAGTAAATTCAATAAATGGCAAAGGAACAGTAGAAAAGAAGAAGCTCAGTGATTAAAGCATTGAGAATAAAACCTTTGAATTATGTGATAGATTATTAGGGAAGATGTTATTCACTGCAAGAAGAAGAGGGACAGTCATAGGAGGTATCAGAAAGAATACCTAATTACAAGATTCAGTGAGAATTAGATGGTAAACCAGTAGCTAACATTTATTGGGTACTTAAGTTTCAGACACCGTGCTAAATACCATTCATGAACAATCCCATTTAATCCTCATAAAAACGTAAGTGGGAGTATTGCCCAGAAGTATGATGAGTTTTAATTATAGAATTTGTCTTTATGACCAGTCATAGAGATAAGAGGATTAGAAACTTCAGGATTTTGTTTTAGCTCTTTAAATAAAGCGAAAATCTGGTTGTATTTCAATTTCTTAGGAGCTTGCCAATGGCATTGGATGCTGGAGGTATAATTTCTTCCTCTACCAAGTGGCCAAACTGGACTTCTTTACAAAGAACCTTTCAGCTGAAGGACTTTTATTCTTTATTGTAATGTTTTCAAAGCAAGGATTCCTTACTTTTGAAGGATGCACAAAAACTTCGTGAAAATGAACGGTTGACTAGGAACTCAAGTTTATTATTATTATTCTTCTTAAACTTTTTATTTGATACTGGAGTTTAGCCAATTAGGAATGTGTGACAGTTTCAGGGGCACAGTAGAGGGACTCAGCCTTACATACACTGTATCCACTCTAACCTGACCTCCCCTCCCATCTAGGCTG
Source organism: Bos indicus x Bos taurus (assembly GCF_003369695.1). Classification (NCBI taxonomy): domain Eukaryota; kingdom Metazoa; phylum Chordata; class Mammalia; order Artiodactyla; family Bovidae; genus Bos; species Bos indicus x Bos taurus. The sequence continues at coordinate 56,792,449 of NC_040091.1, forward strand.
CTGCTGCTAAGTTGCTTCAACTTAGTAGTTGAAGTCGTGTCCGACTCTGTGCGACCCCAGAGACGGCAGCCCACCAGGCTCCCCTGTCCCTGGGATTCTCCAGGCAAGAACACTGGAGTGGGTTGCCAATTCCTTCTCCAGTGCGTGAAAGTGAAGTCTCTCAGTTGTGTCCAACTCTTAGTGACCCCATGGACTGCAGCCCACCAGACTCCTCTGTCCATGGGATTTTCCAGGCAAGAGTACTGGAGTGGGGTGCCATTGCCTTCTCCACCCATCTAGGCTAGGCACTCCTAAATTGAGAGAACAGGATATAAATTATTTAGGGCCTCACAGCTGGCAGAAGAAAATGCAAAACCTCTCTGGAGATACACTTCTTCAACCTAGGGTACACAAGATTTCCATAGATAAATCCACAATGAAGAGAAGTTCACAACCCAAAATTATAAAATACTAGAAATCCTTATGAGTGACAGTGCATCAATTAATAAAGCTATCAGGTGGAGACTATCAAATCTGTACGCTTAAAGTGACACAAAAGAAAGGATAATATCATAAAGCATAAGATTCTGAAAAAAGAATCAGTTCAGTTCAGTTCAGTCACTCAGTCGTGTCCGACTCTTTGTGACTCCATGAATTGCAGCACGCCAGGCCTCCCTGTCCATCACCAACTCCCGGAGTTCACTTAAACTCATGTCCATCGAGTCAGTGATGCCATCCAGCCATCTCATTCTCTGTCGTCCCCTTCTCCTCTTGCCCCCAATCCCTCCCAGCATCACAGTCTTTTCCAATGAGTCAATTCTTCACATGAGGTGGCCAAAGTACTGGAGTTTCAGCTTTAGCATCATTCCTTCCAAAGAAATCCCAGGGCTGATCTCCTTCAGAATGGACTGGTTGGATCTCCTTGCAGTCCAAGGGACTCTCAAGAGTCTTCTCCAACACCACAGTTCAAAAGCATCAATTCTTCGGCACTCAGCCTTCTTCACAGTCCAACTCTCACATCCACACATGACCACAGGAAAAACCATAGCCTTGACTTCACAGACCTTTGTTGGCAAAGTAATGTCTCTGCTTTTTAATATGCTATCTAGGGTGGTCATAACTTTTCTTCCAAGGAGTAAGCGTCTTTTAATTTCATGGCTGCAGTCACCATCTGCAGTGATTTTGGAGCCCAGAAAAATAAAGTCTGACACTGTTTCCACTGTTTCCCCATCTATTTCCCATGAAGTGATGGGACTGGATGCCATGATCTTCATTTTCTGAATGTTGAGCTTTAAGCCAACTTTTTCACTCTCCACTTTCACTTTTATCAAGAGTCTTTTGAGTTCCTCTTCACTTTCTGCCATAAGAGTGGTGTCATCTGCATATCTGAGGTTATTGATATTTCTCCCGGCAATCTTGATTCCAGCTTGTGCTTCTTCCAGCCCAGCATTTCTCATGATGTACTCTGCATATAAGTTAAATAAGCAGGGTGACAATATACAGCCTTGATGTACTCCTTTTCCTATTTGGAACCAGTCTGTTGTTCCATGTCCAGTTCTAACTGTTGCTTCCTGACCTGCATACAGATTTCTCCAGAGGCATATCTTAAAATAAAACTATTAGAGATAGAAGCATATAGACGCTGAAGTTAGTTGATAGGTTAACAATGCTGGCTTATAACTGAAAAGAGAATTAGTATACCAAAAGATAAATCTGAGGAAATTTAAAAAAAAAAGAAAATGTTGGAAAATATGAGACATCAAGAGACCTTGATGATACAAAAAGATGAAACATATATCTACTAGGGGTTTCAATAATAAAGAATAAAGAGAATGGGGTAGAGGTAGTATTCAAAGATAGAGAAATTAAGAATTTTTTCATTGATTTTTTTTTGTTGTTGTTGTGGTTGATTAAAAACATTAGTCCTAAGACTCAAGAAGCTTAACAAAATTCTTGACAAAATAAGTAAAATAAATCCACATCGAGACCCATCTTAATGAAATTACAGAATATAAAAGACAGAAAAATATAAAGGCAAATTTAGGAAAAAACCCAAATTAATAAAGGAAAGATAGTTTAACTAGCTGGAGATTTCTCAACAGGCAACGATGGAAGTCAAAGGACAGTGGAAAAATATCCTCAAAGTCTTAAGAGAAAATAAATATTAACTTAAATTATATAGCAAATTAAACTTTAAGAATAAAATCTCCTCTCCCTCTAAAACAATATTTTCAGACAAAGTAAAGCTGAAAGAATTTAGCACCAAAGAACCTCGCCGAAGGAACTACTGAGAGATGTAATTCAGAAGAAATAAAATTAAATTAAAAAGTGTAAGGAACAGTAAGCAAATGATTCTGTGTCCTCTAACTGCTGCTGGATGTCCAGTGGCTTCCATAGGGTTATTGGCAGCACCTGAGTGTGAAGATAAGGAGATAGGTTGCTATTGCTGAGCGTGTATTTTTGTGTATGTGTAACACATTTTCCTGTAGGCACAGCATTGCAGATAGTGATGAGGTTCCCATGCGGGCCTTTCAAAGCCTATTGAACTCAAATGCTACCAACACGGAACACTATCTGAAGAAATACTTGAGTCCAGAAGGAATCAAGCAAAGAGCTTAATATCCCTAAATTACCAAGTCTAAAGCCCTAGAGTGATGGCAGTCAGTCATGGGGATAGGAGCGGTGAGTCCATGAATATCGGATTCCTAATGGAAATTCTAGATTCTTTCCATGAGGAAACATGCATTCTTCTCTGGACTCTAATTAGAATTTGCTTTTTATTTAGTGTTTACAGACAATAAAAATGGAGGAACAAGAACTTTGGGGGAAAAAAAAAACAAACACATCACCAAGGGTGACATGATTGCTAATAAGCCTTTGGATTTCACATAAAGGGTCCTTTTAGGCAAATACTTCTTTAAAGGCCTAGCTGAGTTGCCTGAAACACGCTTTAGTGCCCAATCGTTTCTCTGGAAAGAAACTCACCCTTGGACTGATGATTGGGTGATTATGCAAATACGCAAAGCCCAGAAACCCTCTGGATGGAAGGAATGCCTGAGCCCAGCAGGAGGTGGGCACTGACAGTCTCGAGAAAGGCAAGGAAACAACAGGTGTTCTTGGTTGGCACCAAGGGTCGCTGCTGACAGTCTCATAAAACATTTACAAGTTTGGCCAGTGCTGGGGTATTGCCCAGAGCCAGGGCAGGTGCAGTGAAAAGGCAAATTCCAGGGCAGCTGAAAATGGAGAGATTGTAGCAAAGAGACAGCCAAGTAGGAAAACTAAAGTTATCCTGTACCCGCCTCCACATAGACATGAAATACGGGGCTCAGGGTTCTGCAGGGCAAAATGGAAGTCTGAGAGCAGTAAGTTAACCTGTTTGGTGTGAAAAAGACCAGAAAACAGCAAAGGAACACAGAACCAAGAGCTATAATGTTAGTGTAGTTCTAACAGAAGCTTTTAACAGAAATGCAGTTACTTGACTGTAGAAAAATTAACTTTTTGATCAGATTAAAGCTATTGTTTAGTATGGTGTCATCAAATGGAATGAGAGATCAAGAAATCATTAGAGAGAATTCCCAGTGGTTAGGAGTCCACACTACGGGCTCCATCCCTGGTCGGGGATCTAAGATTCCACAAGCTGCATGACTGGGCCAAAAAAAAAAAAAATCATTACAGCATGCTTTTCCATAAAGGATTTCAATTTAAAAAAGCCTAGCTTTCTAACGAATAAAATAGTTAATATTCTAGAAAGATGTCGACAAGCCTAATAAGCCTTTAATTGAGAAATAGAATAAGGATATTATAACTAAGGAGCATAGCAGAATGAGAGCTGAAATTCTGGCTAGAAGGGTTATGTTAACTTGAAAAGTAATTTATGCCACATGATAATCTTACCTACTGAACTCCTTATTTTCTTTTTGTTTCTTTTTGGCTCAGAAAATGTGGACAATAGACTACTATCCCGTCTTTTTTCCTCCTTCCTATCTTTATCATCACAACTATCACATGAATATAGTTTAATTATTTTCCCCACTCGGAGTCCTTCATTCCAGCAGGAATGTTTGCCTGAAAATCCAGGGAGCTACATCAATTCAGTTTGACAAATATTTACTGAATGTCTGTCATGCCCAGTGAGGTCCCAGAGACTGCAGCTATAAAGACAGGATGCTATAAAGGTGAAGGACAGAGGCAGGCAGGTAATTATTATGAGCTGGATGATGGACGTGGCTGAAGCGAGTACTGTGTGCAGCCTGGGATTCATTATTAACAGGGGTCTAGTGCTTAGGACTCGGAGAAGGCAATGGCAGCCCACTCCAGTACTCTTGCCTGGCAAATCCCATGGACGGAGGAGCCTGGTAGGCTGCAGTCCATGCGGTCGCTAGGAGTCATATACGACTGAGTGGCTTCACTTTCACTTTAAACTTTCATGAATTGGAGAAGGCAATGGCAACCCACTCCAGTGTTCTTGCCTGGAGAATCCCAAGGATGGGGGAGCCTGGTGGGCTGCCGTCTCTGGGGTCGCACAGAGTCGGACACGACTGAAGCGACTTAGCAGCAGCAGCAGCAGCAGTGCTTAGGATGGGAGTTTTCAATACTGACTGTTTTCTAACATTTCTAATGTTCAAACCACCTGAGGATATTTAAAAAAAAAATGTGTTCTCCAGTTCTTACTACCTTAATAATGGGCTAATTATCTGGGTGAGGCTCAGGCCTAGTCCTTTCCAAAGGTTTCTCAGCTTAACAGCTATTGATTTAACAATGGGCAGTCTTGGGAATTCTCTGGAGGTCCAATGATTAGGACTTTGCACTCCCACCGCAGGGGCTGTGGGCTCGATCCTTGGACAGGGAACTAAGATCCCATATTTCAAGGGGCAGGGCCAACCCCTCTTCCCCCGTCCCCCCTCACCTGAACCAAAACAAAACAACAAAAAGGGCAGTCTTACTCCCAAAGCCTGGTATCAGATTGAACCAGCCAAGGCCTCAATTTTCTCATTGCCAAATAGGGATAATGTTAGTTTTTACCAATGGTGAACATGTGCCGGGCAGCTTGCTTTCCACTGGGAATGGCCCTCCCTGACTCATAAGGTGCCCGTGGGGCTGCCAATCCCATTACCTGCTGACCTCTGATGGAAAGGGATGTCTACAGGACTCTAGGCCCTTGCAGCATTTGGTCTGCGTGTTGTGCACGTGATCCACTGGGGCCATCCAAAGCCTTCCATGATGGAAAGCAAGAGAGGGAGAGGCAGGGAGAGCAAGAGAGGAGCGAGCAAGCCAGGAAGATCTGTTCCTTTGGACCTCTGAGTATACACACGGAGGCAGTTAATCTCCCCAGGTATACCGAGAGTGTCCGGCTGCAGACGAAGCCTACCGTCAGAGTGAAACAGAGCTGAGAAACGAGAACAGTGACAGAATCCCAGTAACATCACCTGGTCCTCTGGATTCGCCTATTTCTGAAGCTAGGAATATCTGTCCCTGGGCTTTCCAGTTGTGCCAGACAATTATTCTCTAGCGCTCAGCTATTTGGGGTCAGTTTTACGTTATTTGTTACCAAAAATATGTCATGAGGCTTCTGTGAGGATAAAGTGAAATAATGTAGGGAAAACACAAATCCTAAGATATTATAAACACTTCTCATCCTCGTAACCATGGCAACATTGTCCTCGTTGCTACCATCACCTGTTGTTCTTCTTAAGTGGACTATAGAATGGGCTGCAGTTATGATATTTTTTGACTTCTGTACTGTTTATTAGAAAGAACTCAGAAAATTTTGACATGCTCTATAATTTTTTTTTAGGTTATCCTAGCCATTGCTCTCAGTTCCATGAAGGAATGACGATGCTTCAAGCTTTGTGGCCTTTGAATATACCCAACCTTCAGAGTTTCATGCTGTAATATGCAGAGGAATAGATGCTACTTGGAAGACATCTGTTCTTTATTTTTTAATATTTATTTTCTTTTTTGGCTGTGCCAGGTCTCAGTTGTGGCACTCGGGGGAGTTTTGATCTTTGTTTCATTTTTTTTTTTTTTAATATGCTATCTTTTAATTGCGGCATGCAAACTCTTACTTGCAGCATGTGGGATTGAACCCAAGTCCCCTGCATTGGGAGAAGGCGATGGCACCCCACTCCAGTACTCTTGCCTAGAAAATCCCATGGTCAGAGAAGCCCAGTAGGCTGCAGTCCATGGGGTCGCTCAGAGTCAGACAGGACTGAGCGGCTTCACGTTCACTTTTCGCCTTCATGCATTGGAGAAGGAAATGGCAACCCACTCCAGTGTTCTTGCCTGGAGAATCCCAGGGATGGGGGAGCCTGGTGGGCTGCCGTCTATGGGGTCGCACAGAGTCAGACACGACTGAAGCGACTTAGCAGCAGCAGCAGCAGACCCTGCATTGGGAGTATGGAGTCTTAGCCACTGGACTACCAGGGAAATTCCCAACTGTTCTTTACATTTTCACCATTAGAAAAATAAGCCTCACTGTCCACTCTGAGGTTTATTTAATGCTCCTCACGTGCCCACGGCATGTTCCACTTCTGCAAGTTTTGCGCTTCCACTTCTGCGCCAATTCAATTCAAAGTCCTTCCTCACCTTTACTTTGTCCATATAATCCAGTTGCCCCACAAGACCCAGGTCAGGTTCCTTGGGGCTTATCTTGAACACTGTCTCTGAATTCACTCCCCTTTCCTTAAATTTTTAATGTCATATTTTGGTTTGTTTTAGATGTATATTGCTTTATCTCCTCAACAAGATGGTGTTTTCTTTGAAAACAAGGGAATTCTCTGTACTTTTCTGAGTTTCCCTGCACATACCAGATTCCTTATGACTGCTGTTCAAAGAGCATACTTCAGATTAGGCAATTCTTTCAGAGGCAGATGAGGACTTGCATTGGTTGGTTGTAATGCTGCTTAGTAGACTGACATGCAAAAAAGTCGTAGCAGTCTTTATAAGCCATAGTTCCAACTGTAGGGAATTCTAGGTGCCAATTCCTAACTGCCTTTGCAGTTTGAAGTCAAGTCAATATTTCTTTCCCTATTGTCTTTTCTTCTACTTCTGGCACAATTCTGCCTTGGAGACTGGCATGGAAATTTAAGCTCCATTGAGTTAAACATGAAATCTCGCCATTTATACTATAATCTGGTCATATTCTAAGAGTCTTTGTCAATTTAAGAAAAAAAAGAAGTTTTCTCCTGGCCTTTTTCTTTATTGTTATGCTGAGCAGCTACACGTGCTGTCCAGTGAGGTCATCACACCCTTCTTGTGTGTGATGAGATTCCTCTTGCTTTAGACTAATACTGATGATTATTTAATAAATAAATGAACATATCTGGCTCTTCTCCCAGCATAATTAGACTTGCTTTGTTAAAGCCATGGTTGAAATGGATAACCAGTCCCACTCTTTCCTTCTATTTTGAATTCTTAGTATTGGCTTTTGTGTTCTTCTGGCAGCTCTTCTACTAACATGCTGGAACATGCTACTACAGGCTGCTGCACCTTGAATTCAAGATTATACATTGGCCAGTGTCCACCAGAAGATGCAATGCATTTAAAAGCCCTTTGAAAATTGTAAAACCCGGTAAAAGCAAGGGCTGCTCTTACAATGAGAAGGTTCTTGATTCTGGCAGCCGCAGAAGAGATGTGTTTAACTTTAGTTCATCAGCTTAGCTTTCTCAGGAATTTGATTAACAACATCACAGCATGCCAACATGGAAACGGCTTACTGCACATTCAGATCTGGATTCTTTACTGATTAAAGAAAAAAGCAAAAGAAACCCTAACACACACACACACATGCATATACCCCTATATGTACAATTCAAGGAAAATACTGAACGCATGAAGAAAAATTGCAAAAAAGCAACTCTACCAGGAAACTAACTATATATTACCACATTACATAAAAACTACGAAATAAGTGATTATTATTCAATAATCTTAGCCACCTACAAAGAAAGGGCTGTTTACTTTGAGGACCATTAAAACGAGCACAAATGGATATGTTTTCAGTTATATCCAGTGAATCGAACCTTAAGCATGGGGAATCAAGAGTATTTTGTCATGTAGAATTAACACATATTATAAAATACATGGTATTAATAAATAAATAATTAATAAAATTCATAAGGAATGGACCCACCAACCTTGAAAAGAACAGCTTTATTGACTAGACAGTAAAGCCCTCTCTCTCTATCATTACATGCATAAGTGTCAATTATGAAATCAGAAAAGAAGTTGTATCTTTTCTTAATTAAGACTTTCCAGCACAGCAGCATACCACTGAGATCCAATTATAAGTGAGTGTCAACAAATCACAACTTTCTGATGTTTCTCATAATTACTGGTACTGTTTAAAGTTGTAAAAATCTCTGCCGGGTATTTGAAAAATTGTGCAGATAGTTTAATAATAAAACAAAGCTCTTCTCACCCAGAGATTACATCCAAAGGGACACAGGCCAATGTTGTTGTCGCCAAGTCGTGTCCGACTCTTTGCGACTCCATGGACGGCAGCATGCTAGACTTCCCTGTCCTTCACTATCTCCCAGAGTTTGTTCAAGTTCATGTCCATTGAGTCAGTGATGCTATATAACCGTTTTATCTTCTGCTACCCTCTTCTCCTTTTGCCTTCCATCTTTCCCAGAGCCAGGGTCAGATGCACACAGAATAATCTCAGTAGACATGGTGTTCCATAAACTTCAGTTCAGTTCAGTTGCTCAGTCGTGTCTGACTCCTTGTGACCCCTTGGACTGCAGCACGCCAGGCTTCCCTGTTCATCACCAACTCCCAGAGCTTACTCAAACTCATGTCCATTGAGTCAGTGATGCCATCCAACCATCTCATTCTCTGTTGTCCCCTTCTCCTCCTGCCTTCAATCTTTCCCAGCATCAGTGTCTTTTCCAATGAGTCAGTTCTTTGCATCAGGTGGCCAAATTATTGGGAGCTTCAGCTTCAGCATCAGTCCTTCCAATGAATATTCAGGATTGATTTCCTTTAGGAAGGACTGGTTGGATCTCCTTGCAGTCCAAGGGACTCTCAAGAGTCTTCTCTAACACCTCAGTTCAAAAGCATCAATTCTTTGGCACTCAGCTTTCTTTATTGTCCAAACCTGTGTCTCTTACATCTCCTGCACTGGCAGGCAGGTTCTTTACCACTAGTGTCATCTGGGAAGCCCCAGTGAATGCTAAAACTAGTGGAGTGAAAAGTGAGATTTTACAGTGTCTCAACTTATTTTCTCATCTGTCAAAGCTAAAAAGTAACTTTCCTATAAACTTGGAAAGCACCATCTCCATCAATTGATCAAAATTAGCACCACCATCTGTTTGCATTTTGACTTGAACATCTGGGTGGATGCAGGGGCCATGTACTGAAATCAGAAAGTTTGAGACAAAAGTCAGTTGGGAGTAGAGACTGGAAATTGAGAGTTCTGTTCAGACCACATTGACTTTAAGATCTATATGTAGTAAAATTTATTGAAGCTATCTAATAGGCATTTGGATATATGAGCATAGAGTTGCTGGGAAAGGTAAGAGCTGGAGACACACAGCCTAGTGGTCACCAACATATTGGTGGAATAAAATAGGTCACCTGGGGAAAGAATGAATTCAGAAAAGAATGGGGGCTCAAGGCAAAGCGCTGGATACTCCAGCATATGGGATGCCAGTGGAGGAGTCTGAGCGGGGAGAAAACCAGAAGGATTTGGTATCATAAGATTCAAGAGAAGAAGTAGGGTAGTCAGCCAGTGCTGTTGTGAGAACGAGTAAGATTAGAACAAAGAATTGGAGATAAAACCAGTCAATCTTAAAGGAACTCAACCCTGAATATTCATTGCAATGACTGATGCTGATGCTGAAGCTCCAATACTTTGGCTACCTGATTGGAAAAGACCCTCATGCTGGGAAAATTTGAGGGCAAGAGGAGAAGGAGACAGCAGAGGATGAGATGATTAGATAGTATCACTGACTCAATGGACATGAGTTTGAGCAAACTCTGGGAGATAGTGAAGGACAGGAAAGCCTGCTGTGCTGCAGTTCACGGAGTTGCAAAGAAGTGAAATGAAGTGAAAGTCATTCAGTTGTGTCCCACTCTTTGCGACCTCAAGGACTGCATAGTCCATGGAATTCTCCAGGCCAGAATACTGGAGTGGGTAGCCTTTCCCTTCTCCAGGGGTTCTTCCCAACCCAGGGATTGAACCCAGGTCTCCCGTGTTGCAGGTGGCTTCTTTACCAACTGAGCCACAAGGGAAGCCTGGGATTGCAAAGAGTCAGACATGATTTAGTGACTGAACAAGAACATTCACCAAATTATACCAACTTTCTATTGAATGCCAAGCATTATGCTTGGCCAAAGGAGAAGAAACACAAGTAAGAGACAATTAGTATATGGTGTGATGAGTACTATGATAATAGCAACCACAGGGACCCATAGGGGAGATGGAGGTAAGGAGTGAATGGAGGCCTTCAGGAGGAATACATGCTGGTGTTAAGCACTGATGTGTGGGTAAGGATTAACCAGAAGTGTGATGAATTCGCTTAGGCAAAGGAAACCCATGTACAAAGTTATGGAAGCAATCAGAGAACTACAGGTAAATTGATTTGAATGGACTGAATGTATATATACATACATATATTGTTTAGTTGCTAAGTCATGTCCAACTCTTTGTGACCCTATGGACTGTAGCCCACCAGGCTCCTCGGTCCATGGGATTTCCCAGGCAAGAATACTGGAGTGGATTGTCATTTCCTTCTCCAGGGGATCTTCCCAACCCAGGGATCAAACTCTTATCTCCTGCATTTGCAAATGGATTCTTTACCACTGGGCTGCCATAGGGCTTCCATACACACACACACACACACACACATACACAAATATGAAGGAGCAAAGTCAGACGTGGCAAGAGAGGTAGCCAAGGGCCAGATGATGAAAGCCCCAGGTCCCTTACCAGGAACTACCTGGTAGCCTACAGAAAAGGACAGGAAGTATCCTGTCATATCAGAGACGCCAGGGAGATGCCAGGCTGATTCCAGCCATGTTGTGGAAGGTCTATTCGAGTGCTTCAGGCTCTTGCAGATCCCTGCTGGAGGCCATGGGAAATTGTCCTTGGTTTCAAAGTTGGGAAGTGACCTGATGAACATAGCTGTTGGGATTAACAGGAGAGCAGGTGGCAAACATAAGAATGTACTATTGAGAACTTTTATTGGGGTATAAGATCTGCATATATCTGGTAAACCATAATGGCTTCTCTTAATTATATAGTACTTTACTGAGTTCCCTGGTAGCTCAGCTGGTAAGAATCCCCCTGCAATGCAGGAGACTCCGATTCGATTTCTGGGTCAGGAAGATCCCCTGAAGAAGGGATAGGCTACCCATTCCAGTATTCTTGGGCTTCCCTGGTGGCTCAGATGGTAAAGAATCTGCCTGCAATGTGGGAGACCTGGCTTCGATCCCTGGGTCAGGAAGATGCACTGGAGGAGGGCATGGGAACCCACTCCAATATTCTTGCCTGGAGAATCCCCATGGACAGAGGAGCCTGGTGGGCTACAGTCTATGGGGTCACAAATGGTCAGACACGACTGAACAACTACGCACAGCACAAGCATTTTCATCTGATCCTCGTGTTGGCACTGTTTTCCTACTGTTAGTAGTGGAAGTGAGACTGAGATAGGTGACTAGGCCAGAATTGCACACTAGGAATAATAGTGTAAGGCCCTGGACCAAGACCTTATAACTATGATAACTTGAGTTGTTATGCTATCAAAAGAGATCTTGGGACACCTTCCATCTGGAAGAATTTATGGTTGAGCCCCGTTAGCAGACAGTGTACCTCCAGAGATCAGAGTGGCTTGGCCACAATACAGATATTTACCACCAGAGGGTGCTCTTGCCCAAGAGAAAATTGGCAGTTCTTGCAGTTTAAGGACATTTGCTAACGTGTTTCTTTTCTGAGGTTCTTCAGAAAGGGCAGTATGAAGACTCTGACAGTAGTAGCCTGTGAACTGAAGGGCTGACCTGCAGCCTTCCATAGCTTGTGTCAAGAGAGATTGGTAGAAAAATGCTTAATTCTTTCTAAGAGAATTCTATACCTTATTTGTGTGGAAGGGAGGAACAGATAGTTCATAAATAAAGCTGTTACAGTGACTGAAGATGGATGGAGTACTTCCTGCTGTTCTAATGCAGGATTTAGTTCCTCAAGCTGTACTGTGCTTCCCAGGGATGATTCCTAGTTAAGGGGTTGTAAGTACTTTGATATGATGAAGCTATACAGGTGACCCATCATTTTCCTTTCTGTGCCCAGGAAGGCTTGGGGCATGTTATGGGTTGAATTGTTCCCTCCTCCCCGACAAAAAAAGATAGGTTGATGTCCAAACTCCTCATACCTGTGAATGTGACCATATTTGGAAATGAGTTGTTTTCAGATGTAATCAAATTATGATGAGGTCTTACGGAATTAGAACGGGCCCTAATCTAAAGGCTGGTGTCCTTATAAGAAGAGGGAATTTGGACACGGAGACACACAAGAACAACATGTGATGACAAAAGCAGAGATTAGAGTGATGCATCTTCAAGCCAAGGAATGCCAAGAATTACTGGCAGGCACCAGAAGCTAGGAGAAAGGCATGGAACAGGCTCTCCCTCAGACGGAACCTTCCCGACACCTTGATTTTGGAATGTTGACCTCCACGCTGTGAGAGAGTAAATTTCTGTTGTGCTAAGGCACCCAGTCTGTGGCAGTTTCTTATGGCAAGCCTAAGACTCTAGTACAGAGGTCAAGGGTCTGTCCTTGGAAAAGAGTGAAAAATGTTGGCACTTCGGCTTTAGCATCAGTCCTTCCAATGAGTATTCAGGGTTGATTTCCTTTATACTAAAATCCAAATCCTCCAGTGGCGTGCCATAGTTTGTCCACAATAGAAGCAGACCTACAAAGCACTGCCAGACATGGACTCTGTCCAGCTTTATAGCCCTTTCTTGTCTCACTCATTGTACTCGTGTGTGTGTGTGTGTGTGTGTGGTGTTAAGATGCTAAGTCATCTTGTCTCATTCATTGTACTCGTGTGTGTGTGTGTGTGTGGTGTTAAGATGCTAAGTCATGTCTGAGTCTTTGTGACCCTGTGGACTGTAGTCTGACAGGCTCCTCTCTCCATAGGATTCTCTAGGTGAGAAAATTGGAGTGGGTTGCCATGCCCTCCTCCAGGGAATCTTCCCAGCCCAGGGATCGAACCCTCATCTCTTATGTCATTAGCAGACAGGTTCTTTACCACTAGTGCCAGCTGGGAAGCCACAGTGTACTGATAGTCCCTTACAACTGCACTTCTTTTTCACCCCTTGGTGATTTCATGCAGATGTGTCTTTGTCAATGTAAAGATTCAACTCAAATATCACCTCTCTAGGAAGCCTTCCTTCACCTCTGTAAGTGAAGAATTTGTCTGATTTCAGCACAGAGCCTCAAAACTCTTGGACTTTCCTGAGTGACAGAAGTGTCTTTGTTATGCTAATATTGTGATTCTAGGTAGGTCCCCAGATAGCTCCAGGTCAGCAGAAGGTTGGAACTTTTAGTCACCAGATCTTCAGGGAGTGAAGCAGGACTGGAGATTGAGTTCAGTCATGTGGCCAATGACTTAATCGTGCCTATGTAACCCCAATAAAAATGCTGGGTACAGGACTTCCTCATTGGCCCAGTGGTTAAGAATCTGCCATCCAATGCAGAGGATGTGGGTTGGATTCCTGGGTGGGGAACTAAGATCTCACATGCCACAGGGCAACTACAGAGCCCTTGAGATTTAGAGCCCATGCTGTGCCACAACAGAAGCTGGTGCACCCAAACAAGAAGCCCTTACACCATAACAAATGCCCACGCACCACAGCTAGAGAATCTCCCACACACCGAAAATATAGAAAGCCCATCACCACAACAAAGACCCAGCGCAGCCAAAAAATAAACAAAAACCAAAACCTTGGATCCCAAGCTCAGGGAGTTCCCTGGTTGGTGAAGACACTGATGTGCTGGAAGGAGATGTACCCTGACTCCCGCAGGACAGGGTGTGGAACCTCTGTACCACCTCCTAGGACCCATCTCCTGTGTGTATTGTGTGTGTGTGTGTGTGTAATAAAACTACAATCAGTATAGCACTTTGATGAGTTCTATCAAATTCTCATACCTGATGGGATGGATAATGGAGACCCATGAATTTATAGCCAGTCAAAAGATCAGGTGAGCTGCTACTGCTGCTGCTAAGTCACTTAAGTAGTGTCCGACTCTGTGAGACTCCAGAGATGGCAGCCCACCAGGCTCCCCAGTCCCTGGGATTCTCCAGGCAATAATACTGGAGTGGGTTGCCATTTCCTTCTCCAATGTATGAAAGTGAAAAGTGAAAGTGAAGTCGCTCACTCGTGTCCGACTCTTAGCGACCTCATGGACTGCAGCCTACCAGGCTCCTCAGTCCATGGAATTTTCCAGGCAAGAGTACTGGAGTAGGGTGCCCTTGCCTTTTCCATCAGGTGAGCTGGAACCCCTCAAAATGCAGCTTGCATGTGAAGCAGGCAGTCTTGTAGAAGACTGACCCTTTAACTTGTAGAGTCTGACACTGCCTCCTAGTGGTTGGTTTCAGAATTGCATTGTAGTATGCCTGGTCAGTCAGTTCAGTGGCTCAGTCCTGTCCGACTCTTTGTGACACCATGGACTGCAGCACACCAGGCTTCCCTGTCCATCACCAATTCCTGGAGCTTGCTCAAACTCATGTACATGAAGTCGGTGATGCCATCCAACCATCTCATCCTCTGTAGTCCCCTTCTCCTCCTGCCTTCAATCTTTCCCAGCATCAGAGTCTTTTCCAATGAGTCATTTCTTTGCATCAGGTGGCCAAAGTATTGAAGTTTCAGCTTCAGCATCAGCCCTTCCAATGAATATTCAGGACTGATTTCCTTTAGGATGGACTGGTTGGATCTCCTTGCAGTCCAAGGCACTCTTGGAGAGCCTTCTGCAACACCATAGTTCAAAAGCATCAATTTTTTGGTGCTCAGCTTTCTTTATGGTTCAACTCTCACATCCACCCGTGAATACTGGAAAAACCATAGCTTTGACTTGATGGACTTTTGTTGGTAAAGTAATGTCTCTGCTTTTTAATACATTGTCTAGATTGGTCATAGCTTTTCTTCCAAGGAGAAAACATCTGTTAATTTCATGGCTCCAGTCACCATCTACAGTGATTTAGAACCCCCTTAAAATAAAGTCTCTCACTGTTTCCATCTATTTGCCATGAAGTGATGGGACTGGATGCCATGATCTTAGTTTTCTGAATGTTGAGTTTTAAGCCAACTTTTCCACTCTCCTCTTTCATTTTCATCAACAGGCTCTTTAGTTCTTCTTCACTTTCTGCCATAAGGGTGATGCCATCTGCATATCTGAGGTTATTGATATTTCTCCTGACAATCTTGATTCCAGCTTGTGCTTCATCCATCCTGGCATTTTGTATGATGCATATAAGTTAAATAAGCAGGGTGACAATATACAGCTTTGTTGTACTCCTTTTCCTATTTGGAACCAGTCTGTTGTTCCATGTCCAGTTCTGACTGTTGCGTTGCTTCCTGACCTGCATACAGATTTTTCAAGAGGCAGGTCAGGTGCTCTGGTATTCCCATCTCTTTCAGAATTTTCCACAGTTTTTTGTGATCCACACAGTCAAAGGCTTTGGCGTAGTCAGTAAAGCAAAAGTAGATGTTTTTCTGTAACTCTCTTGCTTTTTTGATGATCCTGCAGATGTTGGCAATTTGATATCTGGTTCCTCTGTCTTTTCTAAATCCAACTTGAACATCTGGAAGTTCATGGTTCATGTACTATTGAAGCCTGGCTTGGAGAATTTTGAGCATTACTTTACTAGCATGTGAGATGAGTGCAATTGTGCAGTAGTTTGAACATTCATTGGGATTGCCTTTCTTTGGGATTGGAATGAAAACTGACCTTTTCCAGTCCTGTGGCCACTGCTGAGTTTTCCAAATGTGCTGGCATATTGAGTGCAGCACTTTCACAGCATCATCTTTTAGGATTTGAAATAGCTCACCTGGAATTCCATCACCTCCACTAGCTTTGTTCGTACTGATGCTTCCTAAGGCCCACTTGACTTCCCATTCCTGGATGTCTGGCTCTAGGTGAGTGATCACACCATCGTGATTATCTGGGTCATGAAGATCTTTTTTGTACAGTTCCTCTGTGTATTCTTGCCACCTCTTCTTAATATCTTCTGCTTCTTTTGGTCCGTACCATTTCTGTCCTTTATTGAGCCCATCTTTCCATGAAATGTTCCCTTGGTATCTCTAATTTTCTTGAAGAGATCTCTAGTCTTTCCCATTCTATTGTTTTCCTCTATCTTTTTGCATTGACTGCTGAGGAAGTCTTTCTTATCTCTCCTTGGTATTCTTTGGAACTCTGCATTCAAATGGGTATATCTTTCCTTTTCTCCTTTGCCTTTTGCTTCTCTTCTTTTCTCAGATATTTGTAAGGCCTCATGAGACAACCATTTTGCCTTTCGTTTTCTTGGGATGGTCTTAATCACTGCCTCCTGTACAATGTCACGAACCTCCACCCATAGTTCTTCAGGCAGTCTGTCTATCAGATCTAATCCCTTGAATCTATTTGTCACTTCCACTGTATAATTGTAAGGGATTTGATTTACGTCATACCAGAATGGTCTAGTGGTTTTGCCTACTTTCTTCAATTTAAGGCAATTAAATTCTTCAATTTTAGGCGATAAGGAGTTTATGATCTGAGCCACAGTAAGCTCCTAGTCTTGTTTTTGCTGACTGCATAGAACTTCTCCATCTTCAGCTGCAAAGAATATAATCAATCTGATTTTGATTTTGCCCATCTGGTGATGTCCATGTGTAGAGTCTTCTTTTGTGGGTTTTAAAGACAGTCTCGTAGAGGTCTTTCCTGGTGGCTCAGTTGGTGAAGAATCCACCTGCAACGAGCGAGACCTGGGTTTCATCCCTGGGTTGGGAAGATCCCCTGGAGAAGGCAAAGGCTACCCTCTCCAGTATTCTGGCCTGGAGAATTCCATGGACTGTATAGGCCATGGAGTTGCAGAGAGTCCGACCGACTGAGTGACTTTCATTTTGTAGAGGACTGACCACTTAACTTGTAGAGTCCGACAGGCAATGGCACCCAACTCCAGTACTGTTGCCTGGGAAATCCCATGGAAGGAGGAGCCTGGTAGGCTACAGTCCATGGAGCCGCTAAGAGTCAGACACCACTGAGCAACTTCACTTTCACTTACATGCATTGGAGAAGAAAATGGCAACCCACTCCAGTGTTCTTGCCTGGAGAATCCCAGGGACAGAGGAGCCTGGTGGGGTTCCCTCTATGGGGTCGCACAGACTCGGACACGACTGGCGGACTTAGCAGATAGCAGCAGCAGCAGACCACTTAACTTGTAGAGTCCGACACTGTCACCTAGTGGTTGGTGTCAGAACTGCATGGTAGTATGCCCAGTTGGGTTTTGACAGCACAACCTCCTAGTCCTCTTCTCCACCTCTTTTCCAGTTGGTGTTAGAACCTGTGTTGTTTTTGCCTGTCCGCAAGAAACCGTTCTCCACAATTAATCTATGTTGTCTGAGAGGAGCTAATCTCAATTCTTCGGCTCTAGAATAAGCATTTGATCCATTTCTGGCTGATAAGTGTACTCTGTTTCACCTTGTTGCTTTAGACTAGGCATGGAACCCAAGTCAACCCCGTAAGATCAGTTTGACAGAGGAAAACTCTCTTTCCATCAGGGTTGTTAAGCTGATAATAAGCAAGACCAGAGCTTCTTAATCCATCCTTGGCACCGTTTGCAGAGAATCTGCCTGAGAATGATGTCAACACACATGAAAAAGAAAAGTTAAGAGACGATTGTCCTAATAGATTTTTTGAAACCCTGAAATGTGGCTGCGTTTGAAACCAGAAATAACCTTCTGAGCCTCCTAGTTATGTTAATCAGTAAATTCTCGCTCTCTTATGTTTTTTTTTTTAATAATAATAAAGCCATTGGATTGTAAGATTTTTATTTATTTATATTTGGCTGCATCATGTCTTAGTCGTGGCACATGGAACCTTTGTTGCATCTTGCAGGAACTTTTGCCATGGTGCACAGACTCTCTAGTTGTGGTACACAGGCTTAGTGGCTCCACAGCATGGGGGATCTTAGTTCCCTGACCAGGGGTTTAACTCAAGTTCCCTGCATTGCAGGGCAGATTGTTAACCACTGGACCACCAAGCAAGGCCATAGTAAATTCTTTTATTCAAGCTATTTTCAGGTAAGCTTTCTGTCACTTGCAACCAAAAGAACTAACGATAGACAGTCCTTCCAGAGCCACCTGTGACTCTCATTTCTGCCATAACACTCCTTATAATTGTTTGTCTGTCTAGATCAAGAGAAGAGTGATGTTTTGTTTGTTTTCAAAGTCTACAATACCTACCTCAATGCCTAGAATTTGCTCAATCACTCTGTTGTGTCTGACTCTTTGCCTGCCAGACTCCTGTCCATAGGATTTCCCAGGCAAGAATATTGGAGTGGGTTGCCATTTCTTTCTCCAGGGGATCTTCCCTACCCAGGGATCAATTCTGTGTCTCCTGCACTGCCAAGAGGATTCTTTACCACTGAGCCACCTGGGGAGCTCAATGCCTAGAATGGTAATGCCCAACACATATTTTTTAAATGAAAGTTGGGTAACTAACCACCTCTTTCACAAGTGCTCATTTCCTCCCTACTGGCGTTCCTCTCTCCCTCTCACCTTCACCCCCAGTGTAGTCTCCTTCACAAAATAACAGAGGGGAAAAAAGGCACCACTCTAGACATGGAAAGAATTGAATCATAGCACTAGTTCTTCTTTTTCGAGACATGTAACCTTAGCTAATAATAGATAACTAGTGGGAACCTACTGTGTAGCACAAGGGGCTCAGAGTGGTGCTCTCGGATAACGAAGAGGGGTGGGAAGTGGGTGAGTGTGAGGGAGGTCTAAGAGGGAGGGTAGATATGTACACATATAGGTGATTCACCTCACTGCACAGCAGAAACTAACACAACAGTGTAAAGAAGCTATACTCCAATAAAAAAAGTAAATTAAAAAAACGATTCTCATTTCTCAGTCTAGCTTCAATAAAGTGAGTGATATATGAAGATTCTCTGAGAGGAAACTTGCATGACTCCAGTATCTGCTAAACTATTAATAAGAAGTCAGGCAAAACCTGGCTTCCATGGTGGCTCAGATGGTAAAGAATCTGCCTGCAATGTGGGAGACCTAGGTTCAATCCCTGGGTCAGAAAGAGCCCCTGGAGAAGGGAATGGCAACCCACTTCAATATTCTTGCTTGGAGAATCCCATGGACAGAGGAGCCAGGTGGGCTACAGTCCGTGGAATCACAAAGAGTCAGACACAACTGAGCAACTAACACAAGACAAAAGCTGTTAAGGACTAAGCTATGAGCTTTTGCTGGAATTGCTTATTTTAATAGACGATTCCTGAAGATTGAGAAATTTTAAAGGATTTAAGAGGTGAAACTGCCAAGGTGGAATGGTAAGTTACAGATAAAATGATCTGATAGGTGTGCCCAGCTCAATGGCCCTGTACATCACATCTTTCTTGGGTTTTGCTATTGAAACCACTATTGGAAAGATACAGGACAGGACTAACAGCAAGAGATGGAACCTGGCCAAATCTCTTCAATATATGCACTGTCTCACTTGCAACTCAAATCATCAGAACCAGATCATAATCCAGAACTTGCCCCAAACCCACCAACACGATAAATGTCTCATTCTATGACATTGACACCATGTCCCCAATCTCAAAAGGAAAACATCTGCTATGAGAGAAAGATAGAAGGACTCAATGAAGAAAACAGGCTAAATAAATCTCTCAACTCTTACCAAACAAGAATAGGAGAGACTGGGAGACAGTCCTAGCCTCTGGGCTTTTATGGACAGCAATGTCTTTTTCTCCTGTGGGTATGAACTTACATGTCTTTATTTGGGGCCCAATTCCCCTCAAGGGGAAAGCGAGAAGAGTTTCAAGAGAAGAGCCATTGAAAAGGACATATGCAATGAATCTGGTGTTCCCCACCCCCACCTGCCCACAGACTGAGTCTTGACAAGGCATTAAGAAAGAGAGCTTTGACTGGACGGAGTCCACTTTTGTTCCCACCAAGCCCGAGGCCATGCCTGGAAGAACAGAAGCAAGTGGAGGCAAAGAGGATCATCTCAATTATTCAGAAAGGCCCTAGATTATTCCCAATACCTTCCTCAGGGTTGAAAGAGAATAGCTATCGTAAGTGTCTTCTCTGGTATCTCAGCTGGTAATCTGCCTGCAGTACAGAAGACCGAAGTTCAATTCCTGGGTCAGGAAGATCCCCTGAAAGAGAGCATGGAGACCCACTCCAGTATTCTCACCTGGAGAATCCCCATGGACAGAAGAGCCTGGTGGGCTACATTCCATGGGGTAGAAAAGTCGGCTGAGCAACCGAGCATAGCACAGCTATTGTACAGGAAGGGGGAGGGTGATGGGGGGCAGACACAAAGGAAAGAAGATGTTATCAAATTGTCCAGACCAGATTACTACACACTTCTTACTCTCCTCCTGAACAGAAAACAAATGACTCTACTAGGAGATTCCCAGGGATAACTGTAAGGTATGGGCTTTGGGCTTATATATCCTGAACAACCAGGAAGTGAAGATCTTAAAGATCCCTTGGAGAAGGGATAGGCTACCCACTCCAGTATTCATGGGCTTCCCTGGTGGCTCAGATGCTAAAGAACCTGCCTGCTATAAGGGAGACCTGGGTTCGACTCCTGGGTTGGGAAGATCCCCTGGAGGAGGGCATGGCAACCCACTCCAGTATTCTTGCCTGGAGAATCCCCATGGACAGAGGAGCCTGGCCGGCTACAGTCCATGGGGTTGCAAAGAATTGGACATGGCTGAGTGACTAAGCAACAGCATAGCACATGGGCCAAATACAAGACTGATCATGAAAAAAAATGACTTTTAAAACTCCAGGGAGAAATTACTATCTACTTATTACACCTCTGCAAAAAAACAAAAAACTTTCCCAACCTGCTCCATGTATCTTTAAAGCTTCAATTCCCTTGGGTTAAGACCTTAATCTCTGTTATAATGCATGTTCTCCTAGGAAGATAACATTTTAAGTCAGTCAGTTCAGTTCAGTTGCTCAGTCATGTCCGATTCTTTGCAGTCCCAAGGACTTCAGCATGCCAGGCTTCCCTGTCCATCACCAACTCCTGGCATTTGCTCAAACTCAAGTCCATCAAGTCCGTGATGCCATCCAACCAGCTCATCCTCTGTTGTCCCCTTTTCCTCCTGCCTTCAATCTTTCTCAGCATCAGGGTATTTTCCAATGAGTCAGTTCTTTGCATCAGGTGGCCAGAGTACCGGAGCTTCATCTTCAGCATCAGTCCTTCTAATGAATATTCAGTACTGATTTCCCTTTAGGATTGACAGGTTTGATCTCCTTGCAGTCCAAGGGACTCTCAAGAGTCTTCTCCCAACACCACAGTTCAAAAGCATCAATTTTTCAGTGTTTAGATTTCTTTATGGTCCAACTCTCACATCCACCCATGACTATTGGAAAAACCATAGCTTTGACTAGATGGACCTTTGTCAGCAAATTAATGTCTCTGCTTTTTAATATGCTGCCAAGATTTGTCATAGTTTATCTTCCAAGGAGCAAGCATCTTTTAATTTCATGGCTGCAGTCACCATCTGCAGCCCAAGAAAATAAAATCTGTCACTGTTTCCATTATTTCCCCATCTATTTGCCATGAAGTGATGGGACTGGATGCCATGACCTTAGTTTTTTGAATGCTGAGTTTTAAGCCAGCTTTTTCACTCTTCTCTTTCACTTTTATCAAGAGGCTCTTTAGTTTCTCTTTGCTTTCTGCCATAAGGATGGTGTCATCTACATATATGAGTTTGTTGATATTTCTGCTGGCAACCTTGATTCCAGCTTGTGCTTCCTCCAGCCCAGCATTTTACATAATGTATACTGCATATAAGTTAAATAACCGGGGTGACAATACACCAACTACCTTAACCTTAAGCTGAATGAGTTCCTGGTTGCTCAATATTTGTTAAACTAGGTTCTTTCAGTGTGTAAGCTATTATATATCCTGGGATCACTAGAAACCTTTAGGGAGTCAATTTGTTAAATGGTACCCTATTGCTTCAAAGAGGCCCGGTGTACCACAGGGAGAAACTAAGTTTTTAAGATCATGAACATTGATGTGTTTTATCAAAGGTGACAAATTTCCTGTGTCTCTGAGCCAATGCTCTGGGATCAGATATAAATGACATCTCTGTATTCTTTTTGAAAGATTTCATGCATTTTCCCCCTCCTATTGGATATGGATTACTGTGAATTAAAGCAAAAAAGTTAAAATTTAAAATTATTTTTAGAGTTGGTAGAAATGAGTTCTATGTAGATGAAGTGAATTTCCCAGACTCACTGCATATAGTGGCTAACTCCTCCTGGTTTGCCCTGGATTTTCCTGATTATAAAAGTCAAGGTGTTAAACTAAAAATCCTAAACTAAACCTGAATCCTTTCAGTCATCCTACCTTTTAAACAAGACCACAGATTCCTCAATGGCAGAGATTGGTTTACCTGTCCTATGTATCCACTGTCTTCCCTCTTCTTTTCCCGCATCACAATATCCAGTATAAACTGTACCAAATATCTGCAGTCCAAAGGAATGTCATCTAAGAAGCCAGAACTAAAAGCAGCAAAGGAAGATCACCCAGTTTTCTAGTACTTGGCTTTATTTTCTTAACGTCCTGAATACTGGAGGGACTGAGAAGACCAGGAGAGAGAAAGGAAGATGGAGGATACAAAGTTAGAATGCTATTTATGGTCTAGGAAGAAGCTTTGGTTAAGTTATTGGCTTTTCCCCAAGGGTCAAACAGCTCCAAATTTCCAGAGGAAGCCCCTGGAAGGAACTTTTCCAGGAGAAATCACCATGTAAGTTTCCTCAATGAGATCAAAGCAAGTGTCCATCTGGTGATTTCCTGTTCCATCTCCCTTCACTTCTGGGGATCATCTCTATGATGCGATTTACGGACTGTGATCAACCAAATACTTGTCACAGTTTCAAAGCTAAAGTATATTCACATGCTTATTGTTATAGTAACCATCAATAATATTAATAAAATCCTGTCTGGTTGAACCAGATGAATGGGACATGTAAACACAGACAAGAATAGCCATATCAGATGTCAACACAGAACAACGTAAGCATAACTGTCTGTATGTTGGTTATCATATTCCACCCCACCCCAGCAGCTACATCTGTCTTGCTTGTGCTCGAAACACCAATTGACTTCTGTGTAAGGGCTATATAAATAGGTAGACAGCAGAAAAACAGTCTTCTTTGACCTCCAAAATAAGACAAAGAGAAAGAATTTACCACGAGTTTAGTATTCCATGAAACTAGGAGTTCCCTGTGTAATATTCGTACATTGTTCACCAATTATTGTCATCATAAAACACATTGTCCATGAAGCTTGTTCTTATTAAATATTCACTTTGCACATGTAAGTTACTGAAATAGTGGTTGATTTTAGCTGGAGGGTCAATAGACAATAACTTGATGATTAGTGCATTCTTGTTTTGCAAAATGGCATTAATATAATCAAACCTTATTGGCTGTTGTGGTAATCTAATGAGATGAGGTAAGCAAAGCTTGTAGCACAGCGATAGCATATACCTACTTGGCAAATGAAATATCATGGGGGGCTATCTAACATAGTGGTCATGGGCTTTGAAGTTTGTTCAAATTCCAGGCTTTTCACTTTCCAGCTGTGCATCTTTCGACAAGTTTCGTAAATCTCCTTCAGCCTTAGATGACTTTCTTCATTTACTGAATGGAGAACTTAATAGTACCTACATTATAGGTGGTTACGAGAATTAGGTGATATTATGTACCAAAGGTCGGAGAAGGCAATGGCACCCCACTCCAGTACTCTTGCCTGGAAAATCCCACGGACAGAGGAGCCTGGTGGGCTGCAGTCCATGGGTTCGCTAAGAGTCGAACACGACTGAGCGACTTCACTTTCACTTCTCACTTTCATGCATTGGAGAAGGAAATGGCAACCCACTCCAGTGTTCTTGCCTGGAGAATCCCAGGGACGGGGGAGCCTGGTGGGCTGCTGTCTATGGGGTCGCACAGAGTCAGACACGAGTGAAGCGACTTAGCAGCAGCAGCAGCAGCAGCATGTACCAAAGGTACTTCATTGGTTAAGACTTGGCCAGTACTCAATAAATAGTAGCAATTGCTGACATTACTAGTAATGGTGGTATTATAACTGTGAGTTGCTTAATAATGTGACAGAACAGTGTTGCCACAAAGACTTGGGGAAAAAAAGTTCTTGGTTGTGGTTGGGGAGACAGGATGGGATTATGCAGCTAACGATTACAATCTTTTGCTGTCCCTGTTTACCTTGATACATACTGGAAACGCTACTCTTTGAACTTCTATTTCTAACTTTTAAATTTCACTTTCAAAATCCTAGGTATAAATTAGTGCTATAAATATGCTCTCTATTGTTTCTCTATTATGTTCTCTATTGGTTCTAGATTTAAAGCCCGTTTCTGACCTATTTCTAGGTTTCTTTTCTCCCACCTTTCTGTACTGTCATTCCTCATCTTTGCTAGTTCCCTTCTGATTTTTGTAGTCTATGAGACCAGAATTTTGGTAATATATAGTCTTTATCACTTGGAAGACTTTGGTATCAGGAATAAGAATGAGAAGTTCATTTCCTGACATCATCCAACCATGGTGTTTCTGGTCTCAGAGAGATATTTAGCCCTTAATAATCCTCTTTCCAACATCTTTTTTTTTCTTCTGTTTTTCTTGTTCAGTCATAACAAGACATCTATTTTTAAGAAGATTCATTGGAGCAGTCATGCCATGTAGAGCAGTAACATTTTAGAGATTTTCTTTCAATCAAAGAGGAGTATTTGTTTGCTAGTATGATGCTTAGTTTCCTCCTTTTCTTTTTATGTCAGCAAACAATACAATAAATTGATTGTTTTCTCAGCACTCTGCTCAACAACTAGCTTAATGGATTAAAAAAAAACCAAAAACTAGCAAACAAAGTAATTCTAGTAACAGAACTTCCTGGTTGTCTTAGAGTCACGTTAGGCAAAGCCCTAGACTTTTTGTTTGAGGCGACAGGGACTTGAGGCCTGTAGTTAATCTTTTATTGTCCTCAGTAGTCTTTGTTTACTGCAACTGTTTCATCTTCCTAACTAGATGTGGATTTCCTTTACAGAGAAGCTTTTTCCTAGTTTGCTTTCTTTTCTCTAAGAACTGATCTCTACTCATAGTACCAAAACTCTGTGGCTATAATTGTACCAAACAACTTTATTTTCTCCATGGCCATAGCAGTTTGTACCAATGGTAGGCAGCCAAACCAGTCTCTGCCGATCAGAATCTTTCTCTTGGGAATTTGGAAACCAGATTCTGGGACACTTATTAGTTGATGGTGCCAGAGCAACAGGTTCAGGGCTACAGGGCTGGGCCACTGTGTTATTTATTTCTGTACAACAAATCACCCCAAAGTTGACATTTTTAAACAAGAAACATTGATTATCTCATGGTTTCTGTGGGTCAGAAATCTAAAGGCTTAGATATCACCTCTACCGTATTATCTCTCACAAGTCTGCAATCCAAGTCTGTGTATTGATATGTTGATTGACCAGGGCTGTGGTCTTATCTGAAGGATTGACTGTGGTACAATCTGTTTCCATTATTAATCATATGGTTGTTGGTAGGATTCAGTTCCTCATGGACTGTTGGACAGGTGGTCTCAATTCCTTCCTGGTTGTTGATTAGGGGCTTCCTTAAGTTCCTTGCTTGATGGGGCTCTCCATAGGGAAGCTGGCTTTCACCAGAGGACAAGAGAATGAAAGAGAGAGAAGCACAAAACGGAAGCCACAATCTCTTTGTAACCTAATGTTGGAAATGCCATTTCATAACTTTTGTCATATTCTACCCATTAGAAGGAGGTGACTAGCTCTGTTCCAGACCCAAGGGTAGATGATTACACAAGGATGTACATATTAGGAGGCAGACATTGCCGATCATCTTGGACTTTGCCTGCCTCTAAGACGTAGGGTCATCTATGTCAGAGCATAGCCTGACGTAGGGTCAGTCTATGCTCTGACCCCCAGGGACTCTTGTCTCTCCTATGTGCAAAATAGACTTATGCCTAACCGGAAGTATGGCATTACCACATCAGTTCAAAGTCTAGAACCTCACTAAGTCAGTTCCAGGTTTGGATGAGGAACCTTAAGAATTGTTCCTTAAATACTGCTCTTTGAGTATGTTTTCTCTCAATCAGTAGACATGTAAGGCTAAAAAGAAATTATCTGCCCTCAGTATGTATAATACATAATTATGATACAGGCATGGATTAACTAGTCCATTTCTATTCAAAAAGACATGAGAAGCCACAGAAGATTTACTAGTTAACAATGACTCTGAAATTTGGACAATCAAATGTTGGAAATTCCTTGATTGTGTCTCAAGGCCTGAGAAGAATATTTTATGGCTCTTGGCTCTGCTCTCTGGGTATCTTGGAGGCGACCTGTGAATCATCCTTTTTTTTTTAATATATGAAAGGTAACAAGTTTCAGCTGAGTAGTTTTCTCAGCCTAATTCCTACTTGTTAAATTTTGGGGTCAAACTCCCTCTTTTCATTTGTACTGCCTCTGCTCTGTTTAGATGGCAGTGTTTCTGCTGATTTAATTCTCTCAGAAATATCACGCACTTTTTATGAATGTCATTGGAGTTAGGATTGCCGTTAGATAAAAGTCCATACTCATAAATCTCTTTGGGAAAAGCCCTTCTTCACATTGAGCTGGTGCTTAAATAAATAAGGGATGATGCATTTAAGCTTTTAGAGCACCTGTTGTTTGAGAGACTCCTTAATCTCTGTAAAGGGACTTTTGTGTGACTGAATAATACTATTAGGCATCACCTATTTTTTTTTTTTCCTGAGGTCTGAACAAAAAGTTTTACAGTCATACCCTGAACTTTATCTTTCAACCAAATTCTCCCAGCCAATCTCTTTATTTGCTCCTTACTTGAAAACCATTTTTTAATTTTAGAATTGTTTGCCATTTGAAGTGGCTATGAATTTTTTAAAAAGCTGTTGATTCCTGGTTTCTTTTTGTTAAACAGTCCTATTTATTTCTCTTCTTTCACATTTGTAAGAAGAAAACCAGGAAGCACCTTCAGCATTCTACTTGGAAATATTCTTAACCAGATCATGCATTTTATTAGGAACATTTTCTGCTTTCCACACAACTACAGATGACAGTGTTACTGAGCTTTCTGCCCATACATAATAAAGATCCTCCTTTTTTCAGTTTTTGATAACTTGCACCTACATTCTTTTTTTGAGCCCTCACTGGCAGCATCCCCAAAGTCCAGATTTTGACTAGAAATGTGCTCAAGGCAATTTAGGCTTTCTCTAAGCATTGCTCCTTATAACCCTGTAACCTTCATTCACCTTCTGGCCCTAAAGACATTCCTATATTTTTAGGTATTTGTTATGGTACCAAAATCTATATTACTTACCTGTATGCAAACATACCCCACCACCCCTGCAATTTAATGGCTTTTAACAATCAGCATTTATTATTTCCATTTTTGTGGGTCAGGAATCTCTGAGTTATTTAGATGTCTCTGCCTTATGATCCCTCACAAGGTTTCCATTGGAGTTTTGGCTGTGGCTGCAATCTCATCTGAAAGCTTGCCTGAGGTCAAATCCATTTCCAATCACTGTCACTTGCGTTGTCCTTGACAGGCTTCTCTTCCTCATGAGCTGTTGGACAGAAGTTCTCATGTTCTTAGGGGTTGTTATTTGGAGGCCTCCCTCAATTCCTTTCTCTGTGGGACCCTTCGTGAATCAAATCATAAAATAGCAGCTGGTGCCACTCACAAAGAGTGAAAGTTTGCAGGTTAGATCTCTTTAACTTAATCTTGGAAGTGACATGCTATTGTTTAGGTTGTATTCTATATTGGAAAAGAGTTACAGGGTCCAATCCACACTCAGGTATAATAGATTACAAAAGAGTGTCAAGGTGAAGATGTGATCACTGAGGGTCATTTTGGAGGTCACCTATCACAAGCTGCCATCTTATGCTATAAGCAGGGACAGAGAAGAAACAAAATATACAAGAAAGGTGGAGATAAGGACCACATTCTGCCTTGACTCTAATATCTTTCCAGTTCCTAACTATAGCCTTCACGAGGACCAATTGCATTACTTGCTCTTGGCTTCCATAATATATCCCTATAATCTGTGCAGCAAATTCTCATTTTTTTTCTTCCCCTTAAGATAGTTTAAATGACTTCTGTTACTTGACACTGAAAAAGCCTTGAGTAAGGCAGGATTGTACTTCATCAGTATGGGTCTAGACCCTTATTAGGTTTTCAAACCACATTTGCACTAATTAAACAAAATGTTCATCTTTTCTAGAATGTTCCCTGTGGGACTCTGGTGTCCTCTTAAACATAAACCGTCACCAGCAAGAATAACTCCTATTTCAGTGTTTGGTGTCAAGCATAACTTCTAAGGGATAGAATTTCACACAGACTGAGGGGTTAGATCAGGGCCTGGTGGGGTGCGTTGTTTGTCATAGCTGTTTTTATTCAGTTTTACAATATTTGTGTGAGGATCAAACTTCCTGTCATATGCCCTTGCATTCCATGCATAGACAATAGTGCTGAGGGGAGATGCCAAGACTGTAATAACTGGGAAAGGAGAATCGAAAGTTGCCCACAATACATTCCTTGCTCCAAATAGTCTGAGGCAGGGACCTTTATCATTAGTCTTCGCGTGGTCCAATGTGTTTGAGAGTTTCATTCTTTCAGCTTTTCACCAGTAACCCCATGCAAAGGGCTTGGCTCTGTGGTAACGTGGACTGACCGTGAAGTGCTCAAAATGTCATGTTTTGGCAAAACGTGGAAATTCCTTTGAGGACGACTGTGGCTCATTGTCAGAGATAATCCTTTTAGGAATTCCATGTCTGGCAAATGTGGCCTTCAATTTGTGGACTCGTGTGGTAAACTGGTATTGTTCAAGCTTTCCAGTCCCGAGATTCTTGTTGTCGTTGTGCTCTTTAATGATATATTCTCTGTTACTTTTTCTTCCAGATAAACATATTGGTGCCAATGTTCTGCTGTGGTCTGGTTGAAACTGGGATATCATTAATTAACAAAAGAAAAAAATATATATACATATATACTATACACCTTTCAATTGAGATTGGACTTTGCTCATGAGTCAGTTTATTTACTATTGAAACTACTGGACTGAAAGAATAGGCTCTTGATGGCATTTCATATTTTTGCTGGGACCGTGACAGAATTTGAAAACTTCAAGAGACCAAAGAGGTTGTCTGCTTCACAACTCTCGGTTCAGAATCAACCTTAACTGATCCTGGGCTTGAAACCAGAGTTCTTGACTCTTTCCTTTCACTGTGCTATTTTTAACTTGATCAAGTCCCTTATTGTTCAGCAGCTTTATACAGCCAAGAGAAATGGAGCTTAACTTTTTAATGAACATCTTATGTCGTTATCTCTTTCTTTCTACGGTTATTCTACTTTTAGAAAACTTCCAAAGATAGTAAACTCACATTTACCTAGAAGCCAAATGTAATTTAACATTCCTAAGTTTTCTAGACTCTGCAATCTTTGGATTTCTTTGACACTGAATGACAATAATTGGATACTCAGAGTTATGTGGCTGTAGGAAGTCCAATTCTCTCTCTAAGTATTCTGAGAATGCTCGGTTTGCAACAGGAATGATAGAATATCGTATGGTTACTCATTTGCTTTATCCCACAATACACACACACAACAGTCTTGGAATAATAATACCAGTCCTTTCACCAACAATGTGATTTGGAGTCTGTTTTTAAAGTTCCTTTGGTCTTTCTCTCCATGTGGTTATGTGACCAGCTGGATACACATTTAGGTTCTTTAGTTTCATTTTAACTTTTTTTGGAATGAATTTTTTAATTTAACTTTTTACAGCCATGTAAAATATGTGCACAAGTTCAAAGTTAAATTTATAAAACAAAATATAGAGAAGTCTTGAATTTTTCTGTGCATTCCACAATAGTCTTGACTTACAGTTAACTATTTTTTAAAATTATGACTTATCTTTTCATTTTATGTTTTCTATACAAATCTTTTATATAAATAATATTTCACTATGTGGTCTTTTATTTTTAATCTCTCTTTTTTCTTATAGTGTACATATATGTTAATATTTGATATTTAGAAATGTTTGCTTTTCATTGTAATCATGAATAAATGCATTTCATATTTTCCTTTTCAATATAAATATTGTTTCTTATCTAATTATAGTGGCCAGAACTTTCAATACAATATTGAATAAAAGTGAGAATATACATGATGTTCTTATTCCTAATCTTAAGGAGAGCTTATTTAGGGTTTTCCATAGATGCCCTGTATCAGGTTGAGGGAATTCCTTTCTATTCCTAGTTTGTTGAATTTTTGTGGTTTTTTTTTTTTTTTGGTCAGAAAAGAACTTTGGTGTTTGTTAAGTATTTTTATGCTTTCATTGAACTAATATATGGTTTTACAATTTTAGAATGTTAATGTGATATCAATAATATGCTACTGATTTTAAAATGCTAAAAACATTACATTCTGGGTTATGCTATAATATCATTTTTATATACTGTAAGATTCAATTTGCTAAAGTTTTGTTTAGTCTTTAGGCATCCATGTTCATAACAGATATTTGTTTGCAATTTACTTTTCTTTTAATATCTCAGTCTAGGCATTTGGAATTGGGAAAATCTTGGCTTTTATAGAGTATGTTGGGAAGTATTCTCTTCTCTTCAGCTTTCTGTAATGGTTTGTGTAAAATTGGTGTTATTTCTTTCTTAAATATTTGGTAGAACTCACCAGTGAAGCTATGTGGATTGAAGTTTTCTTTGTGGAAAGGCTATAAATTCAATTTAAAAAGAGCTACAGGGATATTCAGTTTTCCTACATCTTCTCTTTTAAAATTTATTTATTTTTAATTGGAGGAGAAGTGCTTTATAATATTGTGTTGGTTTCTGACATATATCGACATGAGTCAGCCATATGCATTCATATGTCCCCTCCCTTTTGAAGTTCCCTCACACTTCCCACCCCCAGCCCACCCCACCCCACCCCTCGAGGTTGTCAATTTGCAGGGCAGCAGTGGAGATGCTGGTGGCTGAGATGGTAAAGAATCAGCATGGGATGCGGAGACCTGGGTTCGATCCCTGGATTGGGAAGATCTCCTGGAGAAGGAAACGGTTACCCACTCCAGTATTCTCACCTGGAGAATTTCATAGACAGAGGAGCCTGGCAGGCTATAGTCTACGGGGTCGCAAAGGGTTGGACACGACTGGGCGAGTTTCACTTCACAATGGAGACACAGACACAGAGGAGAGACCTGTGGACACAGTGGGGAAAGGAGAGTATGGGACAAATAGAGAGAGTAGCAGTGAAACACGTACATTACCATATGTAAAACAGATAGCTGGTGGGAAGGCTATCTACATCTTTTGTAGAGAACTTCGAGTTTGTGTCTTTCACAAAATTAGCCCATTTCATCTAACTTGTCAAACTTACCGGCAGAAAAGTTATTTGTGCGTGTGTGTGCTCAGTTGTGTCAGACTCTTTGCAAACCTATGGGCTGGAGCCCACCAGGGTCCTCTGTCCACTGGATTCTCCAGATAAGAATAGTGGAGCGGGTTGCCATGCCCTCCTCCAGGGAATCCTTCCAACCAAGGACCAAACCTGTGTCTCCTGTGGCTTCTGCACTGTAGGCAGATTCTTTACTGCTGAGGCACCCGGGAAGCCCAAAAGTTGCTTGTAATATTTCTTTATTATTCTTTTAATATTTATCAATTTTGGAATGATGTTACCTCTCTCATTCCTGATACTAATCATTTTTTCCTTTTCTCCTTTTCTCTAATCAGTTTGGCTAGAAGGTTATCAGTTTTATTTATTTTCTCAAATAAATTGCTTTTCATTTAATTGAATTTCTGTGTTGTTTTTCTTCTGTTTCACTGGTTTTCATTCTAATCTCTATTATTTATTTTATTTTGTATACAATGGGTTTAGTTAATTTCTTTTTTTCCAGTTCCTTCAGGTGGGAAAGTGAAAGTCGTTCAGTTGTGTCTGACTCTTTGTGACCCCATGGACTATATAGTCCATGGAATTCTCTGGGCCAGAATACTGGAGTGGATAGACATTCCCTTCTCCAGGGTATCTTCCCAACCCAGGGATTGAACCCAGATCTCCAACATTGCAGGCAGATTCTTTACCAACTGAACCACCAAGAAACCACCAAGGAAGCCCAAGAATACTGAGTGGTAGCCTATCCTTTCTCCGGCAGATCTTCCTGACCCAGGAGTCTAACCCAGGTCTCCCTCATTTCAGGTGGATTCTTTACCAGCTGAGCCACCAGCTGAGACAGTGGGAGGTGTCATTTAATTGAAACCTTTATTACTTTTTAGTAAAGGAATTTTATTATAAAGCAGAGACATTGCTTTGCCAACAAAGGTCCATCTAGTCAAGGCTATGGTTTTTCCAGTGGTCATGTATGGATGTGACAGTTGGACTGTGAAGAAAGCTGAGCTTTGAAGAATTGATGCTTTTGAACTGTGGTGTTGGAGAAGATTCTTGAGAGTCCCTTGGACTGCAAGGAGATCCAACTAGTCCATTCTAAAGGAGATCAGTCCTGGGTGTTCATTGGAGGGACTGATGCTAAAGCTGAAGCTCCAATACTTTGGCCACCTCATGGGAAGAGTTGGCTCATTGGAAAAGACCCTGATTCTGGGAGGGATTGGGGGCAGGAGGAGAAGGGGATGACAGAGGATGAGATGGCTGGATGGCATCAATGACTCGATGGATGTGAGTCTGAGTGAACTCCGGGAGTTGGTGATGGACAGGGAGGCCTGGCATGCTGCAATTCATGGGGTCGCAAAGAGTCAGACACGACTGAGCGACTGAACTGAACTGAAAGGAAATTATTACTATAAATTTCCCTCCAATTCCTGTTTGGCTGCAACTTACAGACTTTGGGATATTTTTTCATTGCCATACAGTTTAAATACTTCTTAACCTCCCTTTTGATTTCTTCTTTTACCCATAGGTTACTTGGATAGTTTCTGTTGTATATTTTCTGTGTTTTACTTATAATATAGCTCCATTGTTGTTTGAAAAAATACTTTGAGTAGTTTTAAATTTATTGAGATTAGTTTAGTAGCTTAGAATATGATTTATACAATCTGTTTTTTTTTTCCCTTTCCCTGACATCTTTTGGACTGATTATTTTTTATAATTCTGTTTAATCTTTTTTTGTTGTTGATTTCTCATCCGTTGTTCTTTGTTTTCTTTCTTGTTATTTTGGAGATTAATTTAGAGTTCATAGTACTTATTTTTAAATTATAACTGTTTACCTTCAAGTCATTTTATGTATTTTAAGTATACTATAAGAAACTCATATACAGCTCCATTTCTTTAGCGTCAGTCATTAGTTTCCTTCGGTGGTGTCATGTTTCCTTGACTTTTCCTGATCTTTATGGTCTTGGACTTGTTTCTGTGCATTTGGAGAAGTAGGTACCTCTTCTAGGCTTTGCAGACTCCTTTGGAAGGCAAAGTCCTTCACCGGTCGGCCCCTCCAGAGATTCTGGGTAGGCTAGCTGGTGGTGTCTGTGGGCCAGTGGTGTCTAGGGACTGCTGGAGTCCACAGGTGGGCAGATCTAGTGCTTTGGTCAACAGGTGAGCCAGCCTGGTGCTTGGGTCCATGGGGACCCCCCTTGTGCTCAAGTCCTCAGGGGGAGTCCTGGAGCCTGGGTTCCCTAAAGTGGGCCTGGGACTTGAATTTGAGGGAATGGGCCTGGGACCTGGGTCTTTGTGAGTACAGCTGGCTCCTGGCTCCATACGAGCCATTCAGATGCTGGGGACCACTAGGGTGGGCCCCAGTGTCTTAGTCTGTGGGAGTTGGTCTGGTCCTAGCACAGTCTTGTGCCGGGGTCCAGCCCCGGCTGATCCAGGGTATTCGAAGCGGGGACGGCATCGGCGAGGGTCAGGATACAGTAGCTTCAATTAGATATTAATTAAAGATGTAAAGAGTAATAGAATGAGGATAGCTCAGTAGGAAAATTCAGTGGAGAAAAGAGGCTGAGTAGCTTGGTTTACGTGGGAGACCAATAAAACTTCAAGACAAGAAGCTTGCACCACTTATGTAGGCCGCAGGCGTCCTTCCGTTTTCCCGAAGGAGAGGAGACACTGAGGCCTCCCCAGTCGGATCTTAGAAGCCCAGGCATAATTAGTAAGCATGGCAGGTTCCGCGCTCCAGATGGAGACTCAGCTTGAGTGAGAGAGAGAGCGACATGGGGAGACCAGTATTTCGAGAAACTGATCCCAATTCTTTATTTTCCAGAGTCTGTTTTTATACACTGAGATGTTATACAAAAGTCACGTGGGGACAGCAGTCCTGACTTTTATTAAAGTCAGGTGCTTCACACAAATGTATACAGAGGTCTTAGGGGTGTTACATCATCTTCTGGCCAGGGGGGCTGCTGACAGTTTACAACCCTCTCCTTGTGACAGTGGTCAGTCAACCAGAACACTTTTTTCTCCAAGGGTGATTATTCTTAAAACAGATGCCACCCAAATAAAGTTACATTCCTATAGGGTGAGGGTGTAGTGGGTTTTAGTTAAGGAAAGAATTTACTTAGCCTAAGGTCTAACGTGATTAATATCAAAGGTTAATACTTATTTCTTCTATATATTCATTAATGTGTGTAAGGGCAGGGGATATGGAGACTTAGCAACAAACATTGGCTCAACAAATGAAAAACCCTTCACCAACACAATTTCTAATCAGCCCATTGTACTTATACTAATAGTTTTCTAACTTTTCTAAGGAACCTGTTTTTAGAAGGTTTAAAGCATCTCGTGCCTCTCACGGTTGGGAGGCTGTGAGCAATCACATGTGGCCAGACAAGCCTGTCAGGCAGGCCAGAGAACCTTCAGAGGAGTTTATAGGTTAAAACACTCTTGTCACACCCAGGAGTTTTGATTAACTGGAGCTCTAGGTTAACTCCTTCTCCGAAAGAGGTGGTGGGGGACAGCCCCCCGTAAGGTCAGAGGTGTAGGTGAGAGCACAAAGTAGTAAAGTAGGCAGGCTCTGGTTATGGGGGTAGATGCTTGAGGATTTCCAGGGGGACTCCTGAGGCTCGATCCCGCCTTTGCATATGTTGAGCCTCCTTCCTCATGACCTTTGCCACGGGCGGAGTACCTCACTCTGGCCCCCAACAGTCTTGGGAGCCGGGTTTCACTGGAGTTGGCCTGGAAGCTGGTGCCATGTGAGGTGACCAGGCACTAGGACAAGCCTGGAGTTTGGAGTCAGCCTGTAACCTGGTGTTTGAGCATAGCAGGATATTAGCCTGGAGGTTGAGTCTCGGGGGCTGGCCTGCTAGGGTTGGTTTGAAATTTGGGTCTATGGGACCCTGTCTGGAGTTAGGGGCCAGCTTGGCACTGGGATGGGCTGGGGACTTGTGCTCCTGGGAATCCACTGGGAGCTGTCTAGGACTGCAGGTGGGGGCCTGCTGCTCTGGTAGCCATGGTGAAGGGTGCTTATTTCACTCTCTTTTTCCCTCAGGGACAGTGCCTCTCTCTGTGCAGACTCGCTGGGAAAGGGACAGTGGGAGTAATGTGAATCTATCTTTCCTACTCTCTCCAATGCCTCTTGGCTTCTTTCTGTGCTTCATCCATGTTCCCTAACCCCTCACCTGGAATCCTTAGCTATTGTGAAGGTATTTTGACATGTGAATAGTTGTTCAAGCTGGTATTTTCTTTTGGGAAGGAGAGCAAGAAATTCCTATGGCACCATTTTCTGATGTCACTCCAAAGTCTCTTCCTTTGAAAGATATTTCTACTCACTAAGAGAATTCTAGGTTGAAAGGTTTCTTCCCTCAGTTACATTGCTCCATTGTCATTTGAGCTGCATTATTTCTGACAAGACTCTCTTCCTCTGTATATAATGTGCCAATCCTCTTTGACCACTTTTAAGATTTTACTGTTATCATGAGATTGAAGCATTGATCATGATGTCCTTTGCTGCCTTTTTCTTTATGTTTTATGTACTCATGGTTCTGTGAGGTTCTCTGGCCTCTGAGTTTCAGTTTATATCAAATGCGGACAATACTTTGGCCACTATTTCTTTAAAAATTGTTTCTTTCCTTTATGCCCCTTTAAGAGTTGAATCACACATACATTAGGTCACTTGAAGTTGTCCTTTAGCTTACTGATGATGTACTTATTTATTTATTTAAAACTCTCTTTTTCTCTATGCGTTCTATTTTTGATAGGTTATATTGTTCTTTTCCAGATCACTAATCTTTTCTTCTTCAAAATCTAATCTAATCAACTTCTATTTTTATCCGGTATGATTTTTATCTCTCAAATATCTGTATTTTATCTATCTATCTGTCTTATCTTTACATATTCTGTGTCTCTACTGAACATGTTCCATATTTTCTCTAGCCTCTTTAACATAGGGTATACAGTTAAAATTTATATGTGGTGGCAAATATTTAACAACTGGCTTTTTGGCCAAAACAAAAAACAAAAACCTCACAACATCTCAGACTTTATTTGTCAATTTGTAAATTTTTGTGCTTTAAATTATCCCACTCTGGCTAATTTCAAACTGCTGCTGCTGCTAAGTCGCTTCAGTCGTGTCCGACTCTGTGAGACCCCATAGACAGCAGCCCACCAGGCTCCCCACTCCCTGGGATTCTCCAGGCAAGAACACTGGAGTGGGTTGCCATTTCCTTCTCCAATGCAGGAAAGTGAAAGTGAAAGTGAAGTCACTCAGTCGTGTCTGACTCTTAGAGACCCCATGAACTGCATCCCACCAGGCTCCTCCATCCATGGTATTTTCCAGGCAAGAGTACTGGAGTGGGGTGCCATTGCCTTCTCCAAACTACCAACATGTAATCATTGAATGTAGAGTTGAGGAGAGATGCAAAATAAGAACACAGTATTTCATAATATCTTTACCACATGAATATAATAATCTTAACCTCAGAAGCATAGATCATATTAAAATGTAAGAAAATAATTAGCAAGATGAGTTTTGGTATTTGCTACCTTTGCTTTGACTATAAATTATTTAATTGTGAGTCTATATAATTTTAACAATGGTCATATTTAACAACTGACTTGTAAAATTCCCAGTAATTGAGAATAATTGAAAAATTGGCTCTCCTGAGCCAGTATGACCTGATTTCAGTACACCATTGGATAATAATTTTCTTAATCTCTTTATCTATTAATTCTATCTGTGTCATTGCTGGGTCAGTTTGTTTGAGTTTTCCCCTCACTATGGGTCATACTTTCTTTTGTTGTTTGATGTCTGGTAATTTTTAATTGTAAATTTTACCTTGTTGGATACTGGATATTTTTGTACTATTATAAATATTAATACCTTTTTTGGTGACACCATTTGATTTCTTGGAAACAGTTTCATACTATATGCTTGATTTTAAATTTTTGTTTGTTTTTGGTGGGACATAGCAGTGTTTAGCATAGGGTTACTTTTTCTACAATACTGTGGCAAAAACTGTTTTAAAGAGTACTGTACCCCATGCCCTGTGTTGAATTCTGCACTCTGACTGGTGGGAATAGAAACCATTTCCCAAGAGCCCCCAAGA
Source organism: Bos indicus x Bos taurus (assembly GCF_003369695.1). Lineage (NCBI taxonomy): Eukaryota > Metazoa > Chordata > Mammalia > Artiodactyla > Bovidae > Bos > Bos indicus x Bos taurus. The sequence goes on from NC_040091.1 coordinate 56,830,203, forward strand.
ACTGTTTCTTCTAATCTTTTCAGGCATCTCTTTCCCTGCTTATGTAGTTTTCTTACATGGAGGAATTGATCAATATTCAGACGAAGACTCAAGAAGGACACTTTACTGATCTCTGTCTCTCTTCCTCTTTCCCTCTTCATCCTCTTTCTCTCCCTGTCTCTCTCCCCTACCACTCACTCCACCTCTCTCCCTCTCTTTCCCTCCCTCCTGTCTAGCATGTCCCCCTGTGAACTCTGGCTGCCTTGACCTCCCTAGATTTCCAGCTCTTATCTACCCAACCCCCCGAGAAAAACTCTGGGATCTTCCTGAGTCCTCCCCACCTGCCCTGTGGTCTGGATCCTGTCCCTGGGCAGTACACTGGGACAGTAGTAGGGCTACTGTTGGTTCTCTCTTTTTCAGAGAATAAAGATGCTAGATGTCTTTCATTGCTAGATGTCAATGCCCTTCATTGCTAGATGTCTAATGTCTTGATAATCATTGTTTTATGTATTTTGTCTTTTTCTTTTACCTGTTCATATGACATGGTACATTTGGCCTCTGTTAATCCATCTAGGCTGGCATTGAAATTTCTAAACTTTTTTTTTAGTTTAAAAAGTTCACTCTTTTAATTTTCTATTTATCTTAAGGCATTATCTATTTTATCTATTCATTTGCCCCTTCTCGTTTAGTTGTAATTACTGATATTATATATTATTTTATTTATATTCTTTTCTGAGTTCTATTTTTTCCTAAGGATTCTACTTATGATGTATGTGTTCTTTCAATACTTTGATAATTTTCTTAATTGATTTTTAGCTTATTTTGAAACATTAGGTTACAGTTTTTATGTTTTGTACCCATAACCTTTTGGAGCACTTTATTGTTTAAAAGGATGGTATTCTGCTCTTTATTTCTTTTTAAAATAATCTTACATGGGTTTTGATTATGATCCTTGCTTGGGCCTTATTTTAAGTAAAATGAATATTTCTCTGTTTTCAGGATCATAGGATGGGCCAAGATAACTTCTCAAATTTCATGACTCGAGCTTCCACATCTGTTTTTTCACAAAGAAATTGACAAATAGACTCATGTTTTCTGTTATTGTCTTTCCCTAACCCCTCTCTCCTTTTGCTTTTGTTTCTCCTTCATTCTGTATTTGAATAGTCTTAGGAATTTCTCCTTTCTGTTGAGATTTATCCTGGGTAAGTATTTTAGATTGTTAATTTCAAGATTTCACGCAGCTTAGATGGATCCAGGTTCTTCATACTTTACTGTGTACTCCCTGTACTCTGAACAGTGGACCTCTCCCAGTTCAGCTACTGACCTTAAGTTGGCCCATCGCCCTTTCCAGCGAGCATCTATTGGGGATTTTGGAGTTCTCATATTCTCAAGTGCACTAGACACTCTGCTGTTTTCCTCTGTGTAGATCCTGATGCCATGCAGACTTTGTAGTTGTTAGTTCTCTCTCTCTCATTTCTTATTTAGTGATTTGTGGTGTTCCCTAACTTCTAGTTTTGTGATGGATTTATCCAGAGACCCATTTGCACTCTCCCCACCCCTAAGATATCTCCATCCTAATCCTGGAACCTGTGAATCTGTTACTTTACATGGTAAAAGGTGCTTCACAGATGAAGTTAAGGATCCTGAGATAGGGAGGTTATACTTTATTATCTGGATGGGCCCAGTGAAATCATACAAGTACTTGAAAGTTAAAGAGGGAAGTAGAAGAGTCAGAAAAGGAAACATTGGTAGAAGCTGGGGTTTAGAGCAATGTGATATAAAAAAGACTTGACTGCTGGTTCTGATGATGGAGGAAGGGGATTGTCCTGGGTAGAAAGGAAAGGAAGACTTGAATCTTTGAAACTCACCTAATCCAATGCTAAACTGATATATTAGCTTCAACTGGCTACTGCAAAAAATTATCACAAACTTAGTGGTTTAAAACAATAGAAATTGATTCTCTAACATTTTTGCAGCCTGGATGTCTGAAATCCAGGTGTTGGGAGGGTTGTGCCCCTTCCAAAGCTCTAGGGAAGAATCCTTCCTGACCTCTCCCAGTTTCTGATCACTCCAGATGTTCCTTGGTTTGTGGCTGCATAATTCCAACCTCTGCCTCTGTCTTCACCTGGCATTTTCATCTGTGTCTTCTCCTCTTTTGTCTCTTATAAGGATACCTGTCATTGGATTTAGGGCTCATCTGGATAATCTAGTGTGAACTCCACTTGAGATCATTAACTTAGTTTTATCTGCAAAAACCCTTTCCCTAAATAAATTTACATTTAAAAGTTCCATAGTTTAGAATGTGGAAATTTAATACATATATGATATATAATTTTATTTATTTTAAAAATAGACTTTATTTTTTAGAGTAGTTTTGGGTTCACAGCAAAACTAAACAGATACCAGACATTTCTCATGTATCTCCTGCTTCACATACACATAGCCTCCCCTATTATCAACATTCCCCACGATAGACAGACATTTGTTACAACTGATGAACCTATGTTGGCACATCTTTATCACCTAAAGTCTATGGTTTACATTAGGGTTCATCCTTGGTGTTATATATTATATGGATTTGGATCAATTTATAGTAATGTAGCCACCATTATAGTGATACAGAGTGGTTTTCATTGCCCTAAAAATCCTCTGTGTTCCACCTATTCATCCTTCTTTTCCCCCTAATGATTGGGAACTACATATCTTTTTATGGTCTCCATAGGTCTGCCTTTTCCAGAATGTCATGAAGTTAGAGTCCTATAGTAGCCTTTTCTGATTGGCATCTCTCACTTAGTAATATACATTTCTATTTCTTCCATATCTTTTCATGGCTTGATAGTTCACTTCTTTTATATATGATCTTTTTAAAAAATTATTTATTTATTTTTGGTTGCACTGGCTCTTCATTGCTGTATATGGGCTTTCTCTAGTTGTGGCCAGTGAGGGCTAGTCTTCGTTGCAGCGCGCAGGCCTCTCATTTAAGTGACTTCTCTTGTTGCAGGGCACAGGCTCTAGAGCACATGGGCTTCAGGAGTTGTGGCCCAAGGCCTCAGTAGTTGTGGCTTGTGGGCTCTAGAGTGAGGGCTCTGTAGTCGTGGCTCATGGGCTTAGATGCTCCACAACACTTGGAATCTTCCTGGACCAGCGTTTGAACCCATGTCCTCTACATTGTCAGGTGAATTCTCATCCACTGCACCACAAGGGAAGTCCTCATTTGTTTTTTTTGTTTTTTTTGGTACTAAATAACATCTCATTGTGTGATACACCACAATTTACTTATCCATTCACCTACCAAGGGACATCTTGATTGCTTCCAAATTTTGGCAGTTATGAGTCAAGTGCTATAAACATCTGTATACAGGCTTTTTTTTTTTTTTGTGGACATGAGTTTTCAATTCCTTTAGACAAATATCAAGGAGTGTGACTGCTGGACTCTATGGTAAGAGTATGTTTAGTTTTATAAGAAACCACCGAATGACCAAACTGTCTTCCAAAGTGACTGTGCCAATTAGTATTCTTTCCAGCAACAAATGAGAGTTTTTGTCACTGTATATTCTTCTCACTATTTAGTGCCACTTGGTTGTAATAATTTATTAGTTCCAGGAGTCTATTATTTTTTTTGGTTAATTCTTCTGGATTTTTTACATATATAAATGTTCTCGTCATCTGTGTGAAAAAAGATAGTTTTCTTTCTTTCTTCCTAAAGTGTTACTTTTATTTCCCTCCTAATATATGTTCTATTTTTGGTCTTATTTCATTAGCCAGGACTCCACTATGATGTTGAGAAGCACTGGTGAGGGAGGGCATCCTTGCTTTGTTCCTGATATCAGTGGGAAAACTTCAAGTTTTGCACCATTAAATATGATGCTAGCTGTAAGATTTTTGTAGATATTCTTTATCAAGTTGAGGAAGTTACTCTTGATTCCTGTTAGTGGTATATCCTTTGAGGGTCCACAAAAACTGAGCACAATTGTATAAAATAGTTTTGTGGAAGAAGGAAATCCCTTTTGTCAGATTGTAATTCTTCTACTCTGTAAGAAGATAATTTATTAGAAATCCAGGTTCCTCTTTTATGGTTATTGCTAAAGATGATGAACTTGGGCCTTTATTTGTATATTTTTTATAGGTTACTTGTATAACACATGGGTTTTGATTAATTAATTAACAAAGCTATTTATCCTACTTTGGGAGCAGTGTAAGAAAAATCAGTATCAGTTCAGTTCAGTTCAGTTCAGTCGCTCAGTCGTGTCTGACTCCTTGCGACCCCTCAGCAGTGGCCACAGGATTGGAAAAGGTCAGTTTTCATTCCAATCCCAAAGAAAGGCAATGCCAAAGAATGCTCAAACTACCACACAATTGCACTCATCTCACACGCTAATAAAGTAATGCTCAAAATTCTCCAAGCCAGGCTTCAGCAATATGTGAACTGTGAACTTCCTGATGTGCAAGCTGGTTTTAGAAAAGTCAGAGGAACCAGAGATCAAATTGCCAACATCTGCTGGATCATGGAAAAAGGAAGAGAGTTCCAGAAAAATATCCATTTCTGCTTTATTGACTATGCCAAAGTCTTTGAGTGTGTGGATCACAGTAAACTGTGGAAAAATCAGTATAAACTAGCAACATTGGTGGCAGCCTGGGTGGGAGGGGAGTTTGGGGGAGAATGGATACATGTATATGTATGGCTGAGTCCCTTTGCTTTTCACCTGAAACCATCACAGCATTGCTTGTTAATTGGCTATACTCCAACACAAAAAGATAAAAAAAATAAACTAGCTATATTGTTCCTCTTGGGTTGAGGGAAAAAATTAAAAATTTGGAGGTCTTTGAATAAAATATTATAGCTCTTCACTTTCTATACAGCTAAGTGGTCCAGAAAAATAATGACTCACCTTAAAAATAAAAAAATCTGGCATCAGGCTGAAACTCTGTTGTGTTGCTATTGTTCAGTCGTGTCCAACTCTTTGCCACCCTATGGACTGCAGCACGCCAGGCTTCTCTGTCCTTCACCATTTCCTGGAGTTGCTCAAATTCATATCCATTGAGTTGGTGATGCCATCCAACCATCTTGTCCTTTGTCGTCCCCCTCTCCTCCTGCCTTCAATATTCCCCAGCATCAGGGTCTTTTCCAACGAGTTGGCTCTTCACATCAGGTGGCCAAAGTATTGGAGCTTCAGCCTCAGCATCAGTCCCTCCAATGAATATTCAGGATTGATTTCCTTTATGACGGACTGGTTTGATCTCCTTGCAGTCCAAGGGACTCTCAAGAATCTTCTCCAACACCACAGTTCAAAAACATCAATTCTTCGACATTCAGCCTTCTCTCTAATCACAGGCATCTAGGATCAGAATGAAAAATATACCTTGTAGATGACTGCAATTATTTCCCAAGTGGTGCTAGTATTAAAGAACCCTCCTGCCAATGCAGAAGACTTAAAAGAAACAGGTTCAATCCTTGTGTCGGGAAGATCCCTGAAAGAGGACATGGCAACCCACTTCAGTATTCTTGCCTGGCGAATCCCATGGACAGAGGAATCTGGCAGGAGAAAATCCATAGGGTTACAAAGAGTTGGACACGACTGAAGTGACTTAGCATGGCACAACATAACTGCAATTATGGTGCTTCAAGAAGAAGAAGACAGTAAGAAAATACAACCAAAACCTATCTAAGTTTTTGTGTCTTCTTTTGGTTCATTGCTGTCTAATCTTTTGGTTACCAAATAGGAATCTCACACTCTTCATAGTTAACTTCTTTGTGACAGTGAACTCTTTAGAAAATGAACTTCTCCTGGGAATTATGCTTGCTTTTTGCACTGTTACAATAGATTATTTATTTCAAAAAATGATTTATTTATTTACTTTTGGTTGCACTGGGTCTTTGTTGCTGCGCTCGGTCTTTCTCTAGTTGCAGCTCCTGGGGGCTTCTCTTCCTTGCGGTGCATGGGCTTTGCATTGTGGTGACTTCTCTTGTTGTGGAGCAGAGGCTCTAGGTACATGGGCTCAGTAGTTGCAGCGTACGGGCTTTGGGACATGTGGGCTTCAGTACTTGTGGTGGGCAGGCTCAGTAATTGTGGCCCATAGGCTTTAGTTGCTCTGCAACATGTGGGATCTTCCCAGAACAGGGATCAAACCCATGCCCCCCTGCACTGGCAGGCAGATTCTTAGCCATTGTACCACTGGGGAAGTCCTAGATTATTAATGGAGCTTGTTGAAAGTAGGCTAGACTCTGTGCAGATCTTTATAAATGAGTAATAGAGAGCCAGGCATATAACACTAGATTGTATCATCCTGTGGTTTTTCTTTTATATTAAGATATCTTTGTTAAATATATGACATAATTTGATTTTATTTGCCCTTATAAATTAAAAAAAAAATCTCAGAGCAAAGATGAAATGAAACATGAATCTGGTTGTTTTTCAGAAGAAAGGACTAAATTGCTTTTTAAATGCCTGCCCATCTGTGAGAACTTAAGTGGATTTAATTTCTGGTAGCCACATGTCTTTATTGGTCTGCCCTCTGAAGCTCAGCGCCTCTGTGTGGTTTAATCTCCTGGGAGCTTCTCTGAGGACTCGGAAATGGCCTTCTCAAACAGCTGCTGGTCCTAATGCTTAGAGTTCCTCCTTTCTGCCTGATGGCTCCTCTGCTTTTCAACTTGGCATCTGCAAAGTTAGTCTTTTTCTCACGCACATCACCAAACAAAAGATCATCCTATCACAAAGGACCTGAAAGGGTAGCATGAAGATTGAAAAAATGGAATTTGGAAGCAAGAAATATATTAAAAGATTATTCGATTGTTTAAAAGTAGGTGAGGCAATGTTAATACAGGATATTAACAGAGGATAATACAGACCTGCCTAAGTCTTATTTTCTTCATTTTTCTCTTTTAAAGAAAAGGATTAACAAATTGAAAGATAGAATGAAGAATTCAAGAATGAGATGAATTCAAAAGGGCATCTGACTACTTTAGGCCAAGAGGAGATAAAACATGAACTTGGAAATGTGTGCCTGTAACTGCTCCTAATGATCTTTGAGAAAAAAAATGGCAAAGCAGAGCATTGCCAGACACTTGAGGGAGGCAAACATTTTAACTTTTATAATGGAGCATATAGACATCAGAAATTACAATGGGAGGCTTTGATGTCAATTCACATGATTACCTATGCTGAGATCTGTCCATGCTCGTATTCAGGGCTTGGCAGGTAAGCGGCCCCATGCCTATGCCAACTCCCAGAATTCTTGAACTTCAGTCCAATATCAGAGTCTCTTGATTTCCATTTGCCACTGAGAGGAGATAGGACTGCAAGCAAATAGCTTTCGGAACTTAGGAAAGTATGGTGTTTTCACTGGAAACCAGTAGAAGTGTGCTGGCAACAAGTAATGCCAAAGCAATATCTTTTACTTTCTGAGGGTTTACTAGTGTTGAAAGCAGTATATTTTACCGAGATACCAGGAATTGTTGAGTTGTAGAGCTAGTAGGGATCTTAGAGATCACTTAGTTCAAGTTCCTCATTTGTTTGAATGGATAAAGACCAGAAAGAAAGACTGTATTGCCTAATTTCACACAGTAAGTTCAAGGCAGCTAGAACTTGGAACAAACTCAAATTTCTCAGGCTGAGTTCTTTCTAGAACATCAGGTTCTTCTCGTTGTATCTTGTTGACAAGAAGTAAGGACTGAATGAAACACAGTTACGTGGATTTATAATTGGTATAATAGCCATAACTCAAAAACAATGTTTAAGAGCTTTGTGTCATTTGAAGAGAAGTCTCTAATGACATACTTCAGGTCTCTGGCTCTGTCACTGTTATTTTTAATATTTTATTTATTAAAATTGGAGATGAAGACACAGAAAAATCTCTTACTAAATTTTCAGATGACAAAGTTGGGAGGAATATCTAATACACTGGATGATAGAATCAAGATTCATGAGGCTTTTGACAGACTGGAACAATGAGCTGAAAATAATAAGATGAAGTTTAATACTAGTAGGAGAAAAGTACTACGATTCATTTAAAAACTCAACTGCTTCTATTCAAGGCAGGGTGGTTTGTAGATGTTTTAGATGAACGTAAGTGCAGTGTAGGCCAACCCGTGACTGTCTTCGAAGCATTCTCATATTCTGCTCAAGGGAGGTAGCTGTTCCCTGCACCGACCACACGTGGAAGATGAACTGGACTTCAGAGACCACGTTAAAAATTTATTCATTTATTTTTGGCCATGTTGGGTCTTCTTTGCTGTATGCAGGCTTTCTTTCTAGTTGCGGTGCACAGGCTTCTCAATGCAGTGGCTTGTCTTGTAGAGCAGGGCTCTAGACAAAAATATTGACCACTGTAGTGCGTTAGAGGAGAGTGACAGAATTATGAAGGGTCTGTTGTAAAGAAAACTAGATGCATTGATTCTGAAAAGGGAAAGACCTACAGATAATTTGTCAATGATAGCTATCTTTAAAATTTTTCATTCACTTTTTTTTCATGTTCAGTTTTTTCATTCATTCAATAAAGGTTTATTCAGAACCCGCTACTAAGTGCTAGAGATGCACAAGCAAATATGAAAAGATCTCTACTCTTAAGAACCTCATAGTCTAAGCCTGTGTTTCTAGAAGTAAGTTCTTTGGACACCTGGATATCTGTCAAATAGAGTCCTAGACTTCACATCAGATCTACTGAATCAACCCATGGAGTGAGGTCTAGAAAACAACGTTTTTAGAACCACACATATTAGCAACATAATCAGATAGATATTGTCATGGACATTTATCCAATGTGCTTAGGCAGTGTATGGGAAGGAGAATCAGAGTCTGTTTGGTAGAGACTGCTAGATAGTAGAGGGAACACAGATACTCTCAGATATCCTAGACAGCAGAATTGGCACAAGTGAGAAGTAGAAACTAAATGGGACCAATTTGCAACTCAGAATGATGAAGAACTTTCTAACAATAAGGGACGTCAGTAACAAAATAGGTTTCTTACTGAACTGTGCACCTCTCATTCTGGAGATGATTAAAAAGTGGCTTGACAAGCAACTGTCCTGGGGTTTGGGGAAGTCCATGCCTCCCATCTATGACCCATGTTAGAATAAAGAGGGACATTTCTACCAATACTTCTATCCCCTTTCTCTTAATTTGCTTACCTCTCCTCATGGAAGAGACCAGTCTGCTTTGTTTGAGTCTAGGGTAGCAATGGCACCCCACTCCAGTACTTTTGCCTGGAAAATCCCATGGATGGAGGAGCCTGGTAGGCTGCAGTCCATGGGGTTGCTAAGAGTCGGACACGACTGAGCGACTTCACTTTCACTTTTCACTTTCATGCATTGGAGAAGGAAATGGCAACCCACTCCAGTGTTCTTGCCTGGAGAATCCCAGGGATGGGGGAACCTGGTGGCTGCCGTCTATGGGGTCACACAGAGTCGGACACGACTGAAGTGACTTAGCATAGCATAGCATAGGGTATTTTTGAGGCCTTGCTTTACTAGGGGCAGGTCATCATGTAAAACTTTTTGAAAGAGGCTGGTGATTACCATATGTGTCAGACATTCAGGCTCTTTGTCCAGATGGGTGTGGGACTCCAGGGTCTGCTCTGTGGGATCCCATGGCACACGTGAGTGTGTAGATTCTAAGGTATATATTGAAGATGGAAAATACAGGCCCCAGTTAGCCTCAGGAATAAGCTATCCTCTCTGGCACAGTTATCAAGACCCCTGCTTTGCAAATCATTGAAATGCTTTCCAGGCCATTAAGAAGCTGATATTTGGATCTCTGTTAGGTTAAAATTTCCATTATCAGGCAGAGTTCTGAGATGGAGAGCAGGTGAGTCATAGGCCCATGAATCCATACTTTTTTTTTCTTCACGGAATGATGTAAGAAAACTAGCAGTTGGGCTCTTCTGGCACTCAGACATCTAGTCTCTAGAGGTGGAAGGTTGGACTAAATGACTCTTTTAACCTTTCAGAGTCTTAATGGAGCCTGGATGCTTTAAGTCCCCATTTGTTTATAGACTCTAGCTTATACTACTTGAACAATTTGTCCCACTAGTGTCAGCTGGGAAGCTCATAAAGGCCCACCCCTTGCCCCAATTCGGGATCACTCAGTGGGCCATCCTAGTTCCAAAGCTCCCCATGCAATCAGCTGAGGATTTTGTTGTGACTTCCCACAAGCTCATTTTTCTCTCTGTTCAATGTTGCTATCATCATCTGCTCCTGTAGATATCTACAATCCCAAGAGGGCTCCGCAGCAAAGATCTCTCACACAACTTGCTGTCACAGAAGTCTTCTTCCTCCTAGAGAACCCAACCTGCAACGTTAACAATAGCTGTCTTATTTTAAGCATCAAGCAAGTGCTAAGTGTGTGGAATACGGCAGCGAGAACGCTTACAATTAAGTAGTGTATCTGCTCCAGCTACTGTTGTTCCCTGATCTGGGCTATGACTCGGTTAAAACATCTTGCTGCTCTCACAGGTCAGCCTTGCTGCTAATATGGACAGAGTGCTGCTGCTGCCCATCTCTTAACCCCTGTAGTTTGGGTGTGTCTAATCACTGCCTCTGGCTGTGCCACTAGCCACTTTGATGCTATCAGCTTGGCTCTGCCACAACAGCTATGCTAGATGCCAGCTATGCACTTCGCACAGTTATGACCTGTTCTCAACCTCCACTTCCCTCGAAATGTCTATTCTTTTTACTGCTGTCTGATGGGAGCTTCTCTCCATCTCTGCTCATGTTTGTTCTCTGAGTCTTTTGCTGGTGAGGAAACCTGTTTCCCTTCTTGTGTCTTTCCCCTTTAGAGGGGTCTTTCCCTCATGGTAAAATCTTGTATTTTCATCATCCAGCCCTCCGGGGAGGTCATTTTCTTGTCAGAAACGCAGATGCCTTTGAGTGATTGATTTCTTTTGTGTATTTGTTTTCCTGTAGTTCTCTTCTGCCTTATAGACATCCCAGGGGGCTGGTTGGGGTTAGATGGAGAGTGTTTTAAGGATAGTCTCATATTGTACCCAGAATAACAGCTCCCTTTTCTACACTCAGGCCTTGATACTAAGTCTGTCCCTCCCGAGACTCCTCCTCACTTATGGTAACTTTTCCTTCAGTGGCCTGGTTGTCCCTGTTTGGAGCATAGCTTCCCCTGGGACCTCCCCAATCTATCAGAAATGTCTGTATTTGTCTGGACCTCAATTATGAACACAGTTCAAGTTCTTTCCCATGGGGGTCCTAGGCCCATACCAGTAAAAGGATGCAGCAAGATTCTTATCTAAGTGTCCACAAACATTCCATGACAGTTACCCTTAATAGCCTGGTGCACATAGATGACCTCTGGACAGGAGGGCGCCTAGTTCCACATGCTAGCATATCTGAAACTCGGCCAGAATGCATTGCTATGTACAGCTTTGGGATCCCATGAAGTGATAATGTGCAATAGGAAGAGAACTGAGCCTGGAGCCAGGAGATCTGAAGTCTTGTTAGTGCTACCGATCCAGGGCTTTTTTGCCTTTTTCTTTTTTAGCTCTTTCAGTCTCAGTTTCCACCATTAAAAATGAAGGCATTAGACTAGATCATGTCTAATCACTCTTTCAGTTCTAACACTTTGTGATTTTTTTTTCTGACCATTTGTGTCATCTTTCCACCCTTCATTATGATGAGTTTAATTGGCTCTGGCATGAAATCCTCTGAGGGATGACATTTCCAAAACAGTTTGCTGCTGGAATGCAGATGATACTTCTGCAGGGTTGACACATATGCATTTCTTTGCATGACCTCCAAAACTCGGCACAGAATTTTCCATCACAGTCTGCCTGGGATTAATCAAAGGCTTCAGGAGAGGCCCATCCAGGATAACTCCTTTGTACCAGATTTTTGGATAAAAATTATTAGGTTCACTTTGTGACCAGATAATATTGAAGGCTGGAAGGAAAAATCAATTGGTTGGAAGTTTTTTAAACATGTATTTACTCCCCTAATATGAAATCCCCGAATTTGGTATGCAATAAAAAGTAAGGAGTAATGAGAAAGTCAATGATGAGAATGGCCATAAACCAGTTCTACAGGATCAAATGCTGTCAGTACATAATGTGAATGTTGTAATGTAGGGTGTAAATCCCAAAGACAAAAATCAAGACTAGAAAAAACTGTGTGAAGTTACGTACATTTCCTTTTCTGAAGGGTAAGTGGGCCCCAATTAAGCCAACTTCAGTGAAAGATCATCAGTGTTGCACCTAATCCAAAGCCAGCAGAGAATCTACAGCCCTCAGAAAGAAACAATGTCTCTTCTTCTTCATAGTAATTCAGTGTCTGGAAAGCCTTCCCTTCACCACTGTTTCCATTTAACGCAGGTATTAGGCAGGCGGCTTCCCAGGTAATGCGGCGGTAAAGAATCTGCCTGTTAATGCAGGAGATGCAGAGATATGGGTTTGATCCCTGGCTCGGGAAGATCCCTGGAGGAAGGAATGGCAACAGTATTCTTACCTGGAGAATCCCATGGAAGGGGGAGCCTGGCAGGCTACAGTCCATAGCGTCACACAGAGTCAGACATGACTGAGCAGTCATGCACTGCTGATCCATTAGGCAGGTGGTATCTACAGTCAGCCTTCTTCTTCAGTTTCTGTTACCCATGAGTTTTGCCAATTCTTTCCTTAAAATGCCACTTTAATCTGTTCTCTGTCTTTGTCACACCTAATCTGCCTTGATTTAGGCTCTTGTTTCTAATTTGGATTCCTGTAGTTGTCTCTTCATTCAGTAAACTCCAGATCCACGATAAAAGTAGAAAAATGGGATCCAATGCAAGACAGATGTTCTTGAAACTACACAATTTCACATTCTCTTGTAAGCATAGGAGGTAAGATTGACCAGCAATGATCTAGCAGACACCTACAAATTGAGAGTAGGGGTGGGAATGTATAGTCTTGGGCATATCTGTACCAAAGACTTGAAGGAAGATACCTAGGTACTGTGAATGATATAGTTTCTGTATTCCTGGGCACTTGTATGGACTTACCGGAATGTGTGAAGTTAACTGGGTTCTGATCAGAGGCTGTGACCCATCTTGCTGGCTCCTACACTGGCCAGGTGCTGCTGCTTCCTTTTCCTGTCTATTTTTCAGGATTTTGCCTTGGCTCTGGGCTTGACCTCACACAGTCCTGCCATACTTCTCTACATCAGACGCGTTAGAAGCTTAGTTTTTCTACTACTACAGTCTCACACTCCTTTAGTCCAGCCTTTATGTTATTGTTGAAGCCATTTCTTTTTTTCTGACATGCAAACATTTTCAAGTATTCTTCCACTCAGCATCCTTCGGTGGTTCCCCACTGTCCTCACAGTACCATCCAATCTTCTTGTTGGAAGGGACATGGCCTTTTATTATCTAATTCTTGCGTATTTCTCCTGTTCTTCCTTCCTTATGCCTTCTTGCCCTTGTGCTTGGTGGCATCTCTGCCTTGTATACCTGTTAACCTCCTAGGATTGACTCAGTTCCTCCCAAGAGTCTCCTGTACTGGAAATCCATTTCTAATCTCACTTCTTACTCGTAAGTATGCTGATCTCAGTGAGGTTCCATTCTTTACTGCTGTGAGTTCCCACAGAGTCCTGCACTTATTTCTATCACAACATTCATCACACAGTGTTATAATTATTTGTCTCATGTCTATCCCTGGCCTGATTGGAAGCTTCTTGAGGCCTAGATATTTGGCTCACTTTTATAGTTCCTGCTATAGCACTAAACCTGGCCCATAGAGGATGATCAATAAGTGTGGGTTGGATAAATGAGGTCAAAGAGCTTCCTAAAGAAGGGTGATCTACAGATTTCTTCTTCTTCTTCTTTTTTTTTTTTTTTACTGGGTATGGGTTTAACTAGACAACCTCTGAAATTCTTCTGAGCTCCTATATACATGATTTTATGTTATACTGGGACATCGAGATTAAAATGCTCAGGACATAGCTGCTTCTACATAACACACATTTCCCATGTTTGGATGTTAAATTTGGTGATTTTGACCTTTTATGTGGTTCAGTTCACAGCATGGATCCTTTTTTCAAAAGAGGATCCTCAGTCATTTAACTGACAAATAATTTAATTATCTCTGCTCAAATAACTTGGTTAGATTTATTGCTCAGTGATTTATTCTGTACCTCCAAGATCCTACCAACGTACCTGAAGTGTCAAAGAGTTTGACAGGGAGCAGGAATTAGGTGTGGGTTGAAAAGACATAGGCAGACTTAGGTGTAAACCAGATCTAAGGATCCAGTGTCAAGGGCCAGAATCCAGATAAGCATGTTATCATATGTCACAGACAATGTTATCATATGTTGTAACCTAGCAATGGAATAAACCTGGGCAGAGGAACAGAAGTCAAGAGGTCATAGAACCAACAGTGTAGAGTGAAGCAGGACCAATAGCCTAAAGTCTCGGCAGGTAGAGAGAAAGAGAGGAGGGCCTGGGAAAGGGCCAGAGGCAAGAAGGAGGACCAAAGCAGGAGGGGGAACAGGCTCAAAGAAGAGAACCTTGATTCTGAGGTAGAATCTGACCGAGTCAGAAGACTCTTGGTGCTCCTTTTTAGAGTAGAAATTAACATCAACTTTTTTGGAGGTAATCTGAGGGTAGAAAAGAGGAGCAGAAATTGACTGTTGGAGTCCTGTGACATTTCTTGTGGTACTTTGATTTGTTTTATAGTCTCTTAGAAGCATATCTGCTGTCTCTTGTTACACAGTGAACTCCTTGAGAGCAGGGACCGTGGTTTTCTCTCTATTACACTTAGTGTAGCACTTTGCATGTATCTGGTGCTCAGTAGTATGTAATGAATTAAATTACAGCAGTTAGGAATTATGTTATTAATGCCCTCTGGAGAATATTGAGTGGCTCTAGCAATTCCCAGAATGTTCATTTAAGCCATCTGTAGATTCAGTGTTTCTAATGCCAGTTTCTGTGTTGTTGTTGTTGTTTTTTTTTCTGGTAATTGAATATTTAAGGTCTGTGTGACCCTGGAAAATAAGTAATGCTCTTAGGAGAGGTATTGAGATCTCTAATGAGTCAAAAAAAAAAAAAAAAAAAAGAGCAAGTTTTCTTGGGACAAGATTCCTGTCAGAGTGCCTCCCTTTTGAGTGAGAATATCAGATTGTTTGTTCATAAATGGATCAACAGCTGACACCAATGGAGTAAGTTTAAGATTCAAATTTATCTCAATGTCTCACAATTGAAAAAGAGTCAAGTGTTGAAAACTTTGTAAAATTCAGGAATTCAATATGGTGCATTGGTTTCTGCTTTCTTGATAAAGTATCCTTCTGCTTTTAGGACTGTATACCTCTGTAGCCAGAAAGATATTCTAGAAGGAACCACCATCTTGGGAACTCTGAGTTTTCAGAATCTTATGTAATACACACTTAGGATCTGATATCAAATTTAACCCTGACAAATGAATACTGGAGCCTCACAAGGGAGGGCTCACATCTTCTGATTTTTTTTCTGCATCTATTTCTACACCAGCTGGAGTCAAAACATCCTTCTACTTGCTTGACCTTTTTATTGTTTTTAGTTTTTTTTCCTCCTTGCTAAGTGATGAAAATGATCCAGCTCTACAGTTTCCCAAGGTCAATATGGTAGCCCTATATGGAGAGTGAGTTTGAGATTAAGAATTCAGTTTTAACTCTGGGAGCTTGACACAAAAATGATTTAGCAATCTATTTGATTCCAGTAGTTTCCTCCTAAAGGAAATTTAATTTTCATCTGCTGGATTTTGCTGATTATCCTTTGCCCTTCCTTGTGCTAGACAAGATTCCAAATGGATTTAGAACCCAAAGTGTTGGATTGGAGTCTCAGTTCCACCATTCATTAGCTGTGCAAGTGTGAGTATCATCAGAAGCTTAGTATTCTCACTTGTAAAATAAGAATTAAAAACTCCTTGCCTTAGGTGGATTAGATGAAAGACTGTATGTCAAGATATTTTGACCTAACTTTTTGCTTTATTTCTTTATAAATGAAAACTCTCAGAAAGTTAGTTCCTCTACTGTCTTAACATTTAACCTGCAATCCTTAAGGTAAAATTCAATATCAACTAAAGACAAATAGAAAATAAAAATCAGCAGCAGCATCACCACCATCAATATCATAGTACAAGGAATACAGGGATGAAAACAGTATCAGGCCAGAGAAAGGCCCTCTACCGCTTGGAAGAACAAGTAAGATGCAGTGTTTTTTGCTATGCAGAATTGATTCAGTAGAAAACCACCTACTTTGGTATGATTTGAGGGGCAGTGAAAAGCATTTCTGTCCTAAAATAGAATCCTGTTGATGATCCACAGTGGAAAGTGGAAAAAACATGGAAACTGGGCTAGTTTCACATACTTTGTAGGACTTCCAATTGTCAGGGATCTATGGGGTCTGGGGACAATGTCAGAGGTGAGTTTCAATGATCAGCAACATTTTGAAAATGAGATTTAAAATTTCTGGTTGTTCTCTTTTTTTGCATTTACATGGAGGTGGTGAAAAATGTGGGGGAAAGCTACAGGAAGAAAACAGAACTTTAGAAACTGTGTGATCAAAACACTCTTTTCTACATGTTCTGTTGATTAGGGATTGACTGTAGATGAGTAATATGATAAGACAGAGAGTAACCTGGCCTGGGGTCAAGAGATCTGGGTTCCAAGCTTGTGTTTATCATAGAAAAATTTTGTTTTGTCTTTTAGTCCTTCATAACTCTGAGGCTCAGTTTCCATATTTTAAAATAAAGGGTTTGAATAAATAACTTCTCAGTTTCTTCCTTCAGAAAACTTATTGAGCTCTTGTTCCTTGCTTAGTAGTATAAATGAGTAAGTGAAGTAAGTAAGTGAAGTTGCTCAGTCGTGTCTGACTCTTTGCGACCCCGTGGACTGTAGCCCACCAGGTTCCTCCATCCATAGGATTCTTCAGGCAAGAATATTGGAATGGGTTGCTATTTCCTTCTCCAGGGGATCTTCCCAACCCAGGGATCGAACCCAGGTTTCCCTCATTGCGGGCAGATGTTTTAACCTCTGAGCCACCAGGGAAGTGCTTAGTACTGTGATTCAAAATAAATAAGACACAGGCCTTAATCTCAAAGAGCTTAAAGACTAATAGGGAAGATAGAAGGGTAGACAAGTATGCATAGTAAAGGAATGCTAATATTAAGTTAGATGTTTGTCTTGTCATTGTTTAGTCACTTAGTCGTGTCCAGTTGTTTTGTGACCCCTTGGACTATAGCTTGCCCGTCTCCTCTGTCCATGGATTCTCCAGGCAAGAATACTGGAGTGGGTTGCCATTTCCTTTCTCCAGGGGATCTTCCTGACCCAGGGATCGAACATATGTCTCCCATGTTGCAGGTGGATTCTTTACCACTGAGCCACCAGGGAAGCCCAGATGTCTGTCTATATCCCTTCTAATTCTAATGTTTTAATTATTTTAAATTCTCTTATAAAATACCACACACACTCCCTGAAAGAGTCAATTATTCACAATTACCAGCACAGTTTGACTTTCTTGTAATTTTTTCAGGAATTCTGTTGTCCGGTGATCTTCCTGTTCATTGAAAATCATTTTTGACAATTCTTTACTGCCTGTTTTAGGTATTTTTACATAATGCAATGAATTTTCTAACCTAAAAAGGGAGTATTTTAATGTATTTGACCCATATTATTCATACCATTATGTGTCAACCCAGATTCACCAGGGTACAACAGAACAATAATGATTATTGCTAATGTCACATTAATTATTCATGTTAGTGTCATCCGCTAAAGTCACTCCAGAGTTCCCCAAGCAGATTTAGGCAGTTTCTTTTCCACTACCATTTCCTTCTTTATCTTCCTCTTCCTTCTTTCCTTCCTTCCTTCTGTCTTTGAAATTTTATTACATTTATTTATTATCTTATCTCCTCCACTAAAATATAAGCTCCTCCAGGGTGCAGGCTTCTAACCTATGTGAACATCCTGGCCTTTAGCACAGTCTCTGGGCACAGAGTAGATATTCAATGCAGGTCAGTTGAATGAAAGAATGAATTTTATTATCTTAACTATAGCTCAATAACAATGCAATGGCCTTAAGAAGCATCACTACAAACAAAGCTAGTGGAGGTGATGGAATTCCAGTTGAGCTATTTCAAATCCTAAAAGATGATGCTGTGAAAGTGCTGCACTCAATATGCCAGCACATTTGGAAAACTCAGCAGTGGCCACAGGACTGGAAAAGGTCAGTTTTCATTCCAGTCCCAAAGAAAGGCAATGCCAAAGAATGCTCAAACTACCACACAATTGCACTCATCTCACACGCTAATAAAGTAATGCTCAAAATTCTCCAAGCCAGGCTTCAGCAATACGTGAACCGTGAACTTCCAGCTGTTCAAGCTGGTTTTAGAAAAGGCAGAGGAACCAGGGACCAAATTGCCAACATCCACTGGATCATCAAAAAAGCAAGAGAGTTCCAGAAGAACATCTATTTCTGCTTTATTGACTATGCCAAAGCCTTTGACTGTGTGGATCACAATAAACTGTGGAAAATTCTGAAAGAGATGGGAATACCAGACCACCTGACCTGCCTCTTGAGAACCTGTATACAGGTCAGGAAGCAACAGTTAGAACTGGACATGGAACAACAGACTGGTTCCAAAGGAGTACGTCAAGGAAAAGGAGTATGTTAAGCTGTATATTGTCACCCTACTTATTTAATTTATATGCAGAGTATATCATGAGAAACACTGGGCTGGAGGAAGCACAAGCTGGAATCAGGATTGCCGGAAGAAATATCAATAACCTCAGATATGCAGATGACACCACCCTTGTGGCAGAGAGTGAAGAAGAACTAAAGAGCCTCTTGATGAAAGTGAAAGTGGAGAGTGAAAACATTGGCTTAAAGCTCAACGTTCAGAAAACTAAGATCATGGCATCCGGTCCCATCACTTCATGGCAAATAGATGGGGAAATAGTGGAAACAATGGCTGACTTTATTTTTTTGGGCTCCAAAATCACTGCGGATGGTGATTGCAGCCATGAAATTAAAAGACACTTGCTCCTTGGAAGAAAAGTTATGACCAACCTAGACAGCATATTCAAAAGCAGAGACATTACTTTGCCAACAAAGGTCCATCTAGTCAAGGCTATGGTTTTTCCAGTGGTCATGTATGGATGTGAGAGTTGGACTGTGAAGAAAGCTGTGCGCCGAAGAATTGATGCTTTTGAACTGTGGTGTTGGAGAAGACTCTTGAGAGTCCCTTGGACTGCAAGGAGATCCAACCAGTCCATTCTGAAGGAGATCAGTCCTGGGTGTTCATTGGAGGGACTGATGTTGAAGCTGAAACTCCAATACTTTGGCCACCTGACGCGAAAAGCTAACTCATTGGAAAAGACCCTGATGCTGGGAAAGATTGAGGGCCGGAGGAGAAGGGGATGACAGAGGATTAGATGGTTGGATGGCATCACTGACACAATGGACATGGGTCTGGGTAGACTCTGGGAGTTGGTGATGGAAAGGGAGGCCTGGCGTGTTGCGGTCCATGGGGTCTCAAAGAGTTGGACACGACTGAGTGACTGAACTGAACTGAATGTTTAAAATCATAATTTCTCATTGGATATCCAGCCACATTCTGCCTTTAGGTACTTAGGCATTATTCCATTGGAGGATTTGCGGACATTATGCATCTGTTTATGTTTAAAGAAAGGGACTTCAGTTGAATGTCATTTAACAGAGCTGGCTTTTTTTTTTTTTTTTTTAAGTATTTCTTTCTCTTTTTGAAAGAACCCATTGTCTCCATAACCTGAACCATCCACCCTGAACTCTCCTCTTTCCCACCCTCACCCTCCTTCACCAGCACACATGTGAGGCAGCACCATTTTAGGGCAGAATTTTGTAAAGAGGAGGGATACTGGATCTATTTGGGTGGTAGAAAGGTGGAAGAAGAGCTCATGTATTCCTTTATTTTCTGTCATTTCCCTGTTAAGGACTGTAAAGACAGCTCTTATGAAAGAATCTGAAGGCTAAATATGACACCATGGCATACCCAAGTAGTGATGCAGTGGCAGGGAAGGGGCTGGATGTGAAAATGTGAGGAAACAATTTGGATCCAGAACCAGCTTCCGCTCAGTTGCCAACTGATCACATGTCCCTTTCATTCCCTGAACTTACCCATGAAATTTGTACCTTGGAAAAACTGCATTTGAAGGTGGCAGGACACAAGTTTTATGTTTACCAGAGTTGAGTTTTAAGTGTTTTGTGTTCTCTTTCCCCTAGTGTGCCATGTGTTCTGAATAATCCTACCTTCTCCCCAATCCACAGTAGTGAAGAAATGCTACTTGGAGTATGAAAAGATCAAAAAACATTCACTTTCAGAACTTGTCTAATTTTTGCTCCGTTGGCCAGGGGCAGTGCCAGATTTCCCATCCATTCTGGACACCGACGAGCTAGTAACATCCACATTAATCTAGATTATGTTGACTTCGTCCTGTTCTGACAACATGTAATATGATGTGTCTTGTTTAATCACACAATAGAAGGACACTTCTCACTGAGTTATTCACTTACCATATTCCAACTGCAGAACATTTGATCACGCTCTTAATATTTATTTGGTGCTATGAATGTACATGGCAGGGAAATCACACTTGGAGGAAAAAAAAAAAAAAAAGGCTGTGCTCTCAGGAGACTATTGTGAAGGA